>NC_091634.1:20745321-21345321 GCF_027580195.1 Bos mutus | reverse complement strand
AATTTCATGGCTGCAGTCACCTTCTGCAGATTCCTTTTAAACATTGAGAACAGTCTTTTGGACTCTGTGGGAGAGGGAGAGGGTGGGATGATTTGGGAGAATGGCATTGAAATACGTATAATATCATATATGAAACGAGTCACCAGTCCAGGTTTGATGCACGATACTGGATGCTTGGGGCTGGTGCACTGGGACGACCCAGAGGGATGGTATGGGGAGGGAGGAGGGAGGAGGGTTCAGGATGGGGAACACATGTATACCTGTGGCGGATTCATTTTGATATATGGCAAAACCAATACAGTATTGTAAAGTTTAAAATAAAATAATATTAAAAAAATATTCCTTTATATATATAGACTGTGGAGGGTTTTCCCAGGTGGCACCAGTGGTAAAGAATCCACCTGCCATTGCAGGAGACATAAGAGGTGTGGGTTCGATCCCTGGGTTCAGTCCCTGGGTTGGGAAGATCCCCTGGAGGAGGAAATGGCAACCCACTTCAGTATTCTTGCCTGGAGAATCCCATACACAGAGGATCCTGGTGGTTCTATAGACCATGGGGTAGCAAAGAATCAGACGTGACTGAAGAAACTTAGCACACACACACATTTTTAAAATTCATCATTCTGTTGATGAACATTTGAGTTGTTTCCATATTTTGGTTATTATGAATAATGTTGCTATGAAACTTGAGTCCCCCTTTCTTTTAGTTCTTTTGGATATATACATAGAAGTGGAATTTTTGGATCATATAGTAATTCTGCGTTTAACTTTTTGAGGAAATGCCAAACTGTTTTCCACTGCAGCTACACTTTTGCATCCCAATCACAATGCAGAAGGGTTCCAATTTTTCCACATCCTTGCCATCTTATTATTTCCTGTGTTCTGATGAATGTGAGGTGGCATTTCACTGTGGTTTTGATTTGCTTTTAATAATAATTCATGCTATTGATCATCTTTTCATGTGTTTATTGGCCATTTGTGTACCTTCTTTGGAAAAATATTCAAGTCTTTTACCCATTTTTAAATCAAGTTGTTTGTTTTCGTTGACACTATTGTAGGAGTTCTTTATATTAATATATTCTTAACATTACTCTTATCAGATGTATGGTTTATAACTATTTTCTCCAATTTTGTGGAAGAATCACTAAATAATGTTCTTTGATGCATAAAAGTGTTTTTAAGTTTGATGAAGTCCAAATAAACTATTTTTTTTCTTTTTTTTTTGCTCACATATTTGATGTCATATCTAAGAAATCATTGCCATGTGTAATATCATTTCCCCACAAGTTGTATAATTTTGGCTGTTTTGATTAGGTCTTTGATTTATTTTCAGTCATTTTTATTTCAATGTTTTTTTTTCCATTTTTTGATGTTTTTTTTTTCCATTTTTTGAAAAGACATGTTGATATCACTTGACCTTATACATGGGGCTCATTTTTTCCAGCAACCATTTCATTTAAAATGTGATCTTAGACAAATGACTTAGTATTACAGAGCTTCAGTTGAAAAAGTTCTGAGCTCTTGCATTTTTATATCCCTCTCTTCACTGCTTTGTTTGGCTAATTTCTGTTTATCCTATAGGGATAAAAGCTTTGTATTTCCACTTCACATCTATATTTAAATCATCTTTCACAAAATGACTATTTGAATTGTTTTATCAGAATCTAAGCAATCATAGAGCACTACAATACATTAATACTTTTTTTAAATGGGTGTTCTTATTCTTTCTTATTTTTCTGTTCTCTATATATCTTATTCCATTAGATCAGTATGTCTGTTTACTTATGTCAGTATATATATTTATACATATATAATAATATAATGGTATGTAATAGATGCCACAACAAATTTACTTGCAAAAGACAGCAAATTGATTACTGCACCTTTATATTAAATTTTGTAATCAGTTCAGAAGTGTGAGTTCTGTTTTAGGCTTTTCCATCACCAACTCAAGATTGTTTTGTCGCCTCTTCTCCTCCGCCCTCAATCCCTAGCATGTCTTGTAATCAGAGTCCTGTTTTACTTTCTCAAGAAATTATAAAGATGAGTGTTTCTACTGCAAAAGCATCATTGGGATTTTAAAGGGGATTACATGGACTCTCTAGATATTTTGGAGTGGTATTATTAATGGTAATAATTATTATAATAATTTAATAATAATAAATAAAAATTTAAAAAGCAACAATAATGATTTAATGATATTAACGGATATTAATGGAGAAGGCAATGGCAACCCACTCCAGTAATCTTGCCTGGAAAATCCCATGGACAGAGGAGCCTGGTAGGCTGCAGTCCATGGGGTTGCAAAGAGTCGGACACAACTGAGCAACTTCACTTTCACTTTTCACTTTCATGCAATGAAGAAGGAAATGGCAACCCACTCCAGTGTTCTTACCTGGAGAATCCCAGGGACAGTGGAGCCTGGTGGGCTGCCGTCTGTGGGGTCGCACAGAGTCGGACACGACTGAAGTGACTTAGTAGTAGTAATAGTATTAAATATTCTAATTCATGAACATAAGATATCTTTCTACTCATTTATGTCTTCTTCAGTTTCCCACAGAAATGTTTTGCTGTTTTCAGCATACAAGTCTTTTGCCACTTTGGCAATTTTATTCCTAAGTACAGTTCACCCTTGAACAATGTGGGGGTTAGAGCACCAACCCTCTACACAATAAAAAATCTGTATATAGCTTTATAGTTGGTCCTCCATACCAAAGTTCCATATACATGGATTCAACCAGCCATGGATCATGTAGTACTGCTCTAGAATGTATTGGGAAAAAAAATCCACATATATATGAACCCACACAGTTCAATCCTGTGTTGTTCAAAGGTCAACCGTATTTTGGTTATTTTTAATGCTATTATAAATAAAACATCTCAATTTTCTTTTTGGATCATTCATTATTAGTATATAGCAATACAACTGACATGGGGATTTGATTTGTATTTTGCAACTTTGCCAAATTCATTCATTAAGTCTAACATATTTATTTGTGGAATATTTAGTGTTTTTCATGTGTCATCTGTGAACACAGAAAACTACTTTTCTCGTTTGAATGCCCTTTATTTATTTTCCTTGCTTAAGTGCTCTGGTTATATTTCCAATACAATGTTGAATAGACATAGTGAAAACTGGCATCCTTTTCTTGTTTCTAATTTTAAAGAAAATTTTTTCAGCCTTTTGCCATGCTAATTGTTGGTTTTTCACGTATGGTATTATCATACTGAATAAGTTTTCATCTATTACAAATTTCTTAAAATTTTTTTATCATGAAAGTATGTTGAATTTTGTTCTGCATTAATCTGAGTGATTGTGTATTATTTTCTTTTATTTCTATTTATGTCATGTATTGCATTGGTTAACACGTATGTTGAACCATCCTTGCGTTTCAGGAATAAATCTCACTTGGTCATCATGTATATTCCTTTTAACAACATGTTAAATCCGATCTGATAACATTTTTTCTGAGGAATATTGTATCAGTATTCTTAAGGGAAATTAGCCTGTAGCTTTCTTTTCTTGTAGTATCTGGTCTAGCTGTTGTTGTTGTTGCTGCTGTTCAGTCACTAAATTGTGTCTGACTCTATAACCCCAAGGACTGCAGCACATCAGGCTCCCCTGTCCTTCAGTGTTTACTGGCCTTTGCTCAGATTCGTGTCCATTGAGTCAGTGATGCTATCTAACCATCTCATCCTCTGCTGTCCCCTTCTACTTTTGCCTTCAATCTTTCCCAGCATCAGAGTCTTTTCCAATGATTCGGCCCTCCCCATCAGGTGGCCATAATATTGGAGCCTCAGCATCAGTCCTTTCAATGAGTATTCAGGGTTGATTTTATGTTAGGACTGACTGGTTTGATCTTGCACTCCAAGGGACTCTCAAAAGTCTTCTCCAGCACTATGATTCGAAAGCATCAATCGTTTGGTGCTCAGCCTTCTTTTTTTTCTATCTCAGCCTTCTTTATGTTCTAACTCTCACAACTGTACATGACTGCTGGAAAAACAATAGCTTTGACTGTATGGACCTTTGTTGGCAAAATGATGTTTCTGCTTTTTAACACACTGTCTAGGTTTGTCATAGCTCTTTTTCTAAGTAGCAAGTATCTTTAATTTCATGGCTGCAGTCACTGTCCACAGTGATTTTGGAGCCCAAGAAAATAAAATCTGTCACTGCTTTCCCTTTTTCCCCTTCTATTTGCCACAAGGTGATGGGACAGGATGCCATGATCTCGGTATGTTTTTTTTCCTAATTTATTTATTTTTAATTTTATTTAAATTTAATTATTTAATTTTATTGAACTTAATTTAATCTTATTGCTTTACAATATGGTGTTGTTTTCTGCCATATAGCAACATGAATCAGCCATAGGTGTTAAGTGAAAAGGATTCATAGGGGAGGGGACATATATATATCCCCTCCCTCTTGAATCCTCCTTTTCACCTCCTCCCCCATCACATCCCTCCAGGTTGTCACAGAGCATCGGGTTTGAGCTCCCTACATCATACAGAAAATTTTCACTGGCTGTTTATTTTACATATGATAATGTATATGCCTCGGTGTTACTCTTTCAGTTCATCCTCTCTCTCCTTCCCCAACTGTGTCTACAAGTCTGTTCTCCAAGTCTGCATCTCCATTGCCGCTCTAATAAGTTCATCAGTACCGTCTTTCTAGATTTCATATATACGTGATATTTATTTTTTTCTTTCTAACTTACTTCCCTCTGTAAAATAGGCTCTAGAACGGACTCAAACGCATTCTTCTTTATGGCTGAGTAATATTCCATATCACTCATACAACTTCTTTTTATTCATCTGTTGATATGGACATCTAGGTTGCTTCCATGTCCTAGCTATTGTAAACAGTGCTGCAATGCACACTGGGGTACATATATCTTTTTCAATTATGGTTTCCTCAGGGTATATGACCAGTAGGGAGATTATTGGATCATATGGTAGCTTTATCCCTAGTTTTTAAAGGAATCTCCATATTGTTCTCCATAGTGTTCTCTATCAATTTACAATCCCACAACAGCGCAAGAGGGTTCCCTTTTCTCCACACCCTCTCCAGCATTCTTTTTTTGATGATGGCTATTCTATCCAGGGTGAGGTGAAACCTCATTGTAGGTTTGATTTGCATTTCTGTAATAATGAGCAACGTTGAGCATCTTTTCATGTGTTTATTAACCACCTGTATGTCTTCTTTGGAGAAATGTCTGTTTAGGTCTTCTGCCCATTTTTTTATTTGGTTTTTTGCTTTTCTGGTAGTGAGCTGCATGAGCTGCTTGTATATTTTGGAGATTAATCTTTTGTCAGTTGTTTCATTACTATTATTTTCTCCCATTCTGAGGTTGTCTTTTCACCTTGTTTATAATTTCCTTTGCTATGCATAAACTTTTAAGTTCAGTTAGGCCTATTTGCTTATTTTTGTTCTTATTTCCATTACTCTAGGAAGTGGGTCATAGAGCATCTTGCTGTGACTTATGTTAAGGAGTCTACTGCCTATATTTTCCCCCAAGATCTTTATAGTTTCTATCTTATATTTAGTTCTTTAATCCATTTTGAATTTATCTTTATGTATAGTGTTAGGAAGTGTTCTAATTTTATTCTTTTACACATAGCTATTCAGTTTTTCCAGCACCACTTATTGAAGAGACAATTTTTTCTCCATTGTGTATTCTTGCCTCCTTTATCAATGGTAAGGTGCCCTTTGGTGCATGCATTTATCTCTGGACTGTTTATGTTTTTCCATTGGTCTGTAGTTCTGTTTTTGTGCCAGTACCAGACTGTCTTGATGACTAGTTGCACATATTTCACAGGCTAGTAAGGTTATGCTCAAAATCCTTCAAGCTAAGATTCAGTAGTATGTGAAACGAGAACTTCTATATGTAAAAGCTGGGTTTAGAAAAGGAAACCAAAGACTAAATTAGAGGAACCGGAGACTAAGTTGCCAACGTTCATTGGATCATAGAGAAAGCTACGGAATTCCAGGAAAACATCTACTTCTGCTTCATTGACTGCACTAAAACCTTTCACTGTTTATTGGGGATCATAACAAACTGTGGAAAATTCTTAAAGAGATGGGAATTTCAGACCATCTTATCTGTCTCCTGAGAAACCTGTATGTGGGTCAAGAAACAACAGCTAGAACCAAATGTGGAACCACTGCTGCTGCTGCTGCTGCTGCTAAGTCGCTTCAGTTGTGTCCCACTCTGTGTGACCCCATAGACGGCAGCCCACCAGGCTCCCCCGTCCCTGGGATTCTCCAGGCAAGAATACTGGAGTGGGTTGCCATTTCCTTCTCCAATGCTTGAAAGTGAAAAGTGAAAGTGAGTCGCTCAGTCGTGTCTGACTCCTAGCGACCCCATGGACTGCAGCCCACCAGGCTCCTCCATCCATGGGATTTTCCAGGCAAGAGTACTGGAGTGGGGTGCCATTGCCTTCTCCGATGTGGAACCACAGGCAGCTTCAAAATTGGGGAAGAAGTATGACAAGGCTGTATTTTGTCACCCTGCTTATTTAACTTCTGCACAGTGTGCATCATGCAAAATGCTGAGCTGGATGAATCACAATTTGGAATCAAGATTGCTGGGAGAAACATCAGCAACCTCAGATATGCAGATAATACCACTCTAATGGCAGAAAGTGAAGAGGAACTAAAGAGCCTTTTCATCAAAGGACAATGAAAACCTGGCTTGAAACTCAACATTTAAAAACACTAAGTAAATTCATTGCTGCTGAAGCCTAGCTTAAAGGATTTTGAGCATAACCTTTCTAGTATGTGAAATGAAACCTTTTTTGTGTAGTTTCTCTGTGTATTCTTGCCACCTCTTCATCATCTTTTCTCCTATTAAGTTCTTACCATTTATATCCTTTATTGTGCTCATCCTTGCGTGAAATATCCCCTTGATACCTCCAATTTTCTTGAAGAGATCTCTAGTCTTTCCCATTCTATTGTTTTCCTCTATTTCTTCGCACTGTTCATTTAAGAAAGGCTTCTTATCTCTCCTTGCTGTTCTCTGGAACTCTGCATTCATTTGCGTGTACCTTTCCATTTCTCCCTTGCCTTTCACTTCTCTTCTTTTCTCAGCTATTTGTAAAGCCTCCTCAGAAAATCATTTTGATTTCTTGCATTTCTTTTTATTTGGGATGGCTTTGGTCACTGGCTTCTGTACAACATTATTAATACAAACCCCCATTCATAGTTCTTCAGGCATTCTACCTACCAGATTTAATCCCTTAAATCTATTCATCACCTTCACTGTATAATCATAGGAATTTGATTTAGGTCATA
Source organism: Bos mutus (assembly GCF_027580195.1). Taxonomy (NCBI): domain Eukaryota; kingdom Metazoa; phylum Chordata; class Mammalia; order Artiodactyla; family Bovidae; genus Bos; species Bos mutus. The sequence continues at coordinate 21,338,030 of NC_091634.1, read as the reverse complement.
TCTGAATGGCTTAGTGGTTTTCCCTACTTTCTTCAATTTAAGCCTGAATTTTGCAATAAGGAGTTCATGATCTGAGCCACAGTCAGCTCCAGGTCTTGCTTTGCTGATTGTATAGAGCTTCTCTCTCTTTGGCTTTAAAGAATAAAATCAATCTGATTTTGATATTGACCATCTAGTGATGTCCATGTGTAGAGTCATCTCTTGTATTGTTGAAAAAGGCTATTTTCTATGACCTGTGTGTTCTCTTGACAACTCTGTTAGCCTTTGCCCTGCTTCATTTTGTACTCCAAGGCCAAACTTTCCCATTACTCCAGATATATCTTGACTTCTACTTTTGCATTCCAGTCCACTATGATGAAAAGAACCTCTATTTTTTTTTTTCTTTTTTTGGTGTTAATTCTAGAAGGTCTTATGGGTCTTCATTAGAATTATTCAACTTCAGTTTCTTCAGCATTAGTGGTTGGGGAGTAGATTTGGATTACTACGATGTTGAATGGTTTGCCTTGGAAATGAACCAAGATCATTCTGTTATTTTTGAGATTGCACCCAAGTACTGTGTTTCAGACTTTTTGTTGGCTATGCAATGCAGGAGATGTAAGAGACCTGGGTTCAATCCATGGGTCAGGAAGATCCCTTGGAAAGGAGGTGGCAACCTACTCCAGGATCCTTGCCTGGAAAATCCCATGGACAGAGGGCAACAATCCATGGAGTCACAAGAGTCAGACATGACCAAGTGACTAAACTACCATGACTGTGAGGGTTGCTGCATTCCTTTTAAGGGATTTTTGCCCACAGTAGTAGATACAATGGTCATCTAAGTTAAAGTCACCCATTCCTGTCCATTTGAATTCACTGATTTCTGAGATGTAGATGTTCATTTTCACCATCTCCTGTTTGATTGATTCACAGACCTAACATTCCAGGTTCCTATGCAATATTGTTCTTTGCATGATTGGACTTTAACCACCAGACATATCCACAACTGAGCATCATTTCCATTTTGGCCCAGCTGTTTCATTTTTTTCTGGAGCTATTAGTAATTGTCCTCTACCCTTCCCCAGTAGCATATTGGATACCTTCTAACCTGGGGGTTTACCTTTGAATGTGGAGGGCTCACCTTCCAGTATCATGTATTTTTGCCTTTTCATACTGTTCACAGGGTTCTCTGGATAAGAATATTGGAATGGCTTGCCATTCCCTCCTCCAATGGACCACTTTTTGTCAGAACTCTTCACTATGACATGACCATCTTGAGTGGCTCTGCAAGGCATGGCTCATAGCTTTGTTGAGGTATATGCAAGCCCTTTTACCACAACAAGGCTGTTATCCATGAAGGGGTCTAGCTTTAGTATAGGAGTAATGCTGAATTCATAGAATGAAATAACAAGAGGTCCCTCCACCACAATTTTTTTGGAAGAGCTTGAAAAGAATGGACCCCCCCCCATTTTTCTCTTTCCCATTCCCTGCCTTCTTTTGGATATTTGAATACAAGTTGTTATTTCACTTTACTTTTTTCTTACATTTAAAAAATTGAAATGAAATTTATATAATGAAATTAACATTTTGCTGTAGTAATCAAAACAGAATGTTACTGGCATAAGGACAGACATAGACGAATAACATTGAGAGTCCAAAAATAAACTGATGTTTTAATGGCCAATTAGTTTTCAACAATGTTGCTGAGATTATTTAGTGGAAAGAAGACTGGTCTGTTAAATGAATGGTACTGTGACAACTGGATATCCACATAGAATGAAGTTGGGTCTGTAGCTCATCCCATATGCAACAGTTAATTCAAAATTGATCAAAGACCAAAATATAAGAACTAAAACCATAAAATTCTTACAATTAAACATAGAGGTAAGTAGTCATGACTTTGGATTTGGTAATGGATTCTTTGGATATGACACCAAAAGCATGAACAAAAGAAAAAAATAGATACATTGGACTCCATTAATGTTGAAAACTTTTGTGCATCAAAGTGAAAGTGAAAGTGAAGTCGCTCGGTCGTGTCCAACTCTTAGCGACCCCCTGGACTGCAGCCTGCCAGGCTCCTCCATCCATGGGATTTTCCAGGCAAGAGTACTGGAGTGGGGTGCCATCGCCTTCCCCATGTGTGTAAAAAATAATTATATTACTTAAAAATTTTGTTTTGATAGTCAGTCAGATGTGAACATAAAATAACACTGCAGAGAGGCACACAAAAGTGAAAGAAATTTATTATGCTCACAGATCCTATGAAAGGAAGAAATGGCATGTTAATCAGGGGCCATATGGGAGGAGTTCCCAGGGATCAGAATCAACCAAAAAGTTGGGGAGTCAAAAGAGAGTTTATGGACCTATGAGTCTCTTTATTGGGTTAATGGTGGCGTATACAAGCAAAAAGCGTGAGGGTATTTCACTAGTGTGTTCAAATGTTACTATGTCACAGTGAGGGGAGGGTAAGAAAGGGAACTTGTGGCAGTGGCTAGCCTTATCATACTGGTGCATCTGGCTTCTAGGGATGGGTCCTTATGATCGGTTTGTAGGAATATTGAAGCATTGAGAAAATATGAAGTTAAAAAAATTAAATATAGAAAGGAATTACCAAGAAAGTGAAAAATCAACATACAGAAGGGAAAGTATTTGTAAATCATGTGTCTTGTTCTAACAAATATCTGTATACAGACTATATAATGAATTCATACAACTCAACAACAAAAAGACAAATAACATAATTATTCAGTTTTGATTGTGTATATTGGGTTGGTGAAAACATTCACTTGGGTTTTTCCAACCTAAATGAATGTTTTGGCCAACCTTATAGTTTTACTTAGTAATTGCTCTAAGGATTTAAATTATCATAGTTTAATTATGTAACTAAATAATATTCTGTTACTTGAAGTGGAATATGGAAGCTTTAACCTTTCATCATTCATGTTGTTTTCATATACATTACATTTACATACATTAGAAATGTCATCAATGTTATATATACATATTCTTCTTTCAACTTATGTGTATCACAAAAAACTTAAGAGAAGAAAAATAACCTATTATATATATTCAGACATTTGCCATTTCTATTACTCCTTTATTTCAGTTCAGTTCAGTTCAGTTGCTCAGTCGTGTCCGACTCTTTGCGACCCCATGAATCGCAGCACGCCAGGCCTCCCTGTCTACCACCATCTCCCAGAGTTCACTCAAACTCACATCCATCGAGTCAGTGATGCCATCCAACCATCTCATCCTCTGTCGTACCCTTCTCCTCCTGCCCTCAATCTTTCCCAGCAACAGGGTCCTTTCAAATGAGTCAGCTCTTCGCATCAGGTGGCCAAAGTATTGGAGTTTCAGCTTCAACATCAGTCCCTCCAATGAACACCCAGGACTGATGTCCTTTAGGATGGACTGGTTGGATCTCCTTGAAGTCCAAGGGACTCTCAAGAGTCTTCTCCAACACCACAGTTCAAAAGCATCAATTCTTCAACGCTCAGCTTTCTTTATAGTCCAACTCTCACATCCATACATGAATAATGGAAAAACCATAGCCTTGACTAGATGGACCTTTGTTGACAAAGTAATGTTTCTGCTTTTTAATATGCTGTCTAGGTTGGTCATAACTTTCCTTCCAAGGAGTGTCTTTTAATTTCATGGCTGCAATCACCATCTGCAGTGATTTTGGAGCCCAGAAAAATACAGTCAGTAACTGTTTCCACTGTTTCCCCATCTGTTTCCCATGAAGTGATGGGACCAGATGTCATGATCTTCGTTTTCTGAATGTTGAGCTTTAAGCCAACTTTTTCACTCTCCACTTTCACTTTCATCAAGAGGCTTTTGAGTTCCTCTTCACTTTCTGCCATAAGGGTGGTGTCACCTGCATATCTGAGGTTATTGATATTTCTCCTGGCAATCTTGATTCCAGCTTGTGCGTCCTCCAGCCCAGCATTTCTCATGATGCATTCTGCATGCTGCTGCTGCCAAGTCGCTTCAGTCATGTCCAACTCTGTGTGACCCCATAGATGGCAGCCCACCAGGCTTCCCTGTCCCTGGGGTTCTCCAGGCAAGAACACTGGAGTGGGTTGCCATTTCCTTCTCCAATGCATGAAAGTGAAAAGTGAAAGTGAAGTCGCTCAGTCATGTCTGACTCTTCGAGACCCCACGGACTGCAGCCTACCAGGCTCCTCCGTCCATGGGATTTTTTAGGCAAAAGTACTGGAGTGGGGTGCCATTGCCAAGTTAAATAAGCAGGGTGACAATATACAGCCTTGACATATTCCTTTTCCTATTTGGAAACAGTCTGTTGTTCCATGTCCAGTTCTAACTGTTGCTTCCTGACCTGCATACAAGTTGCTTAAGAGGCAGATTAGGTGGTCTGGTATTCCCATCTCTTTCAGAATTTTCCACAGTTTGTTTTGATCCACACAATCAAAGGCTTTGGCATAGTCAAAAAGCAGAAATAGATGTTTTTATGGAATTCTCTTGCTTTCTTGATGATCCAGTGGATGTTGGCAATTTGATCTCTGGTTCCTCTGCCTTTTCTAAAACCAGCTTGAACATCTGGAAGTTCATGGTTCACATATTGCTGAAACCTGGCTTGGAGAATTTGAAGCATTACTTTACTAGTGTGTGAGATGAGTGCAATCGTGCAGTAGTTTGAACATTCTTTGACATTTCCTTTCTTTGGGATTGGAGTGAAAACTGACCTTTTCCAGTCCTGTGGCCACTATTGAGTTTTCCAAATTTGCTGGCATATTGAGTGCAGCACTTTCACAGCATCATCTTTCAGGATTTGAAAGAGCTCAACTGGAATTCCATCACCTCCACTAGCTTTGTTCATAGTGATGCTTCCTAAGGCCCACTTGACTTCACATTCCAGTGTATCTGGCTCTAGATGAGTGTGAATGATCACACCATTGTGATTATCTGGGTTGTAAAGATTATTTTGGTACAGTTCTTCTGTGTATTCTTGCCATCTCTTCTTAATATCTTCTGCTTCTGTTAGGCCCATACCATTTCTGTCTTTTATTGAGCCCATCTTTGCATGAAATGTTCCCTTGCTATCTCTAATTTTCTTGAAGAAATCTCTAGTCTTTCCCATTCTGTTGTTTTCCTCTATTTCTTTGCCTTAATCTTAGATTTCCTTTTCTGAGAATGCTTTTATTTTGCTTTTACTTTATTCCTGAAGGAGTGTTTTCATTGGATAAAATTGTAGGTTGAGAGTCATCTTTTTCAGTCATCTTTCTGCAGTCCTTCAAATAAATATTTCTCTATAAAAATGTATATTTTTTCTTGGAAGCCTTCAGCATCTTTTTGTTTATCTTAAGTTTTTAACTTTAGTGTATCTGGGCAAAAACTCCTTTGAGTTTATCCTTTCGAGTTTTATGAGTTTCTTGAATCTGTAAATTTATGTGTTCCATCAAATTTGGAAAGTTTTCAGCCATATATCTATCTATCTATTGTAATGCCTTCTTTTATTCTTGTGGAACTAATAATATGAATATTTGACTATTTTTCTACTGTCCCTCTTTTTCTTAGTTTTTCAACTGTTATTCTCTTTATTAATCACATTGGTTAATTTTTATTGATCTACTTTCAAATTCAGTGAATCTTTCCTCTATCATCTCTAGTCTATCAAGTTAATCCAATGAATTGCATTTTTGTTTTTGTACTTTTTAAGTTGTAAAAATTTCGTTTTATTCTTGTATATATCTTCTGTTTCTGTGCTGAGTCTTTATAGCTTTCCATTAATTTCAAGAATGTTTCTCCTTATTTCCTGAAACATGGTTATAATAGCTGCTTTTAAATCTTTGTTTGATAATTTCAACACTATACTGACTCAGGTTTGATGTCTGATATCTTTCCCTTGAGTAATAGAAAAATTTTCCTGATTGTTCATATTCAAAGTAATTTTAGAATGTATCTTGGGCATTTAAAATATTATTCTAGACTCCAAACTTGGAGAACGCAATGGCACCCCACTCCAGTTCTCTTGCCTGGAAAATCCCATGGACAGAGGAGCCTGGTAGGCTGCAGACCATGGGGTTGCTAAGAGTTGGAAATGACTGAGCGACTTCATTTCACTTTTCACTTTCATGCACTGGAGAAGGAAATGGCAACCCACTCCAGTGTTCTTGCCTGGAGAATCCCAGGGACGGGGGAGCCTGGTGGGCTGCCGTCTATGGGGTTGCACAGAGTCGGACACGACTGACATGACTTAGCAACAGCAGCAGCAGCAGACTCCAAACTGTTGTTTAAATCTCTTGAAGAATATTTATTTTTGTTTTGGATTGTGTTGTTTCAGAAGGCAATCTAGCCAGTTATCTTCAGACTGAAAGCCCACAGTGTGTGGGTTCTGGTTCCAACTTAAATTCTTTTCTAAAGCCCTTGTAGGCCAATCAGATCTGCTCTCCACGTGTGTCAGCAAGTGTCCAATCGGGACCTGGGAAGTAATCGATTTTATAGCTCTCAAAGCCTTTGGTGTGTGGCTTAAGATCCATGCATATGCAGCTTGGGTGCAAGGGCAGAAGTTCATATACAGCTTCACAGGATCATGTTCTTCAGCTCTCTTCTTTCCACAATGCCCCCAACACTTTTCTACTCCTAGGACTTTCTCCCCTGGTCTCTCTGCTGTTCACTTTCTGCACTTGCATCTACCTCTAGGGTCAAGTGGCAAAGCGATAGAGAGGAAAAGGAGTGTGGATTCTGCTCATGGCTTTGGGACCAAAGTTCCTCTGGTCGGAGAAGAAGGTTTTCCCGCCTTCCTAGTTTTATTGGGCTCCCCTTGTGGCTCAGCTGGTAAAGAGTCTGTCTGCAGTGTGGGAGACCTGGGTTTGATCCCTGGGTTGGGAAGACCCCCTGGAGAAGGAAAAGGCTACCTACTCCAGTGTTCTGGCCTGGGGAATTCCACGGACTGTATAGTCCACAGGGTTGCGAAGAGTCAGGTATGACTCTTTTTTTTCCAGCCACTATTGATGCTCTGTCACTGTAGGGCTGCCTTGCAGCTGGAGCAGAAGAAACAAAACACAAGCAAACGAAGAAAAGCAGGGAAATTTGCCCACTGGCTTTGGTTGTGGGATTCCATTTTAGACTTGTCTGAGCAGAACTACAGGACTTACCTTAGACCTTTTCCTGACTAACCCTGGTGCACAGTTCCAAGTTTTGGACTGCCTTTGACTTCATGTTGGAAAAACCAACATATGTGAGGGAAATTAATGATATTTGCTGCTATTTTGGTGACACTTTGAATTTTTCTCCCCTTTAATTTACCTGGTACCTTTTTCTTCTCAAAATCCTAGGATCTATCTATCTTCTCCAGGGTTTTAGTTGTAGTCAATGAGAAAGACAGGTTGGGAAATGCTTACTCCATGTTAACTAGAACTGGAACTGAAGAATTTTTCTTATTCCCATTTTATAGTTGATAAAACTGATCTTCCAAAAAGTAATTTTACTTTGTGTTCTTTTGTTTCTTCCTACAGCTCAATAGTGCCAAATAACAGAACTAGGGTATTGCGCTTTAATGTGTCTTATTTTGGCGTTCTTGATCTACCTACCAGTTGCACAGTACAAGAAGCATAGATCCAACCTGGAATATGAGACAGAGATGACAGTGCAGATACTGTGAGTTACTCTGGCTCATTCCTCGGTGAATTATGGTAGCAAAATCTCTTGGAGGTCAGAAAGTTGCTATCCTATTATTTATTTGACTTTAATCCTTAGTAAATACCAGTTCTATCTCAAAATCTCAGTTAAAAAAAAAAATATATATATATAGCTTAAACTATCTCCAATGAATCTCCCTGCACTGATATTTTTCCATTCTATGGCAGAAGATGTCTTTGAAAAACTCAGTAAAGGGAGAGACCTTAGGAAACTGGGTTATAAAAGTATTATTCTTGTGTAAGATGAATGGGATTCAAGTTTTGTCCTACCTAATGATTAAACAAGAGCTAAGGCAATGGCACCCCACTCCAGTACTCTTGCCTGGAAAATCCCATGGACAGAGGAGCCTGGTAGGCTGCAGTCCATGGGGTCACGAAGAGTCGGACACGACTGAGCAACTTGACTTTCACTTTTCACTTTCATGCATTGGAGAAGGAAATGGCAACTCACTCCAGTGTTCTTGCCTGGAGAATCCCAGGGACAGTGGAGCCTGGTTGGCTGCCATCTATGGGGTTGCATAGAGTCGGACACGACTGAGGTGACTTAGCAGCAGCAGCAGCAGCAGCAGCATTAACATAGGGAAGGAGTAGGGTTATGTTAGACAACTCTTGTTTTCATGGCTTCTGGCTTCACTTTTCCTCCTGGTTACATCAGATTCAACCATCCCACCCACAATTCTGTCCTTGCATTTTCATGAGGCTGTCCCATCCTCCAGCTTGTGGGTGGACATTGAAACGTACCAGGAAATTGAGTATCTTATCCTCTTTGTCATAGAGATTGGTGCAGGGATGGTCACATGACTCAAGCCTACCTAGTCATAGCCTTTCATTCTGGAACAGTTGGGAAAATGAAGCTTTTATTTTTCTACAACATTTATTAAGTTCAAAAATTAACAGCCTAATGTTCTCAGTCATAATCCTTGTCATGATAAGGGAAGAGCTTCTGGAGGGTGAAGCCAGTGCAGTAGGACCTGGAGCCAAGGAGGTGGGGAGAGACAGAGTCTTAAAAATGTTGTCTGAGGTTCTGGATTTAGCTTTGACAGGAGTCAACAACTTTTAGTCTTTCCATTTATGTAAATCAATCAAGTCTCTTTGTGCTTAGATCGGCATGAATTGAATGTCTTTTATCAGCCCAGACTGGCACCGGAGTCACTAGAGGAGAAGTAATGTAGCAATGGGAAGAAGCTGAGAATGAGCCTGAAACTTTCAGGGACTGCAGAGGAGATACTGAGGTCTTCACTGCAGAGGTGATTTTGTGGGAGTAATGAGAAATGAAGTCTAAGAATAGATCTTGGGCTATTTGTTTTACCAGGCCATGAAATTTGATTTTTTCCTTCAGACAAAGGAATGGGAAGACATCACCTTAGTTATCTATTTTATATATGGTAATGTGAACTCTACTCAATACTCTATAATGGCGTATATGGGAAAAGAATCTAAAAACTAGTGGATATCTGTGTGTGTGTAGGTACACACACACACACACACATCAGTGTTACTGCCTGACCTGTTTAGCTGACAAGATTCTTTGACCATTAAATGAAATGCTGTCTGTGATAGACTTTGAGAATAAGGCGAGTTCAGCCAGTCCAAGGGAATGTTCCTTGAGAGCTGCTTTGGTTGATTCTGTTCCCCTTTCCTGAGTCCTGTCATACTGGCAACTTGGTCTCCAAATGCTTCGTGGGCAGATAAAGCTTCCTGCTTCCAAAGAGCTCTGTGCCTGCTCTGGGTCACCTTGGAGAGGAAGATGGCTTCAATTTCAGTAAATCTAGAATTAGGCAATAGATAATAAGTTGGCACTGGCTGCCCTATAAGGTAGTGGACTCTCCATGTCAAGGAGGGTTCAAGCTTCTAAATAAGTATCTCTCATAAGGGCTATGGAGAGTTCTATTTCCTTATTCTGGAGAAAGAAACTCAGGGATCTGCCCTGTTTTGGATGCTATGGTCATATCTGCCTATTCCCTCAATCCTCAAGAAGGTGTATTTCTGTCTGTGATTTGTGCAATACCCTCCAATTAAAGAATTACAAGTGTGTGGTTTTATGACAGGTTTGTTGTTGTTTTTTTAGTACTTTTTGGATTTTTAAAAGCCTAGCTCTCCCCCTCCTCCTCATCACTCCTATCCCCAGCCTTCTGGTTCACAATATCCAAACACATTGTCCTGCATAAGTAATAATGAAGAAATCTACAAGAAAAGATCTATGCCAGTTACTAATCAGTTTAATAATGGAGGATATCTCCACTGCATTATAGGGAGACAAATTAAAAGGGCAAGGAGAGCTCCCAGAAATCATCTGTTCCTGTTAGCAAAGTGAATATTAATGAAAAACAAAATTGAGTTCCTCTTGTGTCTGATTTTTCATCCAAGTGTACAGGTATTGAAAAATAGCTATAGAAATCCTATCCATTAGTAGTTAATTCAAAAGAACTTTGGCCTCTGCTCTGTTCCTGACTGTTTCATCTCTTGTGGGCAGGAAAATCAGACACCTTGCAGGACCCATTGTGCCAGGAGAGTTGATAATGGAGCTAATTCAGTTCTCTTTAGGGACCAAATATCTAGGCTGTGGAAATGGGCTTTAAGTCAATGATACACTTGGAGGAGGGGAGACAGAGAGGTATCAGGAAGTTTGGCTTTCTTCCTCTGCTAGTGAAGTTCCAATTGCCCAGGTTGCCAAAGAGCCCAGTGATCTGAATTCTGTAGAACTCAGGTCCTTCCAGAGAAGAAAGCGTACCAGGGCATGCTGCCCAGGAGAGGAGTCACATCCGGCCGCTCTGTGAGCATCTTCTGGGCCCCCCACTGCCTTTATCCTTGCTGTGAGTGACTCAGCAGGGTAGCTTTGCAGGATGAGGAGGGTGTGAGATGCCCTGGATGCAGGCAGGCATAAGTAGAGAGGTGCTGGGGGCCTCCCCGCAGCTCACAAAGACCACCTTTAGTGTCCTCCTTTGGAATTAGAGGGAAGGCTGTGGCTAGTTCCAAAATTAGATTTGTTAGGATGGAGTTGAGATTTACGGGGCAGGGCCCAGGGGAAATACTAGGTTCTGGTAAGGAGGAAGCAAGGGCCTTTTTCCTCTGCACAAGCCCCCATCCCCAGCAAGCTTGAGGACACTTTTGGTCTCTAGGGAGAGGAGAAGATGTTATAAGAAGGAAGAGAAAACATGGGCTCAGGCAAGGTAGTTGGGCAGATTCCCAAAGGTAAGCATGTCCAGATCCCCCGTGTGCTGAGGGCTGACCTTTTGCCACAGGGACCTCTGCAATCCAGGTGTCCCTAAGTATCACTGGGCTTTGGGTAGAAATGAAGGACTGCTAATGCCATAATGAAAATGCTCATCTCTCAGTGAGCCCACCAGCTCTCTAGATTTCAGCCACCTGCAGATTCTCCCACCTCCCTGCAAACACGTCTGGCATATTCGGTAGCTGCCTGGCTTGCACTCACACAGCCCATGTGTGCCTTGCCCTGTCCTTCTCCCATCTCACCCACGTAGGGGACGGCTGTGTCCACTGGACACCTGTTATCTCCTGCCAGCTTCCATCAGATGTGACATCTGACATGGCAGGACCCAGGGAAGACCTGCTGCAGCCCCTGGGGTGTGGTCAGGATCCCAGGGGATGGCTCCTGCCCTGGGCCCCAGCTCCCTGATGCTCCCTGCTGCGCACGGTAACCTGAGGCGACCTCATCCGTGAAAGTCACCTTGCCCAAGGGGAGTGTCTCTGGAGCTCCTGGAGTCACAGAACACCAGCATCAGGCTGTGGCATGTGCAGAAGTAACAGAGGTGCCTCTCCTTAGGATGTAGCTAGAGTCCCTGGGGCTGGGCCGGGACAGAACTAGCCTTTGGTCCCTCCTCCCTGCTCCAAGTGCCTGGGCTGCGTGGGTTGGCACCCCACTGCTTCCTGCAGGCTGCTCTCCCGTAGACTCATCTCCTGGGCTAACTCACAGCTTCCCTGTTTGCTTACAATATAGGATTTAGGAGTTAAATTTGCTTGCAGCTTTGACTTGAGTCCCTACTTTCACTAACTTAAGAACGCTTCTGGCTGCAAAGAACAAAACCCAACAATGGGGGCAGAGACGCAGGGGGCTTATTTTTCTCAAGTAGCACTTAATCTAGGTCTAGATACTTCAAAGTCTCAACAGTGTCATCGGTGCCCTGTCTTTCTACCTCGTCCTCTTTGCGTGTTGATTTTGGAGCTCATCCTTGCTGGATGGTTACAAGGTGGTTGCTAAAGCTTCAGGCATCATATCTTCATTCAAAGCAGGAAAAATGAAAGAAAGGAAGTGTCAGTAGTGATTCTTCTATTTGTCTGGGGAAAAAAATGGCAGTCTTCTCTCCACCAGCTAAGGTTTATGAGGGCTGCCTATGTATGGTCTGAATTTTAATAGATCAGTCTGGTTGTGGCAAGTTCAGGCCATTCAGTGCAACAACCCACTGGGTGCCAGAACCAGGTTTAGGCTTTTCAGGGAGGAAGGGGACTGATATAGTGGGAGGCAAGCTCATGTTCATGATAGCCTGGGAGAGACTGTGGGCCAGAATGCTGCAGACCCATACTGGCTCCTCCTGTTAAAAGCTGCCAATCCCCAAAGCAGCTTTGAGGATGGCCTCGTGTTAGGGCATGAGTGGGTTTCATGCCCTGCTAATTGTGCTATTACTGGGGATCAAACCTAGGCCTGGCTTCAACCCTCCAAGTTTACCTGGTCTGGGTGCCGCATCTTCCTCCAAATTTCTGCTAAAAGGGGCCGAGAGACTGCCTCTTTCTGTATCCAGCCACTCTTCAACCCAGGTCTTGCATTCAGGCCTGGCTCTGTGAGCGGCTCGCTGGCAGTCACTACCCTCCAGATGACCAATGCAAAACAGGCGGGACCTTTGCAAACCTTTGGAAGACATGCTATTTTTCTCTGCCTGTGTAATTATTGAGAAAGGAGCCAGAGAAGATGCTCTAATTAATTAGAGCAGGTATTGGAGGATGCCACTGCCTGTGGGACCAGGACCCGAATCCAAATGCCCCACTTATCCGCTTCCACCATGTGACCCCAAGGCACCCCTCTCCTTCCCTGCATTCGGATGTGTGTGTAAACTGCAGCCTGTGACCGAAGCCTTATTAGCTGGTCAAAATTTTACTTTTAAATGGACCATTATCCTACTCGGAAACCAGGAGCACACTGATAATGTAATACCGTGGGATCCTGCCGGGCCTTGAATGAAGCAGGTCAGACACCATGTCTATTTCTCTCCATTATCCTGTGGACGTCCAAGGCACATCCTCACTTCTCAGCCAGGAAAGACTTTTCTTAAAAAAATCTTGCTTGTTCATCCTAGTGATGCTGTTGACTTGGACCAGTCACTTCACCACCTTGGGCCTCAGGATCCCCACCAACAAAGTGGAATGAGCTGGGTTTTTTTTTTTTTTTTTTTAATTAATCTCTTTGTCCATCTGAGAGGTGAGAGGATGTGGAGCTGAAGTGGAGTTAGTTTGAGCTCCACTCTGTATTGGGGCACCTCTTTTGGGTACTTCTTATAGCTCCTACTCTGAGAATGAAGACAAACATGGATAAAGGTCCCCAAGACTGAGATAAGAGGCCCTTTCAGCCTCTTGGGTCTTCTCAGCAGAACTCCTGCTTGGCTGGAATTCCATCCACTCTTGGCAAGGCATAACTTCCTGTCTCCAAGGGAGAGGGGCTCATAAAAAGGCATAAAAATGAGGCTTCTAAAGACAGCCTGGACGTCAACTAGATGTTGCAAAATTACATTTTGATGAGTTCAGTGTAAATGAACCAGAAACATATGGATTCAATTTCCCTTGGAATCCACATGGGTTTAAAAACTAAGGGGGCGGGGGAGAATGCATTTGGGGAAGAGCATTTTAGGTCTCACCAAACTCCCTGCATTTGTAAACAGCAGTTTGAGGTTTGTGATGATTGTGTCCTGGGCTGGGTTCCTTTCCTAATAATAGAATGTACAGGATGTCTCGCAGCAGCTTCACAAATGTGTCCAGGGAACAATACCCCAGTGCTGCTCTCCCCAGTCCCTGCTCCACGGGCCCACAAGACTCTGTGATGGCCCCCCAGGTCGAGGTTCGATCCAACATGGGCCCTCTGCCCTCCTCCTTCTTCAGCGACAGAGTGCTGCAGTAGCCGTCAGATTCACAAACGCACTGCCTGTCAAGTGCCGGGTCTATCCTGGGGATTTCGGCAATAGCTATTTCCTCACAAGATGGACAGCTTAAACCTGACTTTAGTTTTTATTTTCATGTGGAATCTAGTTCCCTGACCAGGGATCAAACCCACACTCCCTGCATTGGGAACTTGGAGTCTTAACCACTGGACTGCCGAGGAAGTCCTCACCCTGGCTTTAAAATAAGGAACTGGAAATTCAGAGGTAGTAAGTCCAAGGTTACTTAGCTAACAGGTGTCTAGGCTAGAACTGGAGCCCAAGGCTTCTGAATTGAGGTCCAGGGATGTCTCTACTTTAGAGGATGCTTCCCTGTTCCTAATAACAGAGAAGGCTAGGAGAAGCATCTGCTCGTCTGGCATGGCTGCAAGGCAGGTCTACCAGGAGGCTGGCAGAGGGGCTAATGGAGGGATATTCACATTGTGCCAAGAGAAGTTTTAAGAATGCCCAGTGGTATTTTCCTGGGCATTCCCTGGGAGAAAGAATGGAAATGCAGAGGGGAGAATGAATAGATTGATATCCCAGGCTGCTTCCCCCATCCAGGCAGTGCCTTCTTCTCTTGGCCTTCAGGTAGCATTTGGATTCCAAAAGGTTTCTGTAGTTAAAGTTTGAGAATCATGGGTTTTGAGTATCCCTCTCTCTCCAGTACTCCTGCCTGGAAAATCCCATGGACGGAGGAACCTGGTAGTCTGCAGTCCATGGGGTCGAACAGAGTCGGACACAACTGAAGCGACTTAGCAGCAGTAGCAGCAGCTCTCTCCAGTCCAGTTTTAGAGCTGGCCCAGTTGTTCAGTGGCCTGGTTCATGGCTTCTTCTCCCCTTTTTGAGTTATGGGGTTCTGTGTCCACTCTCAGATTGATCACTGGAGCTGTAGATGCACCCAGACACCTGGGTACATCTTCTCTGCTCAGTCCTGCCACCAGGCACAGAAGAAAATATGAACTGGGGGCCCTGCCTGCAGGGAGCTTCAAATGTGCTTTTGTTGAGAAGACAAAACTGACTCCTAAGAGTCACCTTGGGAGGAAGACGCTGTGAGAGAGAAGGAGCAGGAGGCTCTGGGTAGCAAACATGCAGGCCCTGTTTATCAATGACTTAATCAAGAGATGGTTCAGTAGAAGCCATTGGAGGGGGCTCCTTATTGGCCAGAACTTTGGAGGTGGTGCTTCCGAAAAACTTGAGCTGAAGCACAAACTCCTGACTCTGGAAAAAGACAGCATCTTCTTGGCTCTCGGCTGAAGGAAGGAGCCACAAGACTCCACTGTACTGGGTCCCTCAGGAGGAGAGCTGCCTGGATCCACCTAGGTACATCCTGAAAAGCCCAGCCAAGACGGAGATGGGCTGCAGAGCCATCTGAGTGTTATTAGGCTGCGCGACTTTCTTTATTGGCAAACAGTCTGTCAGCAGCTTCCCCTTGCAGAGCGGCCCAGATGTGCTTACAAAGCGTTCTGTGTCCTTCCCATCCACACCCAGCCCCCACGCACATTGCCACTTTGCCAGACTTTGTCCTGGCCCTAGGAGTCCAGCTGCAGCCAAAGCAAGGCTTAGTCAAGAGCCAGAGGAGGGAGGCTGGCCCCTCTGGGGAGCCTCCATGCCAGCTACCTCCTCGCTTCATGAGTTTCTGTCTCATTTCTGCTGGAGGGGTGGGGGGTGCCCTGGGTGGGGCAGAGGCATCCTGGCCTTATGTACTGGGGGATGTCTTGGGGTGGAGCAGACAAAACCCCACAAATGAACTTACTGTTGCATATGGTCTGTAGACTTTTCTCCGTCATTTCTCCATGCCTCTAGGGTGATGCTATTACTAGGTCTAAATTGGCTACTTGAGAGAATTTTCATGGGAGAATTTCAGAAGACATGCAGGCTGTTAACTTTGGCTTCAGTCCTTTGCAGGTGGGGGAGGCCCCAGAGTGGCTCATGTTATTGTCTAGGAAGCCTCTTCACACTTGTCCCTCATGCTGGAGTCTAGGATCAAAGGTATTTTTCTATTTTCTAGGCAACAGTTTGGGAGGTGCTTTCAAATTTATTCCTAAACATATCACCCCCTGGGGGCAAGTTTGAGAGCAACTGGAGTCCTATTATTTGGATGTTTGTGGATTGTTTTCTTCCCATCCCACACAAAATCTCTTTCTTTAAGTAACAGAATCCTGTATTTCCTTTGGGGAAACTATGATCCCTTGATTTCATATCCTACGGTTATATGACCTAATAATTCTCTCTCTTTTTTACTGAAGTAACTCATAAGAAAAGGTTGCAAGAATACACAGAACTATACAAAAAAGATCTTCACGACCCAAATAATTACGATGGTGTGATCACTCACCTAGAGCCAAACATCCTCAAATGTGAATTCAAGTGGGCCTTAGGAAGCATCACTGTGAACAAAGCTAGTGGAGGTGATGGAATTCCAGTTGAGCTATTTCAAATCCTAAAAGATGATGCTGTGAAAGTGCTGCACTCAATATGCCAGCAAATTTGGAAAACTCAGCAGTGGCCACAGGACTGGAAAAGGTCAGTTTTCATTCCAATCCCAAAGAAAGGCAATGCCAAAGAATGCTCTAACTATCACACAATTGTACTCATCTCACAAGCTAGTAAAGTAACACTCAAAATTCTCCAAGCCAGATTTCAGCAATATGTGAACCATGAATCCAGATATTCAAACTGGTTTTAGAAAAGGCAGAGGAACCACAGATCAAATTGCCAACATCTGTTGGCTCATCGAGAAAGCAAGAGAGTTCCAGAAAAACATCTATTTCTGCTTTATTGACTATGCCAAAGTCTTTGACAGTGTGGATCACAACAAACTGTGGAAAATTCTGAAAGAGATGGGAATACCAAACCACCTGACCTGCCTCTTGAGAAATTTGTATGCAGGTCAGGAAGCAACAGTTAAAACTGGACATGGAATAACAGACTGGTTCCAAATCGGGAAAGGAGTACATCAAGGCTGCATACTGTCACCCTGCTTATTTAACTTATATACAGAGTACATCATGAAAAATACTGGGCTGGATGAAGCACAAGCTGGAATCAAGACTGCTGGGAGAAATATCAATAACCTTAGACACAGATGACACCACCCTTATGGCAGAAAGTGAAGAACTAAAGAACCTCTTGATGAAAGTGAAAGGGCAGAGTGAAAAAGTTGGCTTAAAGCTCAACATTCAGAAAACTAAAATCATGGCATCTGGTCCCATCACTTCATGGCAAATAGATAAAGAAACAGTGGAAACAGTGGCAGACTTTATTTTTGGGGGCTCCAAAATCAGTGCAGTTGGTGACTGCAGCCATGAAATTAAAAGATGTTTGCTCCTTGGAAGAAAAGCTATGACCAACCTAGACAGTGTATTAAAAAGCAGAGACATTACTTTGCTGACAAAGGTCCATTTAGTCAAAGCTATGGTTTTTCCAGTAGTCATGTATGGATGTGAGAGTTGGGCCATAAAGAAAGCTGAACGCTGAAGAATTGATGCTTTTGAACTGTGGTGTTGGAGGAGACTCTTGAGAACTCTTTGGACTTCAAGGAGATCCAACCAGTCCATCCTAAAGAAGATCAGTCCTGGGTGTTCATTGGAAGGACTGATGCTGAAACTCCAATACTTTGGCTACCTGATGTGAAGAACTGACTCATTTGAAAAGACCCTGATGCTGGAAAAGATTGAAGGCGGGAGGAGAAGGGGACAACAGAGGATGAGATGGTTGGATGGCATCACTGATTCAATGGACATGAGTTTGAGTAAACTCCGGGAGTTGGTCATGACGGGAAAGCCTGACACGCTGCAGTCCATGGGGTTGCAAGGAGTCGGACATGACTGAGCGACTGAATTGAACTCTCCCTTACTCTTCTATCTCTTATAGTCAAGAGCCTGAATTGACCCAAGACTTGATTGCTCCAAACCCTCCCTGCTTAAGACAGACTGCACTTCCCCATCATTCCTGTGTGAGTAGTTCTAGTAAAGAAGAATGGGGAAGGCTGGGGTTGGTCCTTTCTTTTATTGCCTCTCTTCTTTTCCCCAAAGTCTTTAAAGACAGGGAAATTAACCCCTGAGCCACTCAACATGTGAAAAATCTATTCCTTTTTCTGGCTATTCTAATGAGCAGGAATGAAAAAGGTGGGTATTTCAGTCACGACCTTGATTTCATATTGGATATTATTGGCATTAGAGATAGACTTGCCCTTGTCCTTGTTGTTAGAGGAGAAACTGAGGTCTGGAAAGAGGATGGGAGTTTCTCAGGGTCCCGTGGAAGGCCTATGGGACCTAAAGGCAGGATAAGCTCAGAGTTTTGCCTCACCCGTGGGCTGCTGCTGCTGCTCCGGTGCCACACAGATCTCATCAAATCATGCTTTCTTTGTTCAAAAGCTACTTTACTACAAACATGGTTCTCTTCTGTAGTGATCTGGATGGTGAATTTTCATCATTTATCACCTTGATCTGATTTATCTACTCCAATCATGGTAATAACCTCAGCTCACCAGTCACTGGTTGCCCTAGAAATGAAAGCAAGGCTTGCTTCTGGCCGGTGAGATATAACTAAGTCCTTGCCAGCAGTGGAGTGGAGGGTAGGGGGCATTTAAATGAGGTTGCCCCACTCTTAAATGGAGGCGCCAAATCTTTCCTTCTTCTAGACCTTATTATTGCTGCTGCTGCTAAGTCACTTCAGTCGTGTCCGACTCTGTGCGACCCCATAGATGGCAGCCCACCAGGCTCCGCCGTCCCTGGGATTCTCCAGGCAAGAACACTGGAGTGAGTTGCCATTTCCTTCTCCAATGCATGAAAGTGAAAAGAGAAAGTGAAGTTGCTCAGTCGTGTCCGACTCCTTGTGACCCCATGGACTGTAGCCCACCGGGCTCCTCCGTCCATGGGAGTTTCCAGGCAAGAGTCCTGGAGTGGGGTGCCAGGGCCTTCTCCGAGACCTTATTATTACTGGTGGCATTTTGCTACTTTGGGGTCAGCCATCTTGAATCAAAACCGTGCCGAGAAGGCAGGTGGGTGAGATGAAGGGTCCCAAGGGTCGTGGTGAGTTACTAAATCATCCAACCCCAGGATTCTCATTGGTTCTGGACTTCTCATCACACATGCAGCAAATATTGTTTAAGCTCATCAGAATTGGGTTCCTCTGACTTGATACTTGAATTGCTCTGACTGGTTCCTCCCAGTGGGGGTCCAGGTAAGTAACCATCTATTTGCTTTTATCCCACATCGCAGGGCAAGGCAATTGCTGCAAGAATTGCTCTTTATGCCTCTCTCATGCGACTGCCTTCCTCTCCTCAGAGTGATCAGCTAATGGAGCCAGGAGGAGCCTTCACCTTCATCTCATTTTACCCCGACTCTATGGCTGGGTAAGTGAAGTATAGACGGAGGGGGTGACTTGGTGACTTGCTCATGGGGCACAGAAAGGGCAGAGCCAGGATGAGAAATCCAGGCTCTCTGCTGCCCAGTCTGACCTCTCTCCTACTGCTTAGTTCCCTGTCTCATCCACGTATCTCTGAAGGCCTCCGTCCCACTTCCTCTTCTCTGGCTGAGATCAATAGGCCCCTTTACTTAGAGCTCCGTGGGCTAGCTGTATTGGAGACTGCGGGAGCTCTGGGGGAAGCTGTGCTAAGGAAAGCAGGCTGGGCGCTGCATGAATGGCCATCCGGCGGCAGGGCCTACAGATGGCTCCCCAGCACTGGGAGCTGAGAGAATTCCATGGCCCAGCTCCATGGAGCAGGCTCAGCTGGTCCTTCCCATCGCGTCCTGCTTCCCACTGACTTGGAGAGACAGCCATTTGGTGGGGGCTTTGTGTGGGTTTATTTACTCTTAATAAAAGCTCATATTTTAGATATTCCTCCCCAGGTGTTTCTGCTCATTTGGGTTTAGTACAAAACCGTGGAAAGTGGGGATCTAAAAATTAGGATTACAGCCCAGCCTCCCTGTAACAGAACTAGGTTCCTTCTGAAGAAACTGACATCTAGTGTCCTGTTCAGAGCAAAGCCGTGATGGGGCCGTGCTTGTTATCAGCAGCCTCTAGGCCTGTCTGCAGTTGCCAGTGTCTGCTCTCC
The DNA here is from genome assembly GCF_027580195.1 of Bos mutus. Classification (NCBI taxonomy): domain Eukaryota; kingdom Metazoa; phylum Chordata; class Mammalia; order Artiodactyla; family Bovidae; genus Bos; species Bos mutus. The sequence continues at coordinate 21,318,192 of NC_091634.1, read as the reverse complement.
CCTTGGGTCCTCCTCAGTTCAGGTCAGGAGACCCTGACTGAGCAACTCTTATGCTCAGACCTGGTGCTTTGCCCAGGGTGATAAATGCACAATTTCATGTTCTAGAAGGTCCCATCATGTGAGGAGAGGAGAAAGACTTTTGGGCTAACCATGGCATGTGGTAGCTCTGCCATGGTGAGTAAGGCTGGGTGTTGAAGCAGGCCTCCCTGGGCCATCCAGCCCCTCTGGTCAAAGTCGGGAAGTCTTCCTCAAAAGAGCCTTCAGCCCTGCCTCAGCTCCTAGGAAGATCTGCTTCCCGTGTCCACAGCTCTACTTCTCACACACTCTCCTCCCAAACCCTACCCCACCCTGCACAGCCGATGAAGGTGTCTCCCACACCCAGTGGGAGAGGACGATGTATGGATCACAGTTTTCTTCCCACCACCAAATGGTGAGGACCCTGTCTCAGCATCCGCGTTGGCCTTCGTCCTGTCAAAGGCCGATCCCCTTCCATGTGCCTTTGACCCGCCCCTTCTCACTTTCTCAAGGTCTTCGCCTCATCAGTTAATCTCCCTCTTACTTGCATTGCTGATGTTTTCCTCCCCCTTGGAACTCTCCTACCCACCTATAAAGCCTTCCCCCTCCAACCTACTCTAACCCAGTTTCCATTCCCCAACACTGTCAAAATTTATCCTGTCAGGGTCACCAGTGACCTCTAAGAAACAGCCAAATGCAATGCATGTTTTTCACTCGTTAGCTTACTGGAAGGGCCAGCAGCTTTAGATGGAGATGTCTGCTCCACCTTAACACACACACGCACACACACGCACACACGCACACACACTGTCAGCTTCTGCGCCCGCACGCTTTTCTGATTTTTCTCCTGTCTCACTGCTGCTCCTTCTTGGCCAATTGACTCAGGCCCCGATCCCCATCCTCGCCTTCAAGTGTTGAGTCCTAAGGGTTCAGTCAACAAACAGCTTCTCTTTTCTGCCCACATTCATTCTCCGGTGATCCTACACAGTCTTATAGTCTTAACATAATGTGTTTGTGTGTGTGTGTGTGTATGCATGTGCACACACGTGCTTAGTTGTATTCGACTCCTTGTGACCATATGGACTGTAGCCCACCAGACTCCTCTGTCCATGGGATTTTCCCAGCAGGAATACTGGGTGGGTTGCCATTTCCTCCTCCAGGGGATTTTTCTGACCTAGGGATCAAACCTGTGTCTCCTGCATTGCAGGCAGAGGATTCTTTACCACTGAACCATCAGGGAAGCTCCTAGTCTTTAGATAATAATTGCTCCCACATGTATGTCTTCAGCCCAGACCTCACTCATGCACCCAAACTTGACTTCTCACATCCTGACTGTTCACTGCTCCACAATTATATCAAAATGACTATATCCAAATCTGAATTCTTAACCCAGCCCCAACTAACTCACGTGATAGGCAGAATCCTAAGATCCTGCCCACAGCTTCCTACCATGCTTGTGTAATACCTAAGGCTGTGAATGCAATGGACTTCATTTCCACATTTAGATTACAGTAATATGGCACCAATGGAAGGGAGATTTTTCAGGTAGGACTAACATTAATATGAGCCTTTTAAAAGCAGAGAGATTTCTCCAGTTTGGGGTGGAAGAGGTGTTCAGAGGGATTCTATGTGAAGCAGGTTCTCTGTTCTAGCTTGGAGGTGGATGGGGCCACCAGCCAAAGTCCTGAGAACTGAGCTCAGCCTCTAGAGCTGAGAATGATCTCTGGCTATGAGCAGTGAACAGATTGGGACTTTGGCCCAACAACCACAAGAAACTGGACCGGTGTGCTTGCAAGATAACCCTGAGCCCCAGACAAGAACTCTGGCTCAGTTTCACCTTGATGAAGGCTCCGTGAGATCCCTTGCCGAGAAGCCAGCTCTGTTCCCCGATGACTGACCTATAGAACCTATGAAATGGTAACTCTGTGTTGCTTTAAGCCATAAAGTCTGTGATAGAAACTGACACCCTCTTCATAGTCTTTCCAGCTCACCATCACCCAACCACTGATTGGATTAAGCTAGAAATCCTCAGTCCTTCCTTTCCCTTATGTTCACAGCCAACACATCAGTGGGTCTTCTGTCTTACTTTAAAAATATGTCTCGAATCTCTCCACCTGTTCCCACTTTGCTTCTGTCACCCAGCGCCAAGCCCCGGAACACTTCCCCTCTTGATTCCAAAGGGCTTTCACTCTATTTCCATACCTACCAGTCATCTCACACAGCAGCTAGAGGGCCCTTCTGAAGCATCCATTGACTCATGCCAGTCCCTGGTTAAAATCCATCAGCAGCTTCCTGCTACCCATCAAAGAACATCTGAGCTTCTCACTGCATCCTATAAAATTCTCCATAGCCTGGTTCCTGCCTGTTTTTATAAACTCATTTCATATCCTCTTCCGCTCAACCTGGTGATGCTAGTTATTTCCTTCAGAGAACATACCATGATTTGAAGCTTGTTTATTTAATGTAAAGATGTGGAGGTGGGGTGGGAGCCTTTCTTCTCTAAGAGACTGTGGACTCCTCGATGGATGAGATCATCAGTGCTTGTGTTACCTGATGGCCATACAGGGACCTCCTGTGCAATGCCTTTTCCTTTGGGGCTGAAGTGAGACAAATGCCCTTGATCCCCTTTGTGAGGCACAGGAATCCCTGAGGAGCACCCAGAGGCTAAGCGCATCCCTGGGGACCTGGGAGGCGGGTGGGGATGGCCATAGAAGCCACCAGCTCTCACTGATCACTTCACCCACCCTCTGGGTCTCTACCTACCCTCTGGGATTTCCCTTTGTGGGCTGTGGGCTTCAGTTCCTGAGTCCCCTCTCCCTCGTGCCCCGGGGAATGGTGCTAGGGGATCTGTAGGGATCTGTTTCTCTCCTATCAAATCAAGACCTTAGGAAGGAAACTGTGAAAACATCCCTCTGGCCCAGAGCCAGTTGTAACCCAGTTCAATAAGACCAACTGCTGGGCAATGCAGACCCCAGTTCCTCATCACACTGGCTGGCCTATGTCCTGCTGTGCACAGATTGTTCGTGGGGGAAGCTCATTCTGGATAGCCTAGGAGATGAAACGCTGTCCTGGGATGAACTCATTCCTTCAAGTGGGGCACCAGCCTGGGCTGCTCTTCTGCTGATGAGGAAAATCGCCTTTATTAGTACCAGTACAGGCCCGGCTCCCTGTCTGAGGGCAGGATCACCAGGAGCCTCGCTGCCACTCTCCCAGTCTGTGAGTTGGTCAAGGAGGTCAAAGAGAAATCCCAAGATATTTGGAGATGGCCTTCCCATTGGCTGGCTGTGGCTTGTGGAAAAGGCCTGAACTGAGCCTCAGTTTCTCCATCCTGAATGGGCTCCCCCTCTCTCCCTCTTCCTCAGACCTTAGAGGTCAATTGCAAGTATTAAATGATGGAGCAGAGGGAAAGGGCCTGGCATGGTGCTTCGTATCCAGCAGCAGAGCTGGGGCTCCAAATGGGGAGCCATTTTGACTGCTGCTAGCAGTGAAAGATGGAGAAGGAAATGGCAACCGACTCCAGTATTCTTGCCTAGAGAATCCTGTAGACAGAGGAGCTTGGTGGGCTGCTGTCTATAGGGTTGCACAGAATCAGACACAACTGAAGCAACTTAGCATACATGCGTGCATTGGAGAAGGAAATGGCAACACACTCCAGTGTTCTTGCCTGGAGACTCACAGGGACGGAGGAGCCTGGTGGGCTGCCGTCTATGGGGTCGCACAGAGTTGGACACGACTGAAGCGACTTAGCAGCAGCAGCAGCAGCAGTGAAAGAACTGCTAAGGCAACTTGTTCTAGATCTACTGCTAAAAACCTGTTGAAATGGCAGAAAGAGTAATAAAAAATTAAAAGTCCGGGGCTCTGGAGTACATTTGTTAAAGTGTCAGGCTGTGTTTTTTTCCCCATGTAAGTTGGCTGAATCTCTGGAGGTCACACTGCTCTGGGCTGTCCCCTGGGAGCAGGAAAGCAAGTTGGAGGCCCTTTGGGACAGTAGCCTGGTCCTGGGAGGGGAGGTCCTGCCCTGCCTTGCCCCTTGCAGAGCCTGGGGAGCCGTGTGCCTGGCTGAGGGCCCCCTTGGGGGAGAAAAGCAGGAAGGGAGAGAGAAGATGTGTCAGTGTTTTCCAGGCCCTTGCAGAGATCTGTGGCATTAAAGGTGCTGAGAAAGCCCACGGGAGGACTTGCCTGGCCCTGGCCAGGCTCGCTGGGCCAGCACTGAACTAGAACATGGCCTCCTTGGCTGCTTCCCCTCATCCCCAGGGCTTCTCTCCTGACAATGCTGCATGCCTGCAGCCTACACACCAACTGCTGCAAGAGCTGTCCCAGGAGTCTTATTTCAGGACAGGCTTCATCCAGGGCTGAGGCAGGGTTCCTCACATCCCAGCTCACACAGGGGCAGTGGCAGAACATTTGAATGGGTAACGTACCTGCTTTTTGTTACATCTCTGGTGATGGGCCCTCAGTGCAAATTTTTTATATATCCAGGGTGGTCTAAGACCTGTATCTTAAGAAGCATATGAAATGGGGTGAAAGGGGTCACAGAATTATTCCTGGAGGGAAGAGCTCTATATTTATTAGAGGGAAAATATTAATTGGTCATGTGATCTTAAAGATGGGCCCCCAAAGGTCCGCTGAGAAGCAGATGGTGCTAGGCTTGCTCTAAGTGAGATAAGGGAAGCGATGTGCTGTGGTTCCTCAGAGAAAATGCAGCAAATGCAATGGAATGGTTGGCAAAGGTGATCAGATCAGATCAGTCGCTCAGTCGTGTCCGACTCTTTGTGACCCCATGAATCACAGCATGCCAGGCCTCCCTGTCCATCACCAACTCCCGGAGTTCACTGAGACTCACGTGCATTGAGTCAGTGATGCCATCCAGCCATCTCATCCTCTGTCATCCCCTTCTCCTCTTGCCCCCAATCCCTCCCAGCATCAGAGTCTTTTCCAATGAGTCAACTCTTCGCATGAGGTGGCCAAAGTACTGGAGTTTCAGCTTTAGCATCATTCCTTCCAAAGAAGTCCCAGGGCTGATCTCCTTCAGAATGGACTGGTTGGATCTCCTTGCAGTCCAAGGGACCCTCAAGAGTCTTCTCCAACACCACAGTTCAGGAACTGCTCAAAATACCCCTTCACCATGACTGTAGGTCCTCAGCAAAGATGACTGGACCCATAAAATGCCTGGTGTAAAGTCACGTCCTAACTCAGATTTGACTCAGAAGGAAACAGGGGCAGTTTGCACAGGCCAGCAGCCAGGAACATAGGCTGCTCTGAGAGCATAAGCCCCTAAGCTCACAAGCCATAGGGTATGTTTTGGACTTTCAGAGATTGTGGAAGTGGAGTGAAGATACGAGTCAAGGAGGGCTAGATCTCCAGGGGACAGGAACACCCCCAAGGGTCTCTGGGTTTGATATTGTTATATAATAAAGAACTTGGGCTGGCCTTTGTCATTGGTTCCTGGAAGAGAAACTCTAAATCCTTGGAATTTCCCAAGTAATGAGTGTCTCTGTTCATCAGGAGCTCCTGAGTTTATGCTAATGAGATGACTCAGGATGGGGGCTGGTCACCAGAAAGAGCAACCATGGTCTTTGAGCCTGCCTTACCTAGAGGGAGTGCTGGGTCCAGTCAACTGGCCGATGACTCAATCAGTCATGCCTGTGGATGGAAACCCCAGTAGGAACTCTGCCTACGAAAGCTCAGTGGCTTTCCTGGTTGGTGAACACATGACATGCTACCAGGGAGAAGGCACAGAAGCTCTGTGTTGGGCACATCCCAGACCACATCCAGTGTGTCTTCATTTGGCTGGTTCTGGTTTGTATCTTTCATAATAAAATTGTAATCATAAGTATAGTGCTTTTTTGAGTTTAACAAGTTGCTCTAAGGAATTATCAAAGCTGAGGAGGTCAAGGGACTTCCTGAAACTTGTGGCCAGTTTATCAAAGATGCACGTGATCTGGGGACCCCTGGACCTAGGGATGGGGTCTGTGCCTTTGCCCCGTGGGGCTTCTGCTAGCTCCAGAAACTGGGCTGTGTAGCACACCTGCTGCGTCACACCACTCGGTAAACACTCACATTGTAACCCAGAAGGAAACAATCCTCTGTTACTCGGCCCTGTAGCCCAATGGAGCTCAGTCTTGTTTATGGCCTGTTTGTCCCACGTCCTTGCTGTGTATCCTAGCCAAAGACGACAGTGAAGTGGACTCTTGGCCGGGCCACCTGCTCTGAGCTGACGGTTCTTCAGAAGGGCATATGTGAACTATAAACACAGCTCCACTTTTGCAAAGGCAGCACCAAGACTTCTGTTTGGGAGGTCCTTGGGACCACAATCTGGTTCTGAGGCGTCTTCAAGCTGCTTTTGCATAGCAGGCATATGGTTTTGACTTTGACCGTATATTTGTTTGATGAGGCTTGGGGAGGGGGCTGTTGCAAGTTATGGGGTGGGGGGTGCTCAAGTCCAGGCCAACCCAAGCTTTTCCTCAGCCTGACCATCGTCTTTCTGGTAAGAAGTAGAGCCCCGAAAAGGGATGAATGGAGAGGTCCAGATCCTAAGTCTCCCTCTCAGAGCAATGCAATTTCATTGTACTTCAAAATAATTAAACAAATCTGTAAACCATGTTTCCATTGCATTAGTTTACTTCACTTGGCCTCGTAATGTGAGGATCATAATTACTTAAATATTTCCCTTTACTATTTTTCAAAACATTTTTCTAAATTGTCAAAAAACATTCTGGAGACAGTTGGATAAAAAACATAGTGAACATGTGTCTGATTAATTTTTTAAGACAATCAAGATCAAATGCAAAAAATGATTGGAAACGGTTTCAGTGTGACAATAAAAGACAGAAATCTCAGAGCAGGGAGCGTGGTGAGTCATAAGGAAGAAATATTCATCATTTTTACGACGGTATCTATTGGAACCCAGATGACAGTAAACCAACTGGCCTGGTGCATAAAAGGCCAAAGGTGGAGCATGGCCTAAGGAGAGCGGTCCATCTCGGGGGGGGTGCCTGCTGAGTGCATTCCCCGAAGCAGGGCCCGTCCTGATGCCGAGCTTGTAAAACAAGAGATGACTCTGAGCCACCACTCTTCGTCTCCTGTCATTACAAACAACTTGAGGGCAATCCACTGGCATGCTGACAAGCAGATCGTCCCTCATCTGCCAGCTGACAATCAGGCCGCCGTCTCGAGGCCATCGATGGAGCTGCTGGGTGATGGAAAGTCACTTGTCAAAGGAGTGTTTATGACGTTAACTCACAAGCACTTCCCTGGCTTGAACTGAATTTGGTTTTACTTTATTCAATTTGTTTTGTTGAGTCCGCTTCTTAAACTTATTTTTTAAGTTCCAATAAACAATTGGGATCAGAAAATGTGATTTTTTTTTTTCTCTAGCATAACACGTCTGCCTTCTTTCTCTGGCACCGCTGCCTGGTAGATGCCACCAGAGGCGGAGAGGCAGGAGCCCTGTCTGAGGGCTTGTACCCATCTAGAAGCCCAGAGAAGGTTCTAGGCAGGGTAGACTCTATAGCCCCTCTTTTGCTTAGGCATTCAGAGCACACACCAGGGCTCTGTCCTACATGGGAAGTTCTTTGCAGGAAAAGCAGCACCCTCAGAGTCATAGCCCTATTAACTGCTCTCACAGCCTCATGGCCTTTCTTTGTTTTATCTTTTAAATTTCTTTTTTTTTTTTTTTTTTGTATTTTTTAATAGTGAAGAGATTCATGCACCTTCGGGCTTTAAATGGTAAAACACTGGGGGTTGTTTCCCCTATTCCTCAACACAAATTACAGTCCTTGTCTCACCAGCAGGTAACGGGCAGGTGCTGGTGGAAGTCTTGCCTGGGGTGGCTCATGCATTTCCAGGAGCTGGAGTCAGTTTGAGTGGAAACTTTGGTCCCTGGAACCTGTGACAGGACAGAGCCAGGATGACTTGCTGGGCTTAGCTAGATATTGTCTGCTGAGATTCGGTGCTGTCTGTAGTCCTAGGCAGAGAGCAGTGGCTCAGGAGAAGTGGGGAAAAGTAATCCTTCAGTGGGCACTCATCGGCCCATACACTGTCCTCTAGAGGCCTCATTTAGGGCGGGAGGGCCAGCTCTGTCTGCTGGTCGCTCGTCGCTTTACTGCTCCTAATGGTAAGGAAAGAACAACTCCCTTGGCAAGAGCTAGAACAAGTTCATGGAAGTGGACTGACCCAGTGAGAGCTACATACAAATCACAGTTTTGCATCTTATTGTTCATTCTACAAGTCAGGCATAAGACCCTCCCTCTAGGAGACCCCAGGCTGCTACTGCTGCTGCTAAGTCACTTCAGTCGTGTCCGACTCTGTGCAACCCCATAGGTGGCACCCACCAGGCTCCTCCGTCCATGGCATTTTCCAGGCAAGAGTACTGGAGTGGGGTGCCATTGCCTTCTCTGAGGAGACCCCAGGAAGTGGGAGGTAAAAAGTGGAAGTGGATAACGTGCAGGGAAGATGGAAGAAGAGGCTGAGCATGTGCAGGTGTTCCCTGCTGGCTCCCAAGGAAGACACGTGGGAGCCCAGAGGACAGGAGCGATGGCTTCTGGGAGAGCTTCGGACCGACTGTGGCCACATTGATTGTGTGCTTGGGGCTGTCCTTCTGCAAGCTTTTGTAGCACTCCATTTTATCTTATTGCTCCATCGCCAAAGCTTTAGGTTGTAAACTTTTAAAGTGTCCAAGTTATGATAATTTTGATATGTTTTGCACCCATAATTTGGTAAGGATTTCTTGCTAATCTTGATCATCATTGGAGAACCTGAAAGTGGTGGCTGGGACCTGCCCCAGAATGCTGTGTGCTGGGGAGACAGCTTTGGGTGGGCAGGTGCAGCTCACTGGAGGCTCCTCTGCATTTCTGTGTTCTGACACCACCCGCCCCCAACCTGCTGAGGCCCCTCCTCCCACCAGTTCTCTGCCCATTGACTTGCAGTCCCAAGGAAAGGAAACTTGGGTTTATCTCCATCCTCCGGTGGCATCAATCATTTGATGCCTTTGCCAGGGAATCCAAGAGCCTCCTGAATAATTCAGATGTGCTACATAGAATACTTGCTGCTCCCTAGTGTTAATGAAAATATCAAGGGAATTAATTAACAGTCAATTATATCAATTTTAGATTTGGACATTGATTCTGATGCTGAAAGCTAAATCTGCATTTTTGCCGCAGTTCCTTTCTCCGATTTTCAACTTGTCTTTGTCATTTCCAATCAAACTTATAAGAGGGAACATGCTCAAATTATTTCCTTTCCCTTGCTCGGTTGCAGCTGGCTTCAGATAAATAAAGATAAGAAGAATCCTTTCAGTAACATATATTTCCCACTACCCTAGGTGTACAGGTGCTCTCTTGATCTCTGTATTAAACTGCTTTGGGGAAAAGAGAGTTTGATTCTATGGATAATAAATTACCAACAGAGGCAAAAAAGAAGAAATAATGTGCATGCTATTTGCATAGATCTGTATATTTGTCCAGACCATGGCATGGAAGAGCTTACAGAGATGGGGCCAAGGGAACCACAGGTAGTGTCTTCACCGCCTGTTATTACAAATGGAGCCTGGGAGTTGGTCCATTCTGTACATGTGACATGTTTGCTAGACTTTTGTTAAACGTCATATATGAAGAGATTTTTTTTAAACCCTGTATGATCTTTGATATTAAGAAAAGGCATTTCATTGAAAACAGTCTTTGCATGATTTGGCACGAGTCGTCTAGACTGCTTTATGAGAAATGACAGCCAGTAGGAAAGTAATTAAAGATGTATTTTGCTGAAAGCAAAAGTATTTTTGGAATCAATACCAACCATCTTTAATTTGCCAGCTCTTTCCACAATCATTGTGCATTATCTGGAGAATCTCAATTCTAGAGAACAGGGGACCTCAGTTTGAAAGCATGGGGTGCCAGCCTCTTTTGGGTGTCACTCTTGGGTCCATCTGCTTGCTCGCCATCCTCAAGTTGGTTTGGAGGAGGTCTGGGCAGGGAGGAGGAACAATGAGTGTGGTGGGCAGGAAGTGAGTGGATTTCTCACTGGAAAGCTGGCACCTCATTTGGCTCCTCCTGGGACAGCGGCTGTATTTGTGAGGTAGCAGCAATGAGGCCGGAAAAGTGGAGCAAAGGCTGGGTTGGGTGGTGGTGGTGGTGACTGTGGTTTTGAGTTAGAGACAATGGAACAGAAACCTTCATTCATGCTTTTTAGAATTCTGAAGGCAGCGAGGAATCTGCCCTCTCTCTTCTACCTTTTTTTAGAGGGATGCCTTTCTTAGGTGGTGGGGAGCTTCCTGTGGCCTAGGCTTGTGCCTTCCATGCCCCTGTGGCATGCCAGGCACACTGCATATATCCCATATGTGTCTGGTCGAAGCTTGACTGGTGTCTGTAAAGTCAGACCCCCAGTCGCCAGGAACATCTATCTGGCTTGGTTCTCTTCTTCTGCGCCTGTCACCCATCCTTTCACCTTTTGGATTCCTACTCATCTTTCAGGTCTCAGCTTAGACTTTGCTTCTTCCTGGAGGCCTTCTAGGAATGCCCCATCCTCCTAGTTACATCTCAGAACACCAGATCTGATTCCACCTGGCTCCACCACTCCCTCGTTGGTTAATGGCCTACTTTCCTTACCATCCTTTTGAGACCGTGATTTTCTGTCCGATTTAGCCTAGTTCCCACTTGGAGGCCTCATATACCCCCTTGATTTGGGGGGATACAAGGTAACGTACTGCAACTACGGTCACATTTCTGCACTTGCGTCGTCTTACCCCCTAGTGTAGAGGTCTCTGGGTCCACTTTGGGTGTGATCTTAGAGTGTGAACAGACTGGCTTGTCCTCTCTTCTTCTGTATTAAGACTGGGAAGACCTCTTCCCTCTCTTTCATTCTAGAGGAAAACTAGGTCAGTGAGCAGTAAGCCCTACATAGAGAATCTGATACTTTCGAGGGCTGAAGCTTGGGTGAATCTGAAGGGTTGAGGTGGCTGAGGGAATGAGGATTGCTTGGGGAAGCATCACGGCTTTAAGGGGTCTGGTTCTGCTGTAGCCTTGGGGCCTTTGCAGCTCATTCCTCATGCTACAGAGGCCATGAGCTGGTCAGCCTTAGAGGGGTCATCTAGAAAGGTCAGTAAGTGGAGCCTATTACCAGAACCAGTGGTCTCTGTTATCTGATTCTGGGGCTTCAGTGTGCCTCTGGGGGGCCTTCCAATGTGCCTTCTGGAAGTGGAAGTGAAGGGCGTCCTACCTGGCCCTCTGCTCACTCCTCAACTAGCACACATCTGCTTCTACAGCTTTTAATTTAACCAAGTATATATGTGTATATATATTATAAACATAACATGCATATCATATGTGCATGTGGTACATGTATGTGAGTGTGAATGCACATACAACAAACTGCCGCTCACCTTTTTGCTCACAACTACTTCTGTGCAGCAAGTGCATTGTGTCTTACTGCGAAAGTTGTGTCAGCATACTCCAGGCCACATGGACGGCTGTGCTGAAAAGCGGATGCTGTCTTTTGGCCCAATTTTCAAAGTCTAGGTGCTGTGGATTTTCATTGCTTTGGATCTTAATGAGGCATTAATTTTTTCCTCATTGATATGCATAGTCAGACATAGTTAATCTTTGGGACACCTGCTGGTCAGATGCCTGGGATAAGTCTGGATTAAGGAAATTCTGATTACCAATCCTCCCAAAGGGCCAGGTGACTTGGGGACTCAGGATACAGAGGGTGTTCTTGAGCACAGAGCTGCTCATGGGGAGGAGGCTGGGCGTGTCTGGAAGGGATCTTGGTCAATAGTAATCTCTGTGGTGGCAGCATGTAAGAATCACTGAGAGTAGGGCTCTGTGTGCCCATACCTGGCTTTTTATCTGTCTTTATACTAGGGTGGGATCTGAACTCAGGACCCTTGGCCACAGTTTCGTAGCTGGGTGCCATGTCCATGGGGCAGCACAGCCTCTTTTCCATGAAAGTCCTTAACCTGCCATGAAAGAGCTAGAAAGAGCTAGAACCAGCCCAGACAGAAAAGGAGCTATGGGAATCACTACCTACTGCAAACTTTGTATCGCCAGTCTTCCCCACTCAATGTCAGTTCCATGGAGGTACACCTTACAAGTATTTGCGGGATGAATAGTCCCCCTTTTATGAGGATACATCCAAGTCTTAGCTGGGATGGATGCCCTTTGTGAAGTCTTCCCTGTGTCCACAATTCCCTTCAGTGTGCCAGTCCCTGGGGGTCAGAAAAGAGCCAGGCCAAGAGGGACCCCTCCTCCTCTGATTCTGGCCTCAGACACATCACCCATCTGTGGAGGACAGCTGTGCATCTATGGCTGGACAGCTTAATGAAGCTGCCCACTCTTGACCTCAGCCTTGCGTAAACCAGGGACAATCCCTCCAGTCACAGAAGTTCCTCCTTTGCTCACACGCAGCATCACCTAGGCTCTCTCTGTGGGAGTGGGGTGTGGCTTCTCCGATTTCATTTCCAGAGCCAGCCCATTGGGCTTGGTGGAAAGATGCTCCAACACCTGCCAGTGGATATGGAGGCTGCTTGGGGTCTGTTGGAGGAGGATGTAGGAGTGGATTTAAAACTGAAAATATACATGAGTTTGTACCCAGCAGATTCACTTTTTGGCATCTCTCATAAACCTTTTTGGGCATATGAAGGGAAGTGCAACATATTTGCAATAGCAAAAAATTGAAAGCAATCTACATGTCCATCAATATAGGAAGAGACAAATAAACTTGGATGAGGCCATATTCAAGTGTCTAATACAGCAGTTAGCAAGACTGAGATAGAGATGGATATTCTCACATGGGTAAGGCTCCAAGATATATGTTGAATAAAAGAAGTTTGCAGTTTGCTATGGAAACCTGTATTGGTTTGATCAAGCTTATGTTAAAGACGTCAAAAATTTCTATGAGAACACACATGTGAATGATTGCATAAAGGCCTGAGAGAATACACACCAACCTCATCCCAACAGACAATATTTTAGGAAGAAGAGGAACAGATTGCAGAGATGGACAAAGGGGCTTTGGACTCCAGCATCCTTTTCTGAAAACAAGAAGTATGCCTCCCTCTTCAGGAAACCCAGCATTCTGTGAGAATTTGTTTTTAATAAATAAAAAAATGAAAAACAGATTATTTGTTTTCTTTACACGTGGTGAGACTCAGTCCCACCCTACAGGGAACCTGGGTATCAGTGGTATCACAGCTTGGGCACCAAGCTGTGAACGGATTTGCTGTGGAGGAGACAGAGGGCACGTCCAGCCATTGCTCTGCAAGAGCAAACAGTTGAATGAAGGGGCCGAGATTCAGACCCAGAAAGTAGGGACACAGTAGAGAGTCAGAGCAGGTGCCCAGTGGGAGGGGCGGGTGCTTCTCGGCAGCCCAAGCACCAGGTCCCTCTCTCTGCTGCTTTGCCAACTCCCCAGGGCAAAAGTTTTCTTGGGGCTCTTTGGGATCAGGAGCTGCTCCTGGTGTCCCCCTCAGAGCATCTCTCCCTTTAGAGCATGGATTCATGAGATGGTGGGTTATGTAAGGTAGGAGTTTCCAGAAGGGCTCCTACAGGGAAGATGGCATCAAGCCTTTAGATGAGTGGAAAGTGGTGATACAGGGGTGGGATCCAGGGACAGCCAGGGATGGAGTGGCTACTCTCCTTTTGGCTAAGGCAGACATCATTCCCACCAGCTAGAGACTCTGCTTTGTAACAGATCCATGTATCTACCCCATGGGGTACCTCGCAGCCACTCCATCACTGAGCAAAACCCTCTTTCCTGGAGCAAAATCCTTGGGAGTGGTTCTTGTGCTGGTGGACGTGGGATTGGGGTCGTGACTTCCTAGTGTCCTGCTTTATGTCAGTGTCACTAACACAAAGGACAGACAACTGATGCTAGCAAGTGAAGCACCTTGGAGAGTGGCAGAGACTGCATCAAACACGTGTGCATATATTACATCTCAATATACACATATGGCAAACAATCACCAACCACCGCAGTCCACAAATGCATGTCATGAGCCTAACTTCTCGGGGCACTGAGAGCCAGTGAAGGATGCAGAACTCAGTTCAGAAAATTCAGGCTTGATTGCTGATGCCCTTCGTGTCATTGACAAGCACTTAGCCTCCTGGAGGAGCCTCAGTTTATTCATCTGCAAAATGCAACAGTAGTAGAACCCGTGTGGCATCATCACAATAAACCATCATGCACAAGTGATGGATGTCAGGTGCCTCGCACTAATAAGGGGCTTAATGTATGATGCATAACAATAATTGATAACACTGCCCTTTACTTGGGACCAGTAAACACCGTGTTCTTCAGTAGCCTCATTCCTCTGCCTTGTATCAGTCACAGCCAGCTGTTAGCTCTCTGCCTCATTTTCTCCTCCTAATGAGGGGAAATCTAATATCAGCTTTAGGCTGGATGTGGAAATAATCCAGTTCCTCGGATACGGGGAGGGGATGGAGCAGCAGTGGAGGGGGCCTGACTCCCGTCATCCCCACTGAAAGAGCGGATGGGAAAGGAAGGCCTGTTAGCCCCTGTCCCCATGTCCCCATGCCCCAATGGCCGGAGCCCCCCCTGCCTCCTTCAGCTGACTTCTGTGAGACCCCCTCCTTGCCACGCAGGAAAAACTTTGGGCGGCTGACCCCAACCCTCCTCACGCACAGCCAATCTCCCTCCAATTGTTTCATCAGCGTTGGGACTGTCAGCTCAAACCTGACAAGTGACAAGTCTCAGGCTCATGCTGACTAGATAATCAAAGTCTTGTCAGGGCTGTCAATACCCTGCAGATAGGAGAGGACAAAGGGAGGAAAGGTTTCTACAGAAACCGCTGCCTTCACACAAACGCTGTCGAAGCCTCTTACCCAAATCACCTGTTTGTTCCTAAACGTCACTTACCACTGGTTCTGTGGGCTTGAAGCATACACCCCGAAATGAAATAATAGCCTGATGTCATGCACTGAAAATGCAGATTTTTGTATTTTGTGGGATATTATTTTGTAATTTTGCCTATGAGAAATACACGCTGTTTTATAATCCCTAATAGCATCTTGGTGAAAGAGAGTTTTTCTCCAGTAAAAATAAATTTTCCAAAGTGTAAACTGGACAATGCCAATAAAGTGACACGGATTCACCCCTATTGCATCCTTCCAGTAGCACAGATAAATAGGTATCTCACACCTGAGACACGCAGCAGCTCAGACGCACAGCCATGCCTCACCCATACTTGGGCCGCTTTTGCAGGGATGTGTGTAAGGCAGCCCTGGCCTGAGAAGGGTGGCCAGTTATCTACCTTAACCCAAATCTGAGTGAAGCTGATGCAGGCCAACCAGTGTGTGGAGAGGAAGGGGACACCATGGACTTAAAGACCACCCAAGACTACTCAAGGCCTAGAGGCAGGGCCCCAGGGGAGCCCAGAATCTTGACATGGGTATCTTCCCTCTTCCCTCTTTCCACACCCAGCTCAGTGTCTAGCCTACATCCTCCAAGAAGAGGCATGACTGTTAAATCATGCATGTCAAGATTCAAGCATGATGGTCAACAGGCACATGGAAAGATGTTCAACCTTGCTAATTATTGGAGACATGCAAATCAAAATCACAATGAGGTATCACCTCACACTGGCAGCATGACCATCATCAAAACGTCTACAAATAACAAATGCTGGAGAGCGTGTGAAGGAAAAGGAACCCTCCTCCACTGTTGGTGGGAGTGTAAATTGGTGTAGCCACTATGGCAAACAGTATGGAGATTCCTCAGAAAAATGAAAATAGAGCCACCATATGACCCAGCAATCCCACTCCTGGGCATATATCTAGAAGAGATGAAAAATGAAAGTGTTAGTCATTCAGTCGTGTCCAACTCTTTGAGATCCCCCTATGGACTGTAGCCCACCAGGTACCTCTGCCCGTGGAATTCTCCAGGCAAGAAAGGTGGAGTAGGTAGCCATTTTCTTCTCCAGGGGATCTTCCTAACCCAGGGATCGAACCCGTGTCTTCTACATTGCAGGCAGATTTGAAAACTGTAATTTGAAAAGATACATGCCTGCTAACTCATATTGATGTATGGCAGGAATCAAACCAATATTGTAAAGCAATTACCGTTCAATTAAAAGTAAATAAATAAAGTAAAAAATGAGAAAGCCAAAAAAAAATTCATTCACGCACCCCGATGTTCATAGCAGCAGTACTATTCACAATAAGCAAGACAAGGAAGCTATCCAAGTGTACCCCAACAGATGAAAAGATAAAGAAGATACGGTGTACATATACAATGGGATACTACTTAGCCACAAAAAAGAATGAAATTATGCCATTTGCAGAAACACAGATGGACCTAGAGTTTATCATACTAAGTGAAGTAAATCAGAAAAAGATAAACACTGTGTGATATCACTTACATGGGCAACCTAAACAAGGGATACAAATGAACTTATTTATAAACCAGAAATAAACTCAAAGACATAGAAAACAAACTTACGGTTACCAAAGGGGAAAGAGGGGAGTGAGAGATAAATTAGGAATTTGGGATTAACAGATACACACAACTTTATGTAAAATAGATAGACAACAAGGTCCTACTGCGTAGCACAGGGAATTATAGTCAATATCTTGTAACAAGCTATAATGGAAAAGAATCTGAAAAAGAATATATATATGTATGTATAGAAAAGATATAAATGTTATGTATATTATATATATATGTATATTAACATAACTGAATCATTTCGTTGAGTACACACAGACTTATTTGCACACGTGAAGATAGCATTGCTAGGTAAAGAGATGGTCTCTGGAAAGTTATTACAGGTTTTTTTCTGAGCCCTGTCCAGTCTGTCTTTGTGTCCTAGCTGCCCTGGCTCAACCAGGGCAGGCAATGGTGCCCACTCAGGGGACCGCAGAGGGAGGCCGTGAGGTCTCAGGACAAACGGACTGCCTTGCCCGGGCTAAGCTATGAGTACCTGGGCCTCCTTGGCCTCCCCTGTATCCACTCTGCCTGGCATACCAGCCATTTTTTTGTTGTTGTTGTTTCAGACTATCAATTGCGCTTTCACATTTTCTCTCAGCACTTACCAAGCCCTGACGTGTTTCCACTCCTGAATTTGCTTCCCTGTTTACTGGTTTTCTCATAGGGACGGAGCGCAGAAGTGTAGCAGACAGCGACCTGGAGGCGCTCACAGCAGTGCCTGGAGGGGAGTGGGCACTGGGAAGGCAACTGGACAACTTCCGCCCTGGTGTGAAATTGGGGGCTGAAGGTACAGGGTGTTCTCGCAAGCTGGAGACACGTGGGGAGCTTCCCACCCCAAGGAGAGGCCAATAGCCTCTTGTTTTTGTGACATCGGGGCAGAGTGCGTCCCCAGACCTCCCGCCTTGGGCAGCCTTCACCACCGCGGGGCCCCCAGTACTCAAGCCTCTGGGAGCATATATCCCCTTAGGCACTGCTTTCCTCCTTTCAGATTCCTGGAGAAGGGATTTTTTTCAGAAGAGGGTTGAGGGCCCACAGGCAGCTGTCCATTGCATCATCCGTGACAGTTACTGTCCACTGTGCTCTAAGGCCTGCACTGCGGCCCTGGAGTAAGTTTCCACTCCTGCCTTCAGCAGACCATAGTTTGAGGAAGGTGAGAGGATGCAGTGAAGTTAGGTAGTGATAAAGGTGGGGGAAGTAACAAGGTAGAGATCACACACAGCCTGGAGCCACATGGAAGACTTTCTGGAGGAGGTGACACTTGAGCTGAAATGAGAATTTAGACTGAAAACAAGATGAACACAAGGTTAGGTCTCCCTGGCTCAGCAAATACTAATGGAGCGTGTATCTTTGTCATTTCTGGGTTGTCTCTCTCAGGGCTGGTAGAATCCCTGGGAGCCTGCACTGTGCTGCTGGGAATGGCTTGGCCTTTGCGTATGAAGTTTTATTCTCAGACAGTAGAGGTTTTGGCCTGTGTTACTGTACATTGTCAGCAGCAGGTGAGACAAAGCACTCTGCACTAGCGTTTCTTGCTTGAGGCCTCTCTGGTACTTCTGCAAAGCCTTTTAGAAAATTCTTCTTTTCTTCACTGCTATATCCTTTCCCAGGCAGTGTGCACTTTAATCCCCCAAAGCTAAAACAGAGCGTCTTTCTCCCATCTGCACCAGCACTTACTGTGGCCTTGATTTTTATGGTGCCGGCGGGGACAGCAGGAGTTTCTTGCTGAAATATTGCTCACCATCCCCACCCCATCAAATTGCAGGCAGCCATATTTCGAGGGGAGCGAGAGGTGGGCAGGGGGCGTGCATGTGAGGAGGCCAATATTCTCTTGTCTAATTTATATTTTACATTTCTGTAAAATCATGCTTAGAGTATTTTGGTAATCTCTGCTGAGATTAAGTATAATGCTGTACATTTAATTGATATAAGTGGTTTCAATTCTCCTTAATATGACAAATCTCCAGTGTGAAATATTCTTAGTTAATGATCAACATAAAATAGAGTTCATTTTTAATGTGAGTACAAGATTTGAATTAATTTGTAGCTAGAGCAGGGTTATTAAATTTTGTGTGCATTCCGTGCACAGGCACACGTGCAGTCATACATGTGGCGGGGAACATACGATGTACATGCGTGCTCTGAGTGAGGACAGGAGGCACATGCTTCTTCTGGTTTGAGCCGAGAATGTCTGTCTACCCTTGACTCTCTGTCAGTCTTGGAAGCTGCACCCCAGTGCCTCACACGTAAAGGAGTGGCCCCGCTGGGGTACCCATCTCTGTATGTCCTTGGTATTCAGTGCCCCATGTTGCCTGGCCAGATCCAGGGGCATTGTGGCCGTCCGACCAAAGCTGAACAGACAGTGCAAGTTATACCAAGGTCATCTGCCTTCCCCAACTTGGTTTCCAACAGAGCATTCACTGGGCTGAAAATTAGCATGTTGCTTTACATTATCAAAACCATATGATGCTAACGTCATCCAGAAGAGTTCAATGAAAGTTTCAAGTTGGAGAAGTTTCTTGCAAAGTCATGTCCAGGGGGAAGGTCTTAAGGGTAGACCCCAGGCAGTGCTGATCAAAGCCCAGAGGACTGCATTCCCTTGCTCACCGGATCCCAGGCTCATCCAGGCAGGCGCATTCTCCCAGGGCCCCAGGATTTAGAAAGCATTTGCAGAAAGCAGAGCTGTGCTCTTTGGCCCTCAGACGTGGGATGAGAGCACAGTCAAAACCACTCCTGCCTTTACTGCTTTGAGATAAGAGACCAATTTTCTTACAACTATTAAAAGAGAAAGGGGCGGGGGGAATAAAAGCTTGAGGATAAGTGCCAAGTGAATTTGAATATTGTATAAACTATGCGTGGGATGGAGGCAGCGACTTGTAGGAAACATCTGTTCCTACTGGACCCTCCGCTCTTCTTGCAGCTGGAGCCCAGGGCACAGGCGCCTTACACTTCTCCTTTGTGATGTAACCATTTTGGAGACAGCCAGCCTTCAATATGCAAGCCGACCATGCAGCCCTGAAATATTTCGTTTGTAGTCACCTCTTTAAAGATGATGGGATTTGAATACCAATAACCACCGAGGCCTTCCCACCCCTGCCAGTAGCTGAGGCAGGGGGTGATGCAGGAAGGAGGTTGTACTCAGGCAAGTTCAATTTCTATTGGCTTAAGCGGCTGGGGAAAGAATCTTTAATCACATATACAATATTATTGGCAACACCATGCAATAAAAGGGCTGAATGCTTCGTTTTTCTAGATTTCCTTTTATATTTCAAAATCGCTTTTCTTTCAAATTAGTGTATCCTATACATTTTCTTAAAAGAAACTACTTATGGCTTCACTTTTTTTTTTTCTTTTGTTAACTTACCATTCCTTTTTCCTTTTGCAATTACCACCTCACGGGGACTGCCGGCTTTCAAAACGTTTTGCATATGAAATGAAAGGCTTGAGTGTATTTTGTTGCAATTTTTAAGAATGGCATAATTTTAATTAGAAATGTATAGATGAATAAAAATAATGCTGCTGCATATTGCTAATTAAGTATTTTATTACTCTTTGATTTAAAAAAGAAGTGTGCCTGTTCTAACAAGGCAGCACAGTATGTTGTTTGGAGGCTTCCACTGGGCTCCCTGGGAAGAAGTGAGTGCCTGGCAACTGGCTGCGTCCAAGGGAGGCCAGGGGTCATCTCCCCGTGAAAACTTGGGGTTGAGGAGGAAATGTCTGCCCAAGAAAAGACAGGTGAAGAGACACTGCTCTGTACTGGGCAAATGATCTGCCTTTGAAATTTGGCATCAAGAGGCGGCAAATACTTGCTACTCTTCTGAGCACTTCACCCTACAGCTGAGTGATTATCTGGGTGATGCTATCCACACAGGCTTCTTTTCCCCCTTGAAATTTCTAGATAAATAAGTAAATAGTTGACTCTGAAGCACCTGCTGTTTCAAAAAGATTCCTTCTTTGTGCTTTAAGAGGAGACATGAGTTATGTAATTGTTGCCTTTGGGCAATCTCTACTCCCTTGGTTTGGCTCAAGGGAGGTGGTGCTCTCCAAGCTGGCCCTTGAGTTCCCCGCAGGGCTGAAATCCTGTGGCTTTTCTCCAATCCTCTGAGCCTGCCGGCTTCCCCTCTATACCTGGGCTGCATCCGGTGACTTGGGTGTGGCTTGTTAAAGCTATAAAGTTATGGGCCCCCTGTTCTGTACAACAGGCTCCTCTCTGGGAACAAGAACATATTCCCCACTCTCTCTGCTGCCCTAGCTGGCTTTATAGCCAGTGGGACTCATGAAGGGGACAGTGCTCCTAGAACAGAGCCATGCTACCCGGGATCCACCAGCTGTGTATAGTCTGAGCATGGCCCAGTAGACCTGCCACACTGACCACTATTTGCCCACCCAGCTCTGCTGTATCAACAGCTCTCATCTATTTTACTGAGCTCAGGACAGCAAAAGTGGGTTCTCACAAAGACATCTGACCAGGCTATACTACTGGATGCTGAGGCCCTGTCCTTAGCATCTTCAGGCTACCAATCTTGGGTCAGCTTTCCTGACCCCCCAGATCTTTGGTCAGGTGCCCTGGAGGAATTATAGGGTTAATAGAGGAAACCCTATTCCAGCTTGTGGAACTTCTACACAGGGGTGCCTTGCAAGAGAAGCTGAGTGACTTCTCCCATTAGGAATGGTTTGTGACCAGGAATCTCCAGGCTGCCATATCTCAATTTGAAGCCCAATCCCAGGGACGGGGGAGCATGGTGGGCTGCCGTCTATGGGGTCACACAGAGTCAGACATGACTGAAGCGACTTAGCAGCAGCAGCAATCAGTAGAGAAGGCAATGGCACCCCACTCCAGTACTCTTGCCTGGAAAATCCCATGGGCTGAGGAGCCTGGTAGGCTGCAGTCCATGCAGTCTCGAAGAGTTGGACACGACTGAGCGACTTCACTTTCACTTTTCACTTTCATGCATTGGAGAAGGAAATGGCAACCCACACTAGTGTTCTTGCCTGGAGAATCCCAGGGATGGGGAAGCCTAGTGGGCTGCCGTCTCTGGGGTCACACAGAGTCGGACACGACTGAAGTGACTTAGCAGCAATCAGCAGAGAACTCAGTAGCATCCTGACTCAAGGAAGTCAGCATCTGTTATAAATCCTGCCCTCAGACCAAGAGCAGTGCCAAATGCTGCAAAGACTGCTTAGCTGGGTACAAAAGACACTGTCAACAGGCTGGAATTAGAAAGGAGTCCTGGCTAGATTTGAATGAGCTATTTTTTAATAGGGTAGAAAAAGTAATTGAATTGAATCTAACAATGATAAATTCCCACATTCTTTGAGAAAAAAAAATATAGACAAGTTGTGTCTGGTTAGAAATAGAGATATTCATTGCTTTCACTTGAGCCTACATAGCAAAATTCATGACCCTTTGATCTGGCCCAGGTGATAGTTGGTAAAATCTATTTCTTGAGACTGTGCATGGTGGGTGCTGCATATTTCTCAGGATCTAGGCTCTAACCCTAGTTAGAGAAGGGATCAGCAGAGGATAAGGTGGTTAGATAGCATCACCGACTCAATGGACATGAATTTGAGCAAATTGCAGGAGATAGTGGAGGACAGAGGAGCTTGGCGTGCTGCAGTCCATCAGGTCACAAAGAATTGGGCGCAACTTAGTGGCTGAACAACAACAATGTTCTAACCCATCTGTCAAACTTTAATCTCCCTTCTTTCCATTTCAGCTAACCAGGAGAACACATGCACAGGTGACACAGAGAGAGATCCCTTTACTTCTGAGGATGTGAGGGCTGCCGGTGCCCCAGAGCTCCCTCCAGCAAGAGATTGAACCCTCCCCATCACTGGCTATGCTTTCTCTAACTTTGCCATAATCTGTGATCAGCAAGCCTTTAACAATAAAACGAGTATTGGTTGAGAGCTTTGACTGGGTTAAGGCCCTGTTCTGGGGGCTGGGAAATCACAGTGGCAAAGAGTAAAGACTTCCTTCTTGGAGCTTATAAGCAACATAATAAGATGAAATATGTCTGGGAGCAAACTCTTTTAACAACACAAAGAACAAAGGGATTTCAAAGCCTTTCTGAGCCAGAGCCATCTGGGAGAATTCATCCAATGACTGGGAGGGAGAAAATGGATTCTAGGGAGGAGGGTTCCTGCTTGGAGAGTTTGCAGAAAGGGGACTTGAAGGGCAGGTGGAGCATGTCTAGGAGGGCAGGAAGAGGCCTGCCATTTGCAGCAACAAGGATGCACCTAGAGATTGTCATGCTGAATGAAGATGCATATTTATGTCAGAAAGAGAAAGTCAAATACTGTACGATATCACATATATGTGGAATCTAAAATATGACACAGATGAAGCTACCTACAAAACAGAAGCAGATTCATAGACATAGAGAACAGATTCGTGGTTGCCAGGGTGGGGTGGGGTGCGAGACGGATGGACTGAGAGTTTGGGGCAAGTATGTTCAAACTATTATACACAGGATGGAAAAACAGCAAGGTCCTACTACATAGCTCAAAGAGCTATACTCAGTATCCTGTGATAAACATAATGGGAAAGAATATAAAAAAGGCTATCTCTATGTATAGCTGAGTCACTTTGTTATACAGAAGATATTAGCACAAAATTGTAAATCAACTGTACTTCAATAAATAAATACAAATTAAAAAAAGAAAATATAAAGTTCAAGTTCCTCAGGAGCTTTCATTCTTAACCAAAGAGCTTGCAGAAGTGAAGTGAAATTGTTAGTTGCTCAGTCAAGTCCGACTCTTTGCGACCCCATGGACTGTAGCTCACCAGGCTCCTCTGTCCCTGGAATTCTCCAGGCAAGAATACTGGAGTGGGTAGCCGTTCCCTTCTCCAGGGGATCTTTCAGATCTAGGATTGAACCCAGGTCTCCTGGATTGCAGGAGGATTCTTTATCAGGTGAGCCACCAGGAAAAAATTTTCAGCATCAGTCAAAATAAAAGATTAATATATGTAACAGACAATGCAAAATTTAACTGAATATTTGTCATGCATGTGTAACCATGGGTCTTTTGTGATTAAATGTTTTGATAATTTTGTCCTTCCCCTTCTTAGGTTATTTCTGCTCATAATTAAAAATAAATTATTAAAACTGAGCAAAACAAAACGGAGGCCATGATAAAAATAAAACAAAACAGGCTCCTGGGGAGGGTGTTAGTGAGAAGTACTCCAGTTGACGACACAATTTCCAAAGTTTTAGTGATAATCAAAATAAGAAACTGTATGAAGGGCTGCTCTTCCTGAGCCTCATCACATAGCCAGCTTCCTTACTCCATCAGCATACATGAGGCTGTGCCTGTGGAATCAAATTCATATGCCTTGATGATTTCCATCAGTAAGAAAGGACTGGAGTGAATTTTTCTGTTTTCTTTTCTAAAAAAATTGTTTTGGATTGATTTACAATGTGTTAGTTTCAGTTGTAGAGCAAGGCGATTTAGTTAAACATATACATGTATCTATTCTTTTTTAGATTCTGGTTTCTTGATTTGCACAGAAAGGTGAGGCCTGAACCAAGAGTCATAGGAGTAGCTGCTAAGCTTCATGTCCTGCAGACCCATGGGAGACAGGAGCCCTCATGCCCGTCATGGGAGTGTCCAGTCCATTCCTGGTCTTCCCTGGTTGGTACTGATGTGCTGCTAACCCAGGTTAACCCACTTGTCAGGTCTGACAGCTCCATGGTCTCCACTCTCCAAGTGGGCTTTGGGGACTTTTCCAGAAACTGTTGCAAGGTAATAGGCTAGAGGCCAGCCTTCCTTAGACTTGGGGAAACTGCCCCATTTTTATATCACTTTCTCTCAATCTGTCTTGTTTAAAAGTCCACAGCCATTCCAGTCTCCCTCCCACACAGCCAGTGAACACTGGATGAGGGCCTTGGGCGCCCCTAAGTGTGAGAAGGGAGCCTGTCTCTAAGGTGCTGTCTGGCCTGCAAATGTACCACATTAGGGACCACGTGAAACACAAAAATCATACAGAGATAACACTTCAGACACACTAATTTCTGATTCATCTCCCTGGATTGTGTCCTATAGTTTTGTGTTCTCCTTGTTTCCCTATATTTTCCATCATGCCAACCCACCAGATGACGGATTGATGGGCTCAGTGATCGGCTAGCCATCTTCCCGGAGCCCACAGCACGGCCAGCCACTCTTCTCGAGGCTTTTCCCTGAGGACTGAGATACCAGGATCTTCTGGGAAGACACTACTTCCTTTGCAGCCCTTTTAAATGCTGGCTCTGTTGTTCTTTCACTCCCTGTTAATCTCAGCTTTGGGCATCTCCCCAAGTTGGAGACCTTGTTGGTTCCCATCACCACTTCCAGAAAATTTCAACCCCTTTCCTTTGTTTACAAAACAAAGCCAAAACCCTATTCCACCCACAGCTCTGCCATCTAGGAGTACCGCCCTGATCCCCTGCTTGCCATTGTTTCTACTTCCTCTGTTATTGGAGACGGCAATGGCACCCCACTCCAGTACTCTTGCCTGGAGAATCCCAGGGACAGGGGAGCCTGATAGCCTACAGTCCATGGGGTCGCTAAGAGTCAGACACGACTGAGCCACTTCATTTTCACTTTTCACTTTCATGCATTGGAGAAGGAAATGGCAACCCACTTCAGTATTCTTGCCTGGAGAATCCCAGGGACATAGGAGCCTGGTGGGCTGCCATCTATGGGGTCATGCAGAGTCAGACACAACTGAAGTGACTGAGCAGCAGCAGCAGCCTCTGTCATTGTAGATTTCAGCTTTTGGTTCTCTCTTGTCTTTGTCATTCCATTTCTTCCTGGATTCATGAGAATTTGGCATTCTCTATGGATTAAAGCTCAATATTTAGAAAACTAAGATCGTGGCATCTGGTCCCATCACTTCATGGGAAATAGATGGGGAAACAGTGGAAACAGCATCAGACTTTATTTTGGGGGGCTCCAAAATCACTGCAGATGGCGATTGCAGCCATGAAATTAAAAGACACTTACTCCTTGGAAGGAAAGTTATGACCAACCTAGATAGCATATTCAAAAGCAGAGACATTACTTTGCCAACAAAGGTCCATCTAGTCAAGGCTATGGTTTTTCCAGTGGTCATGTATGGATGTGAGAGTTGGACTGTGAAGAAGGCTGAGTGCCAAAGAATTGAGGCTTTTGAACTGTGGTGTTGGAGAAGACTCTTGAGAGTCCCTTGGACTGCAAGGAGATCCAACCAGTCCATCCTAAAAGAGATCAGTCCTGGGTGTCATTGGAAGGACTGATGCTGAGACTGAAACTCCAGTACTTTGGCCACCTCATGTGAAGAGTTGACTCATTGGAAAAGACCCTGATGCTGGGAGGGATTGGGGGCGGGAGGAGAAGGGGATGACAGAGGATGAGATGGCTGGATGGCATTACTGACTCGATGGACGTGAATTTGGGTAAACTCCGGGAGTTGGTGATGGACAGGGAGGCCTGGCGTGCTGCGATTCATGGGGTCGCAAACAGTCAGACACGACTGAGCAACTGAACTGAACTGAACTGATGGATGCTCAATTCAATACCACTTGGGGCTTTCAATTCCTTGGTACCTTAAACAATAGCAGCCATTTCTTCCACACACTCTCTAGTCACTGATTCCCACACCCAAGACCTTACCTACAATTTCAACCACAGTTTCTTGATTTCTTAATCAATCTGCTTCACTCCTCCCACCTTTAATGTGATCAGATCTTAGGAGGGTCTCCAATCCACTGGCTCCTTCCTTTCTTTCCATAATCCTACCCTCTCCAGTTCTCTCTCACCCACCCCAGCTTCAACCTCAGAGTTTATCATTTCATCATTTTCTTTATTTTAAAGTCTTTATTGAATTTGGAACAATATTGCTTCTGTTTTTGTTTTATATTGAATATTGCTTGTTGTATATTGAATATTTTATATTGAATATTGCCTCTTTGTTTTGTTTTCATATTTTCAGTTTTTTTGTGTGTGTATGTGCCACAAGGCACAAGGGATCTTAGCTCTATGACCAGGGATCAAACCCACACCTCCTGTGTTGGAGGTGAAGTCTTAACCACTGGACCACCGGAGAAGTCCCTCATCATTTTCTTGAATTGCCTTCAGCTTCTTTGTCCCTTCAGCTGTTTACCCCCTTTATCTGAAAAGCCCTTATACCAGAAGGACCCAAATGTTAGTGTTTATCTGTCTTAAAAGAACAGCTGAATTCTGCAGGGAAAAGTCACAAAATGGGATGGAGTCTCAGCACAACACATGCGGCATGGCAAACAGCCGTCCCCCACCCTTACTCCTTGATATCCTATTATATTTGACTAGTCAGCTTTAGCAGCCACTGTATCACAAAATGTATTTTTTCTCAAGTGTCTTAAGAGAGGCCTGTTGAGTAAATGACCATAAATGACAGGAATATGCCAACACAGTTTGCCATCTCTGGAGAAAGAGAGAGTTACCCAGTCTGTAAAAAAATGGCCTCAGTGCTCTCCAGGTGACTTCCATGGAGTCCTAGAGAAGGTTTATTAGTGTTATTAGCCAAGTATTTCAAACTATTTCAAGTCCAGATGAAGATAGAGATAAAGCTACTTCCATCATTGATCTAAATCTTCTCACAGCTCCGTGCATGGAGCAGACATTTCTCCTGCTCAGGGATCCCCCATTCTCTCCTGCTGGGCTCATGGGAGAATTTTACTCTTCTTCCCCCTTGAATTTAGGGGTGGCTGTGTGATACTGAACAGTAGGCTCTAACCTTAGAGCACTGTATTTCCAGTAGGAGTGTTTCCACTTCCAGATACTCATGAAAACACGCATGGAAATAGAGCCCCATCAGCCAGGGTCCTTGGTGAGGACAGTGTCCCCTGCCAATGGGCATGGATACATCTACACCCTAAGAACAAGACACATATTTCTGTGGTTGTGGTTGTTATTGCCATATAACTTATCCTAACAAGACTTAGCCAGGGGTTGCAGAGAAGACCCGTGTGGAGAGTCTTGGGGGCATTTTCTGTCAGTCCTGTGTCCCTTTCTGTTTCCAAAGACTCCCTTGCTCCCCACTCTGGACTCCTGTGCCAAGGTCCTGCTTCCTCTGTCTTTCCTAGCTCAGCTGGTAGTCGTTCTTTCCTTCCATGTTTGGTGGTCTTTGAAGATGGATGCTGTGGAAAAGGTGCTGGAAGAAGGAGCAAAATTAGGACTCAGTCTTCATCTCTCAGTCACAGGGATGCCCAGTCTAGGAGACAGTGCACTTCATGATGGCACCCTGTCACCCTTCACTGGGGCCTGACGATGGGAGGCAGGGCAAGGCCATGGCATGATGGCATCGTTGCTAGAAGTGCTGTGCCCACATCTGCTCTCAGAGTTTCCACCAAGTCCTTGAAAAGAGCTTCCAGGCCCCCCTCAGCCCCTACTCTTCTTTGCCCGTTCTCCAAAGAGAAGCTATTAGCCTAGGTAAATACTCGCTCCCCTGAGCAGTGACTTGATCTCTGTACTCCCTGATTCAGTTCTTTTGCAAGGTAAATAACTATAAATATTAAAACATGTCAATAGCTTTATTAATAAATGACTTCTGGCTTCCTAAGAGATTCTGACTGTGGGCTTTTGGTTGGCCTCTGGTGCATACCATCACATACTTCATATGGCTTAAATGTTGTTGGTTGAAGGACGCATGGGGTCTGGCTAGCCTGTCAGAAATCACAGTATTTGGATATCTCAGAATGTTAATTTCAGAGTGTTAAAGAAAGCTTTTCTCCTTGGTACTTTTTTCTTTTCATTTGGAGCTCATACAACACATATAGCCCAATATTAATACTGACTGAAACTTAAATAAGAAATACAATGACTCAGTAGTATCCATGCACATCTTTCTGTTAGAATTTTAAATTTCCAATCACTAACTTCTCACGTACATAAAGCTTAATAAATTCTTCTTACAAGAACATTTACAAAAATCGTGTGATGAAATACATTCATTTCTCATTTACAGTTAGCTTGATATAATTGTCATATTATTTTCACAAAACCTTACCCTAATTTCTTTTCAGGGTTTGTCTTATCAGTTCTTCTCCAAGAAAATTGTGCTAAAATTGTAATTCTTAAAACCAAGTCAATTACCTAGCTATTGCATTCTGGAAAACTAACTCAGGTTTGGTTTCTTGCTATTTAGTTTTGAATCTCATTCCAGAGTAAGAATTGCAAAAAAATAATAGTTTCAAAGTTCTACAGTATTTTCCCTCCAGTGCCTCTGCAGTCTTGGAATGAAAATGGAGCACCCTGAGGGTTTGACTTGGCAGATGGGCAACTCTGGCCATGTGGGGCTGAGACTTGGAAGTGCATGGTCTGATGCCAGTGGCCATGCTGAGAGCAGTTTAGACAGCCATCGAGGAAGTGCTCATCCCATGCTTTCACTGAAGACACTGAGGCTGCATCTATGTTTTTCCTTTTCTCTCCCTTTGCTCGCCAGGTGGACTCTTCTGAAGAGTATTCAGGTCCCCAGCACAGCGCTATCCTGCCCATCTCTAGAAAGATAAGGAGAGCACTGTGAGGAGCAGGGACCTGGGCTGGGAATGACTGATCCCACCTATGCTGGAAAAGGTCACCCTGATGTCTGGGTGGATAACCAAATGGATAGAAGAAAGAGAAGAAGTAGAGAAATCAACCAAGAAGCTGTGGCAATAGTGCGGATGACAGATTGTGGTGGCTTGATTCAGCACGATAGGGGGATTTCGGAGAGAAAGGGAAGGATGATTCAAGGCTGACATTGGAGATATAAGGGGTATATAGAATAGATTCTACCTATATCAAGTGTGGCTTGTACTTTCAACTCGACCAACAGAGTGAATGATAAAGTCATTTACTGAGATTGGGAAACTGGGAAAGTGTGGGTTTAGGGGGGAAAATTAGTGCTCCAAAGAGAGCCAAAATTAGTGCCAAAGAGAATTTGTGAAGCTGACAATGATATTTTTGGTAGAGAGTCCAAACAGGAATTTACAGAAGCACATCTGGAGCTCAGGAGAAAGATTGGATCTCTAGGTCTGGAGACACTTTCAAATAGATGAGATTTCAGTCCTTGAACTGTTTGAAAGCAACTCTGGAGAGAGTGGCAAGAGGGTGGAGGGATAAGGAGTAAGTTTAAATGTGCATAATAGTTACTTAAAATGATTTTTCAGTCTTTAATTACAGGAGACATGATTCATTTTCAAAATGTTAATCAGTAGAGATAAAACGTATGCTCCTTCTGACCACCCTGAATCTGTTACTTCCTCCAATTTATTTCTCATACCCAGCATGTGTACACTCATCTTTGAGACCTTTTAAAATGCATCACATACATTTATATGTGCACACAGAAATATATCATACTTAAATAGCATCATTCTCTGCAGTGTTGTCTTTTATTCTCACTTAGCATATGTCTCAGAGATCATCACAGGTATATATGTGTATAGGGCTTCCCTGGTGGCTCAGACAGTAAAGAAGACAGTAAAGAATCTGCCTGTGATATGGGAGACCTGAATTTGATCCCTGGGTCAGGAAGATCCCCTGGAGAAGGAAATAACAACTCACTCCAGTATTCTTGCCCGGAGAATCCCATGGACAGAGGAGCCTAACAGGCTTCAGTCCATGGGGTCACAAAGAGTCGGACACGACTGAGTGATTAACACTTTCACACTTTCTTTCACATATGTGTGTATATTTAATTTGTTGTTTTTTAACAGCTCTTAGGTTCCATAGAATTATTGTGCCATTGTTTATGTAACATTTTCCCTATCAGTGGGTATTTAGGTTGTTTATAATTGTGTTCTATTGCATGCCAGCATGTGCATATAGAGGGTGCGTAGAGGTCATGAGGTTATGAAGGACCCCCAAAGTATCCTGAGATAGAGTATACTGAAGAGGAAGACAAAGAGGAATGTGCCAAGGAGCAAGAGTATTGGGGAGAGAGAACACTGCTGAGAGGTTCAAGTTTAAGATCTAAAAATATCCATTGGCTTTGGAAACATGGAACCCACAGGTGATTTGTCAAAGCTATCTCCCTGGGACAGTAAGCACGAAAGGCAAGGAAGAATAGGTTGAAGGGTTGACTAGGAGAGGAAGAAGTACTCAGCAAATGCAGCCAACTTTTTGTCTTTCTAGAAAGTTTGCTGTGAAAATGAGCAGGAAAATAAGAGCCACAGCTATGGAAGGAGGTGGGGTCAGGGGAGAAGTCATCTTTGTTTCATTCTTTCTTCCTTCCTTTCCTTCTCTCCCCTTCCTTTATTTTATTCTCTCTTCTTCTTTCCTCCTGTTGGGAGATACCACTTTATGTGTGGCATTAGTCAAATCAAAACTTCTCAGTGTCTATTTCTGAGTTGCCAGCCGATTGGCAGACAACGTCTGCACAGTGGCACATGACAGGCACTCGAGAGATAAGGTTTGAATGAATCAAGGAACGAAGTGTATCTTCCTGGCCGAGTTGTTTCCTAATAGGAAAATGTGTGACAAGTTCTTGCAAGAGTGTGGGGTCCCCTAGTACTCAGGGCAGTGATCACCATGGGAGAGAGACATTTCAGCGACTGTCCCTACCCCGAGCACCGCCACCCTGTGACTCACAAAGTAAAGGCAAGGAGACGTCAGACCTCAGGGCCAGAGGAGCCACCTGGCTTTCTCTGGTGGCCTTTTGCCTAGTGTTGTGACACTTACTCTGAGCTGGCACCAGCCGAGGAATGGCCATTCCTGCAGCCTCTGGTCCACCGTGTGATCGCCACTTTTGCCCTCTGTTGAAGAAGCGTATTGCTTCAGTAGCTGTTCTAGGTTTGTAGAATCAGCATCAGGATTTATTTCAAAAATACATTTGCTTGTTAGGAAAGAAAAAGGAGGTGGCTGTTTTGCACTTTTTAGGATGTACTTTGTGTGCTTAGAGTATGAGTGAAACTTGTCATTAGAGAAAGTGAACAAACGGAGGTTTCTGGCAAAGGGACATGCTGCAGGGAAGTGAGGCCACCTTCCAGAGAGATAACGGCCACCACCTGCCACTTGCTGGGCCTGACCACTGCGCTCACCCCGGACCGCTCAGAACATAAATCGTCTTTAAACACCCAGGACCTGCCTGCCTCCCACTGCCATCTTTGAACCAATTCGTCAATCCCTGCTCATTCCATGGTCCTTTTTTTTGAACTTCAATAATGCTTCTGAAGGGAGCTGGGGACACTTTTGCCATTCATCACAAAATAATGCAACATTCTGTACATTTATTACAGTATACATTACAACTGCACTATTAACTTAAAAAAAACTTTCATTTCTCTGAAGTTTTCCTTTATCTTTACCAAACAGATACCCAATATGACTGAGAATTTAATACCCTAAAGTTTAAGACCGGTTTGTAAACACAGTCCCCCGTGTCTGCTATTGATCTTTTGCTATTTTAATGCATTTTTACTGACCGACGTGTCCTGCGGTAAAGAATATTGCCTAAATTAGTTATCTGATTGGTTCTTTTGATTAATGATGGGCCTGTGCTTCATTACACATGACAACATGATCAGAATAATCACTATTGCTCTACAAGCCACGCCTGGCATTTTTTATTCCTTCATTTTTAAAGTTCATTTATAAAATTATTTAATGTATACGTCGTAAGTTGTAATTTATTTACATGACACTTTTTTCGATGGGAACTGTTGTACTGTGTCACAAATGGCTAAGAAAACAAGGTAAACTAGATGTACAGATCAATGTCTCTTGGCTCAAGGGGGAAAAAAACATAATCAAGATTCAGGAGCTGACCTTGTACCAAAGTCCAACTTGTCACAGAACAAACACTGAGATGCCCAACAAATCACCAGGCACAGCAGGACTCGTTCTCATGCAGTCTTGTCTCTCTGTCTGTCGCCGTCTGTCTGTTGTGACTTTGAGCCCTTAGAGCTCTCAACATCCTCCTTCTGCCCATGGAATAATCCTGGCCTGTCAGCCAGCCTGTATGGATCAAATGGCCTTATTTTCCCTATACCAGTTCAGCAAGAAGGTCTAGTGGGGATTCCCAGATGTTCAAATTTGGACCAGAATTTGGGACCAATCTGAATTAGAAAATTGTGTGTGTTTAAGCCATGCTAATATATTAATTCTGGACGAATATAAAGATCCCAATTTAGTCTACTAAGCTCTACTCCTCAGTGTTCCAGTATAATTCTTTAATTGATAAGAATTAGCTGGGTAATCAGTTATAAGTTATGGGCAAATTTGGCATATTTGGGGCTGCTCAAGAATATGGCTCTCTCAATTTTTGTCTCTCTCATACCCTGTTGGACCCTCACAAAGACCAGGAAGAAAAGCTTTTTTCGCTTACGTTGTTTTGTGAACATCTGGAGTTCAGGTGAATCTGGTTTCCTGGGAGCTTTGCTGGAGTCAGACGTGAACCTCAAATTCAAACCCCATTATCGTCTTCCCTACAAAACTCATTGCTCAGAACTTGACAAACCTTCTAGCCACTCTTTTGTCAGGAAAATATTACTTGGCCGGAATGAGATAAGCCTAGGGTCATGCTAAATTGCATTTTTATTCCAAATAAAACACAGTTGGTTTCTTCTCTTTGTCTTGTCTGCTTTTGCTTACGTCAAATTGCCTCTATCTCCTCTGTAAGGAGCCTGGTCAGCCCCCAGCTTCCCTCCTGCTCCTGCAGCTTCCTCCAGCACTGCTCTGATGGAGCACAACAGGGCGTCTGTGCTACGGTTCATGTCAACCAATAAAGCACAAACTGAACTCCTTATCTGGTATCTAATGTATGAATGGTGTCAGAAACGGAATAAAATAGAGCTTTTCCTTTCATCCTTCAGAATCCTCTGCCATCCTGTGTACATGATTTTGAGAGACTTCAGCATTCACCAGTCGAGAAGTCAGCCACTGTTTAACTTGAGCACAAAGTGGGTGGGAAGATCAGAGATCGGGTGGATGGCAGGGTCAAAGGAAGTTGTGTGATGGAGACTCTCCAAAGCGGAGAGCACACTCCTTCCCACAGAGAGCCCTCCCTCTCAGGGCCTGGGATTTGTGGACTTGACTTCCCACCACACACACAGGAAGCCTTCTTCTTCTTAGGTGGGTTTCAACTCTCTGCTTGCTATGATCCTTGGTAACTCCTGGCACCTTGGGCATGTCACCACATTACAAAAACCAGAGAGACCCAAAGCATCACACCACATGAAAAAGTTAAAAAGTTCAGCCTCCTACAGTCTACTTGAATTTTAAAATAAGTAGAACAGGACATAGGTTCCCAGGCAAAAGCACTTAAAATAAAGTGAAGTGGATTTATATGGTTCTTTTTTTCCCCTGGACTTAATTAATGTTGTAAATAATGCCTCCTATCTTCTGCATAATGATTTGCTCTGTTATGCTATTAAAAAGTTCCGTTACGTCAGTTCACAGAGACAGTCATTTGCACAGCCTAGACATTAAATAGAACTTTGGTTAAAAGCCTACTCCAGGAAATGAGTGTGTGTGTGTGTGTGTGTGTGTGCGCGCGAGCATGCATGCGTGTGCATGCCTGATGCCTTGTGAGACTTTCTGGGGTATAAGATAAGCTAGCATGTGAGATGATGTTGAATATGCAAGTTATATGTTAATATGATTAAATGACTACTGGATCACCCAACACAATCAATTGAAATATTCACCAACTTTGTGTTGAAATTGGAAGAAATTATTACCTTGAGGCTGCCAAACACATTTTGTAGCTATGCATTTGCAATAATGCATGTCTCATTTAGCATTTAAAAACATATTTTTGACTTTAATAAAGCAAGATGAGTCTACTAAAGAGATGCTCGTTAGAACGAAAGGAAGATCCAACCAGCAAGGATGATCCACCCAGAGGTGAGGCACCTGGGCAGAGAGGTGCCTGTTGTCCCCTTCTCTCTCCTCTCCCTCCTTCTGTCCCTTCCTTCTTTCCTTCTAGCCACACTTAACACTGTCAGTGGGGACTTGAGGCTAAATTAAAAAAAAAAAAAGTATCTATTACAGGCCATTCAGATTAATTTATCATTGAATTATTTACCTTCACTCTCAAAATCCTACAAAATGATTTAGTCTTGTGATGTGATTTACTTGTATTTTGAAACTCCATGCCACACCATCCAGATCACAGAGACATAAATGTGTCCTCTCTCTCACTGAACACGCACAGCTAAAACAAATAAAATCAAGGATGCATATTCCTTCACTGGGGCTCTGCAAAACATAAGTGATGGGAGGAAGGCAGCCGTCATTCTGTTCTGGTCTATTATTGACAACGGCAGAAGTAAAAATTAGAAAACAAATCCCCTCTTAAATGAAATGGAGTCAGAGGCCCACCTCACTCAGAGGAAATACTAATTGGAACTACCTTGCTAATGCTAGCGAGTCACAGGAAGGAAACATTAAGTTATTATTTTTAATAATGTTTACAAGTATATCCAGCCATTTCCAGCCAGTGAAAGATGTCAGCCTTGGCCAAACGTGGCAGATCTACTTTTCACCAAAGATGCTCCTCGTCTTCCCCCTGATAGCAATCATTAATTTTATTTTTTAACTCGGTCTTCAAATGAAGACAGATGAGCTGGAGAGTTTTAAATGCAGCCTGCTTATGTTCAGAAAAATGGCTGTGAGATAGCAGATCACGGCATCTGAGCCGAGGCCAGTTGCTGTTTGGGAAGAAAATAAAAACAAACATAAGGTGCACAGCAAAACTGGCCTCAGAAGAGCTCCTAGTGAGAGGGGCAGTTGTGCGGGAGAAGCATGTGGGCTGCTGTTTGGGTAGGGTCATTCTCTAATTGCTTTGGAGGCTTACATATATAATTATTGTTAATCACTCTTGATAATTTTAATGTTACATTTTAACATTTATTTCCTATTAACAACCTTCTTACATGTCAGAGATCAAAATGTCTCTGAGATAATCACATCATTGATATCTTTTGAAAACATTTTTCTGACTGTTAGAATTTCATCTAAGTTATATTTCTGGTCAAATATCAATTCAGTTCAGTTCAGTTGCTCAGTTGTGTCTGACTCTTTGAGACCTCATGAACTGCAGCACGCCAGACCTCCCTATCCATCACCAACTCCCGGAGTCCACCCAAACTCATGTCCATTGAGTCGGTGATGCCATCCAACCATCTCATCCTCTGTTGTCCCCTTCTCCTCCTGCCCTCAATCTTTCCCAGCATCAGGGTCTTTTCAAATGAGTCAGCTCTTTGCATCAGGTGGTCAAAGTATTGGAGTTTCAGCTTCAACATCAGTCCTTCCAATGAATACGCAAAACTGATCTCCTTTAGGATGGACAGGTTGGATCTCCTTGCAGTCCAAGGGACTCTCAAGAGTTTTCTCCAACACCACAGTTCAAAAGTATCAAATCTTCAGCACTCAGCTTTCTTTATAGTCCAACTCTCACATCCATACATGACTACTGGAAAAACCAAAGCCTTTACTAGATGGACCTTTGTTGGCAAAGTAATGTCTCTGCTTTTTAATATGCTGTCTAGGTTGGTCATAACTTTCCTTCCAAGGAGTAAGCATCTTTTAATTTCATGGCTGCAATCACCATCTGCAGTGATTTTGGAGCCCAAGAAAATAAAGTCAGCCACTGTTTCCACTGTTTCCCCATCTATTTCCCATGAAGTGATGGGACCGGATGCCATGATCTTCGTTTTCTGAATGCTGAGCTTTAAGCCAACTTTTTCACTCTCCTTTTTCACTTTCATCAAGAGGCTCTTTAGTTCTTCTTCACTTTGTGCCATAAGGGTGGTGTCATCTGCATATCTGAGGTTATTGATATTTCTCCCAGCAATCTTGATTCCAGTTTGTGCTTCACCCAGCCCAGCATTTCTCATGATGTACTCTACATATAAGTTAAATAAGCAGGGTGACAATATATGGCCTTGACTTACTCCTTTTTCTATTTGGAACCAGTCTGTTGTTCCATGTCCAGTTCTGACGTTGCTTGCTGACCTGCATACAGGTTTCTCAAGAGGCAGGTCAGGTGGTCTGGTATTCCCATCTCTTTCAGAATTTTCCACAGTTTATCGTGATTCACACAGTCAAAGGCTTTGGCATAGTCAATAAAGCAGAAATAGATGTTTTTCTGGAACTCTCTTGCTTTTTTGATGATCCAGGGGATGTTGGAAATTTGATCTCTGGTTCCTCTGCTTTTTCTAAAACCAGCTGGAACATCTGGAAGTTCATGGTTCACATATTGCTGAAACCTGGCTTGGAGAATTTGAAGCATTACTTTACTAATATGTGAGATGAGTGCAATTGTGCAGTAGTTGGAGCATTCTTTGGCATTGCCTTTCTTTGGGATTGGAAAGAAAACTGACCTTTTCCAGTCCTGTGGCCACTGCTGAGTTTTCCAAATTTGCTGGCATATTGAGTGCAGCACTTTCACAGCATCATCTTCTAGGATTTGAAATAGCTCAACTGGGATTCCATCATCTCCACTAGCTTTGTTTGTAGTGATGCTTCCTAAGGTCCACTTGACTTTAATTAGTCCTATTTAATGATTGCTACCATTTTAATTTTGAGATTCCCTGGTGGCTCAGACTGTAAAGAGTCTGCCTGCAAAGCAGGAGACCCAGGTTCAGTCCTTGGATTGGGAAGAGCCCCTGGAGAAGGAAATGGCAACCCACTCCAGTATGCTTGCCTGGAAAATCCCATGGACAGAGGAGCCTGGCAGGCTACAGTCCATGGGGTCGCAAAAAGTTGGACAAATCTGAGTGAATTCACTTTCCTCATTTTAATTTTAAGTAAATTTTAAGTTGACTTGACATCACCATAGGCTGCTCCAGGAAGATTTCCAGATAACTTTGTCTTAGAGGCTGAAAGGGAAACTTGTGTCTTGACTGTAGAAAATCATTTCACTCAGAGATGATCTAACTGTAATGCTTGTGGTTCCATTTGGTGACTGACTTAGGGTAAGAAAAACTAAGAAGGGACAAAAGAAGTTGGATAATCATGACGGAAGCACTTCTAGAATGTTGGAGTGTTGTTGTTGTTCAGTCACTCAGTCATGTCCAACCCTTTGTGAATCCATGGACTGCAGCATACCAGACTTCCCTGTCCTTCACTATCTCCTAAAATTTGCTCAAACTCAAGTCCACTGACTTGATGATGTCCAACCATCTCATCCTCGGTCAACCCCTTCTCCTCATGCCCTCAATCTTTCCCAGCATCAGGGTCTTTTCCAATGAGTCAGCT
This sequence comes from Bos mutus, assembly GCF_027580195.1. NCBI lineage: Eukaryota > Metazoa > Chordata > Mammalia > Artiodactyla > Bovidae > Bos > Bos mutus. Next base: position 21,280,563 of record NC_091634.1, on the reverse strand, counting down.
CTTTGCATCAGGTGGTCAAAGTGTTGGACTTTGGTTTCAGTTCTTCCAGTAAATATTCAGAGTTGATTTCCTTTAGGATTGACTGGCTTGATCTCCTTTCTGTCGCAGGGACTCTCAGCAGTCTTCTCAACAGTTTGAAAGTATCAGTTCTTTGACACTCAACCTTCTTTATGGTCCAAGGCAATGAGAACAGTGGTAAAAACTGTCAAAATCAAATTTTTTAAGAACTCTAGAGATTAGCCAAAGGCCTTCAAATATCTGAGGCACATCGCTTCAAGAAAAACTCTGAGTCTTGGTAAAAATGACAAGCATGAAGACATTTTTAGTCTGTGTTATTTGTTCAGTTATGTCTGACTCTTTGCAACCCCATGGACTATAGCCCACTTGGCTCCTCTGTCTGTGGAATTCTCTGGGTGAAAATACTAAAGTGGGTAGCCATTCCCTTCTCCGGAGAATCTTCCCAACCCAGGGACTGAACCTGGGTCTCTTGCATTGTAGGCATTTTATTTACCATCTGAGCCACCAGATGGTAAACCTAACCATCTGGTGGCTAACCAGGGAAACCTAACTGGTCATATTTCCACCCCCTCGTCCCAGCTCTGTGGCACGCTCAGAGCCACAGTAAATGTGAAAAGCGCTCGAGGGGCAGGGTGGATGTGGAGCTGCACCAAAAGCCCCCAACCTGACAGCTGTCAGCATTTTATCTGTTCGGCAGATCCCCAGGAAAGCCCGTTTGTCTTTATCTCACGTGAAACTCCACTAGTGGAAAGAGCCCTATTTCCAGGGTATTTGTTGAAAACAATCAGCAAAAATTATCAAACATTACAGTGATCTGAGTAAGTGATACCAGCTGGGGCAAACAAGAATCTGGCTAGAAAACTTACAAGCAAATATGGGCATGAGACAACCATAAGAGTCCTTGAAAAGCTTATTCCTGGGGCTCTAGAAGACCATGTGCATGTACAGGGATGTGCATGTTTCCAGCATTGTGGAATAGCTGGAAAAGACTGGAGAAGGCCCCGGTCTCTTACCGTGGCAGTCCCCGAGTCTCTGTACAAGCAGGAAGTGAAGACTAAGGCAGAGTTTTAAGCTGCTGGAGTGTTAAAGCAATGCTCAACGCAACAGACACAAAGTGCCTTGTCAAAGGGAGGGAGACATATCAGCTCAAGTCATTTAAGGAAATCTCTGTTCACACTGTTGCTGTTCAGTTGCTAAGTCATGTCTGACTCCTTGTGATCCCATGGACTGTAGCATGCCAGGCTCCTCTGTCCTTCACTATCTCCTGGAGTTTGCTCGAATTCATGTCCACTGAGTTGGTGATGCTATCTGACCACAAAGCTAACCAAGCAGAGACTTTAGTAGCAGCACTTAATAAGGAATACAGACTTTACAGGATTAATTCAGGGAAATTACTAAACAAAAATAATTACTGTGATAAGCAACAAAAGTAACAAACCCTGGGAGAGAGGTAGAATCTGATATTCAGAGTTGCCACATGGAAGATTTTTAAGTCCAGTTCTCAACACGAACAATTAAAGAGACATGCAAAGAAACAGAAGTTATGCCTCATAAAAATTAGAACATAAAGAAATGAAGTAAGTAGATAGAAAAACAAGAGAGAAAACAATACCAAAACTTGGCTCTTAGAAAAACACAAAACTGACAGTCTCACCAAGACTAAACTAAACTCACTTAGAGGAAAACAAACAGAGAAGACTCAAATGATTAAAATCAGGAAAAAAAAAAAAGAGAGAGAGCTATCACGACTGAGTTCACAGAAATAAACAAGATTACAAAGGTATACTTCAATCAACTCGAAGCCAACAAACTAGATAGCTTAGATGATGTGGAAAAATTCCTAGAAAGATGCAAAGATATATGAAAACTGATTCAAGAAGAAATAAAAAACCTGAATAGACCTATAATAAGTAAAAAATTGGATTGGCAACTAAAAAGCACCTTAATGTAAAGTCCAGGCCCATAAGAATACAGACATAAAAAATTCCTCAAAAATATTAGTAAGCCAAATTCAACTACATATATATATATTATATACATAATACATTATGACTAAGAGGAATCTATTCCCAGAATGCAAGATCGGTTTAACATCTAAAAGTCAATCAATGTAATACATCATATTGATGGAATAAAGAGCAAAACTACAGGATTATGTCAATAGACTCAGGAAAATTAAAAAAAAAAAAGGCATTTGAAAAATTCTAACTCCCATTCATGAGAATAAACTGAAATAGACTGGAACTGTCAACTTGATAAAATATCTACAAACCCAAGGTGATGCTATAATGTGCTTTCTCCTTCAAATCAGGAACAAGACAAGAATGCTTACTTTTGTAATATATATTGAACATTTTACTGGAGAATCTAATAGTTTAGGTAAAGAAATAAATAAAAGACATCCAGATTGAAAAGAATAAGTAATACTGTCTCAAGTCACAGATGATAATATCTGGCATATAGGAAATATCAAGATACCTATTAAAAAACTACTAGAACTAATAAACACATTCAGTGAGGCTGTAGGATGCAAGATCAATTATATTTCTATGCACTAGCAATGAACAACCAAACAATGCAACTAAAAAGAAATTTACTTTATAATAGAAACAAAAATACTAAAACAGGAATAAATGTAGCAATTTATTGAGAGACTTGTATGGAAGTGAATTGTTAGTTGCTCAGTCATGTCCAACTCTTTGTGGCTCCATTGACAATAGCCCGCTGGGCTCCTCTGTCCATTGAATTCTCCAACCAAGAATACTGGAGTGGGTTGTCATGCCCTTTTCCAGAGGATCTTCCCGACCCAGGGATTGAACCCAGGTCTTCCCTATTACAGGCAGATTCCTTACCATCTGAGCTACCTGGGAAGCAACTGAAGAGGGAGCCTTTATCAATTGCCCACCCTTCCCCTCCAGCTGACGAGGTTCCCCTGTCCATGGGATTCTCCAGGGGACAATACTGGAGTTGGTTGCCATTTCCTTCTCCAAGGGATCTTCTGAATCCAGAGATTGAACCTGCATCTTCTGCAGCTTCCTGCATTGCAGGCAGATTCTTAACTGCTAAGCTACTTGTATACTTAAAGCTATAAAGGATTATTGTAAGAAATTAAAGTATGTATAAATAAATGGAATTAATAGGAAAACGGCTGGATTAGGGAATAATTCTCAAATAGATCTTTAGACTCAACATGGCCCCTATAAAAATCCCAGGGGCCTTCTGGCAGAAATTGGCAAGCTAGTGCTAAAATTCATATGGAAATACAAGGGACCCAGAATAGCCAAAGCATTCTTGAAAAATAATAAAATTGAAGGTATCGTATGTTTCAATTTCAAACTTACAACAAAACTATAGTATATATAGATAAATGTATAATAGAATGGAAAGTCAAGAAATAAACCTTTACAAGGTAGATCAAGATGGAAGAGTAAGACAATGTGGTGATTACCTCCCCCTACAAACACATCAAAAAACATCTACATGTGATATAAGTTTCATGGAAAACTGAATAGAAACTGGGAGAAGGACTCCTATAGCCAAGACTGTGAGAAAGATATACACATAATTGGGTAGCAAGAGAAGAAAAGCACAGGGTCAGGACCTCTGTCCCTGGGAGGCTACTAGGAGGGAAAAGGAGATTGCATGGGTGGACACCCACCCTGGGAGCGAGGAGACTGAGCCATACACTAGTCATCCCAGCCCTGGAGTCCTATGCACAGGAGACAAGCCCATTTGGCTCTTAGAAGAAATGCTGGGACAGACAGAAAGGCTGGAGAAGCCTAGGCTTCACTCCTGAGAAGTGTGTGGGTGATGGCTTGCTCCTAGTCAGGGAGAGGGTGATTGCTCTGGTGGTTGCTACCTTGCCATGCTCCAGTCTGAGTTGAGTAAACACCCTGGCCCACTCATTACATGCCACAACTTGGCACCGATCTATAGTGGGCAGGACCTGTGAGACGTCTCCCTCTAAAAATGCAGAGGTGAACTGGGGAGCTGAGGCAATAGCCCAGGTTGGGTGGCGGTTGTCATTTTTGGCATTTACTCAAGAAGTGCCCAGGAAGCAGGCCAGATTTCTGACAGCAGGACAAATACCTGAATTCCCATGAACGCCTTGCCATGTGCTAACTCAACACTACAGCTTAGAACTAGATCTGGGGTGACCACAACAGGGGGTAAAGATGTGACTGTGGGCTACAGATTCCTATAGAGGCAGGGCATCAGATCTCTGTAGGTATACAAACCCTGCTTGTTTCAACATACCCCTCCTTTGGGGCAAACAGCCCAGCACAGGAAGAAGGAAAATCAACACTTAAAAGGAACAAAGCCAGCTGGGGTTTAACCCTTTGGACTTTAGCTCCAGAAACTTGGGAACCACCTCCACCCTCAATAGGGTGGTGACAGTCACTGAGTAGAAAGGAAGTCATATCTCACATCCTGCACAGCTCTAGCTTTATCAACAGCTACCACCCACCAGGGTGATGGCTGCCAGCATACCCTGAGCAAAGATATGACTGATGTCCACAGAAAATCCAGCTCTCCCACAAAAAGCATGGGGCATACTCAGTCTTCATAGGGATACTCTTACATAAGAACACCCCTTCAATACCACAATAGGTAACTTTTATTTTATTAGAGACAAAGAAAGTTAAATAAAGTGAAAAGACAGTAAAACTACTTTCAATTTAAAGAGCAGGAGAAAAACCCTGAAAAAACAAAGAAATAGATATAAACCATGTACCAGACAAAGAATTCAAAATACTGATAATAAAAATGCTAACTGAATTAGGGAAAAGAGTTGATGTAAATATAGATCATTTTGACAAATACTAGAAAATATAAAGACAACATATTCAAAAATAGAGAATTCAATATCTGAGATCTTTAAGATGACAGACTAGAAGGGTGTGAGCTCATCTTTTCCTGCAAGAACACCCGAATCACAACTAGTTGCTGAACAACCATCAACAGGAGAATGTTGTATTCCACCAATAAAAGATACCCCACATCCAAGGGCAAAGGAGAAGCCTCAGCAAGATGGTAAGAGGAGGGCAATCACATTTAAAATCAAATCTCAGACCCACCAGAGATGCTCAGAGGGATCAAACAAAACCTTGTGATCACCAGGACCCAGGGAAAGGAGCAGTGACCTCCACAAGAGACTGAACCAGACCTGCCTTTGAGTGTTTGAGTGTCTCCAGCAGAGGCACGGGTCAGCAGTGACCTGCTGCGGGGACAGGGGCTCTGGCAGAAGCAGACCAGGGAGGTGTGGCATGTAGCATAAGTCCTCTTGGAGGAGGTTGCCATTAGTTCCACTATAGAGCTGCCAAGCAGACAACTTACAAACTGGACAGTAGTTATACCAAAGATGTTCTTGCACTGTTGTGAAAGTTCTAGGGACCACAACCAACTTCCCAACTTGGGGCTCTGGCAAAGGGACTTAGAAACCCTAGGGAATGTGACTTTGAAGGCCAGTAGGATTGGATTACAAAACGTCCACAGTACTGGGAAAACAGACTCTTGGAGGGCATAAGAAAACATTGTGTGCTCCAGGACCCGAAAGAAACGAGCAGTGACCCCACAAGAGACTGAACCAGACTTGCCTGTGAGTGTCCAGGAGTCTCCGGCAGAGATGTGGGTCCATAGTGGCCTGCTGCGGGGTCAGAGGCACTGACTACAACAGTCCTGGGAGCTGTGGCATGCTGGCATAAGTCCTTTTGAAGGAGGCCACCATTACTACCAATACCCCTACCACAGTTTGGCCTAGGCCTGTAGGGAGGATGGGTAGGAACACAGCCCCACCCATCAGCAGAAAATTGGATTAAAGATTTACTGAGCATGGCCCTGCCATCAGAACAAGACCCAGTTTTCCCCACAGCCAGTCCCTCCCATCAGGAAACTTCCACAAGCCTCCTATCCTCATCCATCAGATGGCAGACAGAATGAAAACCACAATCACAGAAAACTAACCGAACTGATCACATGGATCACAGCCTTGTTTAATTCAATGAAACTGTGAGCCATGCCGTGTTGGGCCACCCAAGACAGAGAGGGGTCATGGTGGAGAGTTCTGACAGAATGTGGTCCACTGGAGAAGGGAATGGCAAACCACTTCAGTATTCTTGCCTTGAGAACCCCATGAACAGTATGAAAAGGCAAAAAGATATGACACTGAAAGATGAACTCCCCAGGTCAATAAGTGCCCAATATGCTAACTGGAGAATCAAGGAGAAATGACTCCAAAAGGAATGAAGAGGCTGAGCCAAAGTGAAAACAATATTCATTTGTGGATGTGTCTGGTGGTGAAAGTAAAGTTCAATGCTATAAAGAACAATTATTGCATAGGAACCTGGAATGTTAGGTTCATGAATCAAGGTCTATGAATCAAGTCAAACAGGAGGTGGCAAGGTTGAACACTGATATTTTAGGAATCAGTGAACTAAAATGGACAGGAATGGGGTAATTTAATTCAGATGATCATTACGTCTACTACTGTAGGCATGAATCCCTTAGAAGAAATGGAGTATCCCTGAGTCAACAAAAGAGTTCAAAATGCAGTACTTGGGTGCATCTCTAAAATGACAGGATGATCTCTGTTCGTTTCCAAGGCAAACCATTCAGAATCATAGTAATCCAAATCTATGCTCCAACCACTAATGCCAAAGAAGCTGCAGCTGAACAGTTCTACGAAGACCTATAAAACCATCTAGAACTAACACCATTAAAAAGAAAATAAGAAGCAGAGACGCCACTTTGTCAACAAAGGTCCAAATAGTCAAAGCTATGGGTTTTCCGGTAGTCATGTACAGAGGTGAGAGTTGTACCATCAAAAAGACTGAGTGCTGAAGAATTAAAGCTTTTAAACCATGGCGTTTGAGAAGACTCTTGAGAGTCCCTTGGACTGCAAGGAGATCAAACCAGTCAATCCTAAAGGAAATCAACCCGGAATATTCACTGGAGAGATTGATACTGAAGCTGAAGTTCCAATATTTTGGCCACCTGATGTGAAGAGCCAACTCATTACAGAAGACCCTGATGTTGGGAAAGATAGAAGATAGGAGGAGAAGGGAATGACAGAGGATGAGATGGTTGGTTGGCACGACCAACGCAATGGATATGAGTTTGAACAAGCTCCAGGAGATGGTGAAAGACAGGAAAGCCTGTTGTGCTGTAGTCCATTGTGTTACAGAGTCTGACATGACTGAGTGACTGGACAACAACAACAAGATTAAAAAACACTCTATAAGCAATGAATAGTAGACTCAGATCAGATCAGATCAGATCAGTCGCTCAGTCATGTCCGACTCTTTGCGACCCCATGAATCGCAGCACACCAGGCCTCCCTGTCCATCACCAACTCCCGGAGTTCACTCAGACTCACGTCCATCGAGTCAGTCATGCCATCCAGCCATCTCATCCTCTGTCGTCCCCTTCTCCTCCTGCCCCCAATCCCTCCCAGCATCAGAGTCTTTTCCAATGAGTCAACTCTTCGCATGAGGTGGCCAAAGTACTGGAGTTTCAGCTTTAGCATCATTCCTTCCAAAGAAATCCCAGTGCTGATCTCCTTCAGAAGGGACTGGTTGGATCTCCTTGCAGTCCAAGGGACTCTCAAGAGTCTTCTCCAATACCACAGTTCAAAAGCATCAATTCTTCAGCACTCAGCCTTCTTCACAGTCCAACTCTCACATCCATACATGACCAGTGGAAAAACCATAGCCTTGACTAGATGAACCTTTGTTGGCAAAGTAATGTCTCTGCTTTTGAATATGCTATCTAGGTTGGTCATAACTTTCCTTCCAAGGAGTAAGCGTCTTTTAATTTCATGGCTGCAGTCACCATCTGCAGTGATTTTGGAGTCTGAAAATAAAGTCTGACACTGTTTCCACTGCTTCCCCATCTATTTCCCATGAAGTGATGGGACCGGATGCCATGATCTTCGTTTTCTGAATGTTGAGCTTTAAGCCAACTTTTGCACTCTCCACTTTCACTTTCATCAAGAGGCTTTTGAGTTCCTCTTCACTTTCTGCCATAAGGGGGGTGTCATCTGCCTATCTGAGGTTATTGATATTTCTCCCGGCAATCTTGATTCCAGCTTGTGCTTCTTCCAGTCCAGCGTTTCTCATGATGTACTCTGCATATAAGTTAAATAAGCAGAGTGACAATATACAGCCTTGACGAACTCCTTTTCCTATTTGGAACCACTAAATGACACATAAGTGATCTAGAAGACAGAACAAAGGAAATCACCCAATCAGAACAGCAGACAGAAAGACACATGTAAAAATAGAAAAAGAGTGCAACATATGGGACCTCTAGGTTACCATCAAGTGTGCAAGCATTCACATTATAAAGGTGTCAGAAAAAGAGAGAAGGGTACAAAAATGTAGTTGAAAAAATTATGTTTGAAAACTTCCCAAACCTAAAGATGGAAACAGATACCAAGTACAGGATCACAAAGAAGATAACCCCTTCAGAAATACACACACACCAAGACATAGCATAATTAAAATGCCCAAAGTTAAAGATAGAGAATTCTAAAGGTAGCAAGAGGAAATCAAAGAGTTATATATTGCTGCTGCTGCTAAGTCACTTCAGTCTTGTCCAACTCTGTGCGACCCCATAGATGGCAGCCCACCAGGCTCCTCTGTCCATGGGATTCTCCAGGCAAGAACACTGGAGTGGGTTGCCATTTCCTCCTCCAATGCATGAAAGTGAAAAGTCAAAGTGAAGTCGCTCAGTCGTGTCCGACTCCTAGCGACCCCATGGACTGCAGCCTGCCAGGCTCCTCCGTCCATGGGATTTTCCGGGCAAGAGTACTGGAGTGGGGTGCCATTGCCTTCTCCGGTTATATATTAGGTAATCTCTATAAGGCTATCAACTGCGCTGCAGAAACTTTATAACCCAGAAGGGAGTGACATAATATATTTAAAGGAAAAACCTGCAACCTAGGATACTCCACACAGCAAGATTTCATTTACAGTAGAAGTGATAAAGCACTTCCCAGACAAGCAAAAACTGAAATAATTCAACAATAATAAACTTATCCTAAAGTAAATGCGAAAAAGTCTTCTCTAGATAGAAAAGAAGACTATATGGAAAAGGAAAATCCCAATAGGAAACACGAATGCAGAGTAAGGATTGAAGGTCATAAATATATCAGTAGGTAAATGTAAGGAAAAAGAAATCTGTACAAAGAACTATAACTTCAATAAACAGAAAAAGGATAAGCATGAAGGTTTAAAATATGACAAAAAAACACAAAATTTGGGGGAGGAGAATTGAAAAAGTAGAGCTTTTAGAATGCATTTGAACTTAAATGACTATTAGTTTAAATCAAGTAGATATAACTATCAGTCATCATATATGAACCCCATGGTAACCACAAATCAAAAACTTATAACAGATACACAAAAACTTAAAAGAAAGGAAACCAAGCATACTACAAAAGAAAAACCATCAGACCTCAATGGGACAAAAAAAAAAAAAAGAATATACAGAGAAGAATGACAAGAACAACTAGAAACCAAGTTGTAAAATGGCAATAAGGACAACCCTACCAATAATTATTATAAGTGCCAGTGGACTAAATGCTCTGATCAAAAGACATAGGGTGGCTGACTGGATAAATGAATGAATATGCTTTTACATGTTGTGTACAAGAGATTGACCTCAGGACTAAAGACACACACAGACTAAAAGTCAGAGGAGGGAGAAAGATTTCATGCAAATGGAAATGATAAAATAGTCACGGTAGCAATATTTGTATCAGACGAAATGGACTTTAAAACAAAAACTGTAACATCAGACAAAGAAGAGCATTATATAATGACACAGGGACCAATAGAAGAAGAGGATAATAGATAGACTAATTAATATATGACAGAGGATGAGATGGTTGGATGGCATCACCCACGCAATGGACATGAGTTTGGGTAAACTCCGGGAGTTGGTGATGGACAGGGAGGCCTGGTGTGCTGCAGTCCACGGGGTCGCAAAGACTCAGACATGACTGAGCGACTGAACTGAAATGAACTGAATTGATATATATGCGTCCAATAAAAAAGTACCTAAATATATAAAGTAAATATTAATAGACATAAAGGGAGAAATTGATAATAATACAATAAGAGCAGGAGACCTTTGTACCCCATTGACATCAATGAACAGATCATCCAGACAGGAAATCAATAAGGCAACAGTGGTGTTAAACGACATAACAGACCAGGTAGACTTAATTGATATCTACAGAATCTTCCATCCAAAAACAACAGAATACACATTATGTTCAAGTGTACATGGAATGTTCTCCAGGATAGAACACCTACTGGGTCATAAAACAAGCCTTAAAAAATTTAAAAGATTGGAAGTTATACCAAGCATTTTTCTTCTGACCACCACAGTGTGAAACTAAAAAGCAACTACAAAAATGAAATGGGAAAAAATGCACACGTGGAAACCAAACAGCATTCTACTGGAAAAACCGTGAGTCAATGATACAATCAAAGAGGACATCAGAAAATATCTGAAGACAAATGAAAATGGAGACACGACTTTCCAAAATCTATGGGATGCAACAAAGCAGCTCTGAGAGAGGTTATAGCAATTCAGGTTTTCTCAAGAAACAAGCATAAATCTCAAATTAACAACTTAATCTATCATTTCGAAGAGGTAGAAAAAGAACAAACACATATAGGTCAGCAGAGGGAAGGAACTAATACATACCAGAGAGGAAATGAACAAAATAGAGATTTAAATAGGTTTAAATAGAAATAGAATAGAGAAGACCAGTGAAATTAAGAGCTTATTTTTGAAAAGATACAAAATTGATAAACCTTGACCTTGGCTGACTTTATTTTTTGGGGCTCCAAAATCATTGCAGATGGTGATTGCAGCCATGAAATTAAAAGATGCTTACTCCTTGGAAGGAAAGTTATGACCAACCTAGACAGCATATTCAAAAGCAGAGACATTACTTTGCCAACAAAGGTCCATCTATCTAGTCAAGGCCATGGTTTTGTAAGTAGTCATGTATGTATGTGAGAGTTGGACTATAAAGAAAGATGAGCACTTAAGAATTGATGCTTTTGAACTGTGGTGTTCGAGAAGACTCTTGAGAGTCCCTTGGACTGCAAGAAGATCCACCCAGTTTATCCAAAAGGAGATCAGTCCTGGGTGTTCATTGGAATGACTGATGTTGAAGCTGAAACTCCAATACTTTGGCCACCTGATGTGAAGAGCTGACTCATTGGAAAAGACTCTGATGCTGGGAGGGATTGGGGGCAGGAGGAGAAGGGGATGACAGAGGATGAGATGGTTGGATGGCATCACCGACTCAATGAACATGAGTTTGGGTAAACTCCAGGAGTTGGTGATGGACAGGGAGGCCTGGCATGCTGCAGTCCATGGGGTCACAAAGAGTTGGACTCAACTGAGTGATTGAACTGAACTGATCCTTTGCAAACCATTCCAGAAAAACTTGAGGATGGAACATTCCCAAATTCATTCTACAAGGCCAATGATAGCAAAGCCAGACAAAGACACTACAAAAAAAGAAAGGAAAAAAAAAGAAAATTACAGTTCATCTTTGATGAACATAAATGCAAATATTTTCAACAAAACATTAGCAAACTGAACCCAATAATAAAAAGCCATGATCAAGCTGGATTTAGTCCAGAGTCACAATAATGGTTCAACATTCACAAATAAAAAGGATAAAAATTACATGATCATCTCAATAAATGCTGAAAAAGCATTAGGCAAAATGAAACTTCCATTCCTTATAAACATTCTCATCAAAGTGAGTGTGGTGGAAACATAAATCAACATAATAAAGGCCATTTACAAATCCAACAGCTAACATAATACTGAAAGATGAGAAACTGAAAGCCTTCCTGCTAAATTCAGGAGCAAGACAAGGATGCCCACTTTCACCACTTCTCTTTAACATAGTTAGGATATCCTAGCCATAGCAATCAGACAAGAAAAAGAAATAAACTGTATCCAAACTGGAAGGGAGAAGGTAAAACTGTTTGCAGATAATATGATACTTTATATAGAAAAGGTTAAAAGTCTCCAATCAACAAATAATATAATTAATAAATAAATTCAGCAAGATTAATATAGAGATATCTGTTGCATTTCTATGCACTAACAAATACCATAAAGAGAAAGTAAAGATATACCATTTAAAATTGCATCAAAAAGGATAAAATACCTAGGATTAAACTTAGCAAAGGAGGTTAAAAAAAACTATACTCTGAAAACTATAAAACGCTAATAAGAGAAATTGAAGATGATACATAGAAATGGTAAGATAACTTGTGCACTTGGATTTGAAGAATTAATATTGGTAAAAAGGCCATATAAACCATAGCAATCTACAAATTTAATGCAATCTCTATCAAAATACCATGACATTTTTATAGGACTAAATCAAATAATCCTAAAATTTATATAAAGCTGGAATGCCAAAGAACTCTTGAGAAAAAAGAATGAAGCTGGAGGTATAACCCATCCAGACTTCAGACTATACTATAAAATGACAGTGATCAAAGCAGCATAGTATTGGCACAAAGGCAGAAACACAGGTCAGAATAGAGAGTCCTAAAAGAAGCGCACCAATCAATGGTCAATCTACAACAAAGGAGGAAAGAATATACAATGAATAATGGACAATCTCTTCAACAAGTGGTACAAGGGAACCTAGACAATTACACATAAAACAGTAAGATTAGAGCACTCCCTCACAGTGCACGCAAAAGGAGCCCAAAATGATTTAGAGACCTAAACATAAGAACAGAAACCATTAAACTCCTAGAAGAGAACATAGGCAGAACATTCTGTGGCATAAACTGTAGAAATATTTTTTTGAGAAGTCTCCCAGGGCAAAAGAAATGAAGGCAAAAAACAAACAATAGAATTTAAGGAAACTTAAAAGCTTTTGCACAGCAAATGAAACCATCAACAAAATGAAAAAGCAATCTACTAACTCAAAGGGAGAAAATATTTCAAATTATGTGACCAACAAGGAGTTAATATCCAAAATATACAAATAGGTCATATCACTCAATATTAAAAAACCAAGCAACCAAATTAAAAAAATGGACAGATGATCTGAATAGACATTTTTCCAAAGAAGAGATACAGATGGCTAACAGGCACATGAAAACATGTTCAACATCAACAATTATTAGAGAAATGCAAATCAAAACAACAAAGAGATATCACCTCACACCTGTGTAGGTAAATCTCCTACACTGTTGGTGGGAATATAAATTGGTGCAAGTACTGTGGAAAACATTATGGAGGTTCCTTAAAAAAACTAAAAATAGATATACCATATGATTCAGCAATTCCACTCCTGGATATATACCCAGAAAAATATAAACACTAATTTGAAAAGATATACACACCCCAATGTTCCAGGGTGGCTCAGACAGTAAAGAATCTGCCTGTAATGCAGGAGACCCAGGGTCAGAAAGATCCCCTGCTGCTGCTGCTGCTGCTAAGTCGCTTCAGTCGTGTCCGACTCTGTGCGACCCCATAGACGGCAGCCCACCAGGCTCCCCCCGTCCCTGGGATTCTCCAGGCAAGAACACTGGAGTGGGTTGCCATTTCCTTCTCCAATGCATGAAAGTGAAAAGTCAAAGTGAAGTCGCTCAGTCGTGTCCGACTCCTAGCGACCCCATGGACTGCAGACTACCAGGCTCCTCTGTCCATGGATTTTCCAGGCAAGAGTACTGGAGTGGGGTGCCATTGCCTTCTCCGGAAAGATCCCCTAGAGAAAGAAATGGCAGCCCGCTCCAGTATTCTTGTCTGGAAAATTCCATTGACAGAGGAGGCAGGTGGGCTACAGTCCAGGGGTCACAAAGAGTCAGACATGACTGAGTGACTGAGTGACTCTATATGTTCACAGAAGCAATATTTACAGTAGCTAAGATATGGAAGCAACCTAAGTGCCTGTCAACAGAAGTGGTATATATAAATACTATACAATGAAATACAACTCAGCCAAAGAAAACCAAAGTGAAATACTGCCATTTGCAGCAACATGAGTGGACCTAGAGAATATTACAAATAGGTGAAACAAATGATGAAACAAACCAAATACAATTATATCACTTATATGTGGAATCGAAAAAAATAATACACATAAATGTATGTGAAAAACAGAAGCAGACTTACAAACACAGCAAATGAATTGTGGTTGCTCAAATGGAGAGGGACGAATTGGGGGTATTGAATCAACAGATACAAACTACTGTATAAGAAATACATAAGCAACAAAGATACATTGTATAGCATAGGAAGTTACAGCCATTATCTTGTAATGACTTACAGTGGAGTGTTTCCAGGGACAGATTTTACATTTTTGGGGCTCCAAAATCACTGTGGATGATGACTGCAGCCACAAAATTAAAAGATGTTTGCTCTTTGAAAGAAAAGGTATGAAAAACCTAGACAGAGTATTAAAAAGCAGAGACATCACTTGGCCAACAAAGATTCATATAATCGAAGCTATGTTTTTTCCAGTAGTCATGTATGGATGTGAGAGTTAGATCATAAAGGAGGCTGAGTGATGAAGACCTGATGATTTCAAATAGTGGTACTTGGAGAAGACTCTTGAGTGTCCCCTGGATAGCAAGGAGATCAATTCTAAAGGAAATCAATCCTCAGTAGTCACTGGAAGGACAGAGGCTGAAGCTAAAGCCCCAATAGTTTGGCCACTTGATGAGAAGAGCCAACCCACTGGGAAAGACCCTGATACTGGGCAAGACTAAGGGCAGGAAGAGAAGGGGGCAACAGAGAATGAGATGGTTGGATGGCATCACTGACTCAAAGAGCATGAGTTTAAACAAACTCTGGGAGATAGTGAAGAACAGGGAAGCTTGGGGACACAACTTAGTAACTGGACAAAACAATAACGGACTGTGATCTGCAAAACACTGAGTCATTGTAGTGTACATGCCAAACTAATGTAATATTATAAATTAACTATACTTCAGTAGAAAAAGAAGCCCTTACGTTTATGATTTATAGTCAATTGATTCTTCACAAAGGTGCCAACACAATTCACCATGTGTATTTGTGTTCAGTTGCTCAGTCTCAGTAACATCTGACTCTTGGTGATGTCATGGGTGGTGGCCCTCCTGACTCCTCTGTCCATGAAATTTTCCAGGTAAAAATACTGGAGTTGGTTGCCATTTCCTTTTCCAGGAGATCTTCCCAACCCAGGGATTTAACCCATGTCTCCTGCATTGGCAGGTGGATTCTTTACAAAAAATGTAATTCAAAATTGATTGTAGTCATAAATGTAAGAGTTAAAATTTTAAAACTCTCAGAAGAAAATAGAAGTAACTTTTATGACCTTGAGTTAGGCAATGGATTCTTAGATATGGCACCAAAAGCAGAAGCAACAAAAATAAAAAAGTTGATAAATTAGACTTCATCCAAATTAAAAACTTCAAAGGATACTATCAAGAAACTAAAAAGGCATCTCACAGAATGGGAGAAATTATTTGCAAATCACATATCTTGTAAGGATTTTATATACGAAATATATGAGTACTCAAAACTTTATCATAAAAAGGTTAAGTGACCCAATGAAAATGTACAAAATAAACAGACATTTCTCCAAAAAGATATACAAATGGCATATAGCTCATGAAAAACTGCTCAGCATCTTTACTCTTTAAGAAAATGCAAATCAACCCCAAATGTGGTACCACTTTCCACCCATTCAGTTCAGTTCAGCTGCTCAGTCATGTCTGACTCATGCGACCGCATGAATCGCAGCACACCAGGCCTCCCTGTCCATCACCAACTCCCGGAGTTCACTCAGACTCACGTCCATCGAGTCAGTGATGCCATCCAGCCATCTCATCCTCTGTCGTCCCCTTCTCCTCCTGCCCCCAATCCCTCCCAGCATCAGAGTCTTTTCCAATGAGTCAACTCTTCGCGTGAGGTGGCCAAAGTACTGGAGTTTCAGCTTTAGCATCATTCCTTCCAAAGAAATCCCAGGGCTGATTTCCTTCAGAATGGACTGGTTGGATCTCCTTGCAGTCCAAGGGATTCTACCCATTAGAATGACTGAAATTAGAGCCTGACAACTTTGAGTACTTGTAAGCCTGTAGGGAAACAAAAGGGCTTGTGCTCGTGGTAAAGAACACACCTGCCAATGCAGGAGACATGAGAAACTCAGGTTTTATCCTTGGGTCAGGAAGATCCCCTGGAGGAGGGCATGGCACTCTACCCTAGTATTCTTGCCTGGAGAATCCCTATGGACAGGGCAGCCTGGCGGGCTACAGTCCATAGAGTCACAAAGGGTTGGACATGACTGTAATGACTTAGCATGCACACATGCACAGGGAAATAGAAATCTGATATATTACTGATGGATTGTCAAATGGTGCAGGGCACTTTGCAAAGCAGTTTGGCAGTTCATCAAAAATGTAGACAGAGTTACCATGTGACTTGGCAATTCTACCCTTTGGTATATATTGGTGAGTGCAGTAACTTCAAATTAAGCTCTAGCATATGGATCCCACACTGGTTGGAACCAGAGGGCTGATGACTGAGATTCCTGGAACACCACCCTGTTACCTCGCCATCAACAATCAGAAGTTCACATACCCTGTAAACCTTTCCGAAAATTCTGCCTATAAAAATTGTTTCCCCCAAACTGTCAGGGAATTCAGGACTTTAGAGCATGAGCTGCCCAGTTCTTCCGGCTTGGCCCCGCAGTATACCTTTCTCTGCTCTGAACTCTGACTTGGCTTTAGTGTGTCAGGCACACAAACTTCAGTTCAATAGTGCTGTTTCTAGAGAGGCTAGCAAGACCAGCTTTGAAGGAACTATCCGAAGGTGAATTCTAGAAATCATTCTGCAATGGTAAATTGCTGAAATAAGCACTGAGATTCTCAAGGGTACTACTATGAAATACAACTCTTGTATAATGTCTGTTATTTTTTTTTCAATGCTTATTAATACTTTTCCAGATAGTATGTAAGAGTTGACAAAGCAGATGAGAACAAACGCAATTTAAAAACCATCCTCAAATTTTAATTCTTTTTGAGTGTTTCTTTTCTTTTTTTGTATTTCCTTTCCCTCATTATTGGCCTTGATATTTCGTAGGAAAGAGCTTCAGTAAGGACCATGGCTACTCTTTCTATGCTTCTGGGTTATGTCTGCCTATGGCCGCCAGCAAGATGCCCTACTATTGGTCAAACTTATCACCCTGGGCTTTCCTACCCTCTGATATTTTGTTAAGAGTGAAGGGAGAGTTCCTGAGTCTGCTTGGTTATTCCACCAGGGGCCTTTCTTCCCAAGTGTCTCACCTCAAACCTTATTTTCATTTCCTCTCTCTCCCTGCTTTCTCTTTCCCCATCATCTTTTTCTATAGATGATAGAGACAGAAGGGGCAGGAAGCCAGCACCCTTTTCTGAATGTAGGAAGCACAGTTTTACCAAGCATATAAAGAAGAATTTTTAAATTAAAAGCAGGCATGTGGTGGGGGTGCTGAGAAAGAAAGTAATGTCTAAAGTGAAGGGCAAAAAAATAAAATAAAATAAAATAAAGTGAAGGGCAGATAAATTCTGTCCCTATTAACACTGCCATTGGTAGTAATTTAATAATATTCTATAGTAAATTCCTTACATTTTTCAGGTATAGAAATGATTGAAACAGAACAGCAAAACTTGGTGTAAAAAGGGACTTCAGCAGTTAAACAGGTTGAGTTATCTGGCAGCTCCAAAAACAGGTGAGAAATATGACCCTGGAGTGCAGCAAATCTAATCTTTGAGCAGGTTTATTGTTTATCAGGCTTTTGTCTAAGGAGGGTTCATTATATATAACATTGAGATACAGTTTAGTGGAGCAGATTTATTCAACAGGTTTATTCTTTTACCAGGTCTCATAGTATTTCACCACTTGGTGTGTGGTGTCTTATTCATCAAAACAGTTTATGACTTAATCAGTTATGAATTTTAAAAAGTTTTACTAATAATGCAGGATGTGTTAAAATTTATAGTCAGTGCATTTATTCTATTAGGAGTTTTATTTTTAAGCTAAGACACACTGGAGATGTAACACAAGCCAATTGCATGGTTTATTTATAATAAACAGAATGGCCTCTGCAGGGCCTCCAGCTATGAGTGGTGGATTTTATTCTCCATCTTACTGTGTCCTGAGGTACTCTTAAGGTTTTCCATGAGTTGGGTCATCAGTTGGGCCTAAAACTTGGTTTAAAATATCTGTGGTTCCTTTTCCTCATAGTATAGTAGGGCTTACTTCACCCTGGTGGAGGCCAGTGAGAGGCGGGCCCACCCAATCACGTTGTTGCGTCATTGTTTAGAACCATCATTTCTTAAAGTAGAGGAGGCCAGCATGGCTACTGTTTTCTGAGGTCAGTATCAGTAATTTGCCTTAATGGTCATCCCCAATGGAAAGATGGAGTCAGGTGAAACCTTTAACTGGGCCAAGAGACATTTTGTAGATGGGAGCCTCTACCAGTTTAGGGTTAATTGTAGGTGTTTCATCATAGTGACATAGTTAAGCCTTTGTGCATAAGCCCAGCAGCCTGACAACTTCTGCAGTTCTGACCTGCCCAGGTATCCTTTATGATTTATTTGTGGCATTTGCCCCCATTCTGGATCATCACCACACATTTTCTCTGGTGTCAGTATTACATCACTAAAAAATCACCTCCCCATAATCTCTGTTGAGCAGACAAGTAAGTGAGTGCACTCCTTGCGGATCTCCAACTGTTTCAATCACTGGGGTGGAATTTGCTGACAGTGGGATAAAATCCTGGTGGAAGTGACTTTAGTCAAGGATTCCAAATTGGGATAGCTCTATTCTTACTATTCCCAGGGAACTCAGCTCTGCAGGGAGAGACACTGCTTTCAAGAGGCAAGGTTAACAGTTGGCTTTCTGATCCTGTTCAGCATAGAATCACCTATCCCTTGAGAGCACAAACAGACTCATGGCCAATGGTTGCTAAAATTTATTATGCTGGCTCAACATCTCAAAGTCTCGTATTCACCACATATGTCCTTTAATTGTTGGCTTTGGGGCCACCCTTTCTGACCATTCTCTGTTTGATTTGTATTTACTTTCCACAAGAAGAGAGCTCGATGGCGTTATTTCCACCATTGCCTCTCAGGGGGTATTGCTTCCCGGGGCCTGTCTGACTGTGTTTGGTACTTAGGGCTCTGCAGCGTCCCTTGTCTTTTGAACCCAGCTGTGAGGGCCGAGACTGGCTCCACCCACAACTGACCTGGATAGCAACAGTGCAAGATACTGTTTGGATCTGTTTGCTGAGGTCCACTCGAGAGGTCTGCTCTTCCTACCTTCTGGACATTTTCCACACTGAAGTCAGCAAACCTTTTGAAAGTGAATACCTGAAAGATGATGCTGTGAAAGTGCTGCACTCAATATGCCAGCAAATTTGGAAAACTCAGCAGTGGCCACAGGACTGGAAAAGGTCAGTTTTCATTCCAATCCCAAAGAAAGGCAATGCCAAAGAATGCTCAAACTACTGCACAATTGCACTCATCGCACACGCTAGTAAAGTAACGCTCAAAATTCTCCAAGCCAGGCTTCAGCAATATGTGAACCGTGAACTTCCTGATGTTCAAGCTGGTTTTAGAGAAGGCAGAGGAACCAGAGATCAAATTGCCAACATCCGCTGGATCATGGAAAAAGCAAGAGAGTTCCAGAAAAGCATCTATTTCTGCTTTATTGACTATGCCAAAGCCTTTGACTGTGTGGATCACAATCAACTGTGGAAAATTCTGAAAGAGATGGGAATACCAGACCACCTGATCTGCTTCTTGAGAAATTTGTATACGGGTCAGAAAGCAACAGTTAGAACTGGACATGGAACAACAGACTGGTTCCAAATAGGAAAAGGAGTTTGTCAAGGCTGTATATTGTCACCCTGCTTATTTAACTTAAAAGCAGAGCACATCATGAGAAACGCTGGACTGGAAGAAACACAAGCTGGAATCAAGATTGCCGGGAGACATATCGATAACCTCAGATATGCAGATGACACCACCCTTATGACAGAAAGTGAAGAGGAACTCAAAAGCCTCTTGATGAAAGTGAAAGTGGAGAGTGCAAAAGTTGGCTTAAAGCTCAACATTCAGAAAATGAAGATCATGGCATCTGGTCCCATCACTTCATGGGAAATAGATGGGGAAACAGTGGAAACAGTGTCAGACTTTATCTTTCTGGGCTCCAAAATCACTACAGATGGTGACTGCAGCCATGAAATTAAATTAAATTTAATTTAAATTTCATTAAAAGCCATGAAATTACTCCTTGGAAGGAAAGTTATGACCAACCTAGATAGCATATTCAAAAGCAGAGACATTACTTTGCCAACAAAGTTTCATCTAGTCAAGGCTATGGTTTTTCCTGTGGTCATGTATGGATGTGAGAGTTGGACTGTGAAGAAGGCTGAGCACCGAAGAATTGATGCTTTTGAAGTGTGGTGTTGGAGAAGACTCTTGAGAGTCCCTTGGACTGCAAGGAGATCCAACCAGTCCATTCTGAAGGAGATCAGCCCTGAGATTTCTTTGGAAGGAGTACTTTGGCCACCTCATGTGAAGAGTTGACTCACTGTAAAAGACTCTGATGCTGGGAGGGATTGTGGGCAAGAGGAGAAGGGGACGACAGAGGATGAGATGGCCGGATGGCATCACTGACTCGATGGACGTGAGTCTGAGTGAACTCTGGGAGTTGGTGATGGACAGTGAGGCCTGGTGTGCAGTGATTCATGGGGTCGCAAAGAGTTGGACACAACTGATCTGATCTAATCTGATCTGATCATGTCACTCTTCTGTTCATGGTTTCCCATTTCCCTTAGGACAAAGCTGAAAACCTTTACCCTGACCAGTTAACGTCTTCATGATGTTGTCCCAGCCCAGCCCTCCAGCTTCATTTCCAGCCACTCTCCCTCCCCTTCCATTGTTCTGGAGCTCTGCCTTTGAGGGGCTTCCCAGCTCTGGGTTTCTGAACCTTGGCAGTTGCCAGTCTCACAGTTTTTCACCTGGCCCGTTCCCATTTCCTCAGGGAAGTTCTCACAGACTGGATGCCACAGTCTCACCCCAGCCCCACACCAAACCCTTGCTTTTTCTTCATGTCCTTGTCAAAAATCCACTTGGATATTGACCAAATAACCAGACCACACAGACAAAAAAAAGTTTTCTTAACAAGGATACGAATCCCATAATAACTGTAATGTTGTATTCACATCAGTGTCTCCAGGGCTGGTTCAGTGAGGTTCAACAAATATTTCTCTACTGAGTGAATGAATGAATGTTTCTTGTCTTCTTCCATAAGTTTTAAGATCAATCTGTGCTGGGGTTATGTCTTAATATTCTTATCTCTTCCCAGGGTGTTGCCTGGGGGTTTCTGGCTAACTGACTGGTCAAATCTAGAACCTTGATCTCATTAGTTTAACCCCATTCACCTCCCAGTCCTTGGAGAAGTACTTGAAGAGATAGAACGCTTGCTGCCAATGCTGGTTCTGAGATGTCTTTAGCAAGTCTTAGAAGGGTAATGCTTTCTTTGCTGTTTATTTGGCGTACAGAGTTCTACCCAGTAGGATTGTGGCGATCGTATTTGGTTCCCTAACCAACAGTTATTTCCCACTTCCTTCCTGCTGGCAGGGGCTTCGTTTGTTTGTACACCCAGCCCCTCATGTAATCATGTTATGAGTTTTTAACAGAATAAATTTATCCTGGCTTCAGAGAAAAATCCCAGTTGGTAAGTTCACAGTTCTCACTATGTGGTCTATAAAACCCCAGAGGTCTCATAGACCCTGTGAGGGAGTCCTTAAGGGCAAAACCATTTTCATAAGAATACTAAGATATTGTTCGCTTTTTTCCATGCTGATATTTGTTCTGATGGTCAAAAAAAAAAAAAAAAAAAAAAAGATGAGTAACAAGGTGGATGCCTTAGCAAGAATTAAGGCAGTGGCAACACACTGTACTGATAGATTGTGTATTTCATTGCTAACTACTCACAGCAAAGGAAAGGAGTGAAGGAAGAAAGGAAGATGGAAAGAAGGGAGGAAGGAGGGAAGGAGGAAGGAAGGAAGGAAGGGAAAGAGGGAAGAAAGGATGGAGGGAAGAAAGGAATGAAGGAATTAATTTTATTTGAAAATATCCTTGATGAGGCTATAACAATTATATTTTCTTTTAAATTAAATCTCACCTTTTAAGTACATGCCATTTAGTTATTCTAACTGAAGAAATGGAATGCTTGCATCAGGCACTCCTGTTGCTGACCAAAGTACAATCAGATCAGATCAGATCAATAAACATGGACAAACATAGGAAATACCCTTGGGACACAATTTGATTTGTGAGCTAAATTAGCTGTTTTGTACTTTTTTTTTCATGGAATATCATTTTCCCTTTATATAAGATCTGACCAACTATGGCTCTTCTGACTTGGGTATTTAACAGATATTTTCTCAAAAATGAACAATGGGAAAGAGCTAACAGTATTTGTTGCCAAAGAGGAAGTGTAAACTTTCAAGCAAAAATTATAAGTTTTAGGAAATTGTATTTGTCACTGTGAGTTTGAGAGCTTCCCAATATTTTAAGAATTATCTAATGAGATCAGTGGAGATATTAAGGAATACACATTTCCAATTTTGTGTAATAATGAAACTGCACACTCTTATGGGACTTGAACCCAGCCGGAACCCAGACAGGGACTGAACCCAGTGTCTCCTAATTGTGATCACACACCTGGTCTCAGGGCTTAATGAAGCTCAGGTTCTTTATGTCTTGTCATGGAAAGAATTCAGTGAGAGACAAAGTAATAGATAAGTGGATTTATTTAGAGAGATATACATTGCCAGGTGGTGCTAGTGGTAAAGAACTCACCTGCCAATGCAGGAGATTTAAGAGACTCAGGTTCCATCCCTGGGTCAGGAAGATCCCCTGGAGGAGGGCATGGCAACCCACTCCAATATTCTTGCCTGGAGAATCCCAAGGACAGAGGAGCCTGGTGGGCTACAGTCCATAGTGTCAAAAGAGTTGGACATGACTTAGCAACATGACTAAAGCAACTTAGCACACACACATAGACAGAATGCAACCTGTTTCAAAAGGTAAGAGGGGCCCCAGGGTAATCTCATAACTGCACGAAAATTTTAAGTAATTTACTCTTCTCACTATTTTTTTTTTTTCATTTTGGAAAATATAGTTATTTTTCAAAACTATTTGCTGTTTGTGTTAAGATATGATTTTTTTCCTAAAGGAATTAAGATTTAAAATTTTCTTGGTTTCAGTTTTTAATAGGATATCTGTTGATAGATATCATCTGCATAAACAAAGGCTTGAAAACCTCTGGTCCGGGCTAATCATTATGGTTCTGGCGATTGCTTTAGTCATAGGCCTATAAAGATATGTAAAAGGAGTCCTGCTAAGAGGAAAGGCTGTGATAGTTTTAAAGTGTGCAAAATGAATGGATGGTCTCTTTTCTCTACTGATCATGATTGGGTCTTCATGTGACACCTAGAATTATGGCAGACTTCACGTGGAGCCATCAGCTGATGCAATTAAAGCAGTTAGGTGAAGGAATTAAAATCATTTGGATCCTGGTTGGCACAGTTAAGCTGTAGGCTTAACCAGCTCTGGAGTTGTCTTGGCTCTAGGCTTACTGATAACTGAGAAAATAGGGTTCTTCTATTTCTTAAGCCATTTGCATGAGGTTTCTCTTCACTTAATAGCCAAGAGCATTCTGATCCAAAAATCCTGTCCCCCTACCCCCAAACTTTAAACATATAAAGCAATTCACAGCCAGAATGAAAAGTCTTTTTTTCCTTTTGACTTTTTTTTTTCAGTACAGAGCTCAAATCCACATCCTCCTCAAAGATCATTAGGACTATCTGCCCAATTTCTTGGTTTTATATATTGTAGTTCCTATGTGAGTACATGATTTTTCCTCCTCCTACCCTCTTTTACCATCCAAACCAGCAGAAAAATAAATAGCCATATAAAAGAGGTGAATGTTATAGACAACAAAACACTGCCAGGATCTATGCCGCGCTTCCCCCAAAGAGTCATTTCCGTCTATTAGGCACATAATGCATGTTTTAAAAAAGAACCCGTTGTAAATACATATTTGTTTAGATGGACTGCAGCACAGCAGAGACTCTCCTGGGGAGATAGTATGTATTTTACAACCTGCCAAAAAAGATCCCCGTGGAAGGTAAAATAGGACAAATAGAAAGGCGTAGAACCCCTCTCCCCACAGTTGACGGCCCGTGGCTGACCTGGCATTCAGACACCTTGACCTCAGAGGTAGTTCTGTCAGCCACTTGCCTCACTGAGGTCAAGGAACCATTCAGGCTAAACATGGGATCTGTGGAGAGATGCTGGAGCAACCTCCAGCATCTGGAGATTGGAGAGTGGAGCGGCTCCAGGCAGAGTTCTTAAGCCCTGAGCCCTCAGGTGAGGCTGATTTTGCTCTTCCTGGGTGTGGGGGCATGACCAGAAACAAAGTATATCCACCCATCTGCACTTGACTTCAAAGGCCTCCATCAAATTCAAAGTAGCTCAGGATCTGCTTTTTTGGGTGTGAAGGCACTGTTCTTATGCCAGACTAGTGCCTACTGCTGCTGCTAAGTCGCTTCAGTCGTGTCTGACTCTGTGCGACCCCATAGACGGCAGCCCACCAGGCTCCCCCGTCCCTGGGATTCTCCAGGCAAGAACACTGGAGTGGGTTGCCATTTCCTTCTCCAATGCAGGAAAGTGAAAAGTGAAAGTGAAGTCACTCAGTCGTGTCCGACTCCCAGCAACCCCATGGACTGCAGCCCACCAGGCTCCTCCGTCCATGGGATTTTCCAGGCAAGAGCACTGGAGTGGGGTGCCATCGCCTTCTCCGAGTGCCTGCTAGCACAGGTATAAATAACAGCTGCAGCCAGAAGCCCTGCTGCCTTGTACTGGAAAATGCAAGGGGAACTAGCATCAGCCTGCAATTAATACCATTTAAGGGGAGTCTTGAGAGAGAGAAGCAGGAAGTCTCGTACCAAATTCCAGCCCCCGAGAAGTGTGGGAATACTCTTCTTTCATTCCGTGGACGCACTGTTTCCTAGCTCTGTGTTTTGCCAGGATACGTCAGCTTTTGGGTACAAATAGAATCTCCCACCACCCCTCCTACAAGAGTAATTACTCAGGTGATGATGAGCACTTCCTTTGGCATCACATAGGAGGAAGGGGATGTCAATTTGCTCCATTAATTAGTGATGCTAAGCCTGTTCACCAGGTTAAGGCAGTGACTGCTGAATCTCTTCAACTGAAGAAACACCCTGTGCTTTTTTTTTTAAATTAGTGAATAGTCTGTGTGCCCATACTTGGAAATCATGTAAGTATCCTAGTTCTTAATGATTTTTCAACCAAAGATTTTAGAACAATCCATGACTGAGTCAATGATTACATTTATGTTAGCAAAATAGTGATTTTCTAATTCAGTCATTACTTCTGCAGTTATTAACTGGTGTTGACATGTAAATAATCTATCACCACAGATTGTTTTTTTCATCAGCATGCTATAATCCATTACCACCATTCTTTTCGATGCCCAGATTGTGTTGGCTTTGGCCAGCAGGAACCCCTTCGGCTTCTAGCACTTTCTTGCTTTCTGTCGCAAGTTGTTCCAAAGTCAGCATTCCCCTTCCTGCCCCAGACCTGGAATCAGCCATTTCTCCCAGGAGCCCTCGTTCTGTGTAGTGGAGAACGGCATTTGGAAAGCAAGGTCCAGGGTCTGGATGTGCTCCTTGCTAGTGGAGGGTCATTGCTTCTAAGCCATTTCAGCGGAAAGAGCTAGAAAATGTAGTGTTTCTTTTTTGTTTTCTTTCTTTAACAAACTCATGAGCTCATACTAATCCCTCCAAATAAACTCCAATACAACAGTCATTTCCCTCACTTTCCCCTAGCCCATATTTGCTTCTCCTTTCTCAGTGAAAATTCAAGTTCCCAGCAACATTAGTATATTTATAGTTTTCCTCTGAGCCATTATACACACAATAATTACAGAATTACTGACTATTGATGATACAGCTGACAACAACCTGCTAACTAAAGTTCTGCATGCCGTTGCAATCGGCTTGGTGTCTTTGTAGTCGTCTTACCAATAAAGTCCTATTGTGAGGAAATGTTAAAAAAAATCCAAACCTGCCCATGTTTCACAGAATGACTGGCTTGGATTCTTCAAAAGTGTCAGTGCTATGAATGTAAGGGAAAAACAACAACAACAACAATTGTAGGAAAAGTGTTATATAAGTTACAGGAGACAAAAGAGACATGCGACTAAATGCAAATATAAGTTCATTGACTGGACCCTGGGGTGGGGGTGGGGGTGGGGTGGGGAAGAAACAAGGTCTAGTTTCAGGACAAATGGATAAATGTAAATAGGGACTACATGTTACAAAATATTACCATATTCAGAATCTTGGGTTTGATAACGTTACTATGGGTGTGTGTTGCATTTATGAAGCAAGCTTGCTTTGGTGCCCATGACTGAGTTATCTATAGAGCTTATTGCTTTCTCTGTTTTCCTTTTAAAGATACTGATGATGAAAAATAAAGAAATATAATTGCAGACTTCCCTGGTGGTCCAGTGGTTAAGAATCTGCCTGCCAACACAGGGGCACTGGTTCCATTTCTGGTCTGGGGGGATTCCACGGGCTGCAACGAATCTAAGCCTGTGAGCCACAGCTGCTGACCTGGTTCTCCCTAGAGACCATGCTCTGCAACAAGAGAAATGGGAAATAGAGAGTAGCAAATAGAGAGTAGCCTCTGTTCAGCACAACTAGAGAAAGCTCACACACAACAAGAAGCCTAGGGCAGCTAAAAATAAAAACAAATAACATAAAATTTTTAAAAAAGGAAAATATAATTTCTACTTTATAACTCATAGGTATATACCTTTGATATTTTACTTTAAACTATATCTAATCCACTCCTTAAATGTTTCAGTTCAGTTCAGTCACTCAGTCGTGTCCAACTCTTTGTGACCCCATGAATTGCAGCATGCCAGGCCTCCCTGTCCATCACCAACTCCCGGAGTTCACTCAAACTCACGTCCATCGAGTTGGTGATGCCATCCAGCCACCTCATCCTCTGTCGTCCCCTTCTCCTCCTGCCCACAATCCCTCCCAGCATCAGAGTCTTTTCCAATGAGTCAACTCTTTGCATGAGGTGGCCAAAGTACTGGAGCTTCAGCTTTAGCATCATTCTTTCCAAAGAACACCCAGGACTGATCTCCTTTAGGATGGACTGGTTGGATCTCCTTGCAGTCCAAGGGCCTCTCAAGAGTCTTCTCCAACACCACAGTTCAAAAGCCTCAATTCTTCGTGCTCAGCTTTCTTCACAGTCCAACTCTCACATCCATACATGACTACTGCAAAAACCATAGCCTTGACTAGACGGACCTTTGTTGGCAAACTAATGTCTCTGTTTTTGAATATGCTATCTAGGTTGGTCATAACTTTCCTTCCAAGGAGTAAGCGTCTTTTAATTTCATGGCTGTAATCACCATCTGCAGTGATTTTGCCCATCTATGTGCCATGAAGTGATGGGACCGGATGCCATGATCTTCGTTTTCTGAATGTTGAGCTTTAAGCCAACTTTTGCACTCTCCTCTTTCACTTTCATCAAGAGGCTTTTGAGTTCCTCTTCACTTTCTGCCATAAGGGTGGTGTCATCTGCATATCTGAGGTTATTGATATTTCTCCTGGCAATCTTGATTAACTTTCACTAATCTCACTGACTATGTTGGTCATTTTCGGATGCTCTATTAATTTGGTTCATTTTTAAATAAAAAACCCATTGTTCTGTTTTCAAAGTATCTTGTTTCACCTCCCTACCCTCAGGAGTTTAATTCTTTTAAGAAAAAATCTTGTGTAAAAATAATTTAAACAAGGTTTAGATAATGCTTTTAAAATTGACATTTCATTCTCAAATTCGGCACTCTAGCACACTGCTTATTGTTTCTGTTGACTTTCATTACTAATCTGTAGCTTTCTTACCTGTTGGTAATTTTGGATTGTGAGCCCATTGTCACAGAGCCTGGTTTTACTTGTGAGAAATCCAGGTAGACCATGTTATGGGGTCATCTTCCGTAGAGGTTTCCTGTCCTTTGTTTCTTCTGATGCCCCAGGATTATTACCAGCACAAGACAAAATTTATACAGATCTTTGAGTACTGAAAATTTTCTGGATCCTTTAGAAGTTGCAAATTCATAGAAAAAGCTAGAGTTTCAGAAAAACATCTACTTCTGCTTTACTGACTATGCCAAAGCCTTTGAGTGTGTGGATCACAACAAACTGTGGAAAATTCTTCAAGAGATGGGAATACAGACCACCTTACCTGCCTCCTGAGAAATCTGTATGCAGGTCAAAAAACAACAGTTAGAACCAGTCATGGAACAAAGGACCGGTTCCAAATTGGGAGAGGAGTGCATCAAGGCTGTATATTGTCACTCTGCTTATTTAACCTATATGCAGAGTACATTTTGCAAAATGCCAGACTGGATGAAGCACAAGCTGGAATCAAGATTGCCAGGAGAAATAGCAATAACCTCAGATATGCAGATGACACCATCCTAATGGCAAAAAGCGAAGAGGAACTAAAGAGTCTCTTGATGAAAGTGAAAGAGAAGAGTGAAAAATCTGGCTTAAAACTCAACATTCAAAAAATGAAGATCATGGCATCCGGTCCCATCACTTCATGACAGATAGTGAAACAGTGAGAGACTTTATTTTCTTGGGTTCCAAAATCACTGCATATGGTGACTGCAGCCATGAAATTAAAAGATGCTTGCTCCTTGGAAGAAAAGCTATGACTAACCTAGACAGCATATTAAAGAGCAGAGACATTAATTTGCGAACATATGTCCATTTAGTCAGAGAGATGGTTTTTCCAGTAATCATGTATGGATGTGAGAGTTGGACCATGAAGAAAGCTGAACACCGAAGAATTGATGATTTTGAACTGTGGTGTTGTAGAAGACTCTTGAGAGTCCCTCGGACTGGAAGGAGATTTAAGCAGTCATTCCTAAAGGAAATCAGTCCTGAATATTCATTGGAAGGACTGATGCTAAAGCTGACGCTTCAATACTTTGGGCACCTGATGTGAAGAACTGACTCCCTGGAAAAGACTCTATGCTGGGAAAGACTGAAGGCAGGAGGAGAAGGGGATGACAGAGGATGAGATGGTTGGATGGCATCACTGACTTGGCCATGAGTTCAAGCAAGCTCCGGGAATTGGTGATGGACAGGAAAGCCTGCCATGCTGCAGTCCATGGGGGTCACAGAGAGTCGGACATGACTGAGCAACTGAACTGAACTGAAAATGTTGTAGGCTGGGATTTTGAATTCTCAAGCATCTGTTCAAACCAGACCATTGAGGGAATTCTTCTTTTCCCATCATGGTCTGAATTTTTTCACAGAGCCTCCCGTTCAACTGAGCGTGCAGCTTTTCAGGGTCATATCTTGAGGGAGACATCGTGTTTCAACTCCTCTCCACAATGGCTAAGGCTTCATCTTCAGTGTCCACGTAGCCTTTAAAACTCCAGCCCTGGATTGCCCCTAAGAGTGCTCTTACCAGTTAAATGGTGTCCACTTAAAAAAGATATGCTGAAACCCAAACACCAGCACCTCGAAAATCGGACCTTATTTGGAAGTAGGGTCTTTGCAGAGGAAACTAAGTTAAGATACATCATGAGGGTGGGCCCTGATCCAATGTGACTGGTGTCCTTGTGAAAAAGGGAAATTTGGACACAGAGATAGACATGCACAGAAGGAAGGCAATGTGAAGACACACAAGGAGGACCGCAAGGTGAAGGCAGAGGATGGAGTCGAGACAGGCTGTGATGTGGCACCCTTTCTGTAGTGCTTGCAAACATCTCCTGGAAAAACAGAATACAGGGAAGGTATGAGGGACTAAAATTAACTGTAAGTGTGCACAGTTGGGGCAAATTATGGACAACGAGAAACAAAAAGACCAAGAAGGAGAAACCCAACTGCCACTTCTGAATAGCGGGGAGAAAAACATGGTGCTGTGCTTCCCCTCTGCACTCAGTCAGCACCTTCAAAGAGGTGGGCAAACCACCTAAGCTACCCCTTTGTCCCAACTCCTGGACACACCCCTACTCTCACCCCATATAAGGAACCAGCTCCCGTTCCCCATTGCTCGCTCCAGGGAGAAAGTAAGGGAACATACTGTTTGTTATTCCTACCATCTGCTGCAGCAGGGGACCTAGTAAAAGCCTTGCATGAATTTCTTTTCTGGCCTCTGATCAATTTCTATTGATTGAAGAAGGCCAAGAACCCTGGTCAGTATCAGAGTGATGCATCTACAAGCCAAAGAACACTTGAGGCTTCTGAAAGCTAGGAGAGAGGTAGGGAAGAGTTCTTCGTCAATACCTTCAGAGGGATCATGATCCTGTTGATGCCTTGATTCCAGACTTCTGGCCTCCAGAACTTTGACACAAGAAATTTCTATTGTTTTGAACTACCCTGCTTGTGGCAGTTTATTATGCAATGCCAGGGAACTAATACAGAGAACTTTCCCTATCCTGCCCATACCCCCACTGTGCTTATCACTCTTGGGGTCAGTTCTCTTTTTACTTCTGACTCCTGCGGATTTCCTTTCTTTAAGCTCAGCTTTGCAGTTTTAAAATTTTGGCTATTAACTCATATCCAGCATTTCTCCTCATGTATAATGAGAGAGATGTCATGCCATCTCAATTCTCTATCTGCCCCCTATTGTCGACCTTTTGGGCTTCTGGGAACCCAAGGGAAAATGACATTCCCAAACATTCCCAGGATGAACGTGTCCCACTAGAGCCATCCTGAGCCTCCCCCAAGGAGGAGGGAACATGTTGCATTATGCTTGGGAATGGCCTGGAACTGACTGAACACAGGCTGACAGAGGCCAGGTGAGTAATGTAAATGAATAAAACTGGCTGGCTGTAAACCATACCAATTATTTTGAAACCCTCAGACTTCATGGCATAGCTTTGATTTTTCTACTTTGGTAGCAACCTGGATATCACTTTCTTTTTAAATTCTACTCAAAGGAGAACAGTCCTGCAGACTTAATGCCAAATGGCAACTGCCTCCAAGGCCCCAGGAGGCAGAGGCCCTGGTGAAACAGGATGCCTCCATCGAGGAGACAGCTGCCACTCGGCGCCAGCTGAGTTTTGTGAAGTATTGTCAGATCTCTATATCTTTCAAAAGAAAAAAAAGGAGTATGGATCTTTCCGTGAAATCTCTTGTTTTAAAATATTGGCATTAAGAAAGAAATCTAAAGTTTAAAAAATCTTTTCTGGTCAAAAAAAGAGAGTCATGTTTCATTAGTTTGTTAAATATGGTTTGGTGATTATCTTTAAACATTACTAGTTACATGACATTTCTGATACAGAAAACCATTCTATTAAACAATAATAGACATTTGCAGTTTTCTTGAAACCTCTTTGTTACAATTTTCACATTTCTCAGTGGCAAAAGCAAATTCTAAATGATGACATTTTTCTTAGTATTTTTTTTTTTAATGCAGAGAAGCTCTTGACTCCAAAGACATGTTTTCCTTTAAAGAAAATGATAAAGAATAAAATTAATTAGAAACAGACATTGCTTGACCCCCAAGTTCTGAAAACAGACGGAGTACTCAAGGTCAACATTGAAACTCTCAAGTTTATTCTGTTGTTTTTCTTCGTTCTCTCTCCCTAGTACTTTCCACATTTTGTTCGTTTCTGTCAGAGAAATATAGCTTCATTTGATCTGCCTCTTTGGGAGGGATTGCTAGATAATTGTGATTCTGAGGAGGCCATTTCAGACACACCTGCTCGGAGCCTTGTACTGCACAGTCAGGGTGGCCCTGGGCAATTTTTTATTTTATTTTGAGTGATAGGAGAGCTGACTTGTCCTTGAATTAAAGAAGCCAGCAAGCCTTTAAGAAGATAGCTACTCAGACCAACGTTAACAATGCTTGGGGTCTTTTGGTGTTTTGGATCCAAGTCCACTTGCCCCTACTGCTGAGGCGAGGGGTGGGGCTGGTGACAACATGGAGAGAATGATGTTTTTGTGCTGTTTGCCCTTCTTACAGGTCAAAAGAAGGCTGAGAGCCCTATACGGCTACCCAACTGACCCATCCATCCAAGATGTGATGTCAACACTGCTTGTCTTTCTCATGGTCTGTTTTGGGGCAGTGCCTCTGATATATTTTGTCTTTCCTAATCACCAAGTGTGGCTTCATCACTCACGGACCTGTTATACTATTTTGGAGTTTCCCATGTTTTCAGCCTGAACTACCCCTCCAGTCTGAGGCTTTTGTAATTCCCTGCTTTACAGTGAAAGCTGTTCATCCTCAGTACTGAACGTTTGCGGTCTCTCGGCATCTTTGCCCACAGGCTCCATGGCCTGTGGGCCTGCAGGATTTGCTACTCCATGAAGTGACTGTGTGGGTGCTAACTGTTAATGGAGAGTACGTTTTTAAATATGTGCCTTCTTTTCTATTCATTCATCTTCTGCACTAAACCTCTTCAGTACCTATTGGCCCCTCTCCGGGTATCAGTCTATCTACTCTCTCACATCATCATTCTCATAATTCAGCAAGAGTGCTCTTTCTAAAATAAAAATTGAGCATATCACAACCATGGTGAAGCCCTTTGATGACTACATTACATAGAGAACAAAAGCCAAGGTCTACAGCATGGCACTGAAAGGCCTTGATATTCTCTTACCTAATTTCCCAAACTTTTATCTTGGGATGATGCCTCCATTAAGATTATATAAAACTAGTCTCCATCCACCAGGTAAAAATAGCTTGTCAGACAAGAGACTTTAGTTCACTTATATAAAAGACACCTTTATATACCCAACACCATAACTTTAAAAAACAAAAAGTAACAGAAAATAGGAAAAATGTTCTAAACCCTCACCTATCCTGGAAGATATTTGCCTGACCTCTCTCAGAACTCAAAAAAAAAATAAGAACACAGAAGTTAAAAGAAAAATGAGTAAATTATAGAATATATATATATATTTATATATGTGTATATATATGCATATACTCTTTCTAAGCAAATAGAAAACTCACACTATTTTCAAACATACATAAAATATTTATAAAATTGACCATGCATTAAGTCACAAAGGAAATTTCTATAAATTACTCAAGTCAGAAATCATATGGATCATAAAGACAAATCACATTAAAAATCCAGACTACTAAAATAACCCTTGAGTTACAGAGGAGATTAAAATAAAATGATGAATTCATGATAATAATGAGTCACATTTATATATTTTTAAAAAAACTAATGACAACCACAAGAAACTTAAGTGTATATACAAGGAAATGAAATGGTTGAAGTTAAATGAACTAAACATGCAAGAAATGATAGTAATATAAACACAAAGAAATTAGGGCAGAATTGTTGATAATGACAAATCCAAAATTAACAAAATAGGAAAAACACAATTAACTTTAATATTTGCTTCTTCAAAAAGACAAATATGTCTGGTGAGTATGGTTAAAAAAATAATATATACAAAGATAGCTAGTATTAGCAATGAGGAAAAGAATATAACTTTAGATATTGAGAGGATTAAAAAAACTCAACAAATATTATTGCATTCTAAAATGTAGCCAAAATGTGGCCATTTCTTTTATTTACAAGAAATGTTTCTTGTAAACAAAACCACCAAGATTGATTCATTAACAACTTTAAAACACTGGAATAAAAATTTTAGAATAGTAAAACATCTTTTCTATAAATGATACTAGATGTGGGTCATTGGTAGATAAGTTGTTCTAAACATTCAATAAAACAGAAAATTCTTATATTCCACAGAAACCTTCCCAACTCATTCTTTTTGGCTTAGTTGCTCAGTTATGTCCAACTCTTTGTGACCCTTTGGACTGTAGCCTGTCAGGCTCCTCAGTCCATGGAATTTTCCAGGCTGGGAGTGGGTTGCTGTTTCCTCCTCCAAGGGATCTTCCCACTCTGGGGATCGAACCCACATCTCCTGTGTCTCTTGCATTATAGATAGATCTTTACCCACTGAGCCATCCCTGACAATAAAAGAAGACAAGAGCAGCATATAAAAGCAAACTGAAATTTTCATGTATGAGCACAAATACAAAAACTGCAATCAAGATACAGTCATATTGCTTGTTACTGAGTTGTAATCAGTGTAGCATTTAAGTAAATATGTTAAGAATAAATTCTAAAAGAAAATTATAGCAACTATTTGACTATGTGAAAAAAATGGCTGGCTCACATATAATACAAAGATGTAAATTTAGAAAACATGATTTAAGATATATATTCTCATAAAACTTACCTATGAAAACTATCAGGTTTCTTCTAAAGAAATAAGCAGTTTTAAAATTCATTTTGAAAGATAAATGCTGTAGAATTCTCATATTTTGAAGCAATAATATAATAAAAAGTATGAGCTGTTCTTACAGATACCGAGCCCTATTAGAATTTTCTGGTCTTGTATACTTTCAGCACATTGTCATCCTTAAATTGTACTTCTAAAGACTAAATTCACACTTTCCTATCAGAGTGGTGCTAACACCGTGATCCATTATGAAGATTTTATCATAAATCTGTTTTATCAACTCTAGCATTTAGTAGGATAATTTATTTGCTGTCAAAAAAAAAATAAAGAAATTAGGAATTAAAGAATAGTTAAATCTTTGGAAATCTATTGCTGTAATTGATGAAATTGACCAAGTAAAATAGAACTGCAGTATGAATAGGTATTAAATAAAATTAACCTCTCACTCATGATTTTAAAAGCCAAAGTAAGATAAGAAAGGAAGAAAACTTCTTATCTCAATATAAAGGTTAAGAAATTCAAATTAATGATGTAAAATTAGAAATATTTTATTTGATTTTGTTAAGAAATTAGATGAGACACCCATTGAAGTTTCAGCCATAAATACAGAAATAAAACTGAGTAAATAAAATATTCCAATAGAAGACACAAAAGTATCATTATTTATACTTAGTATATTTGCATACCTCACACATCTAAATTAAATTCCTTAGAATTATTATTTGAAGGTAGTTGGATACAAGATAAATATACAAAGATAGCATTTCTAGACGAAAACAAGTAGAAAGTACACTGTGAAAATACGCTGTTTGATAATAACAAAATACATATAAGCTCTAGAGATAAAACTAGTGTGCAGGAAATGTGCAGAACTTGTATAAATAAAACTATAAAAGTTTATAAAGATATAACAGAAATTATACAACTGAAGAGTCTTCACAGATAGGAAGACTCAGTAATGTGAAATTTCCCCAAATAAACAGCCCACTCAAACTTTAATGCTCTCTTGTCTTGAGCTGGGGAAGTTTTCCCCAGGAAGCAAGTCCAGGACCAAGACTTGCCCGTGCAGAGTTCATTTTACAAAATTATCCAGCAGTGTCTGGAATAAAGGGGATTGCTGAGAGGTACGATTAGGGTATGATGATGACTGACTCATCTCCTTACTTACTTACTCCATGACTTACTATCAAGATCAGTAAGGGATTTTAAAAGAAATGTGACAAGCAGATTCTAAAATCACATGGCAGAGACACAGCAGAGGAATCATGAAGACAGATTTAAAAAGAGAAAATTCATGTGAGAGGGCTAATTTCCCCACCAAGTTTCCACACTTCACCCAAGGGTATAGCATTGACAACTGTGTTGTCTTAGGACAGTAATAGAGCAATGGCATAAACTATTGAGGGAATAAATTGAACCATACAATTGAGAGTTGAATCATGACAAAGGCATCACTTTGATATAGAGGGGAAAGAATGGTTCAGTTAACCAGTGATGAAGACAGTTGGCTGTTCATTTGGAAAATTAGACCTCTAGTTCACAATACACAAAATTTCAATGTGGATTAAAGAGTTTATAAAAATAATTAAAAGAAAACACAGAAAGTATTCCTCAATAAGATATGAAGTTCAGAGTCTCTAAACAAATAGGTTGATATATTTGACTACATTAAAACCAACAAAAGTCTTTCGAACAAAAGATAAATGATGTACTGGGAGAAATATGTATAACATATATAAAACTAAAATCTGTAGTAAACTTCTTAAAATCAATTAGAAAAATAAAATTAACTTAATAGAAAATTAGAAAAAGGAAATGATTGGACTATTCAGAGAACAAGAGATACAAGTAGTCAATAAATACATTTTAAAACATTCAAACTTTCTAATAAACACTGACATCTAAATGAAAACAAGATTATCTCTTTTTATACCTTAGAATTTTAATATTTTCAATGACTGATGTATCTGGATCAGGGCAAGATGTAAAAAAATACCATTACATCTATCATCAACTGAGATTTGGTGAAAGTGTCTAAACTTAAAATGTACATACCCTTCAAACAAGTAGTTTTAATTCTATAAATCTAGTTTACAGAAACATTTCTAAAATGTTCAAGGACTTGTGTACAAGTTTGTACACCAGTTTTACATGAAGTAATGAAAAAAAAAGAATCCTAAATATTTTATAGTAAATTATGGCATGCCAATACTGTGGAATACTAAACAACTGTTTAAAGGAGTAATGTACTTTAGTTTTGGAAGATCTTTGAAATGAATTAAATGGAAAACAAGGCAAGGATAATTTGTAAAATATATCTTCACTAATGTGAAAATCAATATATATATATATATATATACTTACTATACATATGGAAATGGATTAAGAATGACTAGAAATATGTACATCTAATTGTTTCAAGTGCTTACATTTGGGGGAATGGAGGTGGAGGTGGGTATATTTGAGGCTCACACATTCTTTCTATGTAATTCAGTGATATTTGAATTTTTTACAATTTTATGTTGATATATCACGGAGATAAAATTTTAAAAATAAAAGTATGCTATTTAATTACTAAATATCACTTTTCTTCCCACTTTCACTAAATAAATACTAAACAAATATTTAAATATATCAGTGTAAAAGGGGTCCTAATTATTGACTTGCTGAAGGCCCCTGTGTGTCTCCATATGCCCTGCTTCCATCCGAGTGCCTCCAGGTGGGTGGGAGAGACGTATGAGGGCAGACTTGAGCCCCGGGGAGCATCTGGGCTTCTGCAGCTGCAGGCAAGCACATGGGGCACATATGCTCAAGGGACACCCACAAGATGATGTTTCATGCACTCAGCAACCCAGGGTGCCCCAGCTCCGGCATTCTGGAAATGCAAGGAGACACAATAGTGGAAAACATCATTCTGTTGACTCAGACAAGTAGCATGTTTTAGGAGTCACGCGTGAAAGATGCCCCTCGTAAGCCCCCATGGGATGACGGTGCCAGCCTCCCTATAAAAACAATGTTGGTATAACCTTCGGAGCCATACACAGCATGCCTGGAGGCTAGCTGAGTGGAGAGATCAATGACAGCACTTGGACTGGTATTCTGAAGGAGCTCCTGCTGCACGTGGGCCCCAGCCTTAGCCCTGTGCTATCCTGGGGGCTCCAGTAGAGCAGGCTACTGCAGCTGAAAGCTGCTGGCTGTTCTTTCTACGCGTGTCATTAAAGGAACTGGGATGCCGCTACTCTACAGAGCATGAAGGTGCAGGTTGCATTTTCTCAACGCTTTAAACACTGTCTTTTTCCCAGGCACCAGGTGTCCATGGCCATGCATTGGTATTTGAGTACAAGATGGTTTCGGGGACCACAGATATATTTCCCTTGTATTTTCTCCAGCAGCCTGGCAATCCTAATAGTCACACCTTATAATGAGTTTTGCCAATAGAATGAATAAAGCTGTATTTCTGACCTTAGCACCTATCTGAATCTTACTCAAGTTTTACTCTCCATTTATTGAGCTAAAATAAGTCTTTCTATTTGCTGTCAGTATAAATAGAAATAAACCTTGTTACACAGAAACTTCTTACAGAAGCTCACGGATAAGGCATTTGTAAATTGAGGAGCTGCTATGCTGGAATCTCTAGAATCTCCAGATGGTCTTGGATGCATGAATTCTGCCCTTTGCCAGACCTTGAACATTCAGGGACACAGCATGACGTCACAGCACTCAGCGGCCTTGAAGCCCTTGAGACTAGTGCCCCATTCTGGCTTGGCCACTTGCAGACTTTTGGGTCATGTAAATTATGTACCCTTTCTGATCTTCTTATGAAAGTGGGGATAGTCATTCCCACTTTGCCTAGCTGGCATGTAGATGACAGAGAGCAT
Source organism: Bos mutus (assembly GCF_027580195.1). Taxonomy (NCBI): domain Eukaryota; kingdom Metazoa; phylum Chordata; class Mammalia; order Artiodactyla; family Bovidae; genus Bos; species Bos mutus. Next base: position 21,242,292 of record NC_091634.1, on the reverse strand, counting down.
TCAGAAGATGCCAGCATCACTTGGCTCTTTGAAGACCAATAAATACAACTTAAATGGTATCATCCCCGGGGCTGCTACTTGCACCATTGCTCCTCTCATGGTCCGGGTCAAGACCCTAGGATGGAAGACTAAAACAATCTGGGAGAACATGTTTGTTCCTCTGAGAGCTTGTTGCAGTCCAGTGACCTTGCCCTACCAGAGGCTGCCAGACTGCAAGACACGCTCAACAAACCAACTCACACACACAACAAAACCAAAAATCTCTTTCATGAGAGCTATATATTTTTATATTGCTTGCTTGCTCAGATGCTCAGTCATGTCTGACCCTTTGTGACCCCATGGACTGTAACCCTCCAGGATCCTCTGTCCATGGGATTCTCTCATCAAGAATACCGGAGTGGGTTGCCATTTCCTCCTCCAAGGGATCTTCCCAACCCAGGGATTGAACCTACATCTCTTATGTCTCCTGCATTGGCAGGCAGATTATTTACCACTAGTGCCACCTGGGGAGCCCAATTTTTACTTTTATATTAATATCATTTGCATAATGTTTTATTGAAAATGAGCATTTTGTTCCTAAAATGTGTTCCAGAGAAAAGGCAAAGTGATGTTGCTGCTGCTGCTACTGCGTCACTTCAGTCATGTCCGACTCTGTGCGACCCCATAGACGGCAGCCCACCAGGCTCCCCAGTCCCTGGGATTCTCCAGGCAAGAACACTGGAGTGGGTTGCCATTTCCTTCTCCAGTGCATGAAAGTGAAAAGTGAAAAATGAAAGCAAAGTCGCCCAGTCGTGTCCAACTCCTAGTGAGAACCCATGAACTGCAGCCCACCAGGCTCCTCTGTCCATGGGATTTTCCAGGCAAGAGTAGTGGAGTGGGGTGCCATTGCCTTCTCCACAGTGATGTTGCATTTGAAGATAAAGTCTTTTACTGTTACGCATCTCTAGCCTTTTACTGAGGGGCAAAGAGGACGTGAATTAGGTCCAGAGGACTGCATCTTACAGGAACTTCTCCTGAATGGTGATGTGAATGCCTTTATCTGGTTAGGGGAAATAGGAGACTTTTCTAGATCTCAGTGAAGAAGTTGAGATGCTCACTTCAGTTCTTTGATTTTACAGGATTTTTACCATTTTTCCTACAGTATATTTTGAAGGCAGAAATGATATCACATTTAAGTGAAGTAACCCATTCTTTTCTTACTGAGTCTTTCCAACACTCAAAGACTCTATGGCTCCTCCTACAGCTGTTTTTTCCCACAACTGTTGCTGCTTCCTCTGACTTAGAGGACATTTTCTGTACTTAAGGCCCATTTGGTAGGTGTGATCTTAGTAAGGGGAATTTGAGACAGAAAACACAACCCTTCCCAGGCCTGCTTAAACAAGAAGCGAGGGTTAGTTGGACAGTTATAGTTGTATTTCCCTGGTGTCATGGGCCCCTGGGACGCAGGAGGTACTGGAATCTGGAAACACAGCCACCTGTTCTCTGAGACCACCTGGACTTGTCTAGTATTCATTTCAGCCTCTAATTGCACATCTGTATTCTCTCTCTTTCTCTTTCTCATCTTACCATCTCGTACTCTTCTGTGTTCTCAAGGCCCAATCCAGCCCTGACCTTGCTCGTCCTTATAAGGAGTCATAGAGACCTGACTTAGACAGTCTGTGTTCCAATTCTGAATTCCCAAGAAAAAGAATCTAAATAACTGAGCCTATTCTCAGAGTTGACCCTGACTGAGTCAAGGAGCTTCTCTAATCAACAGTTAAAAGATTGTTGAAGATGCAATCCTACTTTCCCAACTACCTGAAGGTCGTGGAGGGTGGAAACCAGTCTTTCCACCTGGCCTGGCACCCAGTAGAACCGGGTAAAATTGATTGACTGATGGATTGATTGATGGACTAATTATACGCTGCACATCAGGCTTAAAAATTCTTACGTGTGAACATAGCTTTCAAATTGTCACTTGTCCCATTTAAGAATAAATGTCAGATGATCTAGGCTGAATAGAGTGTTGAATTCATTTATTTTACTTTCTATAGACCTTCTGAGTGAAAGTCAGGCTCATAAAACTTGTGTATAAGCTGGAAAACTTAGGGTGCTTGCAAGGATGAATTATAAAGTGTAATTTAACACGATTACTTATATGCAGCATCTGGGCTCTTGGTAGGATGTGGTGGGTACCAAGCTACTGTGGGTTTTGGTGCCTTGGAAATTGTAGGTCATTTAAGAGACATTATTTCTTCCCTAGGTAAGATATTGAGACAGAGGAAGAAAATGAATGGTCTTTCATAGTCAGCAAAAGTGACCACATATTTCCCAACCTGACTACCTCTTTCTTCCCTGGCCCCTCTGTGAGCTTTATGGAGAAAGATGGAAAAGGCAAGAGGAGGGAAAGAAGTGGCAGAGAGGAAGAAGGCTTGAGAAGTCTCTGCAAAGAGATGGCTTGACACACTGACTCTTGTCCTGGTCCTGGGACGCTCAGTACATTCAGGTCCCCAGATGAGCCACAGCCCTCATCCTCTTAGTCCCGTCCCCTCGTGTCATACTCATGTCACCCCAACCTGAGATCTCCACAGTGCCCACTCCACCCAAACATTGGCTCAGATAAATGCACCAGGCCATGGTGGCATCTAATGGCTGGCTAGATTAATGATGGGCTTGCTCTCTGTTTGGAAATCCCAGAGGAAATATCTGCAGATTTAATTCTCAGTTAAAGGTGGAAGTGTGGGTTTGAATCTTGTATCAGGTATCACCTCCTTCCTGCTCAGCATTTCTTCGGAAAGGTCAACTCTGGGAAAGGTTGGAGTGTCGGAATCTTTTCCCTGGTGCTGTGTAAAGATTTCTGACCTTTCAGTGGTCTTAATTCCTTCCCTTCCTTCCCTCCTAATACTTCCCCTCCTCCCTTTCTTTCTAAGTGCTCTTATTTATTGAAATGTAAAGAATGTTACATTCACACATACACACAGATTCCCCATTTGAAAGCACAGATAACTTATTAAAAAATAGAACATGCTAATACTCCTCAAAACTGTCAAGGTCATCAAGAACAAGGGAAGTCTGAGAAACCTAAGGAGACATGACAACTACGTGTAATGTGACGTCTCAGATGAGATCCTGGAACAAAGGACTTTCAGGAAAAACTAAGAAAATCTGAACAAAGTACGGATTTTAGTTAATGATAGTTTATCAGTATTGGTTCATTAATTACAACAAACATACCATACTAATTTGCGATGTTAATAATAGGGGGAACTGGGAACAGGGTATATGAGAACTCTGTCTACTAGCTTCTCAATTTTTTTGTGAATCTAAAACTGTTTTACAATATAGTGTATTTTTAAAATTGGAAAAAAGAGAGTGCATGCTAAACCACAACTCAGCTGGCCCATCACAAAGCATCACCTTGACCACTGTGGCTGAACAGGGCAGGTGGGGGTGGGAGCTTGATTAGCTAGTCCTTCTCAGTAACCAGGAGGTAACTGAACAATGAGCTCATTACACAAATTCATTCTGGAGCTTGCTTGAAAAGCTAGACATTAACCATTGAAGATGACTCCATATGGTTGGTTTTGTTAACCTGTTAAGTTCCAGACAGAAAGCATCACAAAAACAATGCCCCAGAGGAAGAGAGTCTAGGATGTGCTGAAAAGGAGGGGCAGGCACTACCAGAGGGATGGCTGATTTCCCTGGAAATGAGCAAGGCGGCTGCAAATGCATCAGGCAGACAGCTCCGATGGGCTTGGGTGGCCTGAGGCATCTGAATCACCCAACCTGATTTTATGCACTTGGGCTATCGAAGGAGGTCGCGAGGGAAGTTTCATTTACTTATTGTCTTTGAATATTATACTTGAATACCTCACTGACCGCAGGAAACGAATGGACTTTGCTCTCAGTTCCTTCCACCTCCTCCAAATCGAGGCCCTGTCCTGGCTCAGTCAGGCAACACCAGGGAGCCAGGCCAGTCACCTCCTCAGAAGTCTGCTTCTGAGCACCTCCCCTCGGTGTTGTTTCTCGCTCATTGACATTCTAGCCCTTGAAACAAGGTCTTGGCTCCTTTCTCATTTCAGGATTTCGTTTTGGGGGAGCTGGAACACCTGTCCGCTGATCGCCTGCCACTCCGCATCTGGGCCCGGCTGACAGGCTCGTCTGCTTTGACTAATGATGTGATTGATGGACAAAATAAGGAAGAACATACAAAAAAACATTTCTGTCTGGTCTGGTGTGTCAGCAAGCCTTCATCAAGTGGCTGCTGAAGGTATATTTTGCTGCATGCCTCATTACACAGTAATGGCATTCCCAGGCAAAGCTGTTTCTTTTCATGACACCAGACAGCAGGCAGCTTTATGGGCGCTGGGCCCACCGAGCCCGGAGGAAGGAGCAGCACTAAAGAGCGGTCATTTCCAAAAGTGCCTCAAGTTGCTTTTTTGTTGTCATGAATTTAATATGAATCAACACAATATGAAATGGGCATGAGGGATTTTAGTGACTAGTGATTTTTTAAGACTGCTGTCTAAACAGCCATCAAGAAGAAAGGGGAGGGCAGCACTACCACATTTCCTTTCTCCAAACCTGTTGCAAAAAGGAGTCATCTGTCAATTTTATTGCATTAAAAAAGTACACAGAAGCATATAGTCCAAACAAATGTCTTCTTTCAGGCTAAACATGTGGAAAATGCCACAGAACTGATGCCAGAATCCTCTCACTCAGCAAACTGAGTGTTGGTTACCCCCATCCCAGTGGCCTGCTGTGGGTGGGGTGACTTTCGGGAGAACCATGTCGGCTTGTGTGCATATCATAATCCCTGAAAATCACTTCTGACTGGAACATGAGGGAAGCAACTCCTTCATTCTACTTGCAAGACACCTATGAGCTGGAATCCAGCGCTGGAAGATGCAAAGGAACCGTGATTAAAAATAAGAGAGAGACAGTAGGTACATTTTTGGCCTGATTTTTTTTCCCCTCCTCTTTCTTCACTAAGGTACACTTAGAAGCAGGCGCGTGAGTTGGGTCACAGAGTTCCTACTTTTTTTGTTGTTTTTTTGCAAGTTATTTTGATTTTCCCTGGCATTATTTATTCTCTTTCTTTTTTTTCCTGGCAAATTTTCTTTGCCAAGGTATTTTATTATACACGTTCTGCTCTTTTCTTTAAGATGTTGGACTGTCTCCAAACAGAAATGCTTAAAATGAAGTTTCATTTTAAAAACAGTTTTTTATTCTTTCCTGCTACCATGATGAGTCTTTAGCGGTGGGTTATTGTGAATAATATGTGACTTTAATGAGTTGTGATTAGAGAAAACTCTCTCTTCCTACAATAAATACTAGATAATAAATTAGAAAAGGTATATGAGATCTTTATTCCTATTTAAAAAGAGAGAAAGACATAAATGCAAAATCTTGTTATGATAAATGTAGGCGATAATCTTTTAACATGCATTTAATTTACTGTGAGCATAAGAGGCAGATCCTCAACTCCCGTGTCTATTTCGACACCACTTTGCACCAGTCAGTCTGGTGCTGGGGGGCAGTGGCCACCTTCCCACCAAGGTAATGAACAGCCCAGGGGGTGGAGACAGGAATGCTGGGCAGAAGAATGCAAGGTTAAAAATAAACAGGTTACCAAAACCAAACCATCAGACTATTTCCTAGATAGACACTAATGAGTATGAAAAAAGGAAATGAAGGAGGAAAGGGTATTCCGGTTTTTGGCTGAACAAAGGCAAAAGTCATTGTCAACATCTTGTGTTAATTTCCCACATCTGTTCATACTGTTCATTGAGTTTTGATATCAAAATATCCCACTCTAAAGCAAAGGGCCCACGGAATTCAGCCGACTCAAAAGTTGAAGCAGAGTGACGCTTCCATCAGCAGCAGGGCAGGGTCAGGTGAATCAGCCACACACCTGCCCGTGCCCACTAACTCAGCCGCTTGGCATTTGACAGCAGGTGGTTCTTGTAATGGCAGAGGCCATCTTATCAGGAGCGATTTTTCCAGTGGCTATGCTCTGCTAGCCTTGGAGTGGAGGCCTGATGCCAGGTGTTGCTGTCTGCTCCTGCTTCCTGCCCTGCAAGCCTGAGAGCCGTCAGCCAGTCCCAGGTTTCCTGTAAACCAGCACCCACTCTGTCCTCTTGGCCTGGCAGGCTGTTTCTCTGGCACCTTCTTGATTTACAACTTCAAAGCTGAGTGATGTGATGCTTTATCCTAGACATCCCCTCCTCCATTAGGACCAAAAGCAGGCCTCCTCTCCAAAGGAGCACCTCACAGCCTTGGAACCTTTATTCTCTCCCTGACTTTCCATTTTAGAGCCAGAATCTTTTCAAAATCCCAGGAGCAGACAGTGGAGTGGGGCATGGGCTCTGCACAAGGGCCTCTTGAATGCCAATGCTGTGATCCATTGGTTCTCAAGCGAGGTCGCCTGTTTCAGAACTACTGGTTGCAGGAGCCACTGGGGAGAAAAATCATTTAGCAGCAAAATATTCTTTCTCAGCAAAGTGCTTGGAGCTGGGCAAGAAGCTTCCAGGTGGGTGATGCTAAGCGCAGAGTGGAAGGAAAGGAAGTTCCAACCTCCGGTATTTTCTCTAATCTTGCAGGAACTAGCCACCCATTCACAGGCTGCTCCATATATTACAGCATACATTTTTTTCTTTTCCTAATCAGGTTTGTATATCTTCCTTGATTGATTTTCTTTCACAAAACTCTTAATATTTTTCCAGATGCCTCTATCTTCCGTCCTTTCAACTGCCACTCACTCGAGGACGATTCTTTGGAAAACATCAGACTAGAAGTATATGCATTTTCTATTTCAGCCTTTAGTTCTTTTGAACAATTTTAGCTTATTTTATCTTCCTGTTGCTTTTATTACTTTAATTGAAGTGGTGGCATTATCCAATTTGCAAAGAACTCCCCAAATCAAGTTGGGTCTTCTCTGTATAATATAAAATATGTTATTTGATGCTATGTGATTTCAAAAATGAACATTAGGATTTATCTGTTTAATTTGTGGGATTGATTTTGTAGATGCTTTCATATTGAAAGAAGGCTCATTGGTTATGATTGTGAGATGGAATTTTCTCTTGCGTTCTGCAAAAGTTGCCACGCAGGCCAGACAGGTTTCTGGACACTCCTTGGTGCATGCAAACCGTAGATGCTGTCTTGGCTGGCTGTTCCCTGAAGCGCAAGGCCTAGAGACTCTCTAAGCTGCTCCAGGTACTTCACCCACAGTTCCTCTGATGTCCTCTGCCAGAAGCATGGCCTGAGGGTGAAAAGATCTCCAGTGTGAATCCACAGGAGGAATCTGCAAGGAGAAGCCAACATAGCCCCATGGCCATTAAAATGAGTGGATGCATAGCTAGTTCTTTGGGATGTGGGGGCCCATTTCAGACATCTCTCATGCACCTTTCAGATCCTCTTAGCCTCACTGCTTTATTCTGGCTGCTGCTTCTTGAGGAGCTTTTGGAGGCTTACCCCGTCTTCACCCAGGGGCACCTGGTGGCACCTCACAATTGCATTGGCCTCTAACTCACATGCCAACGACTTCCTGTTTACGCCTTGGGGCCCCCTCACTGCCTATGTTTGTGTAGCCCAGGAGGATGGGAGACTTAATGTCCTGCGGAGCACAGCTTTGACCACTAGGTGGATAAATTCTCCCACTCTTGTCATCCCACCCCTGTATATGGTTCTCAGATGACCATCCTCCAAGGCTATGTAATCAGTTGCACTCAGAGATTAGTAGCTAGAGAGTGCAGTTCCTGTTGGCTTTGCCTCCCGCTTCCCTCAGTTCCCTTGGCCCTCACTGCTGCTTCCTGGGTTTGCATCTTCTAACAAGGATAGGAGGCATATGGGCTTTTGCTCCAAGTTTTGCCTGATGTGGAACCCAGATTAAGGCCTAGGTACCATGGGGAAGGGAGGTGGTCAAGTGGATGGATGCCCAACAGAATCAAGACAAGTAGGTTTGGCAATTTCTATTAGTTATCTTATTGGAGCATCTGATGACTTCCAAGTGAATGACTATACCCTGGGGAGCCTTGGGAAGGACTTGCAGATTTCAGAGAATGGGTCAGAGAAGGGGATACAAAAAATACATTGTACCCATGCCAAGATGCTGTAGACCCCAGGGCTGCATGGATCAAACACATGGCTTTGTCCCAATGGTATGTCGGATGGCGGGTGGGCCAAGTCTGAAGAGGCCAAGACCCCCTCCTGCTCCAGTTCTACACATCTGCTTCCCACCTTGGAAGCACCATTCTCATGGCTGCAGTCTTTGAACTCTGATGAGGTGTGTGAAACACCCCATCGACACATCATATCAGATATCTTTTGAAATGAAAATCTCTTAGATCAGTTTCAACTCATTCCAAATGTCACATGTATCCTCCAGGCTGAACATCAATCTTCCCTCCAGCCCTGGTATTGTTTGAAATGCGGTGTCGGTCTTTGGGCGGAAAAGCTGGCAAAATGGCCAGTTGGGGATTGAGTTGGGGCTTGGTTGTACTGCTGCTGTGCTTATCTGGGCATTGATCTTGCTTCATCTTTATTTGGGGTCCTGCTAGCTTCTCCTGTGTTAAACATTGTCCTCACCTCTCCTCTCCTCTCCTCTTTAAATTACTCTTGTCCTTCCAAGACTGACTGAAACCCTGCCTTTTGCTGAAGACTAAATCTGATTCTTGCATTTCATTCTGGTTCCCCAACACATGCAAAGATGAGCCACGTAGCCTAACTCTGCCTTGCAGTGTCCTGCGGCTGGTCCATATGTGTGAATTCATCTCTCTAATGAGCCTCTGCCTTCTATGTGCCCCATCACTGTCTAGCTGACTGCCAGATACTAGAACTTTGATAAATCCTTATGTATTGGTTTAGGGGCTTTGGAAAAAGGAAAGCGGTGTTCTCAATATTTGCTTCTTCTCTGCCCCATTTTGAATCCACTCCCTCCCTCTCCATTCCAGCTACTTGTTTACTTGTATGGATTTATGCAGACCCACCCAGTGACCCTGGAGATGGCAGTATCAGACCCATTGTCAGGGGGTTTGGTTAATCACCTGATATTTCTCCAAAGGCACTTGGCATAAAACAAAAACAAATCAAGCACACAAATCGTGTCATATATAAAACAAAATGAACACCATAAAAAGAGAAAAAAATTTAAGCTACAATGAATACTAACTCTAACCTATAAATAAGACCAGGACTTTTTTCTGATCCTATTTTGAACTGGGAGCTATTGTAAAATGAAGAAAGAAACTTAAAATAATAGCAATTTAAGGCAAAGTGTGTGTTATTAAAAGTTCGTGATGTTGAAGAGCCAAACTCCTATTCTAGTACTGAGATTTAATATGTACTTCACACAAAAATAAATCATGTAATATTTTCATGGCAGACATAGAATTTTATGGCTTTTATGACTATCATGGAATTGGGATTCATATTTTATAGACAGCTCTAATAACATCAAGAAATGTTCTGGGAAAAATGAGGTTTAGAGAAAGATGAGTGATCACTCAGCAGAAGCTGAAATCAGGTGTAATTAAAGCCCAAAGGTAAGGCTGTTTCCCACCCCATGGGCTCCAGCAGGACCCTGACAGGTACAGATGAGGCAGTGGAGCCTGTGAAGGCGTAGCTCCTAGAAGAGTGATCTTGGTGAAATAGGGAAATAGGAGTCCCTTAGCGCTGGCTTGTCTGATCCTGAAACTGTCCATTGCTGGTGCAGGAGGATGAGGACATTCAAGGAAAATACATTGAGAAGGATGTTCTCAGGTTCCATCTCCCTGAAAAGGGCACAGGCTCTGGTTTTGCAAGAAGCAGATGCAACTTTGCAGGGTCCTCTAGGACTTCCTACCCCATCCACCTATCATCCCATCAAGCTCCTGTCCCTCTGTAGCTAGGCTTTTAAGAAGTTACAAAAGGGCTGAAAATAATCTAACAGCAACCAGCAGCTATAGGCACTTTTCTGGGCTTTACAAGGATTACTTGGTTGAATCTTCACATCCACCCATCAGGTGGAAAGCTCTGTTTCCCTTATCTGGGTGCAAGTTCCCTGAATGCTCTCCTGGTTGGTGAGTACAGTGGAGAGTCTGCATCCTTGATGAAGTTTAGTTGACAACATGATGCTAAAATTGTTTTCACCTCTGAGCCACAGATTGTGCTGTGCTCATTTGCTTCAGTCGTGTCTGACTCTTTGCGACCCCACAGACTGTAGCCCGCCAGGCTGCTCTGTCCATGGGATTATCCGAGCAAGAATACTGGAGTGGGTTGCTATGCCCTCCTTCAGGGGATCTTCCTGATTCAGGGATAGAACCCATGACTCCTGTGTGCTCTAGGGACCCTCGAAAGAGGGTCTGCTCTTTCAGCCTCCCCACACCTTTTAAATGTGACTCTTGTGTCCACTCAGAACTGACCTATGTCAAGGAATAATATTTTGCACCAGTATTTCTTCTCTGCTCTCAGAAATATGGGAGCTTTTCCTTGGACATCATCTGTAGAGGCACATGGAGGAGAGACCATGGATTTCAAGGGGCTGAGGGCCAAACAGTCCCCTTCCCCAGGCTGGGCCCTGGTCTGCCTGCCGGGTGGCCCTCTTGTGAGGCCTGACCTCTCAGTAACCCGAGCGAGCGAGCTGTGATGAATGGGAGGCCACGGTCTCAGCAGAGGCACTGTGCCCGAAGGAGAGCCATGGACCACTTCCCTGAGCCTGCGGATCCCATGTCCCTGTGAATCAGATCCCAGAGGGATGCGGTCCTGGCTTGGGGTTAAGGCTCAGGGGCACCACCGCTGCCCAGAGTGCACCCTTCTGGATGCTGGTGCAGACCTCTGCCTTACTCCAATCCTGACTCTTTTTAAATGGAGGAAAAGACTTCTAGTGCGGCCAAGGAGGTGCAGCTCTCTAGGACACTTAAAAAACCTCTCTTTAAAGGTTGATGGTCATTTACATTCTTATTAAATTGCTTTGATAAAATATTCAGCCACAGCCCCCTCCATTTGACTCTTAACTTGGTAAGATATAATTTGCAATTGATTATTGCTCAAACATTCCTGGCACCACATTACGATCTGCTCATACATCTCACCCTCTCTCTGCCAATTTGGAGCGGAAGAAAAAAAAAAAAAAAAAGGTTTCTTTGACCTTTGACCTGTTTGAGGTGGGACATGAGGTCATCAGGGCCACTGAGAATCAAACACCCACATCTGCCGCCAACAGAGACAGAAATGGATGCATGCAGCTCAGAATTGAGCTTGTATTTTTTTTCCCCCCTCTTGGTAAGATACAGGTATTTTTCAGAGTTGGAAAATGTCTTGAATAAATGAGCTTCGTATATATATGTTTTTAATGTGATTTGCCTGTATTTATTTGGGTGATCACAATTTATGCCAAGTGAAAAGGTTAAGAGTCCTGGAAACTGAATTATTCCATTTATTTGCAGACATGATGCAGTGCAGGGACAACAGAAGGGTGCATCCTTATCTTGCGCAGCCCCTGACCTCACCCCTGACCTGGACGTGGGCGTCATGGCTCTGAGCTGCTTCCCCCAGGCTGGGGTGGCCGCCCTCGGGGGATGGTTCAGGAGCCCAGCAAGTTCCTCGGGTATGTGGGGGTGGCCACTGTAATTACTTACACAAGCACTTACCTAGTGTGTTCTGAGCTCTTCTGTTCCCAGCTCCCTGGAGGCCACTCTTCCAGGCCTGAGCTTTCGAGATCTTGCTTAGAAAGGAGCAGCACCCATATCTTCATCCCTCCCACACTTGAGTTTGCAAACCTGTCTTTATATCGGCTATTTCCTCAGACCTAGTTAACAGCTGGGGGTGAAGGCAGGCAGGGACAGGCCCCCACTTCCTGCTTTGCTGGAGCCATAAGGACCTGCTGGAATGAGGCATCTGGCCTGCGGCGGAGGGGCTGGCACCCAGGTCTCCAAGGCCCTAGTGTGATGCTCTTTATTTCCTCTCTCCCTCCTCAGGCAGGTCCATTTCTTGGAGGGCCCTGAACAGCTTCTGACTCCAGGGAAAGGCTCTCCTAGTGAAGGGCCAGCCTGGGGAGGAATCTGAAGTGGGGGCTCCCTGTGCCCCCCATCTGCTGTCTATCCTGTGCACATGGCCAGTCTCATGGGCCTGAGCCAAACCTCCGCTGCCTCTGTGTGTTCGACGGTCCTGGGCCGTGGCCTCTTGGCTGGCTTCCCCATCACTTTCATATTACCCTGGAGTAATTGGATATTGGCAACCAATTACTGAATTTTTCACGTCAGCTTCATCAGTGACTCTTAGACAACCGCGCCAGAGTCTGTTTCGATGAAGAGAGGAATTATAATAATTCGCATGAACGTCCTGTGAGTTGTAGAGAGCCAAGGTTCGTGGTCTGCAGAGGATGGGGAGGAAGGAGAGGAGGCGGTTCTGGCCCTTGTGCAGGGAATGAGCCTCCCGTCCCCCTGCTCACATCGTGACCTCAGAGCCGTGTCCCTCGCTGCCCCTCCAGGGGGGCTCGTGCATCTGTCTCTTCACTAGGAGTGAGGTATGCCCTGTTTCTGGGTGGAGGGATTGGGAAAGGCTTCCTGAGGCGAATGAGGACGTGCAGACCTTGTAGAAGATGGCCTCAGTGGTGGTAGAGGATGTTGACGGGAGGGATAGGTGTGCTAAGGAGCTAGAGAGGGCTCCCCTACTGGTGTGGCTGTACAATGCCGCTCCTCATGATGATGGCTTCCTGTATCTCTGGTGGAGGGTGGTCTCTGGCCAAGGGAGCACAGCCCCATGACTAAGGCAGGCCAAATGCACAGGGCTGTTGAACAACCCAGGAATAAAGGACAGGAAAGTGAAAGTGAAAGCCACTCAAACATGTCCAACTCTTTGTGACCCCATGAACTATACAGTCCATGGAATTCTCCAGGCCAGAATACTGGAGTGGATAGCAGTTCTCTCCTCCAGGGGATCTTCCCAACCCTGATAGGGCTTCCCTGATAGTTCAGTTGGTAAAGAATCCACCTGTAATGCAGGAGACCCTGGTTTTATTCTTGGTCAGGAAGATCTGCTGGAGAAGGGATAGGCTACCCATTCCAATATTCCCAGGCTTCCCTTGTGGCTCAGCTGGTAAAGAATCCACCCACAATGCAGGAGACCTGGATTCGATCCCTGGGTTGAGAAGATCCTCTGGAGAAGAGAAAGCCTACCCACTCCAGTATTCTGGCCTGGAGAATTCCATGGACTGTATAGTACATGGGGTTGCAAAGAGTCAGACATGACTGAGCAATTTTCACATTCACTTTTCACCTTCTATAGGGGATCTTCCCAACCCAGGGATGGAACCCAGGTCTCCCACATTGCAGGTGGATTCTTTACCAGGTGAGCCACCAGGGAAGCCCCAAAGCACAGGAAATAGTGGACAAATCCCCCAGGGCTTTGTTTCCCAGCAGGACAATCTCAATGTACACCTCTCAGAGGATGCCTCCTGGGATCGACTCTGGGTGTCCAGAGGTAAGCTTCCCTAGAACTCGCACTTTGCTGGATCTCTTCTCTTCCCTGGCTCTGTTTCCTACATCCTTATTCTTTGTGACCCCATGAACTGTAGCCCCTGAGGCTCCTCTGTCCATGGGATTCTCCAGGCAAGAATACTGGAGTGACTTGCCATTCCCTTCTCCAGGGGATATTCCTGACCCAGGGATCAAACCTGGGTCTTCTGCATTGCAGGCAGATTCTGTACCATCTGAGCCACCAGGGAAGACCACAGGATCATCTCCCAAATCAACACCTTGCCTCATTTCCTTGTCTCAGAAATTACTTTTATAGAAACCGAAAGGATGCCAGGCAGTGTTGAAGATGGGGCAGTCATGACCAGAGAGCTGAGGGCACCAGCATCCTCAACCCCAGCCTCTACACTGCTGGCCGGTCGGTACCCTGAGCGGCTGTCCTGACTTCCATCCTCGGCTCTGCTCTGCCCTCAGTCCATGCGTGCTCTGTGTGGTGGGCAATCTGATTTATCTGGAGTGTCTGGGCTGAGGACAGAGATGAGCCCTTCTCGCTGGGAGGGATTTTCAGCTCATTTCACAGATAAAATCAATCAGATCTAAACCGCACTCACTGCGGCCACAGAAGGGAAACCCAAACAGCAGGGGCCAAACTGGAGGCTTTTCCCTCCCTTCCCGTCTGGCTCTTCTTCGGCCTGTGAGCAGCGGGAGCCGCAAGCCCTGGAGTTGTGGAAGCTGCAGAGGCCTGGGTCCTCTCTGGATAATTGGCTCAGACCTGACTCAGAAGCTCAGACAGAGGACAGGCTCAGATAGTGGAGGAGGAAGAGACCCCCAGATGCATTTCCTTTGTTTTCTGGATGGTGTTGGTGAAGGTGTGGGGATGGTGCGAGCATGATAATACCAATTACACATTTACCTGATCCTTTTGTTTTCCTCGATGATACTGAAGGGAAGAAATTGGAAGCAGAAGGTGGATGGCTGAAGCCAGCTCTCCTGGGCTGCCTAAGGCCTCTGGGCACTGCATGATGGAGATTCTCTGTATCTTCAAACTGTCCACATTGAGGAAAAGGGTCTAGACATCCAGATCTTTCTAGGCTGACTTGGGGTGGGTCCTGCCACCCAGGAACTGGGACCTTTGTTGACACAGCATCTCCCAGCCTGAAATCTACTGGTACTGTCCACCCTTGGCATTCACACATCTGGAACATGGCCTTTCTCAGCCTGTGGTGGCTCTGTAACATGGGAAGTGAAAGTGTCACTTGCTCAGTCGTGTCTGACTCTTTGTGATCCCATGGACTGGAACCCACTGGGCTCCTCTGTTCATGGAATTGTCCAGCCAAGAACACTGGAGTGGGTAGCCAGTCCCTTCTCCAGGGGATCTTCCTGACCCAGGGATTGAACCTAGGTCTCCTGCATTGCAGGAGGATTCTTTACTCTCTGAGCCACCATGGAAGCCCAAGAATACTGGAGTAGGTAGCCTATCCCTTCTCTGGGAGAACTTCCCAACCCAGGAATTGAACCAGAGTCTCCTGAATTGCAGGCAGATTCTTTACTGGTTGAACTACCAGGATGTAATGCTGGACAGAGCCAAAACTCAGACCAAGAAGTTCAGAAGAAGTCTGAAAGAGCAGGTACCTGATTTCCTATTCCGGCTTGAGAATGGTGGCCATGCTCTCATCCTATCTTCCTATCTTCTGAAAGGTAGAGGGGAGACCACTGCTTCCCTGTGATCAGCTGTTCCTCACAATCTCTTTACAGACCCAGAGAAGCCACATTGAAAAGTTCTGTATCTACAAATGTCTCCTATTCTCCTCCAAGGTAGCTCCCCTGCTTAGTAAATTGCAAAGAAACCAGGATGGTGCCCTTGTGAGCATCAGGCCAACTTCTGCAGGGAGAAAGCAGAAGTTGCCTACCCAGCATCCATGTCTTTCCTTCTGGCATCAGTATCTCCTTTATGCTAGAGATCATTCCTCTTATTTTCAGGTCATGTGATTCCATTGGAGTAGCCCAAATGATGGTCATGTGACCTAAGTCAGTCAGACTTCCTAAGTCTTTTTAGGAAGAAACATTTGAAAGAGAGAAATCATCTCTCCTCTAGTTGCTGAAAGGAGTGGATGCAAGCCTGGAGCTTCTGGCAGCCACCTTGGCACCACGAGGAAAAGGACCATCTGAGACTGGAGCTAATGCAGAGGGAAACAAAAGGAGAGATGGAGAAAAACAGAGCTGGATAATGTTATTTGATATCGTTATCAAATAACAGGGCAGGGCAGGAGGCCAGATCTAGTCCTGGACATATGAGCAAACAAATTCTCCTTTTTTGTTTAAACCAATTTGATTTTCAATATTCTTATCATTTGCTGCTGGCATGAGACAAATACCTGTGGCTCGAACATGGACATTGTATTTCTCATCTATCGATTTCAATTAAATTTATTCAATTAAATCCATCAATTCAACAAACATTTACTCAGCTCTTTTCAAGCCTTGTTCTAGTTGTTAAGAAAATAAATCTAATTTTTGTCTTTAAGGAGCTTATAGTCAAGGGTGGAAAACAGATACCCTAGGAACTACTTTTAATTTAAGGAGGTAAATACTCAGAAATCCTTGTTAAAAGAATGCATACAAATTTACACATTAATACATGCTAATTAGAAGTTGAAAATCATATGATATGGGGACACAAGGCCATGAGAGATGAATTCTGATAGAAGAAACCCAAGAAGGCTCAGAGGAGGGGGTAGTGTTTAATCTTGGCCTTGAAGAATAGATAGGACTATGGTAAGAAGGAAGTGAATGAGTAAATGAATTAATACTTTTATGCAAGACACATTTATATTGAGTGATCTACCATGTGCATGGGCATAGTGTAAGGCACTGGGAATTGAAGGCTGAGTCATGTATAGGTCATCACCCGGCAGGCTTCCTGTCCAGCAGAGAAGGCAATTCTTACAGACAATCTATAATGGGAGGTGGATGTAGAGGAAGAATGGCTTGCAGCTCAGGCCTAGGGAAGTCATCTAGAAGGAGAACAAGGAGTGATCAGATATGCACGCATAAAGGGAGTCACTCTAAGAATAGAAAATGGCCCAAGAAAACATGCAGAATTGAAGAAATGAGGAAAGTACGTGGATAACTTGTGCCAGGAGCTAACTGTGGGGAGTGGTGGGTTAAGAAGGTCTTAGAGAAGCTAGAATGTTGGACTAAGGATCTGTGACATGATGGAATGGGATAGGCAGTGGGAAATCACTGGGGAATGGCCAGAAATGTGATGTCAGGCTCAGCCTCGGGAAGATTAATCTTACCAGTGGATAAGGAGGTACTGGAGCAGGCTCTTGGGCTGCTGGATGCAAGTAAGAGAAACCAGAGCCAGATTTGGTGCTCGGTGTTAGGAAAATAAGTGATGTTGTCAGAGACCCTGGACTAGAGTCAGCCTTCCCCGTGACTACGGGCAACCAGCTTCTTCCACACAGGGCTGGGGGACGTGCCTTCAGTGTTTACAGGCCCGTGCTCTTGTTTTGAACAAGAGAGAAAAGGATTCTTCCCTCAGTTTGAAACCATTCTGGAGGCAACACTGACTGGTCTATCTTAGGTCTTGTGTCTACTCTGAACAATTATTAAGACTAGGATGGAGAACTGATAATTAGCTCAGTTTGAATGAAGTAATTCTTTTTAGCCGAGACAGAGTGACCAGGGAAGAGGGGCAGGTCTTCTCAGAGCACAGAACCACCCTCCCTAGAGTGGCCAGCGCCCCAGGGCTGGCCTCTGGGAGGTTCTCCTGGTCTGTGAGTCCCAGGTGACTTGCTTCAGAGAGCACGCGTACTCCAGAAGGGAGCAGTTGAGTGAGATCTGTGGGAGGAGGTCTGGAGAGAGGTGAAGGGACGTGAGAAGGGTAGAGAAAGGGCAACAGGAGTGAGTGCTAAGCCAGTGGAACCGAAGTTCCTTACCTAACTGCCCACACAGACCATTCAAAAGTTCCTGGTTAAAGGCGGGCAGCCATCCCCACGGCAGACCCTCCCTAGCCAACGTGCTCAGAGCTGGAGCAGGCCACAGCTTCTGCCCTTTGCTCATGAGATCTGCCCCAACGATTTTCATGTGGTCTGGATGTTAGGTATTTAACTGTCAAGTGGCAGTGGCGGGGTTGGGGGAATGAAATTTAGCGGGCTGCCTTTTCATGCCATGTAAGGCTCGTCTTCGTGAAAAAATGAAACAGTTTTAAAAAGTAGGAGCCCCAGAGGAAATGTGTCCCCTCTTGGGTCTTAGGGCTAAAATCCCTACAACCCGCCAGCTAGAATCCTACCCTCCTTGTGAGGTAACGGCAATTAGACTGGCATCCCAGCTCGGGCCCCAGCAGCCTGGCCGACAGACACGTCAGATTAATACATCACCAGGTATGAAAGCACAGTTAGAATTTGACTGAGGTACTTCCAGCCTGAGAAAGGGAACGATTTATCAATGCAAACTTAATAACATCTATTTGAATCTAACTAAAAATCAATATTTCATTACCAAATTGTTAGTGAGAATGAAGAAAAATTGCGGAAGTCGGGCAGTTTGGTGCTAGGGAAGCGTCAGGAGTTCAATGTGAAGACGGGATGATTCATGAGGCCGTGTTGGAGTAAGGGTGGAGGAGGACGAGTGTAGAAAACTTGGAGGGGCCCCCTTGCTCATGACCTTGGCCGTGAAGGGGGGAAACGCAAGAAAATGAGAGTGACTGTCAGTTCCCTTCAGGGCTGGAACCTTCCATAAATCACAGGGAGCAGAGCAGAGGAGCAGGGCTGGAGTGGAGAGGCTCGTGATTTAACTCTTAGGACCCTGACGTCTGAGTTGTGCCTTCCAGAATGGCAATGGGTGATGAATGGATAAGCTCTGGGGTGGGGTTGCCTGGTGGTCATATATGCAAATGCAGAATCCAGGTGGTAGACAGTGGAAGGTTGTCGTCCGCTGAGTACAGCTCATCCCAGCCCAGCACGCTTCCCGCTCCCATCAGAAATGGGAAGTGACAGCGTATGTCTGGCCTGACACACACATCAATCAGTGGGCTGGAGGCCTGCTCTAGGTGAGGTTTGGGGGAAGATGTTCAGTCTGAACATACAGATCTGAAACTGTGTTGCAGTGCCGTGACTGGAGGAGAGTCTCAATATCAATAAAAGCCTTGAATTTATTTCAAAATCTGAGCTAGAAATGGAACTTGAGGGTCTGCCTTTGCCTTTATTGTTCATTCCCTTTTAATCTATGTTTGGTTTCCTTGTGCTGGCCATGTTTTGTCTAGCAAGACATATAAAGAATATGCATTTGTCCTTTAGCAAGAAATAAGGGAGACTCACAAAAGATGTGACTCATACAGATAACCCCATAAATTAAAATAGAGGCTTTGCTCATTTCATTCACCAAGGAGCTGCATGCAGGGACCCCGCAGCACATGGGATGGAGGTCACAGTCTGCATGTGGGTGTTTTGGAATCATGGGAAAGGAGATGCATTTGGCATTACTGGCCTAAGTTTCAGACTCTAAATTTCAGTATAATTTACTTTAACAAGTAAGGGTTAGCCTCTTACTTCCCAAAGAAAAATGTGATGTATTTTGACAGAAGAAGGAAATACGCTTATTTTCACTCAAAACTTTTTCTAGAGCAGAGTTAGTCTGCTTAGGGACCCAGGATTTGAAGATGTGAACTGGTAAGCTAGCATAGCCTTGGAAATATGATAGGCAAGGGCAGAAAATTCTTCTTATCATTTTTTTATGGGAATAGTGAAGTGAAGTCGCTCAGTTGTGTCCGACTCTTTGCGACCCCATGGACTGTAGCCTACCAGGCTCCTCCCTCCATGGGATTCTCCAGGCAAGAGTACTAGAGTGGGTTGCCATTTCCTTCTCCAGGGGATCTTCCCGACCCAGGGATTGAACCCTGGTCTCCCGAATTCCAGGCAGACAGTTTAACCTCTGAGCCACCAGATTGTGCCAATTCCACCCCAAACTCCTCCAGCATATATAGCCACATACCCAGGCATGGCATGCTCATTAACACTGGGGAGCATTGCTGTTATGCCAGTCATTCCACTGAGCTCTTTGGTGAATTTCCTCATTTACAGTTCTGTGAAGTAGGTACTTGTACTGTTATCTACATTGTACAGAAAGGAAGCAAGGCTAGGGATGCTGAGTGACCTGCCACAGCTCAGACAGGAAGTGGCAGAGCAAGATTGAAACCCAAGTTCACATTCTGAGCACATCTCCCTCCCATCCCCAGACACAAGACTGCTATGAGGTCCAGGGAATGGTAAACCCTTGTTGCATCTGGGCCTCTTCAGTAGGATGCACAGCTGTCCTGAGTCAGCATCGCCTAGCACCATGAGCAGCCTGTGTGGTGCCCATGTCACTGACGTTGAGTGTCTGTGTTCATCTATTCCATGATTTGCAGCGAAGCCAGCCCAAGGATTGTTGCTGGAAACCTCAGGGTTCTGTTTGGATACCGCATCTTGGTGACAGGGATGGGTGTGCCAAAGACAGCTGGAAAACAAGTCTTGGCAAAGCCACCCCTGGGTACATCTTGACAATGAAATGGCCTGTCCTCCTCTGAGCCATGAGCAAACCCTCAGTTTAGGCAGGGTGCCCAAGAGCGTTCTACAGAAATCAATGTCTACCATCTTCTTCCTAGGATTCATAAGCTGGGAGGGATCCCCACAGAAGCATTTAGGGTGGATATCTCAGGTGTTGGCAGGACTAGTCACAGTGCCCACTAGAGTTTGAAAACATGAGCTGGAGCTGACTCCCATAATCAAGAGGCATACGTACCTCCCAGAATATTGTTTCTAAAAGTCTTCATATATATATATGTGTGTGTGTGTGTGTGTATACATATATATACACCCCAAACTCCTCCAGCATATATAGCCACATACCCAGGCATGGCATGCTCATTAACACTGGGGAGCACTGCTGTTATGCCAGGCACCCCACTGAGCTCTTTGGTGAATTTCCTCATTTACAGTTCTGTGAAGTAGGTACTTGTACTGTTATCTACATTGTACAGAAAGGGAGCAAGGCTAGTGTGTATATATATACACACACATATATACATACATGTATATATATATACACACACACACACATGTATACACACATATATGTATATACATATACATACATATATGTGTGTATATATACACACACATATATATACACAATTTTTAATTGGAGGATAATTACAATATTATGATGGCCTCTGCCACACATCAACATGAAATGGCCATAGATGTACATATGTCTCCTCTCTTATACCTCCGTCCCACCTCCCCACCTCTCCACCCTTCTTGGCTGTCACATTGTCACAGAGCACCAGCTCTGGGTTCCCTGCACTGCACAGCAAATTCCCACTGGATATCTATTTTAGCTATGCTAATATGTATATTTCAATGCCATTCTCAAAAATCATCCCACCCTCTCCTTCCCTCACTGGGTCCAAAATTCTGTTCTTTATGTCCATGTCTCCTTTGCTGCCCTGCATGTAGGATCATCAGTACCATCTTTATAGATTCCATATATATGCATTAATATACCATATTTGTCTTTCTCTTTCTGACTTACTTCACTCTAAGTTTTTGAAAAAATTATGAGGTCCTGATGCACTTTTAAAGATGGCAGAGTTGCCTGACTGGGAATGCCAGTGGGGCCCCTGCAGGGAGCCACTTCCATTCCCCCTTCTGGGATTGTCTATGGGAGCCTGTGGGGGGAAGCATGTTCATTATGCCCAGTGCCGGGGTGCAGAATCCAGACGCTTCTACCACAGGTATATCCATAGCCTAGAATTGGCTATAGAACTAACTCCCATACTCCCATTTGTATTGGAACCATGACTTGCTGGCTGGAAATATGGCTATTTTGAAGTAAAAAAAAAAAGCAAGAAACATGTCAGCCGTAGTCAAGCAAATTCCCCTCAAGTCATCTCATGGGCGTAGTAGGCCACACTCACAGGCAGGAACATTTAACAAAGAGTGGGAATGGGGTTGATACCACACACCAGCACGGCTTGGGATCCCCTCACGGCTGCAACCCATCAACTCCCTGTCTGAGCATACTGTAGGGTCCTGGTGAAACCTGACCTTGCCCAGGCTTATCAGCACCTGTTTGTTAGTGATACTCTAACTCTGCTCGTCACTCACCAAGGGCCATTTTGAGTTAAGTGCCTTCAGTTGGGAATTTTTATGGTCCCTGGATTTTTCCAAGGCTTCACAAGACATTTCAGAGGGGGCCTGAATTCCAGTGAAATCCTGGCTTAGAATGTACTAGATACATTTACAGAAATGTTTAGGAAACTTTGACTGTGTTTGGTATCACTGAAGAAAGGATCACTTGAATGTGGAACACTGATGCAGTGCCATGGGCTGCTGTATCCATGCAGAAGAAGGTAGGTTTCTTGCAGTTCATTTGTAAGTCATGAAATGCTGCAGGAAATCAAAGCATATGAGGTGATAGTCCCAGGCACAGAGTACGTGATTGAGACATAGCAGTAGCAATAATTGCTTTATTATTTCCATCACTACTGCCACTACTGCTATTAGTACTGCTTCAAATACTATTGTCTCAATTCAAGTCTAGACTTATTTCAGCTATCTTCATCTAAATATGCAACCACCCATCATGATTTGTAACTTCATTCTAGATGGATTTCTTGGTACTTAAGAATGAGGTGGATGTCAAGAAAAAGTATTTTATCACTGTAAAAATGAGTGATATATCTTCACATAGTGTGATGGATGATCTTCATGATTTATAGTTTTGTAAAACAAAGCAAGAGAGAGGGAAAAAATCATATGGCATGCTATCATTTAAGAAAAGGGGGATATTAGTATATATTATTGGAGAAGGCAATGGCACCCCACTCCAGTACTCTTGCCTGGAAAATCCCATGGACGGAAGAGCCTGGTAGGCTGCAGTCCATGGGGTCGCTGAGGGTCTGACACGACTGAGTGACTTCACTTTCACTTTTCATTTTCATGCATTGGAGAAGGAAATGGCCACCCACTCCAGTGTTCTTGCCTGGAGAATCCCAGGGACAGAGGAGCCTGGTGAGCTGCTGTCTATGGGGTCGCACAGAGTCGGACACGACTGAAGTGACTTAGCAGTATATATTATATATTAAATAAGTGAAGTTACAAGCCATAAGCATTGTTACAAGAGGAGGGGAGAAAAAGAGTGGAAGGAAAAGAGGTAGAAGCTAGACTTGTCTAAAAAAGTTGATTTTTAAACCAGATAAATATTATACATGATTATCAAATACAACTTACTCCAAATTTAAAAAGCTGTTCCTACAAACGAAAAATAAAACAGATACAACTGAATGCATGTTGAGTTGGCTATGCAATCTACACAGAAAATTTACTTCAGTTGCACTTAAAATAGAGTTCTTAGTGGTTTATATTTTAAGGAAACACACACAAATCCTGAAAAATGGTTTTCAATATCATATGATTGGTAATAATATTTGTATTGCTATTTGGAAACCCTCACACACAGATTTGTATGTATTAGGAGAAAGCAGTGAAGAAATTATATTAGTGCAATTAGAATATTATTTTTATAAGAAAAGAGATATAAAATTAAAACTTACATTTAAATTTAAAGCACCAATGTCAATTCGTGATGTATTTTCTCTTGAAGAAGGAAAATTATTTCCTATCTGTTCACTGAAAAGCCCTGAATACATTGTACTGAGAATCGTGACCACCAGATTGTGGTCTCTAAATACCATTTTTCACCAAAATGATTGATTCAAGATTGATGTACAGGGCAAGAACTGTATAAGATAGACTTAGAACATCTTGTTATACAAGAAAGCTGTCAAGGATGACTGCAGTCATGTGAAAGACCATATGAAGCAATCCGAGGCTTCTGCTGGCCAGAGACCAGCAGTGTGACCAGAGGTGTGGCAGAGACGTGACCAGAGAGTGTTCATATGAACACACACTGAAGCGGATTGTTCACTGTGATACTCAGGAAAATAAGATTGGCCACCTTTGGAGTCCAGAAAATCCACTCATTCTGAAAACTGATAACTAGAGAGAAAGGATCCAACATTTAATTTGCCTTTCCTTTAAGAATGATACTTTAGGGTAACCAAATATTTGATAAGATAAAATTGCCATTTATAGAAATATTGCAACTAATAAAGGAAGAAAGAATGATAGAATTTTAATCCTTGAAAAAAAAGATTCAGACAATGATTTTTAATGGCTCCTAACACCACAAGAGGACATAAGTTTGAGCAAACTCTGGAAGATAGTGAAGGACAGGAAAGCCTGGCATGCTGCAGTTCATGGGGTCACTGTAGAGTTGGACACAACTTAGCGACTGAACACCACCACCAGGAAAGGCACAATTGGTCCTAAAAGTGGACAGGGCCACCTCTGTGATGGTCTTGCAAAAATGGAAAAAAAAAAAAAAAAAAAGCCAGCTTCTAAATCTAAGGGTCAGTTTACAGAAAGTACAGGGAATAAAGAAACATGCTAAAGGACACACTGGAAATGCAGTCTGCATAAAGCAAAATCCAGCATAAAAATAGTCCTTAGGGCAAATATCATGGTTTCTTCAACAATTAAAAATATAGGGAGGAAAAATAGAGACAATTTAGAGATTAAAGAGCAAATCAGTCAATTGTAAACACATAAGTAAATAAAATATCCCCCGTTGTCTAGCAGATGTTTAAAACTGACTGGATGTTTAATGATGTTAACAAATGACTCTCATTGTTTAGGTGTGAAAATATTGTTTTTAGAAATACACATGGAAATATTTGATTAAACTGAAAATCAGTATTTATTTATTTCTATTTTGGGGGGATAAACCTTGAAATATTCTCTGGGATTTATGTGTGTCACAGGAGTTGACCTTGGTGATGGTAGTGAGGGGTGTGAGTAGGGGGTCAATAGATGAAACAAGACAGCCCATGATGATCATTGTCAGAGGTGGGTGGTGTGTAAATTATACCTCATTGTATTATATTGTTTATCGTGTGCATGTTGAATTGTTCTGTAAGGCAAGCGAAAAAGAAATGTGTGTTCACATGATAAGCCTTGGTTCTCATGCCTCTATGGCGTGCATACATTTTGCCTGGTGCCATGCTAAGCGAGGGGATGAAATAGCTCTGACATGTCCTGTCCTCTGGCAACTTGTTGCAGATGGGGAGATAAGCTGAGGGTCAAGAAAGAATGGAGTGTGCAAGGGAAGACGCTGCTGCTCTGTTCTGCGGGCAGTGTGCCTTTCAGAGTAAACTGGCGCCACAGAAGCCACTTCTCTGCAGTCCTTTACCTCCCCATGACTCAGCAGAGTCATGGAATGCAGGCAGTTGAAAAATTTCCTTTTAGTACCCCTTAATGTAATGGCCTACCTTACCAAGA
The DNA here is from genome assembly GCF_027580195.1 of Bos mutus. NCBI lineage: Eukaryota > Metazoa > Chordata > Mammalia > Artiodactyla > Bovidae > Bos > Bos mutus. The sequence goes on along the minus strand of NC_091634.1, from coordinate 21,217,475 downwards.
TAGGTAGGCCTTTTCAGCCAGTGAAAATGTATATTGTTGAATCATTTTCTACCAGCACCCCTCAACCTCCTAGTGTGCTCAGAACACTGTACTTCATGGGTGGGCCACTGAGTCGTGAAGCGTGAGGACACCTAGCCTGGTGCCTTAGAGTAAGTAAAGAGCATGTGCTTGTCAGCACACACTGCTGCTCTGAGTCAAATCCTCCAATCCATCTCAAAAGACCAGTGCAGCCTGATGCTACTGGGGGACCAGGTGAGCAGAGCAAAACCTGCCAATGTAATTTAACCCCTTCAGGGGTGTTCATGACAATTCTGGTTCAGAGAAATCTGTCTTGAAACAAGTCAAGAATCACCACATCAGGTGACTGGGAAGGTAACTATTGTGCACCTCAAGGGACACTGTTACAGGGGAGAAAAAAATAATTTTCTCTGTATCCTTCTAGGATCTCACCTGAGACCCCCCTGCCTCCATGGCAAAAGACAGATTAACAAGAGTAAAAGAAACAAGGTTAACATATACTTCACGTGTACATGGGTGATATCCAGGGAAAATGAGTAACTCTCAGATGTGGATTAGAACTCAGGCTTAAATATCATCGTCTGCTGAAGACAAAAGAAAGAAAGGTGTGGGGAGGCCAATTATGGAGAAGTGGCTAGGAAATGCAAAGATCCTATCTTCATTGATAAGGGTCTAAGTTGTATCTGGGGATTAATCTTGGTCCTTCCTGGTAGAAATAAGGTGAAGAACAGCTTTGGAAATTTATATTCTGCTCTTAGGCAAGAAGGAGAGTAATACTCATACCAAAGTGGGATATTCTGAGGTAGCCTACTCTGCCACCCTTCACCGTAATCTAATCAGGACATTTTTAGTCCTTTGTCCTGATGTGTGCCTACATCTTCAGGATGCTATGGTTGTTCAGAATATGCTATAGGTTTGCTGCCCTTTCTGACTAATCTTGATTCTCAGGAGAAACCCATGACTTATAACCTGAATACGTGCATGCTCAGTCATGTCCAACTCTTTGTGACCCCATGGACTGTAGCCCAGCAGGCTCCTCTATCATGGGATTTTACAGCAAGAATAGTGGAGTGGATTGCCATTTCCTCCTTCAGGGGATCTCCCCCATCCAGGAGTTGAGCCCACATCTCCTGCATTGGTAGGCAGATTCTTAACCACTGAGCCACCTAGGAAGCCCTTTATAATAATTTGTCATCAGATAACAAATTCATAGGTGGTGAAATGACAGGCAGCCAGGAAGAAGCCAGTGACAATACAGCCCTAGGCTCTGTGTTGTGAAGAGGACTGTGAGATTCCCAGCAGGTTCTTAGAATCAGTGCTGGGGTAGTTTTGTGCTAGCAACACATCTACCATGGCCCCAGGCAATATCTATTGTGTTCCAACTCACTGGCTTTGCCAAGAACGTTGCTTTGTGGCTTAGATTCAGGAAGTATAAGGTGGCCATTTTTTCACATTTCTTCTTGCTGTGGGTCTAGGCTAAAGATTTTGTCAGTTATTGATAAAGAGCCATATGTTTGTGTTTGCTCCTTGGTTCTGAAGGACATGCCTTTCCCCTAAATCTTGCTTTTTATTAGTGGGGGGGGGGAGGGGGGTCTGTGCAGGATAGGGGAACCAAGTGCCCTGTAAACAGAAGCTTCTGCAGAAGCCCCTCAGGTTGCTTTGCCCACTGAGGACAAGCTTCTGTTGTCTCCACATGCTTCCTAGAGTCTTTACTTCAAAAAAAGGAAGGGTCCCTGGAGGGCTCCCTATCTCAGGGGCTTACCCCACCCTCACAAAGGGCTTGGCCCAAAGAGCAGGTGTGCAGTGAATGCACCAGTGGGATCCCTCACACTCAAGAATGCACAGGGTTGATCTGGCTGCTGCCCAGCACAGCCTGGGATTGTGGAGCAGGTCAGGGAAGTGGACTTTTGCAGAGGAAGGAGAGAGGGAGATGAAGCATACTTCCTACCAAGAACCTTCCAGAGGTGCTGAGGGGAGAATAGATTCATCTAAAGCATTTGGGTGCAGGTCTGAATCCTCCAGCGACACAGCCAGTTTCTGCTCTAACTCTGTCCTAGCACCGTGATAGTAGCGATGCTTTAACACTAAAGCTAGCCTTGACTGTGGTATCATGGGGGCGGGCTTTGACCTTATGTGATAAACGTTTAATAAGGAAAGTCAGTGAGGAAACACTAGGAAGAGACTACGAGAGCCTAGTAGTCTAGTGGGCCCTCTATCTTTCTCTCCTGCACCTTTGGTTTCTTTGACTAGTTAAGGGAAGAAGAAATTTACTGGACAGCATACAAGTGGGGGCCCATTCTTGATCAATAATGAAGAATCTCGTATTCAAGTTCTATTTGTTCCCCATGTAAATGCCTTTCCACACACAAAGAGAAGATTTCTTGGGGATTCTATATGATGCATTTATCACTTCCACATGCAAGTTACAGGATTCTTCTGGCTTTTTCTTATTACCAGGTTCAAAGATGTCACAGGTCATTATCATCCACTTTAATGTCCTCTGAGGACATAACTATTTCCAAGAATAGACCGCTTCCCCCCCCCCAAAAAAAAGTGGCTGGAGTGAACACTGTCCCTGTAGCTGCTCTGTAGAATGGTTGGATTATTTAGAACACAGAGAACTGTGTGCATTCGCACATGTATGTATATATGTGCACAGCAGACATATTTCAGGCTCAAAGCAGACTCTGAGATATGAGATTTTTACATGGGATTTCAACTCTTTCCTGTTTTTCCTTCAAAGCTATATAGTTTGATCATCTATGTATGTGATGCAGAATGTACCTAAAAACCCTTTGACTCCAAACTTCATAGTATAGCTGTCTTACTTTGGCTTTAAAATACAGAGACGCAGGAGCCCCTGTGATATCAAACTCCAGAATTATTTGCAAATTTTAAAATATGCTTCAATTTTATCTTCTTAAAGATCTGTAGTTCAGAAACAATATGAAAAATCCAGTTAATCATGATGAGATTAAAGGATTTTTAAAAGCTGAATTGCAGCCACATTTACATTCCCCGATAATTTCTTAATTTTCTTTCAAATCACCTTTCATCTTCATAAAATGAACTGTAAAAATCCTTCTGAATTCCATAATGTGCCAAGAAAAATGGGGAAAAATTAAGGAGGCCCCTACCTTTTAATCATTCTGTTCAATAAAGTGCTTTCACTGCATGCCAGGAAAAAAATGGAGGCTCTGGTGTCTGAGGTATTCTGTGCCATAAACTCCCATAATAGAAACAGATGGTGAAACTGCCTTGGAAGTGAAGAGACTAGTGTACACGCAGCTCACCCTAACATATGAAGAGATTCAGGGCTGACACATGAAGGAATGTGTTTGGCGCCGCGCCAGCGGTACACTCTAATTCAGCCGCGAGTGCTCAAGCTTGAGATGGGAGACCCACAATTTCAGGATCTGGAACACTGGAGCTCCAGGATTTAGAACTCTGCGCGAGGCTCCTAGGGCCTTTCTGTCCTGCCCAAGAAGGAGCACATTCTCAATGTTTCATGTGGCCACAAACTCCAGTAAGGAGCTTACTCTGGCTTTTCTAAATGGTTCATAAAAACAATAGTGGAGAATTGCCAGCTTTGCTGGAGCTTCCTTTAACTAAGTTCGGGTTTGCTTTTTACCTAGAGCTGCCACCAGCAGCTGCTGAAAGAAGGAATAAAATCTTCACTACAAAGAGACATCAGTGAGAATTATCTTAGGGTGGGAATGAAGTGACACGTGATACCTGCCTTACATGTGGCCCCTCTTGACTGGATGACATGATACATGCAAAGGAACCTCTCTTGGGCATTGTATTTTCCAAGGAAAGCCTAACACAATTTCCATCATCATATCCCAATGACATTAATACATACACTTTCTGACTTGCTATATTAGGGCAGACTAAAATTCAGTTACAAACAGATCCCAAAATGTAGTGACATCGACACAAAAGACGCTTCTTTTTCATGTGTAGAGACGTCTAGGGAGTCTAGGTGTTAGGAAGCGTCTTCCACGGGGGGACCCAGGCTCCGTCCACCTTGTAGTTCCACCATCAGATGAGGTCATGTCACCTCCACTGCAGCCCTCAAAACTGTGCTTCAGACATTTCCCTTCGTCTCATGTTCCGTTGGCCTAGATAACTTGGCGACCATGTGCCCAGGATGTGGAGAGAGGAACTGTGGGGCCAGCTGCAGCGTCAGGGTGCCAGTGTAAGAGCCACGGGTGTCCGCGGGAGCGTCTTGCATGGGCTTCCCATCGTCAGGCCTGTCTGCAACTGCTGCTCTGCCTTCCCTCCCAAGAAGGGCAGCACGCTCTGATCTTCCTTTCCCACTGAGCACTGTGGTCCTTGCAGATCTGCCAAGCAGGGAGGTGCCTGGTGGTTCTGCATTTCCTTCAGCCAGAGTCACCTGGTTCTCATAAAACATGAGAAACATATCCATCCTTTCACATGGCTCATCCCTGGTGTCATCCTGGTGCCGGTGGAAGCCTCAACACCTGTTGTTGCCAATCTCTGACCTCAGGGACTGAGGTCCATAATGTTTTCTTCTTGGCCTCTTTACCTATGTGGAGACGACATGGGTAATTGCAGAGCCCTGTTGGGGTTTGAGGGAAGACTCAAGCTCTGCCAGCCAATCTTGGTTTAGGCTCAGCCTGGCCCACCCATGTCCATTTAAGAATTCTCTTTCCCAGCTCTGGCTAAGGCTCTTTGTTTCCCAAATCTGGGCCATGGGAGAGGAGCAGATAGTAGTTCCACTCTGAACAGGGCCTTCTGGAAAGCAGGATTTACTTCCTGCCATTAGCGTTCCTTGGTCCAGAAAGGAGGCAATTCTAGTTCCCACAAGGCCTGATCCTAGCATGCCTGCATGATGATATGGGCGAGGAACGGGCTGGGGCACTCTGACATCATTCTGTGATGCTTCCTATGGCCTGCCTGTGCCATGACCAGGGACATTGAATGGGAGGGAGGAACAAAGTAATGTGGGAATCAGACCCCTGCCTATCCTGACTGGCTTGGAAGAAAATGCAGGATTGGAGGACCTAAAGCTTGAACAGTTTGGGGGCTTTTAAGAAGACTCCTGCAAAGACTCCTGAAAGTCCCTTGGACAGCAAGTAAATCAAACCAGTCAATATTAAGAGAGATCAATCCTGAATATTCACTGGAAGGACTGATGCTGAAGCTGAGGCTCCAGTATTGTGGTCATCTGAAAGGTTATCTGTTCTTTCCCAGTCCCTGATGCTGGGAAAGATTGAGGGCAGAAGGAGAAGAGGGTGTCAGAGGATGAGACGGCTGGATGGCATCACCGATGCAATGAATGTGGATTTGGGCAAACTCTGGGAGATGGTGAGGGACAGGGAGGCCTGGAATGCTGCAGTCCATGGGGTTGCAAAGAGCCAGATATGACTGGGTGACTGAACAACAACAATAAGAAGAATAAAACATTATGAATATGAAATTGCTAGTGTTGTTCCCAGACTTGCACCTGTGTGGGGAGCCAGGGCTGGGGAACTGCAGGCTGTGGGTCTATGCAGTACACAACAGTCAGGTAGCCTGGCTGGAAACGAGGTAGTGGAGAGTGCTGTGGCTGAAGGCCTTTCTGAGAGCAGCTGATGTGATGGAGGTAAAGGAGGCCCTTCTGGAAGAGAGGCCCCTCCTGCTCGTGACGGGGTGAAAGGCTGTCGGCATGGATGCTGAACCCCTGCAAAGCTAACTCAGCACTCCGTCCAGGATGAAGGAAAGGGGAGGATACCTGCTGTTCCTTCTGCTTCACCTCCCAGATTTCTCTGACCAACAGTTTTCTACCCCGGCTCCCCCTGAGCTACAAGCTCCCATTTCCATGAAATTTGTAATAGTTTTTAACTGAGCTTACGGCTCTCACCATGGAGTCTCAAGAGTAAACACATGGACTTCCCTGGTGGTCCAGTGGCTAAGACTCTGTGCTCCCATTGCAGGGGGTCCGAGTTCAATCCCTGCTCAGGGAACCAGATCCCACATGCTACAACTAAGAGTTCAAAGATCCTGCATGCCACAACTAAGACCCAGCTCAGCCAAATAAATAAATAAAAATAAATACTAAGACAAAGGAAGAAGGAAGCGGCAACCCACTCCAGTATTCTTGCCTGGAGAATTCCATGTACAGAGGAGCCTGGTGGGCTACAGTCCATGGGATCACAAAGAGTCGGACATGACTGAGTGACTAGCTTTCACTTTCTTTTCATTAAGACAAAAAGATATTCCTGGGGCTTCCCTGGCAGTCCATGGTTGAGACTCCATGTTTCCATGGTAGGGGGGTATGGGCTCGATTCCTGGTCAGGAAACTAAGATCCTGCATGCTGCAGGGTCTGAGCTCCCCTCTCCCCCAAAATAAACAGTAAACATAACATTATCTTCCCAGGAAGCTGTCCCACTCCTATACCTGGAATGGTGTGAAGAACAGCCAATATGCAGTAAGTGTTGAGATGAAGGTTGGTTTGATGTGTAGAAGGATGAATAGGTGGACATCCTTAGAAGATTCTTATTTAGTGAGAGGATCAGATCTTGCCTTCGAGTTTCTCCTGTGTTTGGCTTTTCCTCTTTCACTGGGATAGATTATGAGCAGGGTGTCTGCCTGACACTGTTGACACCTCGAGCCTGGCAGAGGGCTCAGCAGGAGTTGAGTGGGCTGCTGTAGACATGGCTGTGGCATTGGGAGGGTGGCAGTCTCCGCATGAGAAAAAGACAGGATTATGGAAGGCAGCTCTGATGGCTCAAGAGGTGGGCACACCCTGGCCACCTCTGTGGCCCAAGGCAGGGGCAGGTCTAGGAGCCTCCCCCACCACCTATTTCTGCTCCTCCCAGCCTCCATCCACATCCAGCTCCCGTGAGGTTTATTCAGGCCCCAGAGGCTCCCTTTTCCCCATTTGGAAGCACTGAGTATGGAGGGTGAGGGGCCAAGTGAGTGCCAAATGTTGGGGCTCAGGGACCCCAATAAGATGTTTCCCAACTGATTCTCCAGGCCCGCAAACAGATGGGTTCCCTGAGGGCCCTGTTTCGTGTCTGGGGGGAGGCAGTGCCCAGGACTGGTTGAATTCCAGTGAGAATGTTGCCGGCGCTGATTTGCGGTTTGACAGTCAAAAATAATCCAAGCATTGCTTTGCATGTGATTTATACAAGTGTCTTAATTGGCATCTTGATTATATGATTGCGTGAAGTGCTGTTTGCAAGAAGGTGTATCTCTAAATAGAAAAAAGAAGAAATATACAGCTGCGACGTGAACATAAAGCTCCCTGTGAGCTATGCCTTCCCCCCGGCTTTTTTGCACCGACACCACATTTTCTGACTTCTCCCCCAGTGCTGGACCTTTAGTAGGAAACATTTCCCCCAACTTCATAAGTCTTCCCTGCAGACACAGCACTGGGTTTACAGTTTCTCTCTGAATCTGCTGCATTTTTCTCTGCTGCACCATCTCAGAACGGTGGCCTCTCCTAGCCTGATTACAGCTAATTATTTTAGAAATACATTTTAAAGGCAAGTTATCTTAACTTTATGACTAATCCGATGGAGAAGATCTAAGGAAAACCTGAAAATCATAAAACGTTCCAGAACATTATATTTTATGCAGTCCAGAATGTGACACATGGGGTCTTTAATAATTCACTGCTTGTTAACATTAAACAACTGTTAACATGCTCAAATAATTAGTTATGCTTGCTTGACATGTTTGCATCTTTAATAATTGATGCATTTATCTTAATTACTAACAGTATTATGATCATAATATGCATCTTTTTTCTATCTTAAAATTTTAACAAAAACTGACTTTTTGCCAAAAATGATTATGCTCTAAGTTTTAATTACTCATTGTAATTAAATTGCAAGCTGCAGTATTTTACTAAAATATCTTTCACAAAAATATTTAATGGAAAAGAGGTGATTTGTTGTTTATGCAGCCAAGTTAGTAAATATTTCATAAGTTTGATATTACCCTTTCAGCGTGGATATAAAATAACATAGCTTTCAAGATATGAGTCAATTTAAAAGTCCTCCAGAGCTGAAAATTTTTCTACCATTTCTACCCAAAATGTTATTCCCCCTCCCCCTCGCCTCATATTGCACTTTGTGTGTTAGACCAAGATTTTGTTAGCCAGCCAGGCATAGCTGAATCTCAACATCTATTACAGGAGGTGGTGTTGATTGGAAATCAATGGAAGGGTGAAGTCCACACTTTTACTCCATCTCCTCCCTCTAGCCCAGTTTGACTGTGCAAGTGAGCCCTGAAAACACCATTGGGGTGATATTTTTATTAAAAGAGTCATGTGTGGGGAGGCAGACAGGCTTCTCACTGGCCAGGCTTTGTTAAGCTACCACACACCCTGATGGAAGGTTATTAATTGACTCAGAAATACTTATGACTGTAGAAAACATTAACCACAGGAAAGTTCTGGAAGATGATGAGAAATAACTGCCTCGTTTACCAATGAAAAAATTGAGACTTATAAGCCTTTGGCCCAAGCGTACACAAAGTGATCAAGGTAGGAAGGAGCACAGATCTTCAGATGGTAAGACCAGAGTTCTGTCTGTCAAATCTGGGGACTTTCCCTTTGACCTGTGGGGTGTCCTTTGGAGTTCATCAGGGCTTCTGTCCTCAGCAAAGCACTGTTATTAACAACTGTTCAGTTACATGGTAGGCAGGGTCAAGGGCCATGACAGTTCATTCCTAGACTTTCTGGGTCCATACTAGGATTCCATTCATTTGGACTCATCCTATGCTTTCCTTGCCCTGGGGCTCATCTAGGCTGGCTGTTGTTGACCAGTCACTCAGTCATGTCCAGCTGTTTGCAACCCTATGAACCATAGCACACCAGGCTTCCCTGTCCTTCACCGTCTCCCAGAGCTTGCTCAAATTCATGTTCATTGAGTTGGTGATGCCATCCAACCATCTCATCTTCTGTCACCCCCTTCTCCTCCTGCCCTCAATCTTTCCCGGCATCAGGGTCTTTCCCAATGATTCAGCTCTTTGCATCAGGTGGCCAAAGTATTGGAACTTCAGCTTCAGTCTCAGTCCTTCCAATAAATACTCAGGGTTGATTTTCTTTAGGATTGACTGGTTTGATCTCTTTGTAGTCCAAGGGACTCTTGAGAGTCTTCTCCAGTATTTAGGGTGGAGGTATCAGCAAGCATAATAGTTGGGGTTTGGGAGAAACCCTAAATTCCCTTGGTGGTTTCGTTCTCTGCTGTGAGTCATCAGAGGTTTTCAGACGCAAATCAAGAAGTTAATGGGCAGATTAACTTAAATGACAAGCAGATCCTGAGAAAATCTAAATTTGGGCAGAGAGAGGCCTGGCCAGCTGAGGACCCAGACTCATTCCACACATCTCAGCATCCTGACCACATAAATTATTTTCTTTGTCAGTAAAGCTGTCTGACTTCTTGGAGACCTGAGAAAGGGCTAGTGCCAGGGATTTCTACTGCTGCTGAGCTGAGTCACTTCAGTCGTGTCCGACTCTGTGCGACCCCATAGACGGCATCCCACCAGGATGCCCCATCCCTGGGATTCTCCAGGCAAGAACACTGGAGTGGGTTGCCATTTCCTTCTCCATTGCATGAAAGTGAAAAGTGAAAGTGAAGTTGCTCAGTCCTGTCCGACCCTCAGCGACCCCATGGACTGCAGCCTACCAGGCTCCTTCATCCATGGGATTTTCCAGGCAAGAGTACTGGAGTGGGGTGCCATTGCCTTCTCTGCCAGCTAATATGAGGAGATAGTGCCTCACCATTAAATTCATCACTTAAGATGTGTTGAGCTTCAAGTAGCAGAAAATTTTGACTCACACTGGCTTTAAAATGTAGAAATTCATTATTTTATGAAACAGAGTCCAGAGCTGCTGGTGATGGGGTGGGACCCTCCATTCATAGTATAATAATGTCTTCAAGTCAAGAACACTGGTTCTTTCCATCTCTACACTCTGCCACCCCCAGGAGTCACTTCATTACAAGCCTAGGCCCCTTGGGTCACAAGATGGCTGTAGCGGTCACATCAGACACAGCAGGAAGAGGAAGAAGGATGGGCCCATCTCTCCCTGTGCCTTCCTCGTAGGAATGAGAACACCTTCCTAGAGGGCCCTGCAGGTTTCCATTCAGATCTCACTGACAGGGGTGGGTCTGACGCTGCCTCCTGAGCCGGTCACTGGTGAGCAGGATATAATGACCAGGATTGACTCAGACTTGTCACCAGAGGTGGGCTTGGCATTGGAAAGTCAGTCATCGTATTCAACACACTCCCCCAAGTCAAGCCTCCCATATTCAGCAGTCACATGCTGAGAACAGTCTCCCTGCTTGTCATTCAAAGCCAGATAAAATAAATAGACACAGACTCTGCCCTAAGAGGGTTTCAGATCATAGAGAAATGAGACATGTTCATAGGAAAAAAAACAAAAAGCTAAATGGAAGCCAACTTCAATTGTTTAGAAGAATAACTAACAAATGCTTGGCTCAGCACAATTCACCAGGAATTTTCGAAACATCTTCTCTGTGTATAGGATATAGTTTAGGTGTTATTGAGGAGACAAAAGAACATAAAAAAATGCAATCTTCCTGTTAAGGGGCTTAGTTAAGGAGACAGGATATGCAGAGAAAGGGGCTGTGTTTGTCTTTACCTGACTCTGGACAGAGGTAGGGAGGGCTTGGCTAGTTTAAAGGAGTATTTATGGGGAGTCATTTCAAAGCTTCTGTTGGGCCTGTGCATGGCTAAGAGAGAGGCCGTTAAGAGGTGTCTATCAGTTGAGAAAGCTTTTCACTCTAAGTAACAGAGAACCAGATTAACTGTGCTTGAACATCAAGGACATTTATTGTTAAGAAGTCTGGAGGTTGGCAGTCAGCTCAGCAATGTAATCAAGGTTGCAGGATTTTTCCATCTTTCCATTCTCTCACCTTTAACTTATGGGATTTTCATAAGTGCTTTTGCTTCATGATGACACAATGGCCATTGCAACTCTAGGCATGAAATCTGTGTTCAAAGCAGGAAGAAGGAGGAAGGACCTACTGGCACACTTTCCTTTTGTACCTGTCGTTTTTATCAGGAGCACAGTGTCATTCTCAGACGTTCGCCAGGAGACCTCCCTCATAACTCACTGGTCAGAACTGGGCCTCCCAGGCACCCTCTGTGCAAGGAGCCTTGAAATTCATAGTGAGAGAAGAAAGGAAAAAGGGGGCTGGAGAGACTGGAGTTCTGCTGCCCAGTAATGCCTGCCATAGGGAGTGTGGCTCAGCAATGTATCTTTGTCTTATTTCTGGCAGGAAGGCCAGCGGGGCCCAGAATGGGAACAGAAAGATGAAGGGAGGGACCAGAAGTACCATTCAAGGTGTTGTGAGTTGCTAACTTCACTGTAGGAAAGTTTCTGTGTAAATAAATGATGGAGCAGTTGGGAAATTTTTTCTTCTTTATAGTTTAGATGGCACTGCCTTGAGAATGAATGTTGGTTTTGGTTAAGTGTGTGTGAGTGTGTGTGTTTGACTTAATCTATTGGACGACTGGAAGAATCAAAATGAAAACAGAACAAAGCACAAAACATAACAACAAATACCTTTAATTCCTGGCTCTGGGATATGTTTACCTGGATGGCTTTGGGAAACCTGGTGCTGTACCTGCTTTCCATCAGCATCCCTCTACTTGTTGCATGTATAGGGGAGAGTATGTCATTCCACAGTAAAGAATCCAGCTGCAATGTGGGAGACCTGGGTTCAGTCCCTGGGTTGGGAAGATCCCATGGAGGAGGCAGGGCAACGCATTCCAGTATTCTTGCCTGGAGAATCCCCATGGACAGAGAAGCCTGGTGGGTACAGTCCATGGGGTTGCAAAGAGTTGGACATGACTGAGCAAATAAGCACAGCACAGCATACATGTGATTCCACAAAAGAGCTGTGGGATGGGTAAAGTGGGGTGGGGGCTTAATCTGGAGCCCTCTCTTTTAATGGAACATCATAGAGAAAGTTCACCCTTGACCTAAAGTAAGGCTGGTGCTTAGCCCACACCAGTGATGTGGCTTTTATAACATCCCTGGTCAGTGGTTTTGGAAAATTATCCTAATCAGTGCAAACTTTAAGGAAGGATTCCACAAGCAATCCCATAAAGTAAGATGGATTTTGGCAGAGCTGCTCTGGTTGAGGCAGGGGGAGTGTATCTTGCACCCCCACCCCACCCCAGCCTCTCTTTTCACTGCTTCCTTGGAGAACTGCTTAGGAAGGGTTTTCAGAAGCAGGTCCTGAGCCCAAGATTTGTGTGCGTGGATTTGGTAAGGCAGTGCTTCCAGCGGAACTGGGAAGGCAGGAAGAGAAACAATAGGGAGGAGGAAGAGGCTGGGCACAGTGGAGTGCCCTGCCAAGTCTCACTGAGGGTGGGCATGCTTGATCCCAGAGGCCACCCTGGAGGGTTAGTTAAGAGTAAGATCTTTCAATCCTAGCAAAGAATTTTTCCACCTTTCAGCTTTGGGTTAAGGGTGATGCACTCCCTCACCCTGTTTTAGACAGTGAGAAAATTCCTGGGCATTTCATACTCACAGGGAACAACAGAGCAAGGCTCTAGTCTCCCAGGGCAGACCTCCCCAAATGACAGCTGCAGAGGTCTGGGCAGAGCAGTGAAACCCTGCCTTTGTGGGAAATGAGACTGAACCTGGCCAGAGGAGAACCCAGGGCAGGGAGAACTCCCAGAGCCAAGGGCATGGGCTACCTCTCTGGGGAGACCACCAGCCGCTTTCTATGAACCTCATCTCAGGGACCTGCAGAGAAACCAGAAGCTCCTGGTGAGGGAAGGGGAGGGAAGGAAGAACAGAGTCTATGGCCCCGAAGAGCACTTTTCCATGGATGTGTTTTTCTTTCAGACTTTGTAGTTAATTTATTTATCTGACCACTCGGGAAGGGAAGAAAAGTACCATTTTATGAGTCCAGGATAGAATCAAAACAATAGCACATTTCAGTCCCTTAATTTTTCTGTTCCCAGAGATTTATTTCAGTTTATTGTATTTGATAGCAGTCAACAAACAACAAATAGCGGGCTGAGCGCAGCTCTCTCAAGCACGTAATGGTCTTTATTCTTTGCACAGAGGGCAGAGATTTTTTTTTTTTTTTTTTTAACCATACACATCACTTGGAACTTGCCGTGTTGATCTTGAAAAGTAAGGCACAGAACTTCATCCTCCCGGCAGGAGCCGGCAAAACACATCCGGCAGACGGATGCACGTGGGGCCACGTGAGAGTGAGGAGAAGGGCGCTGATACTGAGTGAGGGCGTGGGATCTAGTTTCAGGGATTAGGTGGGTGCAGAGCGTGGCGTGCGTGCAGGAGCCTTGTGGCACGATAGTGATCAACCGCATGCGCTGGGGCGGCGGGAAGTGGCGGGCAGCGTGCAGGTAGCCTTTCTGGGAAGCTCCTGAGAATGTGCAACATTGGAGAGAAGGCCTTTATCTTTGGGGCAGGCCCGGCACCCTGAATCTGTTAAAACTCAGGTCAGTGTTGAAAGAGGGTTCTGGCCTCACAGGGGTAGCTACCGGGGCCACAATCTGGGTAGTCATTATGCCCCGGCAGTTTCACTCGGAAGTCTCACGGAGGCAGTATCTACTTCCGGGTTTTGTTTGCTTGTGTTCCAAGCCCATACAAGTTTACACTGGATTCCAGTCCCTATCTCACATCTCCCTTGTTTGTCTTAGTGAGCTCCCAGGGTGCCAGCATCTCTGGTGGGTTGCTGTACCCCCTCTCTGTAGTGCTCACTGCTCTTGTTGCTTGGCCCCCCAGGCTGATGTCTACTCTGCCCACTGAATCCACTGGAAGCTCAGAGACCACCTCCCTCCCAGGGCTGACTCTGTGCTGGCCACCAGGCAGGAACATGGAGTGGGCCCTTTTATTGGTTATCTCTAACACAGCTGAGGTCAGGCTACGACCCTGGAAAGACTTTACTGAAGGCTCGGTCTAGATGAGGCTACCCACATAGCCCACAGGCCCAGGCCAGCCTCATGAGGTGGGCTCAGGGCCCCGTACAGCAATTAACTTCTTGCCAGCGAGCCTCCATGTGCAAGGGGCCGACCTATCCTTGGAAAGACAGAGTCCACACACATGCCTCCATTGCCTTGGAACCAATCCAGCCTGGGAAGAGCCCTGGAGAAGGAAACAGTCCCTAGCCTGAGGCCAGTCTTGTTAGTTATTCTTCCTTGATTCCCTCTGCTCTGATGATTGACAGTCGATGAGTCCAATTATTTCAGGAGAAAGTGTCCCACCTCCACCCTCCTTGATTATGGTCACTGGGAGATGAGTTGGAGGAGAACAGCAGAATCCTTGGAATTGTTTGAACTAACCTTCCCACTGTTTCCACTATTTCCCCATCTATTTCCCATGAAGTGGTGGGACCAGATGCCATGATCTTCGTTTTCTGAATGTTGAGCTTTAAGCCAACTTTTTCAGTCTCCTCTTTCACTTTTATCAAGAGGCTTTTTAGTTCGTCTTCACTTTCTGCCATAAGGGTGGTGTCATCTGCATATCTGAGGTTATTGATATTTCTTCTGGCAATCTTGATTCCAGCTTGTGCTTCTTCCAGCCCAGCATTTCTCATGATGTATTCTGTATATAAGTTAAATAAGCAGCCTTGACATACTCCTTTTCCTATTTGAAACCAATCTGTTGTTCCATTTCCAGTTCTAACTGTTGCTTCCTGACCTGCAGTGGAAACAATGTCAGACTTTATTTTTGGGGGCTCCAAAATCACTGCAGGTAGTGACTGCAGTCACAAAATTAAAAGATGCTTATTCCTTGGAAGGAAAGCATATTCAAAAGCAGAGACATTACTTTGCCAACAAAGGTTCATCTATTCAAGGCTATGGTTTTTCCTGTAGTCATGTATGGATGTGAGAGTTGGACTGTGAAGAAAGCTGAGTGCCAAAGAATTGATGCTTTTGAACTGTGGTGTTGGAGAAGACTCTTGAGTGTCCCTTGGACTGCAAGGAGATCCAACCAGTCCATCCTAAAGGAGATCAGCCCTGGGATTTCTTTGGAAGGAATGAAGCTAAAGCTGAAACTCCAGTACTTTGGCCACCTCATGCGAAGAGTTGACTCATTAGAAAAGACTCTGATGCTGGGAGGGATTGTGGGCAGGAGGAGAAGGGGACGACAGAGGATGAGATGGCTGGATGGCATCACTGACTTGATGGGCGTGAGTCTGAGTGAACTCCGGGAGTTGGTGATGGACAGGGAGGCCTGGTGTGCTGCAATTCATGGGGTCGCAAAGAGTCGGACATGACTGAGCAACTGAACTGAACTGAACCTTCGCACATTGAGGCATCAATAGCATAGAACAGGATGATCTGTACTCCCTCTAACTGGTCACAGGGAGTCTCTATGGCTGTCTCCTTCCTGCAAGTGGAATTATGCACTCAATTATGACCCAGAGTGACTGCTTATCCCCAACATACCACCATTTGCAGGTACCCTGCTCTCTAAATCCAGAACTATAAGAGCTATTCCCCACCTCCCACCGCCCCCTCCCCCCACAAAGTACATCTCCGTGTGAGATCCAGTGCTGGATCAATCTCGAATGTCAATTTGCTTCCCCCATCCAAACCCTGGTTCCTGAATTCAGGGCACATTGGGAGAGTAAGTGCTTTTCATTCACACCCTGTGGGGCTGTTCATGTGGATTCACCAAAAAGATGGAACAGTCTTCTCTAAAGACATTTAAGTTTTCACCTCCTTTGAGAGATAAAACTTGAGGAAATATTGACAGAGCATTTATTTCAAGGTTTGTTCTTCCTATGGAAGTGAAAACAAACTTTGTACATCTCATCCTGGGAACCAAGTGATGTTGGAACTGATTTAGACAGGAATTCAGTTAGATAAAGGGCGTTGAGCAGCTGTAGTGGGCAGGCACCATGCAGAGTTCTTGTGGTGACATAAAAGGTTTGGGTAGGGTCCTGGCCCCCCCGGAGGGTTCACAGTATCCAGGAGGACACAGGAGCATCCTCAGAGGCCCCACGGTGAGGAGCCCAAGACAGACGCCAGCACCGGGGTCCCCAGGAGTGGTAGTGATGGAGGGGTCAGACCAGCTCCCGTCGGGGAAGGGAGCTTCTCCAAAGGCTCTGATCCTCACCATGCTCAATACTTTGGGGGAAAGAGGTGGGAAACATGTTGGTTGGGGCAAATCTGAGAAGTTAAAGAGGATCTCTGAGTCTAGTTGGGACCAACATGCCACTAGTGTGCTGGAGCCGGCAGACCTGATTTATCTGTGGGTTATCTGTGGGAGTGAAAAAGGCTCTGAACACTGATTCCACTTTTTC
The DNA here is from genome assembly GCF_027580195.1 of Bos mutus. Classification (NCBI taxonomy): domain Eukaryota; kingdom Metazoa; phylum Chordata; class Mammalia; order Artiodactyla; family Bovidae; genus Bos; species Bos mutus. The sequence goes on along the minus strand of NC_091634.1, from coordinate 21,201,179 downwards.
ATCTTAAAGCAAATACATAGAAAAGGCTAGAACCTGGGGAACATGGCGGGACTCCTTTACTTTCTACATTTAAAAGTGGAAACAGCCCCTTGGACTCAGACACTGGGGCTTTACAGAGTAGCTCAGCCTTCCCAGCAACAGCGAGGATGCAGAGGGATCCCTTAAAGCTGCACCTGCCCTGTGATTTGTGCAGGGTCCCATGTGCTGAGGCTTCACACTGCTTTCCACACCTGCCAAGGTCTCATGACCTTCCAAATGATGATCCAGTTCCTGCAGGAAGATCAAGCAACTGGGACAGGTCTCTCCACAGGCCCTCTATCTGTGGGCATTGCCCTGTGCCAGGTCAGGACAGTGTGATGAGCAGGTCAGCGGAAAGAAATGGGCCGCGCCACAACTGGTCCTGGAAACCGCATAAGCCTCACTGATATGGCTTCAGGAAATGAGTGGTCCACCAGTGTGCTGGAGCCTGCGGACCTGATTTATCCATAGAGAACACGTGGAAACTATTATGTTTACTGTTGTTAGTTGCTCAGTCGTGTCTGACTCTTTGCGACATGGATGTACCCCACCAGGCTCCTCTGTCCATGGGATTCTCCAGGCAAGAGTACTGGAGTGGGTGGCCATTTCCTTCTCCAGGGGAACTTCCTGACCCAGGGATTGAACCTGGGTCTCCTGCATTGCAGGAAGAATCTTTACCATCTGAACCACCAGGGAGGCCCATTAGGTTTACTAGAGCAGGGAAATAAATTCATGGCTTCATTTTACTAAGTGTCAAAACCCCAACAAATAGTCTCTCCCCTCCTGGGTTCTCTCCCTGTATTTCATCAGGAAAGGCGCTGAGGGCTGGGCCGTGACTAATGCCTGCAGAGGGGCTGTGGGGAGAATGGGGCTTAACTGAGGCTGCATGTCAGGCCCAGGCTGACCACCACCACCACCTCATCTTGGCCTGACCCCCCCCCCAAACACACACACCAGGGACTACAGTCATGGATTGGGGTCTCAGAGCACATGCTATTCAAGCTTCAGAACAAGGCTACTGGCCTCTGTGTGTTCTACAGAGAAGCCAGGGTGCATGAGACCTTTACATCCAAGTCTCTCTGTCCCAAACAGGCCAGAATGAATGGTGCAGGTGAGTCTGGGAGCTGGAAACCAACACTCCATCCTAGCTTCTTCAGGGATCCTATGGACCAGAGATAGTCCCAGACTCAGAAGCCTTAGGGCGATGGGACACGGGGAGCACTGCATGAGGTGGGCGCATGAGGTGGTCTCCGCCCAGTCACCCTGGTGAACCCAGGAAACTCATGGAGTCACACACTGAGGCAGGTAACTCTGCTTGTATGCCAAGCCGTCCTGCATTCCTCTCTGACGTGCAGACCCTGGAGGGAAAGTGGACAGAGAAGAGCCAGTTTCTTCCGCTGTCCGAGTGCCCGCAGCCTGATGCCTTTGGGACCTACAATGTCTCCTTGCAGACTGGCCATCACAACGTGGGTGACCTGGAAGACACGCTGGGCTTCCAGCCCATCTCAAGGAGGGGAATCTGAACCCCAAAGTCAGAGACTGCCAGAAAGAAAGCATTTGTCTATCATTTCAATAGGGAGGCTGAAGTCTATGCCCTGGAGGCGCTTGGTGGACTGGCTTCCACGACTGCTCTGGGTCTGGCAATCATGGAGCCTGAGACACTAAGATGTAACTTTAATGGTCTCCCCTAATTCATGGGCTGCCTTCATGCACTTAGAAAGAGAACCTTCCTTCTCACGACACATCCATTTATTCAGAATTAGCATGTAAAACCCTAAATTAGGCATCCCGCACTCGGGTTCTGACAGAGCCATTACTTTTAATGCTGAAAGAGTTGAGTTAATTTTAAATTACTGAGGCCCAGCACCTGAGTGGAGCTAGCATCCTCCAGCAGACTGGGCATCCATGGGCTCCGCTAATGCAGGAACACAAACTGGATTAAAATCCATTTCTCCTCTGGCCAGATGCGTATATATGATGGTGTCGAGAGAGACCTGGTGCTACATGAATTCTGCCAGAACTGGTTTCTGGCAGAAACAGGCCAGGCAACCAGAAGGACGAGTTTCAGGTGAAATCTCTCCACACAACCCAGGGAGGACTCACAGGACCTTAGTCATCGTACTGGGCACAGATGCCACATCCTCAAGGAGCTCTGAGTGGCAGACGAGCAAGACAAATGAAGATCCTGTTACAGGTAAGCAGGAGCAGGAGCCAGTCCCCTTGCTTGTGTTCTCAAGGCCTCCAGCCTGGGTTTCCACCTGTCCACGAGCAGGACATCAGGCAGTTGTTCATGGACATCAGAGTGGCTTCCAGCATCTGCCAAGGTGACCCTAACGTTGAATGTGTGCAGTAAAGGGTGGTCATTGGTATGCTTCTTCCTGTGACCTGGAGTGTCTACCACCTCAGCATCCTGGGTGCCCGCTGTCTCTTCTGCTAGATTGCTTTAAGACCAAACTTGCAGCCATAGGATAGAAATTGGCAGAAATTGACAGAATCGGCCAAGCAGAACAGGTGAGCTGGCTCTACCTGCCAGGGCTCTAGGGCCAGCAGAGTCCCAACCCTCCTCTCTCCATGTGTGGGGCCCATTCCCAAAGTTCCCACACTCTGCCCGCACAGCGATGCTCCCAGGAGACCCCTCACCTCTCCCAGCACCCCCTACCTCTGCTGCTCCCCCACCTTGGCCAGGGCAGCAACACTCCTAACTTACCTGCCCAGACTGTCCCCAGTGTCATTTAAGGTGGCACATATGACCACTCTGACCAGGTGCTAAATAGTTCTGAACTTGCAGATAATCAGATCATTGACATAAATTGCTAATGTTCTTGTGTGCAGACATTTGAGCATCTCTCTGAGCAAATCTAACATGTTGATGAGATCAATGGGGCTGCCAAAGTATCATTGGCAGTTTGATTTCCAGCCATTTTCATGGTTTTTGCAGACCTTACACTCTCCTAACTAGAGCTTCTCTGGCCAGAGTGGAGAGGACAGAGTTTGAGAACCGTGCCATGGGTGGGAGCAGTGTTTGCCCTCTGAGAACTGGGAACCTCTGGGTGAGAGCCCCGGGGTTGCTATCTACCCCGGAGTCTGGGTCCTTACAACTCGGGGCTTCTGGTAATCGTGGAGATGTGTGCTGGGATCAGCATTCAGCAGACTGCCTGGAGCAGCGCTGAGCCTCCTAGGAGCCTAACTTGATCAACTTTCAGCCTGAGCTTGAACTAAATCCAATAGAGATTGGGTTGGAGCAAGAGACAGCTGGCTGCCTGGGGCCTGTGGGCTGCAGCCGCTGGGGGTGGCAAACCAGGAACATTTGAGAGGCAAAGCTGTCTCACCCCCTCACCCTGGCGTGAAATGCAAAACTGGCAGCACACAGCAAAGACTCCTGTGGGTCTCTGCTCCTGACCTCGGTGACGGGAAAAAGCCGAGTTTCCCACTGTGCCAGTCCCAAGAAGGCCGCAGCCCAGCTCAGCCCGGACTCCAAAGGCCGCCTGGCCGCCCCGTGCCTGCAAAGGACTCCCATTCATCTGCCGGGAAACAGGCGGCGGCACCGAGGAGTGTCGTGTTCAGTTTTAAAATGCCACAAATAACAGATTTATAGATTTTTCTAAATACATTATTTTAGCTTGACAGCATTAATCATTCATGCTTCCTTCTTTCATTTTTCTACCTGCAATGGATTATTGAAACAGAAAATAACAACGAGAAAGGCTAGCAGCAGTATCAAAATGTCAAGTTTGTACTTACAGTTGTATGGGCCCAGACAGGGTCAAGAGCCCCAATTATTTGTGTATGTACACAGTGGTACGACACGAAAGGTTATGTAACCTGCAGCTATTTTCCCGCAGATTTAAATAGGACTGATATTCAACTGTACAGTGAGCTGCTGACATGGAGCAGAGAATTGCAAAAGACTGCAAACTCTGGTGTCAGAACCTAAAATATGAATGGGGTGATTGCAAGGTGTAGCTGTGGGCAACACCACACGTCGTGGTGCGAATCCGCTCAATTACTTTGGGTTCTTCTAACCTGCCTTTTTCATTTGCACATCAAGCAAAGAGTGAAATCACAGGGCCAGGCTGAGGGTAAAGCAGCCGGGCCTGCCTACTCGCCAAGGTGCCTTCTAGAGACCAAGACCGTGCTCACTAATGAAGCTGGCTCACCAAGGAGTGTAGATGGACACATCTGTGAGTCTTCAAGGGCCATGGGTGCACGGTGGCTGATGAAGTGGGGTGGATGGGAGGAGGAAGGCCTATATGCATCATTAATGATTTCTCCCTTTTAGAATATAGTCCGTTACGTGGATAGACTTGTAGAAACAATTTGCTATTTGGTCAATAAATGCAGAGTTGAATTTTTTTTTTATTTTTTGGTCAGTGAATTACAACTCTGCCTTGCTTGTAGGTTTTCAATGGATGTTTGTGGTCAATAGATGAATGGAATTGTACATAGAAATAATATAGTAGACTCTGCCAATCCTTTGATAAACAACTCACATCTTTGATCCCCTCCACCACCCAACAAGATATGTTCTAGCCACAAATAAACAACAACAGCAAAAATAGGTCAAGACTTGGAGGTCAAGCAATTTTTGAGTCATTGATGTTGTTCAGTCACTAAGTTGTGTCTGACTCTGTGATCCTATGGATGGCAGCATGCCAGGCTCTTCTGTCCTTCACTATCTCCTGGAGTTTGCTCAGATTCATGTCCATTGAGTGGGTAATGCTATCTAGCCATCTCATCCTCTGCCACCCTCTTCTTCTTTTGCCTTCAATCTTTCCCAGCAACAAGGACTTTTCCAATGAGTTGGCTCTTTGCATCAGGTGGCTAAAGTATTAAAGCTTCAGCTTCAGCATCAGTCCTTCCTATGAACATTCAGGGTTTATTTCCTTTAGGAGTGACCGGTTTGATCCCCTTGTAGTCCAAGGGGCTCTCAAGAGTCTTCTCCAGCACCACAATTCAAAAGCATCAATTCTTTGGTGCTCAGCCTTCTTTATGGTACATGACTACTGGAAAAACCATAGCTTTGACTATATGGACCTTTGCTGGCAAAGTGATGTCTTTGCTTATTAATATGCTGTCATAGCTTTTCTTCCAAGGAGCAAGCATTTTTTAAATTTCATTGCTGCAGTCATGGTCCTCAGTGATTTCAGAGCCCAAGAAAACAAAGTCTGTCACTACTTGCCCTTTTTCCCCTTTCTATTTGAAATGATGGGAGCGGATGCCACGATTTTAGTATTTTTAATATTGACATTCAAGCCAGTTTTTTCACTCACTTTCACTCTCTTCATTTTCAGTCCTCAGAGTGGCATCATCTGCATATCTGGGGTTATTTTAAGGATTATTTTTTAAGAGTCACTCAGTTATTAATTAGTAGAGAGGCCTCAACCCCTTGTTCAGATTTTTTTTTATCTTATGTGCTGTGGGTCAACTGTGAGGATGCCTCGCTGGCCCCACCTCAAGAAGTGGGGAAACTGATGGCATAACTAGGAGTGGAATTGGCCTATATTCTGTCCCTAGTTTGAGGTCTTTGAGAAGCAACTGGCTGGATGGAGTTTATGGATGGAGAGGAGACCTTTGAAGGCAGTTATTCTCAAAGCCAATACATTTTGTGTTGCCACAAAAATGCCACCTGTAGACAGGCAGGCATACACACAAGTATCTTTTAACCTTAGTCGGTCTAGTAATTCCTTACTGGGGCACCATCCTGTCTCTGCACGTTTATTGCGTATCCTCAGGCTGCTTCTACCCTAGCCATGCTTCTCTCCATCCGTGCTTGGAAACAGGCCCCATATTTTTTCTAGTTCCATCCCTACTGCCCTGGGTGGCTTTCCTCTCCACTTTCAGCCCCTTTTGTTCCTGCTATCAAATCTTTGCTCTCATTCCTGGTCCTGCTCAAGGCTCCACCTCTTTCAGGAATTATTATCAGGCGATTTGTCCTGTATTAGGGCTAATGGAAGAAACCAAGGTTGATTCCCGTGGACTCAAGCGGAAAGTAAAACTTACACAGGATTAGAAGGACATGTAGGTCTTGCTAGGAAACAAAGGGAAAAGGTATTTTCAGCCCTCACAATGTGATCTACTCAATAGGAAACTCGAAGGGGTACACTATATTATATCCACACAAGGAAGGAAGGGCTGATGATGCTACAACAGGGATGGACCTTGAAATCAGTGTGTTAAGTGAAAGAAGCCAGTCACAAAATACTTCACATTATGTGACTGCATTTAAGTGAAATGTCCAGAGTAGGCAAATCGATGGAGACACAGAGTAGGTGAGTGATTGCTAAGGTCTGGACGAAGAAGAGGGGATGGAGGGTGGGTGATTGCTGATGGGTGTGAATTTGCTTTTCAGGATGATGGAAATATTCTGAAATTGGTGGTGATTGTTAATTTTAAATGTATTAATACTAAGAATCCCTGAACTGCACACTTTAAAAGGGTATATTTTATATGATATGTGAACTATAGATTAAAAAAAGAATGATGGGAACTGGGACAAGATGCTCTCAGGAGTATCTCCTCATTCCCCTTATCCCTCATCTGTTTCCTCCTCTCTTCGTGAACAGCTTGCTTGCTTTTTTTGCTCCCCAATCCACATGGGAGAAAATAGCCTCCCACAGCTCCTGAATTTATATTTTCTTTGCACAAGAGACCAATCAGAAGGAGGCTAGGATCTCTTAGTCCCAATTCCAAATTTTCAGGAAAGGAGCTAATTGGCCTGGATTGGGAGTGGGAAGGAAGGTTAGGTAGTCTGTCTTCTCATATGGCGTGAGAAGAGAAGGAGCTTCCAGAAAAGGAAGAGGGGAGAGCAGGCCATCCAATGTGGACCACCTACCACCCCCTCTTGATCCTCTAATGAACTGCTAAGGTATCCAGATCTGCTATGTAGATAGATGTGGACATAGATATATATGTGTTTCTCTTAATGCCCCTGTGTTACTTAGCTACACTTTTCTACCTGACACTTCTTAATTCTATCCTTCCCTGTTTTTTGTTTGTTTTTCTTTATTTTTTTCTTTTTTGCTGTAAGTCGTATCTTCTCAATTGTTGTCACTCAATTCTAGTTGTCACTAGAATTCAAGGTGGGGAGTGGTGTTCCATTGGCCATGGTTCCAGATTTTATACAAGATTATACTATTTTAAAGGCTCTCTTTAAGAATACATTTTGCGTACAAAAATCGGGTTGGAAATAACTACTTACAGAGGAGAAAATAAATCATAAAAAATCCATACACACTGAGGAAACCAGAATTGAAAGAGACACGTGTACCCCAATATTCATTGCAGCACTGTTTATAATAGCCAGGACATGGAAGCAACCTAGTTGTCCATCAGCAGACGAATGGATAAGAAAGCTGTGGTACATATACACAATGGAGTATTACTCAGCCATTAAAAATAATGCATTTGAATCAGTTCTAATGAGGTAGATGAAACTGGAGCCTATTGTACAGAGTGAAGGAAGCCAGAAAGAAAAACACCAATACAGTATACTAACACATATTTATGGAATTTAGAAAGATGGTAACGATAACCCTGTATGCGAGACAGCAAAAGAGACACAGATATATAGAACAGTCTTCTGGACCCTGTGGGAGAGGGCGAGGGTGGGATGATTTGGGAGAATGGCATTGAAACATGCATATTATCATATGTGAAACAAATCGCCAGTCCAGGTTCGATGCATGATACAGGATGCTTGGGGCTGGTGCACTGGGATGACCCAGAGGGATGGCATGGGGAGGGAGGTAGGAGGGGGGTTCAGGATGGGGAACACGTGTACACCCGTGGCGGACTCATGTCAATGTATGGCAAAACCAATACAATATTGTAAAGTAAAAAAAAATAATAAATAAAAAGCTGACAAATATCACAAATATTTCAGAAAAATAGTGTATTTTATTAATTAACATTCTGACACAATCTTCTAGTTCATTTTTTCCCACCATTTTTTTTTGTCTATGTTCTCTTTGATCAACATTTTTATAATGTCACCTTTTATAGTGGAAATAGAAAGATCTTCTAGCGTGCATAAAGCATGTACATTCACACTCAGATGGATTTGCTGAATGACATGATCCTGCAGATTCATGCCTTACAAACATAAGGATTCTCATACATTTTGTTTTTCTTATGCTTCATCAAAAAGGAAAAGGAAGTATGGTGTGTTTATAATAGTATAGTTTCTGTTAAATATATCCCTGACAGGAGAAGACTTTTTGACTAGGCATCCATAATAATTAATCTTACAATAACAGTTTTACATGTCTGGTGATTGGAAGAATTTCCAGAGAAGAACTTCAGCTCCATAGACCCCAAACCTTGTTAATCCTCCACAGTCCACATGTTTCTTGTGTAGGTATCATGGGATCGTGCACATCTCAACAGAGATCTGGTCCTGCAGTTCCATGGCTGACATGGGGTAGATTGGGGTAGAGGACAGAAGATATATTCCTTGGGTCATTCCTACAAGTCATCAGCATGACAGGCACACAACCATATACAAAAATGATTATACATCCATGAAAGTGAAAGTGTTAATCATTCCGTCATGTCCAACTCTTCATGACTCCATGGACTGTAGCCTGCCACACTCTGCTGCGAGTGGGATTCTCCAGGCAAGAATACTGGAGTAGAGTCCACTGGAGTGGGCAATAATACTGCCATTCCCTTCTCTAAGGGATTTTCCCAACCCAGAGGTTGAACCCAGATCTCCTGCATTGCAGGCAGATTCTTTACTGTATGAGCCATCAGAGAAGTCATACATCCATCCAAATCCCAGATGAATGTAACTACACTCAATTTCCCCTTAGCCAGATCCTGAAATGCCCACGGCCACTCCAACTCTAACCTACCCAAGTGGACTTATGGTGGAGGAGATGTTAAGGTAGAAAGAGACAGTGTTCTCACCCAATTGTGGTTAAAAACCTTTAAAGTCTTCAAAAACACAGGACCATATATAATCACATTCAGAGCATGGCAGGACCCTGTGCAGGGAAGCAGCCCTGAATTCAAGCTGCATCAGCTTCAAGGTAGAATTGCTTCAGTTCACAGTGTGTTTTTGGATAGAGAAAGGAGCGATTGGTGTACTTGTTGGATGGATTGTAATGGAGTGTACTTCTACTTTCCTTTTCAAATGAAGTTAAAAGTTGTGAACTAGCATCTAAGCCATTGATTTTAGCCAAATCTCTTGAAGCAGTGTCCTCAAAAAATGGAATAGGGGATCCATCTCTCTTGGATCTCAACACAACTTTGTGTCTAAACTCAGACCTACTGCTTAGTAAGCCCCAGTGACTATCTGCTCAGAGAACTGGTACTTCTGATAAACTGATGGATGGTTTAATGGATGAATGCCATGGCTCTTGATGTGAGGATCAAACAAGATAATGGATCTAAAAGCCTTATGGATCTAAAAGCCTTTTGTAAATAGCAAGTTGTTATACCCAAAATAGGTCTAAGAAAAGAGTTCAGTTTGCTTAAGATACTCTCTATACCATTGAAGATATTCAGTGATATTTTGGGGAAACATCTTTCTTACCCACAAAACCAATTAGAAAGAGGCACTTATTTTCAAGGTGAGTGGGGGAGGTCTAAAGACTGCTGCTGACTCATGTTGTCCTTTGTCATTAGGAATAGGTGAAGAATGGGAAGGAGGGACCCCAAACCCCAGGCCAGATTTTAAATAATGTCAATATTTTCAGAAGGGTACTTGCCATGAGCTGACAATGTATTTTGAATACTTAAAGAAAGCAGATATTGACCTCTAGATGTTTCATTCTAAAGTGAGATTCATCTTCTTCTCTCCCTTCCCCCCCAACTCCCCAACCATCACCCTTCTGTTACCCTTAGCTCCTTAGGCTGGCCAAAACTTTTGTTTGTTTGAGGTGACTTAGCAAAATAACCAATGAAATAATGTCAGCCAAGCATGGGAATTGGTTTATAAGGTACATGTACAAGTGACCAAAGACCCACAGAAAGGCTTACATAAAATAAAGAATTTTCTGATTGGATTATATAAGGGGAAGCTCCAGAATGAGATGCTTCAGACACACCTGGATTTCAGGTATACATGACGTCACCAGGACTGGCTCTTTCTTCCAGTTCAGCCCTGCCGGGCACAGTGGTTAACAAAAACTCTAGATCTCCATCCCACTGGGTTTAAGTTCTTTGGAAACCAAGAGAACTTCAATCTCAAAAGTCACAACACAGTTATGCAGCTCTTACGCTCTAATAAGCTCAAAAGCCTATGTCCAAACCAGTTGCTGTGGCCAGCAAAGCACAGTAATGTGACTGGTCAGGACTGAGACCTGGGCCCAGCCTGGTGGGGAGAGGAGTTTCAGCCCCACACTGACAACATGGATTGAGAGGGGGGAAACAGTAGTCCTTCATAAAGCCAAGGCTGGGTGGAGGAACCATGGCCATTCCTCCAACCTCACTTTGAAACAATTGCTCTGAGGCTTGAAAGCTGAAAGACCAGGCTCCAGCACCCACTATAAAGATATCAAAGCGGTTCTCCAGTGCAACTGGCCTGGGAGAATGAGGAATCACTCTTCTTCAAGTTTGTCTTGATCAATCTGCCTGAGCAGAGATGACAGCCTCACACCCCCAATCCATGGGGTGTGTGTGTGTGTGTGTGTGTGTGTGTACATAAAGTGTAGTTATCAAAGACAGCTGTTAATTGTGATTCTTCACAAAGGTGGCATAAACAGATCACTGCCAATTGAAAGTTTTAATTAGATTAATTCCTGAATGCAGTTGAAATGTGGTGAATATTGATTGTAATGGCCTCTGTTTTAAATATAATTAATTCATGATCTACGTAATTGCTCATTACCTGTACCTTAATTATGGGGCATAAAACATTGTTTATCACTACCATAGTACAAATGGGAAGACAGGCTCTCCCTGATGTCATAGGGTCCTTGGTATTTTTGTTGAAGAGAGCAATGGACATTTCATTTTCTCTAGCGGGAGAGAGAGAGAAAGAAAAAAACAAGCTGTGTCTCCAGTGACAACCAGTATGCAGAGCCAGCCTGATAAACACAGGGCATTTATGATTCTTTTATGACTACATTTTCTGACAAGATAAAGTAAATACTCTTTTGTGGGACTTTACAACTGCACAAGGCTCAAGCTACTGTCCAAAGACACTGAAAAATTTGCGTATAAATACTGTGTTTGAGGCTGGCTCATAGGCAAGGAGGATAGCCCAGCAGTTTGACAATTTTCATATAATACCATGAAAAATTTCATGGTTTTTCTTCATCTTACTGCTAGTGCCAGCACAATACATCTTTTCTTGGAAAAAAAATTATACAAATCTATGATGCTTTCTGTTTTTTTTTTTTTCATATACCGTAAAATTTAAAGATAGTTCATGTGCCTATTACTGTTAGCCTTTTTTTTTTTTTTAAGTCCAAGCAACAGAACCTGAAAACTATTACATATGCAAAAAATATCATGTTGCTAGAAAATCTGAGTTAGGTTAAATTTTAGTGATTTTTAATTCTGGAGGATTTTTCCTAAGTCCTTTTACAAAGACCATATGAGAGAAGGGTGAGAGGAGGGGTGGTCTGTGGTCTTTGCAGGAGCTCAGGACTTTCCCATGGAAGAGACTGGTGCGCCAGTTTGAGGAGCTTTAAGATGAAATCTACATATAGGAAGTGACCTCACTGGGTCATAGAAGCAGAACAAGACGAAGGGAGGAGCAGTCAGGCAGCTACTGGGCCACCTCTTATTAATGCTCTGGAAGGAATATTTCTGGAAGGAATCTAGTTACCCAAGGCCTCAACTCTTCATCTGCGTGGCCAAATGGAGGTTTGTCCCATTCCTGTCTGAGGAAGTCCTTAAAACAGAGTGTCTTGCAAGCCCTGTCATTGTAAGGCATCCTTGTTTGTGCTTTTATGATGCATGCGCAGAGTCCCACATCCTCAATTCTCAGACCAGGTCACCTGAAGTGGGGGGGCGGGTATAGCCACTGAAATAATCAACTAAGCAATACATGGCAGCCTCTATTTAGCAAAGACAAGTGGGTTTTTTTTTTTTTTTTTTCACCTAAATTTACAAACTTGTATTAGGCTCCCAGGGATTCCTGGGGGTTCAGACAGTAAAGAATCTGCCTGCAGGTGACCTGGGTTTGATTCCTGAGTCAGAAAGATCCCCTGTAGAAGGGAATGGCTACCTGCTCCAGTATTCTTGCCTGGAGAATTCTGTGGACAAAAAAGCCTGGTGGGCTACAGAGGGGCGTCCATGGGGTCGCAAAGAGTCGGACACGACTTAGCGTGCATGCAAGTTTCCTTTATCTTCAGTAGTGTGAGAGAATGGCTAATAGAATTCAGGTTTATGACCAATAAAAAACATAAAACAAAACAGAAAACAGAAAATGAAATGAGACAATTCCAAATAAATGAAAATGCTACGTTCAGAGCTGGTATTGCTTCCTTTGTATTGATCATAGAGAGAAGCCTACAGTTTCTCTCAGTAGAAAATCCTATGTGGCTTATTAAATACAGGTTGACAAATCTTAAGAGGCTATTTGGTAGGAGCCATGTTTCCTATATGTACTCCCACCCTGGGGATGGCTCAGTGCTTCTGGGCAAGGCGTTCTTTACTCCCTCTGAGATGGGAATTCTGCCTTGCCAGGCTCATGGAAGAGTGTGTTAGTTGGCTCCAGCTGCCATGACAATGTGCCATAAACCAGGTAGCCTCCACGAGAGGCATTTATTGTCTCACAGCTCTGGAGGCCAGAAGTCTGAGATGAGGGTGTCAGCGGGGTTGGTTTCTCCTGAGGCCTTTCCTTGGCTGCTCCTTGTATCTTCCCATGGTTTTCCCTCTTTGTGCATCTGTGTCCTAATTGCTTTGTCTTATAAGAACACCACTCATATTGAATCAGGGTTCACCCTAAAGGCCTTGCTGTAACTTAATTACCTCTTTTTTGTTTGTTTATGTTTTAAATTTTTGGCTGCACTGGGTCTTTGTTGTTGTGTGGGCTTTCTGAAGTTGTGGTAGATGGGGGCTGCGCTTCAGTTGTGGTGCACGGGTTTCTTATTGCAGTGGCTGCTCTTATTGTAGAGTGCAGCTCTAGGGCTTGTGGGCTCAGTACTTGTGGCTCCCAGGCTTAATTGTTCCCCAACATGTGGGATCTTCCCAGACCAGGGATGGAACCCAGGTCCCCCACACTGGCAGGTGGATTCCCAACCACTAGACCACCAGGGCAGTCCCAACTATCTCTTTAAAAACCCAAATATAATCACATTCTGAGGTACTAGGAGTTAAGTCTTCAGCATATGATTTATGTGCTTGGTTGCTTCTGTCGTGTACAACTCTTTTGTGACCTCACGGACCATAGTCTGCCAGGCTCCTCTGTCCATGGGATATTCCTGGCAGGAATACTGGAGTGGGTTGCCATGTCCTCCTTCAGGGAATCTTCCCCACCCAGGGATCGAACCCAGATCTCCTGCATCCCCTGCATTGCAGGCAGATTCTTTTCTGCTGAGCAACCGGGGAAGCCCCATATGGATTTGAGGGACATGGAAATCAGATCATAATACTGGTCATGTGGAAAAGGTGAGAAGAGTTAGAGGAAACTACTCCATAGATTATAAATTATTAGATAAAAACAAAAGACCCTTCTCTTATCCCCGCCCAGTGTGACACATTTAGACCAGTAGTTCTTTGTGGGGGGAGGGTGGGATTTTGCCCTCCAGAGATATTTGGCAACATCTGGAGAAATTTTTGGTTGGCATAGCTGGTGGGGAGTTGCCACTGGTGTCTGGTGGGTAGACTGTTAAAGATCTCAAAGGTAAGTTTTGCTAAAGTAAAAAACCTAATCTAGAGGGATCCACCCCTTTTTCTTTCTTTTTTACACAACTTGTCTACCGAGAGGAGGAAGAACGTGGGGGATGGAAAAGAGGCAGAAAGGCTCCCATGTGCAGGGACCTTGCTACCAGCTGCTGCGCTGCTAGTTGAGTGCCTGTCTGAAGTCAAATCTTTCGGCAGCACCCCGGCTGCCACAATGTTTCTCTGAGATCATTTTTCTGCAGATCCTCTTTCCCCCATTAGAGTTATGACTACTTCCCTCTTCAGTTTTCTAGACAGCTCTTCGAGTTTCCAAAGGGCTGAGAACAAAGTGGATAATTTAAATGGAGGCTGCCTCCACAAAGGCAGCTGGGAGACACCTCACTCTGCACCCTATGGCCCAGCCTTAGGACCACCTCTGGTTTCCCTCCCCTTCCATGTGTCCCTGCCACCTCTAGGTTTAGCCCTCTCCCCAGGGACCTGTTTCCACTTTTGCACTGTCTATTTGCCATGAAGTGATGGGACCAGATGCCATAATCTTCGTTTTTCAAATGTTGAGTGTTAAGCCAGGTTTTTCACTTTCATCAAAAGGCTCTTTAGTTCCTCTTTGCTTTCTGCCATAAGGGTGGTGTCATCTGCATATCTGAGGTTATTGATATTTCTCCTTGAGTACAGCTTGTGCTTCATCCAGCTCAGAATTTTGCATGATGAACTCTGCATATAAGTTAAATAAGCAGGGTGACAATATACGGCCTTGACGTACTCCTTCCCCAGTTTGGAACTGGGAAAGATTGAGGGCAAGAGAAGAAGGGGATGATAGAGGATGAAATGGTTGTATGGCATCACTGACTCAATGGACATGAGTTTGAGCAGGCTCTGGGAGATGGTGAAGGATGGAAGCCTGGTGAGTTGCAGTGCATGGGGTCGCAAAGAGTCGGACATGACTGAGTGACTGAACAAGAGCCACCAGGGACCCAGGAGAGATCAAAGTGCTTCTGCATCCCTGTGATGTGGACAGAGTAGGATTATATCTTGGTAGTAAACGGGGCCTGGAAATGGCAGGGAGGGTGGGGTGGTGGGTGCACGGGAATCTGCAGAGGTTGGAAGACCCCAGAGACCTTGCCCAAGGTCCCAGGGAGGTGGAGCAGGTCCTGTTCCTCCAGGTTCCAGGCATCTGGGGGAGTCAGGAATGAATGCCTCCTCCCAGTAGGTGGGGTAAAATTCAGCCCCCTCCCCCCACCTGCCCCACAGGGCACCATGCCAGGCCCTGGGCCCCGGCCTTCTGTTGCTTGGTCCTTTGACGTGTTCAGCAGCCTCTGGCGTTTCCTTTCTCCTGGGGTGCTAGTCCTAGGTTGAGAAGCCCTTTGTCCTCCAGCTAGCATTCTGGAAGAGCACCACGAGGAAAGTCTTCACAGTTGAGCCTCTCTGGGGAGGGCTGAGTCCCTGGGAAGGCGCAGGTGGAGAGTTATAGGCAGAAGGGTTATTGGGAGAGACCCCTGTACAGGGCAGGAGTGGGCAGAAGGGAGGCTGACCTCAATGCCTCACCACTGAGAGCTCAGGTGGTCCCAACGGGCACTTGCTTTGTGGTTAGGAGGGACCACAGAGCTTTTCCAAATTGAGGACGAGGCTGGACCTTTGCATCCTCACATTGACTGGTCACCGCTGAGGGCCCTCATCTGGGAAGGGCATAATCTTCAGAGGGAACCTATGCCAGCGAGAGGCGGACTGTCAGCTGGGCGAGGGAGACCACTGGGTGGGGAAGCAAGACCGCGTGGTCACGGGACCACCCAGAGCATTACTAAAGTCACTATTTCATGAATTCACTGGTTGAAATGGATGATTTTATGGAAGTCACTGTGACGTGGAATCAAGCTGGTGGTAACTAGGGCTGAAATGTGATGGGTGCTCGCCACATGCCAAGCCCCACTCTGAGCACTCCACGTGTGTGGTAACCATCCACTCCCACTGCGCCCAGAAGGCAGCAACTACTGTTAACCTCTTGGTACCTTAATGTTCTCACTTATAAAATGGGGCCAAGCAACCTGTCTAAGTCACTTGGCTAGAACCCAGTGGAGCTCGGTGTCAGCCAGCTCTCCCTCCCCCACCCCTACTACACTGCCTGCAGGTTCAGCCCCTGTGCTGCCTTCAAAGAAGAGGGATCACATGGAGTGTGTCTGAGATAGGGGGAGGGGGCTTTTTATGACCCTTAGATGTTCAGGTTCAGCACACCCACAAGGAGGGAAGGTTGGGTTTTAAGTGTAAACCAGAAACCACCATTCTCACTCTGTAAGCCATAAACAGGCTTAATTTAGGGAGTATCCCCCTACTACTGGAGGTGGAGAGGGCAGACAGTGGGATCTTTTAGAGGGATATATGCTGGCCTAATGACTCAGCAGGTAAAGAATTCATCTGTAGCGCAGGAGATACAGGAGATGTGGCTTCCATCCCCGGGTTGGGAAGATCCCCTGGAGAAGAAATGGCAACTTGCTTCAGGATTCTTGTCTGAAAAAAATCCCATGGACAGAGGAGCCTGGTGGGCTACAGTCCAGTGGGTTTTAAAGAGTCGGACACGACTGAGCAACTAAAGACACCACATATTGAGCCTTGATGTTTGTCTATCTCTTGGAAATGAATAACAGAAGTCCCACTTCCTATTGCTGCAAAATATTGTCCAGTGAAATAATATCATGCATTCCCGGAGCTTCCCAGAGTGAGGAGTGGCTTTGAGCATCCTTGTTCCTTCTCTACTCTTTGCAGACTGGGGACCCGAGGTGCAGAGAGGGGAAGTCACTTGCCTGAGGATGCACAGCTGGCTAATTAGGTCCCCATGTTTCCGCCACCAAGTAACCATCTTATTCATGAAGCAAACTGTTTTGGAGGGTGGGGGGAGTGGAGAGGATTGCTCGATTATCAGAGAAATCGATCAACAGAGTCACCATTTAATTAAAAAATATATCAAAACCTTTCTTGATAATGATCGACCTGTTACACTGGAGCAATTAAAATGGTGATTTTATTTACTGAGTTACTGCCAACTCCTATGATTTTTTTTGTAATACCCTTGTGATAACTCAATTGGAAATGTGTGGTAAGATGCATAATGATAATGCCTTTTCTTGAGATAACTTGTGCCACAGCCAGCTGGGGAGTTTATCTGATGGGTCCGTTGTACAACTGAGGTCCCCTCTGTGCCATTCTGAATCCAACGGCTCTGGAGGGACCAGTTAGGAGTCTTAGAAGGGGCCTGTCTTTGAACTGGTGAGACACACACCCATGTGTTCAACAGCTCTTTGGCTGCTGCACATTAGAGGTAATTAGAAATGGATGCTTTTTGAGATTTAAATATTAACTTTTTAAAATTAAATTTTCACTTAAAATTTCACAAAACAGAAAACAACCCCCACACATACACTCCCTAATCCCACTCTCCAGACACTCTCAAGGAATGAAAGCCTAAAACTCTCCAAGCTGACAAGCCCAGCTGCTTCCTGGTGGTGCTGGGTTCTTATGTCCTGGCGTGCAGAGGCTTATAGCCACACGGTGTTGGGCTTTCAAAGGGGAAATTATGAGCCTTCATTCACTGAAATGTCAATTGGCCCCCACTTCCCTAGTTATGTGCCCCAGGACACTTGTGTCTCAAGATATTTTGCTGGACAATAGATGAGAAAGAATTCCATAATCAATTAAATTTGGGAAATGCTACTCACAATACTACCCTCATGGATTAACACACTAAAAGCTCTGAAATGTTCTGAATCGATAAATCAATTTAATTTTTGGTTCATCATTTTTCCCATTTATCTGACCACAGTACCCTGTCGTCATGTCATACCTACGAAAAACTTGAAGAATCCGTTTTGAAAAACTCTTAGTTGGGCAGAACTAGTCTGAAACTGATTATTAATCAAAGGAGGCATGGCAAGAGAACGAACCATCTGCCAGGGGTCCGGAGACCTGGATCTGGTCTAGATTCTTCCACTAATTAGCTCGGTGACTTTGGGGAAATCGCATTCCTCTGGTACTTAGTTTCTCTGCCTATAAAATGAAGGGCTGAAGTTAGAGAACTCCGAAGGCCCTTTCTGGGTCCAAGAGACAATGGTTTTTCTGATTTGCTGAGGCTCAGTGGGCTGTCTGCCCTTTCATTACCTCTTACAGCTCATGTTGGCAGTTGTAGGCTTGCCCTGGGACCTTCTGGACCAGGTGAAGTGAGTCATGGTCTTGGAAGGCACTGGGATAAGATTGCTACCTGTGCGTGCCCGGCTTACCTTAGGGTGATGGCAGCACGGTCAGGGCCTCTCTCAGGACTCCACCCTTCATGGAGATGTCTGTAGTAAGTGCTGCAGGTGAGAAGAAGCACTCTGGTCCCTCTATTGGTGGAGCATGAGGTCTAGATAGGGAAAGAAGGCAGACCCACATGTACATAAGTGACCACACCCAGCAGTGGGTGCTAATGAGACAGTCTGAAACCTGGGATTCTTTGCTGCAGAGCTTGTACCTAGAGCAACCTGTCCTGGAGCAACAAAACACAAAGAAACAATAAGGGACTAAAAGTAACTAACTGCATGTGGAGTTGGGGCAAATTAGGGAAAGTGAAGTGAAAGTGAAGTAGCTCAGTTGTGTCCGACTCTTTGCGACCACATGGACTGTAGCCTACCAGGCTCTTCCGTCCATGGGATTTTCCAGGCAATACTGGAGTGGGTAGCCATTTCAAACAAGATACAAAAACACCAAAAACTCAACTGCTGCTTCTAAAGAGCGAGGAGCAAAAGCAGGGTACTGTGCATGTGCCCTGCACACAGCCCCACCAAAGTGGTAGGCAAACCACCTAAGCCACCCCTCCAGCCCTACTGCCGGACCTGCCCCTAACCTCACATCGTGTAAGGAACCAGCTTGCCCTCAGCCTACTTCCAGAGCAAGCAGGGGAACCTGTTACCGATTCTTGCTCCCCTTTGCTAACAGCAGGGGCCCCAGTAAAACCTTGCCTGGATTTCTTGTCTGGCCTTTTATCAATTTCCACTTATTAAGGAGGTCAAGAACCCTGGTGGGCAACACTAACAGTTGGCAGGTGCTTGGGGAGATCCTAGAGGGAGACTCAGGGGGTGCCAGGTGGTCATGGAGATGCCATGCAGGATGCAGGACTCCCGCCAGGCTGATTGGATAGCAGTGAGGAGGCCTGAGAAAGGCATCCAGACAGAATTGCACAAGGCCTCGAGCTGGTGCATTTCTGCACTGATGTGAGTTGTAATCAGAAGGAGTGGGGAACGAAGTAGAACCAGGGGCTACAGAAAGACAGTGAAAGCCTCTAAATGTCATGTGATCAGACTCCAGCATCATTCAGGTAGCTGGGAGCTATTGAAATTTCATAAGGAAAATGATATTTTAGTAAATGAAACCTGGGATAAGATTGGAGTTTAATGATAGAGCAGGTGCCCACCATGAACTTCTAAAATGGCCCCAGATATGGAGCCCTCGACTAGCATTAGCCCTGCTACCCAGCCTGGGGCTTTGCCGCGCTCAGCACTCCGCAGGCGAGAGCACCCTAGGACAGAACGCTCAGTGCCAGCTCACACTCCAACGACAGTGAGCAGAAGGAGGAAACCCAGCCCCTCCGGGCTCAGGAGCGGTGAATTTGAGGCAAGAATATCCCAAGAGCAGAAGATTTGGGGGAGTGGGAAGGAGCCCTGCCAATTCCACCTTAAACAAGAGAGCTCTATCTGCCACTTCTTCACAATCCACCCGTGCCTCGGGTTCCGACGGAGGAGATGCGTTGTCATGTACGATTTTAACTTCTGTGATAATGAAAAGGAGCAGAGTCTAATGGCTGATGCCGTGGGGCTTAGGAAAATGAGGGAGATGCTTGGATAAGAGAGGGAGATACCATCTCGGGCCCAGAAAGATACAGGGTGTAGCTGGCCCTCATGGGGAAGCTTTTATTTCATTCTCAGGAAAATAGAGTAAATAGCTGTTAACTGTTTAAACAATGATTGAAAGACCAAGTCTTCTGACGCCTTGTCTTAGTAGGGATGCTGTTTGGGCCCAAGAATCAGAAGACTTAGATGGTGTCTTGGGGTGGGGTATCTGCTCCCTTCTGCTGTTTCATTCACTTGCAAGTCTGGACAGACGTATCCACAAGGGCCAGAAAGGGCTTGTTCTGAGGGGCTGCCCAAAGTTCAGTGGATTGAGCAAATACCCTCCGAGTCTGGAAAGATTTTCTTCAACCCCCTTGTGCTGGTTCTCCACCCCTTCTCCACCACGTGCCACGTTATGACTCCAGTATGTACCAGCTTCCAACATGTACCGCCGGTGCTCTCTCCTCCAGCTTTGTATGGAGGCTGCCGAAACCCAGCAGCTGCTGGTCCACTCACCAGTGAGGGCTGGACACATCTGGCTCCGGTCTCTGGGAGCAAATCCCTGAATGCCTGCCTTGGAATTTCTGTTAGAAAGCCGGGCAGATAGATGTATGTGAACCAGCTACAATGCCTTTGTTTCCAAGTAATAGGCACTCTAACTCAAACTGGTAAGAACCATAAAAGGGATTTATTGGTTCAGGTAACAGGGAATTCTAAATGTGGGAAGGACTGTAAGGCCAATGCAATGCTTTCCTTTCTCCCTCTCTACTCTGCTGCTTACGGCCCCCACTTCATCGTGTGGCTACCACCCCCCTTTGTGAGAAAGGTGGCTGCCAGCGAATCCCAGGTTTCTTTGATTGTTTTCTTGACCAAACCCAGGGAAAAAGAGAGAGGAGAGAAGGACTTTGTTTTAGAACAACGAGAAACTTCCTTTTATGGGAGTTCTAAGAAAACCTCTTTTCATATCTCATTGGCCTGAAATAGAACCCAAGATCATTCTTGAACCAGCATGATGGCTAGGGGGCTGGGCTTTACAGCTTGTCCTACCGGTGGTCAGTGCCTCCCACCAGGACCGCCTCCCATCAGGAGACTGGTCATTTCCCAGCTACACATCTGATACAGAATGAGGGAGGGGAAATCCTCATGTGGAAAGGAGGGAATTTTCAAATAAAAACAAGCAGTTTAACCTGGAAGCTGGGGAGGCAATCAGGAGCTGCCCCTTGGCTGAAGTTGACCCCCTGTGGACTGCGGTTCAATCAACCACCGTTTCTGCAGGCCTACTTGAACGCCACACCATAACTGTTCCCTTGTGTGTTTCCCTTGATCTGTTAGAATGCTTCTGGCTGCAAGTAACAGACAATCCTGACTCCGGCTGTCTTAAATAATAAAGTAATATATTATGTCATGTTCGGAGCTAGGGTGTGCCCAGGAGATGGCCTCAATCATTACCAATGGCCTGAGTTGTTCCCACCTCTCTTTCCTCCTATTCTCAGAGCTGCTTTGCCCTAAGGCTGCTTCCCCTTATATTTACAAGGTGTTTGCTGCAACTACACATGTGATAACCAGAGAAACAAGGAGAAATCTCTCTCTTGGGAGGAAGGACATTGTCCCCAAAGTACAACCCTCCTTGAGAGACGCCTACTTATGTTTCCTTGGCAAGGATTAGGAGATACACGGGATTGACTTAAAATGAAAACGGCATGGCTGAAATGATGTTGGCCACTATTGCACCTAGTTAGATAAAGTAATGAAACTTGTTCCTGCTGAGTAGGACAAATGAGGTGTGGCTTCTCTACACTGGGGTGAGTCTGGGGAAAACCATGCACTTCCATATCAGGAAGTGCATCCAGCCTGGCAAACCTAGATTCAAATCCCAATTCCACTGCTCAATAGAAGGTGGCCTGTGGTGGCCTTTCTTAACCTCTCTGGATCTCCATTTTGTCATCGGTAATCAAAGGGATATTATTAATACCAGATCTTGGATTATAAAAGCTTGTGCATACCAGTGGCAAGATCCCCTTGAAACACTACCCAACTTGGCATAGAGTTGTTCTCAGAAACGAGTAGTGGGACTTCCCTGGCATCTTCTGCAGGTCCAACTGTCTGCTCTGACATGGATTGTCTCTGCTTAACCCGGTGCTGAGTGTGAATATTTTAGATGTCTATAGCTGAAGTGAGAGACACACCGTGGAAGGTTGGGGGCTTTTCTCTGCTTGGTTAAGCCTTTTGATATATTTCATCCTCAACAGTTTCTTTACTAGGACGATCACTTTGCTCTAACCATTGTTTTTGCAAAAAGGCCCCATTATATATTCTCTTGCCTGCAAAAATACAAAAAAAATCTAAACGCAAATGTGTCAGAGCCTATTTTTAGTGCTTTACAAGTCAGATCTTTCCTCCTTGCCTTCTACAGTCCCTCAGGACTTTTAGATTTACTATTTAAATATTTATAAACTGTTACAATTATTTATTAAAGGTTTATGTTGTTATTATATTTAGTATGGAATATGCATTTCTTTCTCCAAAAATAACAGGACTTTCCATTAAACGACATGTGTTAATGATGCAGTAAATTGTCTCTTAAGGCAATAGAGAAAGTTTCCTTCTCTTCTGACAACCCTAAGTACCCTTATTTAAAAGTAGGGGTCCTACCTCACTGGAAAATACATTGCTCCTGACTCCCCAAATGTTATTCGATCCAGATTGAGGAAATTTTTAATGCTTCCATAGAGAAATTTTGCCATCTGAAATCAGAGTGTAGTCAAAAACAAAAGATGCATTTATTGGTGGCAGCCCATGCATGTGTATGCACACACAGCGTGCATGTGGACACACACATGGGCTATAGGTGTGCATATGTGAGTGCGTGTGTGTCTTGGTCTCATTTTAGATTCATTCATTCATACATTCAATGTAAGCTACTCTGTACTAACACTGTTCTATATCAAAGACAAAAAAATGGATAAGAAACACTGTACCCCTGAGACTCAGAGGTCTAGGAAAGGAGGGAAACAATAAGTAAAAAAGTAACAATGGTATCATCAAGTCATCACCCAGCAGTGTGCAAGTGTGGGTACAATGCTGTGGGAATAAGAAGGAAGTTAATTTTGTAGAGGGATGCTGTGTGCTGTGCTTAGTCATTCAGTTGTGTCTGACTCTTTGTGACCCCATGGGCTATAGCCTGCCAGGTTCCTCTGTCCATGGGGATTCTACAGGGAAGAATACTGGAGGGGGTTGCCATGCCCTCCTCCAGTGTGAGGGATGACTTGTTGGTATATATGTGGACCTACATGAACAAGAAATGCAAAAAGACAAAATGGTTGTCTTAGAAGGCCTTACAAACAGCTGAGAAAGAAGAGAAGCTAAAGGCAAAGGAGAAAAGATGTATCCATCTGAATGCAGAGTTCCAAAGAACAGCAATGAGAGATTAAAAAAAAAAAAAATCTTCCTAAGTGATCAATACAAAGAAACAGAGGAAAACAATAGAATGGGAAAGACTAGAGATCTCTTCAAGAAAATTACAGATACCAAGGGAACATTTCTTTCAAAGGTGGGCACAGTTAAGGACAGAAATGGTATAGACCTAACATAAGCAGACAATATTAAGATAAGTTGGCAAGAATACACAGAAGAACTATACAAAAAAGATCTTAATGACCCAGATAACCATGATGGTGTGATCACTCACCTAGAGCCAGCTATCCTGGAGTGCAAAGTCATGTGGGCCTCAGAAAGCATTACTATGAACAAAGCTAGTGGAGGTGATAGAATTCCATCTGAGCTTTTTCAAATTCTAAAAGATGGTGCTGTGAAAGTGCTGCACTCAATATGCCAGCAAATTTGGAAAACTCAGCAGGGGCCACAGGACTGGAGAAGGTCAATTTTCATTCCAATCCCAAAGAAAGGCAATGCCAAAGAATGTTCAAACTGCTGCACAATTGCTCTCATCTCACACACTAGCAAAGTAATGCTTGAAATTTTCCAAGCCAGGCTTTAACAGTATGTAACCAAGAACTTCCAGATGTTCAAGCTGGATTTAGAAAATGCGGAGGAACCAGAGATCAAATTGCCAACATTCATTGGATCATAGAAAAAGCAAGAGAGTTCCAGAAAAACATCTATTTCAGCTTCATTGACTATGCTAAAGCCTTTGACTGTGTGGATCAAAACAAACTGTAGAAAATTCTGAAAGAGATGGGAATACCAGACCACCTGACCTGCCTCCTGAGAAATTTATATGCAGGTCAACAACAGTTAGAACTGGACATGAAACAAGGGACTGGTTCCAAATTGGGAAAAGACGGCTGTATATTGTCATCCTATTTATTTAACTTATTTGCAGAGTACATGATGGGAAATGCTGGGCTGAATGAAGCACAAGCTGGAATCAAGATTGCCAGGAGAAATATAAATATCCTCAGATATGCAGATGACATCACCCTAATGGCAGAAAGTGAAGAGGAACTAAAGAGCCTCTTGATGAAAGTGAAAGAAGAAAGTGAAAAAGCTGGCTTAAAGCTCAACATTCAGAAAGCTAAGATTGTGGTATCTGGTCCCATCACTTAATGGCAAATAGATGGAGAAACAAAGGAAACAGGGACAGACTTTATTTTTTAGGCTCAAAAATCACTGTAGATGGTGACTGGAGCTATGAAATTAAAACACACTTGCTCCTTGGAAGAAAAGCTATGACCAACCTAGACAGCATATTAAAAAACAGAGACATTGCTTTGCTGACAAAGATCTATCTAGTCAAAGCTACGGTTTTTCCAGTAGTCATGTATGGATTTGAGAGTTAGACCATAAAGAAAGCTGAGCACCAAAGAGTTGATGCTTTTGAACTCTGGTGTTGGAGAAGACTCTTGAGATTCACTTGGACTGCAAGGAGATCAAATGAGTCAATCCTAAAAGAAATCAGTCCTGAATATTCATTGGAAGGACTAATGTTGAAGCTGAATACTTTTGGCCACTTGATATGAAGAACTGACTCATTGGAAAAGACCCTGTTGCTAGGAAAGACTGCAGGTAGGAGGAGAAGGGGATGACAGAGGGTGAGATGTTTGGATGGTATCACTGACTCAATGGACATGAGTTTGAGCAAACTCTGGGAATTGGTGATGGACAGGGAAGCCTGGTGTGCTGCAGTCCATGGGGTGGCAAAGAGTTGATACTTCTGAGCTACTGAACTGAACTGAACATTTAATACACAGGGCTTGATTTGGGAATAATTAGTCATAGCTCATGGAGCCTGGTAGGCTACAGTTCATGGGGTTGCAAAGAGTCGGACACAACTGAGCGACTACATTCACTTTCACTTTCAGGTGGTAAAGAATCTGCCTGAAGTGCAGGAGACCCGGGTTTGATCCCTGGGTCAGGAAGATCCTCTGGGAAGGGAGTGGTGACTCACTCCAATATTGTTGCCTGGAGAATTTCATGAACAGAAGAGCCTGGCGGGCTACAGTCCATGAGGTTGAGGAGTTGGACACGGCTGAGCAACTAACACTTTGACATTCTTGGAGTTAGATTCTCCTTCCCTCACGCAGTTGCTAACTGCTCCATCTGGTTGTGTTGCCAGACCAAGGTCTAGCTCAGCAGTTCTCACCCAAGGGGAGTTCTGCCCTCCGGAGACCTTTGGTAATTTCTGGAAGCGTTTTCCATTGCCATGAATGAGAGGGTGCTACTGGCATCTAGTGGGTAGAGGCCAGGGATGCTTCTGAACACCTTGCAGTGGCCAGAACAGCCCCCACGACAAAGAATTCTATGGCCCTGAGTCTCAGTAGTGCCAGGGTTGAGGTTGGGAAGCCCTGGTGTGGCTCAAAAGAGTCCTGAGTCAGGACTGGCTCCCTCTAAAAGAGGCCAAGGAGACAGGCTTGAGTTATTTGGAGAAGAACCTGGTGTAGGCCCAGGAAGGTAGTTCAGGGAAGTGAGGTAGGCAAGTAATTTCCCATCTAGAATTTTGCCCCAAAGACAATGGTCAGAATGACTGATACAGGAATATGCACAGAGACACTCAGAATAGTAATAATGACAATAACAAACCAAGGACTTCCCTGGTGGCTCAGAAGGTAAAGCATCTGCCTGCAATGTGGGACACCTGGGTTTGATCCCTGGGTTGGGAAGACTCCCTGGAGAAGGAAATGGCAAGCCACTCCAGTACTCTTTCCTAGAAAATCCCATGGACAGAGGAGCCTGGTAGGCTACAGTCCATGGGGTCACAAAGAGTCAGACATGACTGAGTGACTTCACTTTCTTTCTTTCTTTTAGTAACAACAAAATTAAAATCCTAAATAGTCTATGCTAATGGACTGGCTAAATTATGATATATTCTGGATTTTCAAACTATTTGTGAGTAACTTTATTATCATGCAATATATGTAACTTTTAACTCAGTGAAAAAGAATGCCCCCCCCAAATAAATCCTTACACACACACACACACACACACACACACACACACACACACAGAGTTATACACAGAAAAAAGACCAAGAGAAAGAGACCTATACATTACTGCCAGTTGGTAGGTGGTAGAATTAGAAGCAGTGGCTTTTTAAAATTTATTTTTCTGTATTATCCAAGTTGGCAAAAATAAACATTGACAGGAAAAGTTTTTCTTTAATTTGTTTTCATTTAAAAATATTTTTAATATCAGTTACTTTTTAAAGAAGGCCCATAAGACTTGGAACCAAGAGATCAAGATACTAGGCTTGGTCTGTCCACCAGTAAATGCCATGACTTGGGCCGACCAGTATCCCTTTCTGGGGTATAAGGGGACCCTGGTAATCTCTTCTTATCTCCCAGAGTGGTTCTAAGAGGTCAATAAAACACTGTGGAGGGACTGGAAAGCTGGAGAGATGAAACATTTTGAGATCATCCTTCTGGCAGGATAACTTTGATCGATGCCTAATGGACCTGGGTCTAGTCTGGCTATCCTCTTGTTCCTGGCAGGTCCCAGGACACCCAGGAGGCACCCTGGACATTGGGTGTTTATAGTTTATAGACAGGTGTCCTTACCTTTGTGGGAAGGAAGAAGAGGCCCCTCTGGAAGCTTCGACTGGATCCCACAGCCTGTTTCTTTCTGTGGTTGGAATCTGAGGGATGCACTTCCTGGGGCATTAGCCGGGGCATCAGGGCACGTTCGTTGATAAAATTGTCCAGGAAAAAAGTGTCTAGAATTTCCAACAAGAGGCTGTTTTTGTCGTTCTGCCTGCCCCCAGATGGGGATTCCCAAGCTCCTGCCTGAGATGCCTCCCTGCTGCCTGTGCCCAGGGCTCTGTACCCACAGTGCTCCGGTATGTAGATCTCTGATTTCCTGGAGGCTGGGGGATCTTACTTTACAGGCACAAGGAAACTAGCTCAGAAAACCAGTCTCCCCTACATCCCTGGTGCCATTGCCTGCAGGCAGATGTCTACTTGCTTTTTTTTGAAAGGGTTTGCCAGTAGAGAGTCTGCCGGAGGCACATATAAATCCAGAGATTTCTGGAGTTTGGTTTGGCGGACCCAGAGGGGCCTAGAAGGCAGTGATTCCAGCTCCACGTGGTATTTGAGAGAGTCAGTGTGGCTGCCAGTCCATTTTTCCCACTCAGAGAGTCGGGGCGCCTACTGAATAATTGAAGTATTAGTAACAGTTCCTTTCCCCTTCTGAAGGCAATCCCAAAGGTCTGCCGTTTTCTTTGCAGGAACCGTTGGCATTAAATACGCTGGGTGTCAGTGCAGCAGTGAGGTGGTTAATTTTGACTGAATATTATGCTATATAACCACTTGGCATTTAACTTGAAAAATGGCTTTCTGCTTCACCTGTCAGCATACCCAGTTCTCATCAAATAAGTGAGTGAGAAAAATTTTTAAATTTCAATTTCCTGATGCTATTAGACACTACTTCTTCCATACTTAAACAGTTTAGCAGTGCATGCACAGGTTTTGGTATTCAGACCATGCCTCAGACTACATGCCATTACAATAGCTTTTTTGTTTAAAGGGTAAAGAGATGCATGGATCTTTATCTTGAGGTTAGGAAAATGTATTGCAGGAACACGGCCAATCAGGTTCTGAATAACTTTGAAACATGGTACCATCACCCCAATGTAGTACAAGGAATCCTAGAGCCTGCTGCAGAGGATTCGAGACTGTCAGAAGGAAGCCGTAGAAATGAAGTAAATGTGCAAAGTAATCCTGCGTGGTACTTCAGGGGGAAATTGATCACTCATGTTAGCATTAATCTATTTTTACTGTTTCTTTTGTCAATTATAATCCGGTAAACCATGCCAGAGACTTACGTTCATGAACTCTCCATGTTTAAGATGAAAACCCCAGGCTCATTCACTATGTGAATTAGCGATCTTCAGACTTCAGACATTTTTGATTAGTGTCACCTTATTTAGTTCATTCATCCTTAAAATAAAAAGGGAGAAGAATGGAGAGGATAGTATTTGATTTCTACATCTCAGAACCACCTTTGATGACTCTTTCACTTTATGGTAGACGTGCCCTGGACGCAATGGGAGAGGTTACTTTGCAGACTTCTTCAGAATTTGGCAAACCATGGCCTGGGGGCCAAATCCAGCCCATGGCTGGCCTGACCTGTTTCTGGTACAGCATAAATTAATACAACATTGAAAATTAAAAAAAAAAAAAGTCCTATGATAAACCATAATGGAAAGATATTTTTAAAAGAATATATATGTATACACACACACACACACATATATACATATATGCATGTGTAACTGAATCACTTTGCTGTATAACAGGAATTAACATTGTAAAGCAGCTATACTTCAATAAAAATAAAAACATAAAGTGTTATGGGGGCGTAGTCATTCCTTCACATACTGTCTCTGGATGCTCTCAATCTGCAAACTTGAAGGGTTGCTACAGAGACCCACAAAGCCTAAAACATTTACTTTATGGCCTATATGAAAAAAAAATTTAGAATCCCCAATTTCTATTCTCTTTCATCTTCATTCCTGGGACTAATTTTTCCAGATCCTTTGTGGAGATATTTCTGGAAAGAATGAATGTCCTGAGAAGTTATATACATATAAAGAAGTTTTCTTTTTTTACTTAGGCCAAATGGAGGGCTACGCAATTATCTCTATTTTATAGCTGAAAAAGTTGAAGCTTAGAGGGGTGCCATGGCCTGCAGGTTAGTTCAGATCTGGGATGAGAAACACAGACTCTGCTTTGCATAGGAGCTGCAGGGGTTTAAGAAGTTAGCAAATGTGAGTTGAAAGAGTCCCCACCATATAGCATATCTTCAGTCCTTGTTAAATAGTATTATTCCCTTTATTCTTATCAGTCCATGACCCTCATGGACTGCACCACGTGGTTTGGAAGAAGGGCTGGCCCCTGCTCTTGGCCTTTCTAGTGACACAGAGCAGAGAAGGCAATGGCACCCCACTCCAGTCCTCTTGCCTGGAAAATCCCATCGATGGAGGAGCCTGGTGGGCTGCAGTCCATGGGGTCGCTAAGAGTCAGACACGACTGACTGACTTCACTTTCACTTTTCACTTTCAGGCATTGGAGAAGGAAATGGTAACCCACTCCAGTGTTCTTGCCTGGAGAATTCCAGGGACCGGGGAGCCTGGTGGGCTGCCGTCTCTGGGGTCGCACAGAGTCGGACACGACTGAAGCGATTCAGCAGCAGCAGCAGCGACACAGAGACCCAGCCCAAGAGTGGGAGTGGGGTTATTTGTCTCCATTGGAAACACGAACCATGTTTCCCTGTAATGGGCTCCATATTTTCGCTGAGCAGCTTCAGATATCTGGCCAGTAGGAAACCCATGTCCTTCCTGCACAATTTCAGCCCTAAGAATCTGTGCCTCTCTCTCCCTAGAGGCCTGCAGAACGAGAGGGAGGAACAGCTAGAAATCAATAAATGGATTACACACCTCTGAGGCTCTGCCATTTGTCATCTCTGACCTACACGGATGTTCTGGGGCTTGCAAGAACCTGAGCTACGTGTGTTTCCACGGTCTTCCTTATCCTCCACTTTGACTTGTCAGTACATTGTTCCCAGTTCTGAGCGGGGTGGTAGAAAGAGAAAGAGGAAAGAAGGGAGGGAGGTAGTAGAATTCAAAGAGAAAGAGAGAGAGAGATTGAGAAAGAATGCCCCAAAGTGCTGGTTCCAGCTGGCCTGTATTGGAGACCAGGTGCCAATATCATCCTAGCCCCTCTGAGGTCAGCTCGGTAATGGGCACCCTTCATTGGCTGCCTGAGAAGTTAGGCTGCTGCTCCCATAGGGAGAAAAGCCTCACAGGCAACCCTGATCTACTTCTCTAAAGACCAGTGAGAAGGAAGGGGAGTGAATTAACCAAGACATTCAACATATGGTCTCCAGGGTGATGTGCAAACTCCACAGAATGTCCTTTAAGGCCATTCAACCATCCGCTCACAATATACCCATGAGTGCCTGCTCTGTGCTGGGCACTGGGCTGGGAGGAGATGGAGAGGGGAACTGACAGCTCCTGCCCCCAGGAGCTTGGCACCACACATGTTATCAGCAAAAGCTCTAGTTTAATCTTGGAGATGAGTTACAAGTGTGTCGGAAAGTACACTGCCAATGGAGATGGAGAGCACTCTGATACTGGCAATTTCAGGCTTCTTTGACTGGAGACCTGGAGAAGGAAATGGCAACCCACTCCAGTACTTTTGCCTGGAAAATTCCATGGATGGAGGAGCCTGGTAGGCTACAGTCCATGGAATCACAAAGAGTCAGACACGACTGAGCAACTTCACTGGCACTGACTGGAGAGGTGATGAGACAAGGTCATCGCTCAGGGTTTGGGGCTGCTCCTTTAACCTGGAGATGATGTCAGCCACTGGCTTATCCACCACTCCTCTACGAACCCAAAGCTCTTAGGGGTCCTTGCAGATGCATTTGCTATCCGAAGCACCTGCCTGCCAAGCAGCAAGCCAGAGAGGCTTAGGACAGCTGGGGGTTGACAGCTGGTGTGTTGCAGGGGGGAAGAAAGTCCAGCTGGGATGAAGGTGCCCTGCAGCCTGGCTAGAACTCTAGAGATGACGGATGGTTTCCTGCGTGTGATGGAGGTGAGGAACCAGGACGGTGGGCTTTCCTTCCAGGGCTGGTCTCTGTGCCAGACTGGACCTCAGCTTCCTCATCTGTAACATGGGACCGCTGGGTGTTACCCTGAGACGTCATTGTAGGGAATGGGGTTAAAGATCACCATTTAGAAGATGGAGCTTTAGGAAAAGGAAATTGTTCAAGCCAGCTCAGAAGTGTCATATACAAGGCCTGACAGAACCAACCCAGGAGTTGGAAAGGAGGGCCAGAGTCTGGGAGATGTGGTGTGGGCTTCTGTGAATAAGGTAATTGTGAGGCAGGAAAGCTTATGTTCTCGGCAGTCCTGAAGCACTGCTTCTGCAGAAAGCTGAAATGACAACTGAACCTACTGAGCCTTGCCATCACAGGGGTTCCAGGCGACCAGGGGCTCCCTTTACTAGAAGTTTCAAGGTGATTTTCCATGAACCTAGGTGTAAGGCATGTCATGTACCTCCTGGCCCAGGCTCTTATCCCTCCCGGCCAAGTCCATACAGAGCATCTTGGAGCCCTGAGCTGATTTGTGAATTAGCCTCAAGGTCCCCCCGCCCTCTCTGTGATTTATGGCTCAGGCCACACCTCGAACTTTCTGCTGGGTGCTGATGTCCTGTCCTTCATCTTTTTCTTTAATCATGAGAGAGTAATTGCAGATATTTAAACACTCGAGTTTCCTGCAGGAATTTCTATACTGGGTTTTATAGGCCTTTTATAACAGAACAAATCACAGTTTGGATGAAATTCTGGGAATTCTCTTGCAGGATAATCATGCTCAGATTGCCTCCCCACTGCTAGCTTAATGTGGCTGTCCAAGTCTGGGATTTACTGGGGAGCCAATTTGTTTTAAGAAATTAACAAAACCAATACCTAAGTAACGCACTGAACATAAAGTTTTTATTCATTTTGGTGAAAGTGGAAAAAAAAAAAAAAAGAAAGAAAGAAAAAGATACCCAACATTCTACTACTCACAAAACAGCTCTTGGAAATCATTTTTATGAAACTGAATCTTTCTCCCCAAATGATTCCCTCATGCTAAGCGGGAGGCAGTGTGGCCTGTAATAATCACTCCCTTGTATTTGTCTGGTAGCCGGCTCAAGCTCTGCAGGCTTTGCCTGACCCAGAGGTCTCGTTGCACCATCTTTATACTTTTTTACTTTATTTATTTATGTTTTTTTTTTTTTTTTTTTACGGAAATGCAGGGAGCCATGTTGATGAGAGAGAATTCTCATATGGGAAAGGCCATTTGAGGACTGTGAGGATTTAGACACACAAGAAGGGAACTGTATCCTCACACCCCACACATATACAAAGTATCATTGTCTTTTCAGACTGTGTCCTAGAAATGAAAAGAGGAAGAAGGATGTACTTTCTGCAGAATTGCATGTTTGAAAACTTCTCTAAAAACAACAGTGTTTCTTCCTGGGGGGCTTGTCTCCCCCTTAATTGCTCTTATCTGCAGAGCCCTGGATTCTGTTCTCTCCTCACCATTAAAGAGAGTGATAGATATATTCCAGTGAACAAGCACTCAGTACTTCTGCTACGGGGGCAGGAGCTCCGAACTCTGGGGACAGCTAAGAATAACACCAGTGCCCTGCCACTGAAACCTGGGAGACAATTTGCACTGTCCCAAGACCTACATGGGTTGACCTGTTTTCTCTAGACAAGGACATTCCCTGAGATTGCTGTCACCACCTAACCCAGCCTCCTAGCACCAGGGACACAACTGCCACACTTCTTGAGTTCCAGGCCAGGGCATTTACTGGGCAGTGCAGGCCCTGCATTTACATCTTCTCACCCCTGGCAGGCACACATGCCCGACTGCACTCTCTGCTGTCCAGGGCGTGCCCACGAGCCAGGCCCTAGGGCTTCACCTGAGGGTCCTGGTAGGACGCATGCAGGTCCTGGCCACCCACAATGGGACACTCTTGAAGCTGTGTGGGCCCTTCAGACCTGACCCTGCTCCTACATATCCCAACTGTGTAATCTGCTTCCGCATCCCTTACTCTCCGGCTGGTCCCGGGATCTGGTGCCTGGAGAGTCATCCTCAGCCCTGAGGTCTGGGTTGGGGTTCCCTGGTCCACTCGGATATGACAGCTGGATCTGAATGAGCTTGGCTTTCTGGAACCCCAGTCACACTGTTGACTTGGGACCTGCCTTGGTGTGAGGGCCAGAACTTCCCCAGGTGGTCTGAGCTTACTGCTGGCGAAAGTTACCTGGCAGCCTTCTCTGGAGTTCCAGCCTATGATGGAGAACACTGCAGGCATCAATCCATACACTTACATTGTGGAGAGATTTGACACCCTGGAAGCGACTGGCTCCATTGGGCACATGCATGCCTCCTCAGTGCCCCCTGCTGGCCGATTTGCACACTTCCGGTGGCTTTGAGCTACATTGACCTCATTTATCAGGCCTGCAGGTACAAGGCTCTGTGGAGCAACTAAGACCCTGAGCCTCAACTACTGAGCCCATGCTAGAGCTTGTGCTCTGCAGCGAGAAGCCACTGCGATGAGAAGCTAGCAGACAGCAACTAGAGAGCAGCCCCCACTTGCCACAACTAGAGAAAGCCTGCACACAGCAAAAAAGACCCAGCACAACTGCAAAAACCAATGGCGACGAAGTGATGGAGGAGCCACTGCGCCCACACGGGAGGGCATTTCAGGCAGCGGAAAAGCAAGGACAGGGGCTAGAAGTGGCGTGGCCAGTGCACTGGACGCAGGATGGGGAGGAACATCAGAGTGAGGTCTGAAGGCTGGCCGGGCCCAGATCCCAGAGCAGACAAGGAGCCCAGATTCAGCTGAGCGTGTGGGATGAGCCCCGGGAGGCTGAAGTCAACCCTGTCCCAGTGCAGAAAATATGCACTTGGCACAGGCCTGTGCCCATGGGGATCTAGGAAACACCATTTTCTTGAAAGAATATGTTTTAAATAAACAGGCTTTATTTCTCACAGCTGAGTTCTCTCTTGCTGATGCAGTCTCATTGAAGAGAATTTTATTTTATTTATTTATTTATTTTTGGCTTGCAGGATCTTAGTTCCCCGACCGGGTATGGACCTGTGCTTTCTGCAGCCAGAGGGAGCAGGGACAGGAACTGACAGCCAGACCTGCAGTCGGGACTCCGGGTCTCTGGGAGACAGAGCGTGAGCCCAGGCTCCCCTTGCTGATGGCCACACACCATCTTCCCACTGCCCTCTCTTGCTGCAGACCCCAGGGCAGGAGCTGGCCCGCTTTGGGGATGTGGTTTTGCCAAAGCGGTGTCTGAATTAAATCTCGCTGGGCGTGTCTGGTTTGGCAGCTCACTGGGTGGACAGGAAACGTTGCGGGCTTCTGTGACCTCACTAATTCCATTGTGTGGCTTTCAATGTCACTCTATTTAAATCCCTGTCAGAAAGCCCTTCAGGACAGCTGGTTTTATTTACTGTCAATATAACCGCTCCCTGGTTAATACGGGCCTGAACGCCATCAGAGAGGGAAGCATGTGTCTTATAAACTGGACATCCACCTGCTAAAGGAACCAGCCCCCTACCTCTCCCTGGCATATGTGCAGATGAGGAAATTTATTGAGCCCATTTTCATATCTTTTCTACTAATGGGAGGATTTTTAAGACCTTTCTAAGTACAGAAGCAGTAAATCCTGGTTCGCATTTCACCCAAAAACAGAAAATAAAAAATACTTTTTGAGGGAGAGCAGAGAGTCACCCGGCCCACGCCTGCAGTTTGGATAGCTCAGTTCCCGACAACATCAACAAAAGCAAAACAAAACAAAAAAACCGCATTGTAGCAATCAGCCTCTAATGAGCCTCTAACTTGGTTTCTACCTTATCCCAAAGGTATAGCGAATAGCACTGCTTTTTTTAAAATATCAAGAAAACATCATTTGCTCTAAAATGTCCCTAAAAGCAGGTCTAAATTGCCAATAAAGGCTAGGTAATTGTATCAGCATGGATCAGAAAGCATTTCTCAGGCCCGATGAAAGAGTTTGCAGGGCTGAGGAGTGGGGAGCAGTGGCTGCACCCTCAGTCCCTGGGAAGAAGCTTGCCCGGTGGAGGCAAGGGGGCAGAGGGAGAAAGATGTTGAGAACACAATGCAATTTCCCTTTTCAAGCCAAATGCCTTTCTCTCCCCCTCATTTTGCTCTAATTAGTTAAACTTAATTTCTTCTGAGAAGTTGTCTGTAAACTCAGGTTAAATCAAAGAAACTTTCTGGCTCTTTGGTTTTGAGAAGCAGCTCTTTCTTGTTTCCCCTCTTCAGCCCCTAGTTCTGAATCACTTAATTATTTCTCTCCCCGTCCAGGTTAATGACATACAGAAAAGTAGAATGCATGGGCAGCTTGTCTTCTTAATAACATGACCAGCCTTGCCCTCCACCTTAGAGTTCTATAATCACTTGACTAGCAAACACATATACAGTATAAATATTTAAGAAAAAGTAAATTCCATTAAGCTGCTGTGTGATAGATGCAGCGGTAGGTACTTATCTTTGAAATATTAAACTCTAGACATTTATATCCATACAAAAAAGAGTTTCCTGCCATTTGATGAGAATTATGTGCCTGGCACTAATAAAATATTAAACTCCAATTTAAAAGATAAGTATCTTATCCAATTTTTTCATAATAAAACACTTTACGATGCTCAGGAAAGCCAATATGCATCAGAATTTCCATACAATACTGTATTTACAAACTTTCATAAAAGTTTTGTGTCTGCATTTATCAGTGGCTGGCTTCACACTAGCATCCTGATTATTTTCCCTAATGACATGGTGCATTTCAATAATGCATGACGGAAGGTGTACAAACAGCCTTTGTTTTTGTGTGTGGTAATTCCATAGGTTTGGTTAGTGGCTCTCACTGTCAGTTAATTAAATGGAGGTGGTCACTAAGATTGCATTATCCTTTTCGGTCCCCATTATATAAATTAATGTCAAACTGATGCAATGTTTCATGTTTAAAATAACAGATACAAGTGTTAAAAATTATAGCCTGCAGTTTTCCTATTTGACAATGCATTATTTTCAGCTGCAAATGTCAGTTTCTAACCTCTGCCAAGAATATGTGGAGAGGGCAATGAGTAATAAGTGTTAGTTATCAAATTTAGTGTCTTTTGAAATTTGCCCAGTGTTGCCAGGGTGGGGGTGGGGAAGCAGGCGATGTGTACGTGTGAATTTATGGAAGCTCTGCTTCCAGAGCCCAGTGGGATAAAAAGCACTCAGCAAGAGCTCCCCAGCAAGAGCTTCCTCAGAGCGCAATGTCAAGTCCTGGCAGAGGCCCGGGAGGGCCAGCCTTGGGTGGTGTCCCAGCTGTCTCTTCTGCTAGGGATATTTCAGACACCGGGACAGCTAGAACTTATGCGGTCTTCCTGAAGGGTAAGACACTGTCAAATGGCCTAACCTAATTTGACCTGGACTTCATAAGCCCCAGTCTTTTCATTCTGACATAAATCTCACCTTTGCCTTAGATGTTGCTGGGCTGGCCTCAGCCATTGACAGAATGTTCTTGACACCCCGAGATCATTCAGTTTCTGACAGCAGAAGTCACATGCAGGAGCCTCCCTGTCCCTGTAGAGATTGGCTTTGACAAAAGGATTTCTATTAGCAGCCTTCTCCCTCTTTGTTTTGATAGATGTCAAAAGACAGCTCTGCCTTAAGAAATGTAATTACTCAAGAGGATGATTGGAGGTAAAAAGCTAGGAGAGGTAAATAGCATGATGTTGTAAATAAACAAAAATCACCGCAGGGGCAAAACCCCTCTGCCGTCACCTGCAGGTTTGGGATTGAGAAGTGAAAGGTTCCTCCCAAGGCCGTGTCCTTGGGCTCATGAGCAAACAAATGATGCGAGCTTGGGTGATACGTGTAGTGTAGGACCAGCAAAAGAGTTCTAATATCATGACCTTGAAAGGTACCAGCGTGATACCAGATGCCCTGAAGTTGTGACTGGCCAGAAGAGACATTTGCTTATTGTGAGATCTAGGTCTTCAGCAGGAAGTACTACTTGGAGGAGGGGGGTGGGGATGCCTGATGCCTCTGCAGTCCAGCTGATGCTCGGCCAGTGGTGACCAAATTGTTCTTAGAGCATCATTAGTTAGACACATCAGAGAAAGGCACTTTCCAGTTCTAACCAGGAGATCAGAGGTGGCTATCTGCAGAGATTTTAAAACAATAAACATCTTGTAGCCAAAATGACAGCAGGTATGCTAGTCTTCTTACCCTTGATTTTGAGTCCCAACCAAATAGGCAAATCATATTTTATCTTGAGAATATTAGTG
Organism: Bos mutus; assembly: GCF_027580195.1. Classification (NCBI taxonomy): domain Eukaryota; kingdom Metazoa; phylum Chordata; class Mammalia; order Artiodactyla; family Bovidae; genus Bos; species Bos mutus. The sequence continues at coordinate 21,164,201 of NC_091634.1, read as the reverse complement.
CAAGTGGTCATTTCTGCAGGTGTGAGGGTCCATGGGTAACCATGACCAGTGACTGTTGCATTATTTGGCCACAAACATCAGTTGATTCTTGAGCAGGAGCTCTCTCCCTTCTCTTCTAGGAATGAGCAACAGTAGAGTTTCCTTATTTCTGTAAATTACTGTAGAAACAATGGACTGCAATTATCATCACATTTGAAAAGCGTCTGCTAATTACACTCAGGATAAACTGCACTTAATGCCTATGATATCTATTATGAGCAAATCAGTGTGATGCCCTAGCTTGCACTGATCCCTTTATCTTCCAATATTTCCAAGAAACAATTGCTCTGTAAAGGGTTCTTTAAAAGCCTGGCCTGCTGGGGTTCTCCTAGGCAGCTGTTTCTTTTATAGGCTGTAGTCTCACTCACTGTGTAATCTCAGGCGAGTTTCCTAACTTCTCTGAGCCACTGTTCCCTTTTCTATAAAATGGGAGCAAGAACAAGACTTTTGGTGTAGGATTATCATAGTGATCAAACGTGCCAATATGTTTAAAGTTTTGAAATTGTCCTGGTGTGTGATTTAGAGCTTCTGGAAAGTTGGTCCTGGAAGGTTTCTCCAAACAGCCTCTTGAAAAGAGTGACAGCATTGAACTCAAGCAGCGTCGCCCACGGGTGATGGTAGAGATCTGGGTCTGCTCAGACCCTTCAGAGTGGAGGTCATTCCATGCCGGGCTCATGTGGCCTGCTCTGGCTGAATTCGGCTGCTGGCTGCTTCATGTGTATGAGCAGTGGGACAGGAGTCAGGATGCTGCTCTCCTAGCTTTATCAGGAAACTCAAGTGAAGCAAATCACATAAAAGGGGGTTTTGAAAAGTAAACTGCATGGAAAATGGGCTGTTGATCATCATAACACTGTATTATTAAAAGCACGGCTCTAATCTGTTCATTGTTTAGCACCCACTCTGTTCCCTCTGCCCCCGCCTCGGCCGTAGATGAGACCCTGCCCAGGCTCCGAGCATACCCTCGGAGATGCCACGCATCTCACAACCAGAACAATCCTCCTAATATAACCATTCTTGCACCATATTGGGGGAAATCCTTGCTTCCTCATTGCCCCATCTCAAGTTTAGGCTCTTGCCACGGCTCCTTTCCTCAACCTCAACTGGCTCTCCAGCTTTACGTCTCTTCACTCATCTCTTCTCTTCACATCTAGCCAGTTGGAAACTTCTGTTGTTCTTGGAAAAGGCCATGTCTTCTCTCCACTCCTCTCTTTGCAGGCCATTCAGTACTTCAGGCAAAGACTCTAGAGCTAGAATCTTCAGATTCAAATCCCTGCCCATCACTGAGAGGCTGGGTGGCCTTGGACATATTACTTCTCTGAGCATTACTTTCCCCACCAATACTGTGGAGTGTCTATTTCACAGGGTTATAATGAGGATTCATTAGTCAAGATTTAAAATGAACTAGGGGTCTTGGGTTACTTTTTTCTTGTGAGATGTGTCTTAGGAAAGAGTGACTCAGCTCCTGGGCAAGATATGAAGATTTGTCTTGCAGAGGCCTCTCACTTTCTTTATCTGTAGACCCTTGAAGGCTGAAGTTCAAACATTCCCCTTCCCAGGAAACCCTTAATTCTGCATTAATTCATGGCTCTTAGTTAACCCTGAAATCATGGCTCTCTTCCACCCACACGCTTTAGCTCTGTATTACTCACTATTCAGTCTCCCAAGGTGTGATCCTAGTAGGACCTTAAAACAGCAGAGAAACCCAAAGCCAAATGGAAACTTGGAATCTCCGGACCTGGCCTTTGACATGACTGGTGTACCATCGTTTTTTATTGCTTTTACCTGCTATGTGATGGTTTTTATCTGGCACGTGACTGTAGATTCACATTGAGGATCATTTCAGTCTTGCTCTAATGCTCTCTTTTTGTCTGGAAAAAAATACAGAGAGGACTGTAGTTCTCTATGATATGACTCTGAATTAAGAAGAGTTACCTGGGAGAAGAAAATGAAGAAGAAGGAGGAGGAGAAGAAGGTCAAGTAAGGAGGAGGAGGTGGAGGGGCAAAAGGAAAGAAAGAAGGGAGGAAGGGAGGGCAGGGGGAGTTGAGGTCCCTTGTCTGGCCTTCCTGGACCTAGCTCACTTTCCTCCATCTAACTTGACGCGGATCTCATGGTATATTTGAGGCCTCAAATCCGATCCATTCTGTGTGACAAGGACAGGGTGGGTGGCTTCTGTCTGCAATTTAAGGTAAAATTAACGCATATGCTTCTTCGGTATTTTCACAGTATAAGACTTCCAGCCAAATGTGAGTGTTTCCACACACTTCCTTCCCGAGAAGACGGATTTGCATATGCATTAAGGCCATTTTATCAGAACGCACACACAGAGGAGTGACACATCTCATTGACAGCGCCCGGGTGACGGATAACGCCGCACAAAACACACATTTGCAAGGAAAATAGGAGGAGGAATAGAATTAAGGGCCGGTGTGTGAATGGCAGCGTGTTTCGTGCGAGGAACCACAGATTGCACTGCCTGACTCACTTCCCCGCGCTGGCACTGGGTGAGTTCTGAGTCAGGTGGCGACAGGTGCTCCCGGATCGGATCTACCTGCATTCCCGCTTGGGTGTGGCTGCTGGGCACCTGCCTCTTTGGTGTTTCACACCTGAGACACAGTGAGCACCACCTGCCCTGTGATGCCCACTCTCTGGCCCCTGATCACGGTTTTACCTCCTCTCCATCTCCTACCCACGTGCTCGGCGCACACGTGCATCCCAGACCTCATATTGCCCTTCCTGCAGTCTGTCATGTGGGGCATCCAGGGGAGAAGCTCCTGGCAGCTCATGCTCCTTAAACTTGGGCACCCCTCACTCTTAGGGCCCATGAGCACCAGGAGAGGTGGAGGTGGTGGAGAGGGGAGGCCAGCTAGGAATTAGGAGTCATTTCAGGGAGCACCTAAAAAAGCCCTTGTGCATGCTAATTCGCGTCACTGGTGTCTGACTTTTTGCGACCCTCTGGGCTGCAGCCCTCCAGGCTCCTCTGTCCATGGGATTTTTCAGGCAAGAACACTGGAGTGGGTAGCCCATCCCCTTCTCCAGGGGATCTTCCTGACCCAGGGATCAAACCCATGTCTCTTAAGTTTCCTGTAGTGACAGATTCTTTACTACTAGTACCACCTGGGAAGCCCCAAAAGTCCTTAGAAGGGCCCAAACCTCCAAGTCCCCAGTAATGTATTATGATTTCTCATTCTCAACCGTCACTTTCATACGAATGCTTTTCTTACAGAGGCAAAAGTCCAAACTGTGGAAGTCTCAGTCTTCCTTCTTTCTGTCAACTCAGTTCTCAGCACAAATTTCACCTTCTTGGAGGATCTTTTGTATTACTGGCCCCAAGCCCCGGTTACTCTATACTTTACCCTGGTTTGTAGGATTTAATGACACTCAAAATCTGCCCCATTCATTTACTCATTCATGTCTCGTGTGTTTGTCTGTTCCACATCTCGACTGTCCCTGGGCACAGGACCCTGGTCTGCTCACTCATCCTCCTGTTGCTACATCTATAGTCTCTTTCAGCAGGTGTGCTGAACACAGTGGTCAGATGCCCTGTCTGCCCATGACTTTCTCTGCCCTCTGAAAATGCCATTTATTTCTCTGGAATGACAAACTTCCTTGTGAAGGAAAGGATTGGCAAAGTGTATGGAATTTTCGATTCTTGCTTTTTGTACCCTGGGGAAATATGCCAAGTTCAAGGTCTAGCAGAGACCATGACAGGAGTAGTCCCTGGTTTCTGGGAGTTCAGTTTGTGGAAGACACAGACATTTCATGGGAAATCACACAATGATTTAATGAGAGTTGTAACAGGCAACTGAATGCTCTTGTGATGAGCATGCATCCTGGTCCTGTCAAGCTGGGCCCTGCCTCAGTACCTTGGAGAGCAGCACACACAGCAGGCATCGTGCCCTTTGGCCCCCCTGATGACCTCAGCTTCTCTCAGCCTCTGTTCCTAGGAGCAGTCATGGGGAGAAGGAACGCCCTGACCAGCCCTCACCTCCTTCCACCACCCCTACCTATCTCCAAGTTCAAGGCTCCCTGGAGTTCTCCTCAGACAGCCATGTTACCTCTTAAAGTGGCACCTTCTCCCACCTCCCAGATGACTCTGGGGACTGGGCTTTCGAAGGAGAGTTGACGACTTATGGGCCAATGTGGCTAGCATGGCTAACCATACCAACTCAGATGGGGTCTTCCCATTTTAACCACCTGGGAAATGCAAGTCAAAAAATTAAACGGGTAAAACCCAAATCTCCCCTTTTTATTAAATGTCTATATAATATATGTAGATAACAAATGTATATATATATATTTTTAATTGAAATAAAATTGATTTACAATGTTGTGATAGTTTCAGGTATACAGCAAAGTGATTCAGTTCAGTTCAGTTCAGTTCAGTCGTGTCTGACTCTTTGCGACCCAATGAACCGCAGCATGCCAGGCCTCCCTGTCCATCACCAACTCCTGGAGTTTACCCAAACCCATGTCCATTGAGTTGGTGATGCCATCCAACCATCTCATCCTCTGTCGTCCCCTTCTCCTCCTGCCCTTAATCTTTCCCAGCATCAGGGCCTTTTCCAATGAGTCAGCTCTTTGCATCAGGTGGCCAAAGTGTTGGAGCTTCAGCTTCAACATCAGTCCTCCCAATGAACACCCAGGACTGATCTCCTTCAGGATAGACTGGCTGGATCTCTTGGAGATCCTTGGAGAGGATCCAAGGGACTCTCAAGAGTCTTCTCCAACACCACAGTTCAAAAGCATCAATTCTTCGGCACTCAGCTTTCTTTATAGTCCAACTCTTACATCCATACATGACCACTGGAAAAACCATAGTCTTGACTAGACGGACCTTTGTTGACAAAGTAATGTCTTTGCTTTTTATATGCTGTCTAGGTTGGTCATAACTTTCCTTCCAAAGAGTAAGAGTCTTTTAATTTCCTGGCTGCAATCACCATCTGCAGTGATTTTGGAGCCCAGAAAAATAAAATCAGCCACTGTTTCCACTGTTTTCCCATCTATTTGCCATTCAGTTAAATATATATTTGAATATATGTGAACATATATATTCTTTTCAGGTTCTTTTTCATTATAGGTTATTATAAGACATTGCATATAGTTCCCTGTGCTATGTAGTAGGTCCTTGATGGTTATCTATTTAATATATAGCAATTTGTATCTGTTAATTTAAAACTCCTAATTTATCCTCCGCTCTTCCTTTTTGGTAACCATAAGTCTGTTTTCCACATCTGAGAGTCTATTTCTGTTTCGTAAATAAGTTCATTTGTATCATTTTTTTTTTTGATTGCACATGTAAGTTATATCATATGGCATTTGTCTTTCTCTGTCTGACTTAATGTGCATTTGGTTTTTTTTCGGAAGGGCGGAGTGAACTGTGTTGTCTGCCTTCTCTTTTGTGAATCTCTGGTCCTGGCTTCCTTGGAAACTTCATGCATAGATTCACCTCTCTGACTCCCTCAGGGCCACTGGCGACCTGAAGAGTGGCAACCGGATGACATGCTCACGAACACGAAGGCTGAAAGCTTACGTCCAGATGGACACAGTCAATCTTTGCTGGATGTTGAAATGCCGCTGGAGGTATACTCAGGTCCTGTTTCTAGGTCTCCCTCTGTGGGAGCAAACGATGCAACTTCAGTGGGGAGAACTTTAGCAAACTGCGTACAATTGACCAACTTGGCTGTATATTTAATCACAGTAATCTGCATTACTGACGCATATGATCAAAACCTGCCAATCCATTTGGCTGTTTTTCACAATGGAGTTACAGCCAGAGTCAGAGGCATAGACCAGGTACATAGGCTGTTTTAAACCCTGTCCTCATTCCATACTGCCAGCCAGCACTCAGCTGAAGCATGGGACAACAGTGGGAGAACCAGAGCCACTGCAGTTCACCAAAGATAATTTGTGAAAGGGTAAAATAGCTTAATCTAATTAACCTTATTGTTAGTGGTGAAGATTGTGGCAATGACAGGTGTATCAGAAGTGCAAGATATCAGAACTGTTTGTCATTAAAATCCCAACCTAGAACTTCATTATTTTTGCTAAGAAATTGTAGAACATTCAAATTTTTTCTATCAAGTGCCTCACCGAGTGCTGAGCCTATCTTGTTGCTATGCATTAATTTTATTTTTCCATTGGAGACTTTGATGATAGTTCACATCTTCACTCTCTCTAACCTGGTAGCTTCTCTATGTCTTTGGGAGAGGAATTTGTAATTGCTGGAATATTCTTGGCCATCCTTCATTTGGAATTTATGTGGTAATTTCAGCAAAACCGAGACCTTGTGCAGCAGTTTTCATCTTTTTCAAGGCTGCCTCTATTTCTTGAGATGCTGGAGGGTTTCCAATTATTCCTTCTGGTCTCTTTGGATGTGAATCGTAACAGATCAGCTGAGAGTCGCAGTTCAACATTGTTAAGCTTATCAATATAAATATAATGTTAAACCCCTTTTAGATAATTGGAGTTATGTGTGAAAATGTGACCAATTTGTGCATAAATTGGTCCTACACTTCTTCCTGGCAAAGACAGAGAGAGAGGGAAAGAGAGACCAACCATATGTGAGGCTGGTTCGCTTCTTCTCAAGGACTTTTCTGCACCTTGAATCCTTGATCTGGTTTTGTGGCTGTTGGCAGTTGGAAACCTGCAGGGCTTATGTAAAACCATAAGGTCTTTTGCCCCTTTGAACCGAATTCTTTCGTTCTAGAGGCTATCAAGTGAATATCAACAAGGCACTTAAACATCACACCAACGGGGAAGATGCAGACAGTCTTGAGAATTAAACGTCTCTGCTTGGACCACTACCAAATTCAAACAACCAAATGGAGAGACTGACGCCCATGGAGAAGGGAAGAGAGGGTGCTGAGGGAAATCCTGGAACTGACTCCTCCTGCTTGGAAACCTTGCTGTCACTTCGAGATCCTGGAAAGCTCATACTCTGCTGCGTGAGTGTTCGTGTGTGTGTGTGTGCGTGTATGTGTGTGTTGACGGGTAGGGAGTGGGAACTAGTCCATTTCTCCAGTTGTGGGTCCTCCGGAGCTGGTTAAGAGGCAAGGGATGATTATTATACAACTGCCCGAAGCATTTTACAGCTTAAGAGTGTTAAACAAAATCAATCCTTTCTACAATATTGAGCTAAATATTATTATTCAAACTTTATAGATAGAGAAATTAAGGTTCTCAGAAGATCAAGACAGAAATAAAACAAAAACAGAGGTTTGAGGATACTCACAGCAATGTTCAAAGTCTACTCTGCGTGGTTTTTAAATTTTTAAAAAGGATGTTTCTTTTCCTGCAACAAAGCTGCGATGGAGGTACATTTAAGGAAAAAACACCTGAGGCTCATGTAATCTGTGGGGCCATCTGACAGGTTTCTGACAGGCCTGATGGGGAAGGCTATACCTTGTTTCCATGAGCCTGGGTGTCGCTGGGACTGGAGACCTTCCGACGGAGGCAGGGTTCTACCTCTCTGGGCCTATCTCAGGGCTCAGAACAACAGACCTGCCCTGGTATTACAAAGGTCTCAGGGAAATGTAGACCAAAGTCCAGTGTCAACTTGGGAGGTCCACTCTGCCGTGGCCACTGGGCAGAACATGAGCCAGAACTATTCCCTCCATTCCAGCTCACTGAGAAAACACAGTGGATACCTTCAAGCCCCACAGGTTTGACCTCTGACTTTAGGGGTGCTCAAGGTGGGAGCCTATATAACAATTTCCCCTAAAAGAAAAGGGTCCCAGAGACACTTTGCCCTGGAAAGAGCTGTTTTCTGGGAAAACCTGAGGTGACCATTTCAATTTGTGATTACAATTCCAAAAGAACTCCAGGATTTCAAGGTCATTAGAATTTCCTCAATTCCTCATCCTTTCTCATCAGTCTGCAGGAAAGGGTGCATATAAAGAGGTTTCTTGGACATCAAATGCTCTGTTGAAGCAGGAAGATGAGTGAAACAGACATGAATCAGAAAACATATGGATCCAATTTTGGTTTAAAAATTAATGGGAAAACACATTCTCATCAAACTCAAAACAATGAAAAATATTTCTTAAGCAGGCAAAAACTCCAAAATACAGCTGGGTTGGCCCAGCTCCACACAGACTCCTTAACGCCCCTGATCTCCTTCTTTGGTTTTCAAAAATAGCAAGACGAGCTGAAGGATGTGTGGAATGCATTAGGGCAGCACCAGTGAGATGTGGGCCTCCAGCAGCATGGACCACCAGGACAGGGCCCCAGAAAGACACTGGTGATGGCTGATGCTTCGACACCAGTCTCTCTGGTGCTGTAACCAGAAGGCAGATCCTAGGATTGAAGAGGTGCCCAGAAAGTAACAGTGATAATGATGTTAGGCTCCCTCAGTGACCAAGAGTCTCATAAAATGGAATAGTGGAAACAAACCAAAGGGAAATTCATCTTCTATCATCCATCCGTTGGGTGGGGCCTCACTCTAGAGGAAGGAAAGTGTATCAGGTACAATTCCCAGCCAGCCCTTCCCTGGTAAACTCCTCCTGTGTCCTTCCCACACTCCCAGCCCCAGATCTGCAAAACCATGGTCTCTGAACTGCCTCCTGGGACGGTGCTTCTGAACTGAAGCTGTTCTCTGGTGCCAGGCCTACTGAAGGATCAAGGATGAGGCAGTCTGTTGATGGAAGTGACAAGCGAGGGGAGGGGGAAGTCTGAGCTGTCAGCTTCAGGGCGTATTCAGCCAGCCAGACCAGAGCCTCTAAATTGCCCACCATCCCCTAGATTTTGCTGGTTGACAAGGTTCCTGGACCTCATCCTCCTCAAATCCTTGAACCTCCTCCTCATCTTGCCCCTCCTTCTCAGCCAATGATCATGCCTCTTACTTTAGAGACAAAACAAAAGCCACCAGCTGAAGCGCACCCCAGAATGTCAGCACACCCGGCACTCCACTCACATCAAACCCCATCCTCTTCTCTTTCCTTCTGTGTCAGGAGAGAGAAGGGCCCCTCTGTCCAAGCTGATCCATCCAGTTGTGTGTGTGTGGGGGGGGGGTGGCGGGGGGGATCTGCCTCCTCTGAGACCCTGAGAATCTTCATTCTCTGCTTCATTTCAGACATCTCTCTTCCTTGTGAGCTGATTTCTGGTTGGTGTTGAAATGCTCTATCTCAGAGCCAGACTACCTGGCCTGGTGACTTTAAGGATGGTACCTGGGCTCTCCGTGCCTGGTGTCACCATCTGCAAAAAGATGATACAAGTTTCCATCTAATGTGCTTGTTTTGAAGATTGAAAGAATCAGTACATAGAAAACACTCATAATAGTAGCTGGCTCATCATAAGCCTTAAACAAGTGTAGGTTCTCCCTGCTTCCTTTCTGCTGATATTTGCAAGTGCTCAAGTCTCTCATATTTAGGAAGAAATTCTTTCTCACCCTCACAGCCACCTCCAACTCTTGTCTTCACCCCTGTGATTTCTTCCTCCTAAATACACAGAGAAAATCATTCTGTTTCTCTGCACTGAAGTTGCTTACACCATGCTCTTCCTGCCACTAGATCCAAAGGACGGGTTTCCACACATGACCTCTCACCTCTATTCACCCTTGACCCTGGTAATCTGTTTGTCTTTTTCTAATATGACTCCATTAGCCTTCACACCCTACCCTGGGGCAAGTCCTCCTTAGCACCTCTTAAGGAAAAAAGTGATGTCTTTGGGAGTCTGGCCTCACCATTTCTGGCCTGCTGACCCCTGCTTGCCCTCTCCAGCCAAGTCCTCTCTCCTGAGCCCCACTGAGAAAGGACGTTCAGATGCCTCACAGACGTTTAGCTCTGCCTCTCCCCATCATCCCTGAGCTGGAGCTCCCTAGGAGCCCCTGCATCTATGAGGTGTATCACTGAGCACCCTGTAGCCCAAACCAACGGCCTAGGGCTCATTCTTAAGCATTTGTCCCTCCCTCACCCTGATCCTATTTCCTAGAAACCCATCAGATCCCCGGGCTTGTCTCCAGCTCTGACCCAGACCACTACTCTTCTCCCCCACCTCATTTCCGCGATTTCTTACCAAGTGCTCTCTGGCCTCCAGCCATTCACCCTCCATCCATCCCCACACTCCAACAGGGAGCGATCTCTCCATGTGCCTGTCACTGCCACCGCCACCACTCCCATCCCCACTGAACAACCATGAATGGGTTTCTATTGCTCTGAGGATAAAGGTCCAACTCCCTAACCCAGTTTCAGACTTTTGGGCCTACTGGTGTCTGCTAATTGCCAATGGCAATTCTCCATTTCTTTCTTTCTTTTTCTTTTCTTTTTTGCTCTCTGCTTCAACCACATAAAGTTTTTGTGGGTATTTGTCATGTGTTGGTCGCCCAGCATCTGAATAGTTTACTTTGATTAGGGGAAATCCCCAGAGGGAATCTGCACCCAAAGGGATGTAGATACTCCCCTTCTCTGCTCTTTGGCATCTTTCATGAGTTGATGTGGGCTTCCCTAGTAGCTCATCTGCCTGCAATGCAGGAGACCCAGATTTGACCCCTGGGTCGGGAAGATCCCCTGGAGAAGGAAATGACAACCCACTCCAGTATCCTTGCCTGGAAAATTCTATGGACAGAGGAGCCTGGAATGCTACAGCTCATGGGGTCACAAAGAGTAGGACATGACTGAGCGACTAACACACACTTGAGTTCACGTAACTCAGATCGTCCAGACAAGTGCCCAGTGATGGGACTTCAGCAATAATGTCCTAATGAATCTTTCCTCTGGGATAAGCTTGACTACAGTCTAGGAGGTCCAGCTTCCTTGGGCTCCTGCCTGATTCTGAAGCCCTCCCGTCCTTTGAACAGCATCTAATATTCTTCCAAAAAACTCCTCCTCATCTGAAGTTATCTAGAGATGGTTTCTAGTGTTTGTAATTAAGAACTCTGATGGTTACAAGGAGTTTCTTGCAGACACTCAAACATTTGGTAAGTCCCCTACATGCAAACTTTCAAAAATGGGAATATGCCTGCCAGCCCCTATATGCCAGCTGTTGTCCTGTATTACTGTACTTTTCAAGGTACTGTACCATAAAAATGTTAATTTTTTGTGTTTGTTTTTTGTATGTATTATTGGTGTGAAAAAGATTATAAACTTATTGCTGTACAGTACTATAGAGCTGTGTTGGTTGGGTACCTAGGCTAACTTTGTTGGACTTATGAACAAATTGGACTTAGGAACACACTCTCAGAACAGAACCTGTTTGTATGTAGGGGACTTACTGTACAAGGTGTGTGAGTTGCCTCTGTGTGTGCTCCACTTTGCTCATTCCTCCTCACTCTTCAGACCTGGATTTAAAAATCTGTTCTTTGTCCAGAGCCTCACCAAACCTTTCTCACTCAGATCAATTTAGGTGTCCCTGCAAGGAGATCCAACCAGTCCATTCTGAAGGAGATCAGCCCTGAGATTTCTTTGGAAGGACTGATGCTAAAGCTGAAACTCCAGTACTTTGGCCACCTCATGCGAAGAGTTGACTCACTGGAAAAGACTCTGATGCTGGGAGGGATTGGGGCAGGAGGAGAAGGGGGACGACAGAGGATGAGATGGCTGGATGGCATCACTGACTTGATGGATGTGAGTCTGAGTGAACTCTGGGAGTTGGTGATGGACAGGGAGGCCTGGCGTGCTGCGATTCATGGGGTCGCAAAGAGTGGGACACGACTAAGCAGCTGAACTGAACTGATAGAATGTTTCTGGAGCTCTGTTTCTTTCTCTCTATGGCATGCATCACTCTTTCATGGGACCACTTGCTAAATTGTCTCCATCACTGGATGTAAGACGGTGAAGGACTTCCTCTGTCTTTCTTCCTCTTGCTTTCCCGGGGCGCAGTACTCAGTACAGCATTTGTCATACAGCAATACTCACTAACGTTTGTGAGGGAGTGGATGGACTGCAGCCTCGGTCCAGTGTCTCAAGTGGTCTTCTCTGAATCTTTCTTTCAGCTCACAAGTCCTTGGACTGCAGTGTGAATCACTTGCCTGACTCATCTCCGAGCTTTGCTTCCTAGACCACTGTACCCATTCTTTTTGGTAGAGGCCCCCATCTACGGCCACATCCACAGGCCTGGACTCTCTCTTGGGAGGAACAGGTCTGTGATGTGCCATTTTGTGGACTTGTGCATATGATGTCCCAGAAGCTCTTGACCAAGAACCAGCTAGAGTTGCAACAGTCTGCCAGAGGCACTGGAAGATTCGAGAAAGCTGGAGAGCATCAGCGATGAGAAGATGTCAGTCCCCCCAACTAGAATGTCAATTCTATGTGAGCAGGCTCCTTTTCTTTTTTTCCTCCATGCTCTATTTCCAGGCCTAGAGCAGTGCTTAGCACATGGTGAGGACTTAATATGCATTAACTGATTGACTGAATGTATATCACTTACAATAAAGCAACATAAGATACACGCAAGCATCTTCTTAATAATTCAAAGACAGGACATTCAGAAAATATTCCAGAGAGTGAAGCATGTCCATGGCATGATATTGCCCAGCACCTATTATCACTGACTGAAGATGGGCAAAGTTTAAATGTCACAGCCTTGTTTAGATCACACCAGAAGTGTTGAATATATGGACTTTCATGACGTTACCTAAACACTTGGCCTTCCTCTCAACATCCTAAACATTTGCTTGTGAATTTTCTTGATTTGGGATTTATATTTCTGAAGCATACACCCAAGGGAAGGGATTCAGGACTGTCCTCACCCACCTCTGTCCATGGCTCTTTTCCACAAAAACACCTATTCCTTCTAGGTCATCCTTTTGTTCACTGCCTTCCCTGCCGGTCTACCCAGCTCCTATGGCAAGGCCTCCTTCACGCCAGACTTCCTCCGAGAAATCACTCTGGACCCCTCAGCCCATCTTCTCCTGCCCATCTCTGAATACATCTGGGACCTGATTTCATCTGGACTGCTGCTCTGGTTGTGTCATTGATAAGTTAGCTGACAAAGACAAAATGAAGTCTAATACAAAATGAACCATCCGTTGATTCATAACCATACAGCAAAGGAGTCTCTCTGGTCACTTTCCTGGACAGGGGTTCAAGGAAACATTAGAAAGAAGCATATACGTTATGAAGCGAAAAGGGGAGCTACTGAGACAGTCTCTGATTCGCAAAGGCTGATCAAGGTGGGGTCTGGGAAGCTGGAGAGACTAACTGGTCTTGAGGTACATTTGGCAACCCTGGGTTGGCTGCAGTTTGAGAGAGGAAGGATCCTTCAGGGCTGGGTGGAGGGTTTTCTGTGCTGGGCTATTTCCTGGAAGCAGTGGGGGATGGGGCTTCTGGCTGCCATGGCCGGCCGTCTCTCAAGTCTGAGCACAGCTTATGGGCTGCCACGAGGCAGAAATCATGTCTCACACGTTCCTTGTATGTGCTTCACTTCTTGGCATACAGCCAGCACTCAGTCCTACTTCCAGATTTAATGTGAAGACTTGTTGAGCTGGCTTTGGGGGAGGAAAGGTACTGTATGCCATACTCACCTAGTGTATCTGTGTGCTTCAGTGTGTAAATTTCCATATCGGGAAAATGGGAAGATTGATTTAAGGGAAGGGCATGAATGGATATGGATATGTATGGACATCCCTGTTTTCAATATCCCCTATCAAAGAAATCCACTTCTGAATGTGTGTGTCCTCAAAGTCGAGTGGGTTGTGAGGTGTCTGGCCAAGTGTCTGAGGCACTGGCAAAGCAACAGTCAGGAGACGGGTGTGTCCTACAGAGGACAGTCCTGGCTGTACCCTCTCCAGGGTACAACTGAGCGGCGCTGACTCTGTTTCTCCATGAACCAGCCAATGTCCATCAGGATGGAGGCGCTCTGACAGATGCAGGAGTTGCCCTGCAGCATTGGGTAAGCAGATAGTGCAGAGAGGGGGCATACTGTGACACGGCTGCCTATGTGAACGAAGATGAAAACTTCACATGGACATTATGGAGCCTAGTGTGTTACTGAGCCATTGGAAACACTAGTGCAAAACACAATTTAGTGGTGAAAACCCGCAGAGCATAAGGAAAAGTAGGTGCTCAATAAGCATTTGTTAACTGAAGGATTGAACAAATTCATGTTCTTAAGAATAATGCCTTCCAGTAGCTCTGGACCCACCACTACTGACTCCATTATACATTCTGACCACACATTGGTATGAGGCGTTATGATAGCAGAGTGGTGACCAGTGGGGAATGGCATCTGGTGGGGAGGGGCATATCCTAGGCTTAGATCAAGTGACACGGCTTAGTGAGAATGAGGAGCTGGGATGCTGGGAGACAAGGCAACGTGCAACATAGCTAAGCTGTTCCTATTCCTTCCTTTAACGATCAGATACCTGGGGATGAGGGTGGGGCTTCCCCGGTGACTCAGAGGTAAAGAATCCGCCTGTCATTGCAGGAAACAAGGGCTTGATCCTTAGGTTGGAAATATCCCCTGGAGAAGGAAATGGCAACCCACTCCAGTATTCTTGCCTGGAAAATCCCATGACAGAGGAAACTAGTGGGCTATAGTCCATGGAGTTGCAAAGAATCGGACATGATTTAGAGACTAAAAAACAAAAAAATTTGGGGGTGGGAGGAGCACCCTAAGGAGGATGGCATGGAACTTGGCTGTCTTTGCAAAGAGAAACCATGTCCAGCACAAAATCTCTCCAGTTGCTGGCTATGACTTTGCATCTCTTGTTGATTTTTTTTTTTTTTTTTTTGTCCTCAAAATTAAATGACAGAGTCATTGTGCACTTGGAGCTTCCATGGTATAAATGCAGTGGTCAGTCTTTTGATAAATAGACTTTGAAATGCTCTACATATGCCTACAATGAGCTTTTATCCATTTGGCTAATTTTATTCTTTGTAAGGCACAAAAGACAGGGGAAAATGGCCCTGTGATTAGATCTGGCTCTGAGACTAGGAGAGGGAAGTGAAATTTGAGCCGCCCTACAAAGCACGAGCAAAGCATCCTTTGTACAAAAGGTAGCATCAGAGCATCAGGGGGTCCTGGGGCTAGGAGGGACCTTGGAACCCCTCTGGCCCTATGACTCTCAACATTAACCCTCTGGTCTGGGGCTCAGAGTCGCCTGGGGAAGTTTCAAATCATGCACATGCCTGTGGGGCCAAATTGATCAGAATCTCTGGACAAAGAGCCTAGCCATTTGTATTTTAAAAAGTGCTCCCTGGGCTGGAAGTGGGTGGAGGGTAATATAATAAAGCAAGCTTGCTCTCCCAATACCACGTTCAAAATCAGGCTCCACCACTTTTCTGCTTCTGATGCTTTTCTTACAAAAAGGTAGGGAAGTAGTGTGTATCTCATAGAGTTGTTGTGACCAGTATGTGTGATCATCCCTGTGGGTTTTTCGGAGCAGAGTCTAGCAGTAAGTGTCCGCCATGGCAAAGAGCAGGGCGAGGAGGAAGGCTAAGTCAGCAAACCAGTGACCCAACCCAGCTGCCCTCTCAGCCCAGAAGGGCCTTCCTTGGTACCCTTTCCTCCTTTGAACAGGCTGGCTGTTGGAGGGGGTGCCCTGATCTGATGTTATGTAGCTCTGCCTCGGGACACAGCTGCCAGCTGACCCTGGTCCTCGTCCTTACGTCATCTGCAGTCTGGGTCCTGGGCAGCACTGGCTTGGGTCCACTAAACCCTAAGAGCAGGAGTTCAGGCTTTCAGGTCCTCCCGGGTCACTGTGGAGGGCTGTTTGTCGCAGGACAGCTCGGTCACACCTCAAAGCAGAACTTTCGCACGGTTCTCTGACTTTAACCTACAAGGGTGTCTTCCTATCCTGGAGTCTTATTCAAGTTTCCCCTCAGCCAAGCCATGCCAGATGATGGGTGGATGCGAATGAATACCTGCTGTGGGAGGGAAGCGCACACCTTCCAGGCTGCAGCTCTTGATGAACAGTGCACACATTTGCTGAGGAATCAGGACATAAAACAAATGTGGCAATTTCATCAGATGAACAATTCCAGCATTTAACCAAATGTTAAATATCTCAGGCCAATTCAACCAGCAGTTAAAGTATCCATCCTGAGTGTAAGACACAGAGCTGGGTGCCAAGAGGGAGGCCATGGTGACTTGGCCCAGAGACAAGGCCCGAAACAGAGGCAGGCGTGCCTGTGGTCACAGGGCTAGGGAAAGGGCTGAAGGTGAAGTTCTTGCAGACTGGGTATAAATTGATGAGCTATAATCCAGGCCACCATCACAATCATGTGACCTGTAGTCTTCCCTGGACTCCATGCTCACTAGGGCCCCATATTTGGTTTATGGTACTCCTGTTGCCATTGTGAAATTCTTAATAATCTTTAAATGAAGTGTTCTGTTTTCATTTTGCATTGGACTCTGCAAATTATGTAGCTGGTCCTGAATTGAATTGTAAATGTTCATGGCCTACTGACACCAACACTGTCCTTCCTGCCCCTCTTGCTCCACCCTCAGTGGCCAAAACCACACATCTCCCTGGCTCTGGGGATGGATGAACAATGAAACCTGAGCACCTCTACCACCATAAGCCCTGCTGCTTGTTGTCAAAGGATCTGCATTTTGCTAAATTTGCCCCAAAGTTGCACAGGAAGAGCCCCACACTCCTATATGTGTATGCATTTATATACACACAGACACTCATCTGGAAACTCATACCTTGGCCAGGAGAAAACTCTGCTTTTTCTGTGTCCTCAGCTACTCTGAGAGGTTTGGGAAGCTTTTTTCTGTCTTTTTGGAGAAAGATGAGGATGAGTCAGGTGTTTGTCCCAAACCCCAGCCCCCTGAAGTCTAGTTCTGAGACCCAGCATCAAGGAACATGTCATGATTTTGATGGCTGTTCATCTTGAGTTTTCATATTGATCTTCTCTGTGTTCTGAGGTTGGCAGACCAGGCGATTATGCACATTTTATGGAGGAGAACAGTGAAGATCTGAAAACAAGTGGTTGTTTGCTTTCCCCAGTGCTCTGCTCAGCTGAAGATTGAGGGAAAGGAACAAAAATTCCACCCACAATCTGTCATGGTTGTCACTTCCATGCCCTTCTCAGCTGGAGCACTGTGCTAGCAGCCCCCTTTGGAAGGAGAGATCTGCACATTGCGAGGTGGTGAGGAGGCCTGCTGGGAGACACTGGAAGGGGTTAGCTCCCTGCCAGGAATCTCCACTGGAATATGAAAGAGAAAGGGATTCTGAAAATAACTTCAGGCCTGGATGACTGCTCGGCAACCTTGCCCTCCAGCGGCAGCTCCTTCCTACCAAGCATACCCTCTGAAGTCCTTAGAGCATTAGCAGACAAAACCAGTCCCCTCTGGAGATCAGAGATGCACAGAGAGGCACAGAATTCCACTGTTGCAGAACTTTAAGAATTTCACCAGATCCCTTAGAGAGACCACATGGAAATCCTACTACCCATCAGCTTTCCATGCCCTGAGGGCTCTGTTAGGCAATTGAGGCCCAGGGCCCAGTGGTTTGGACCAGAGGAATGTACCTAATTCTACTGGGTCAGTCTTTCCCCTGAATTTGTAACCTGGATCTGAGGTTCTGGGGGACTGGTGGTCCTGAAGTGCTGAGAACATCTAGAGGGTGGCCCAACCCTCTTCTACCACATGGATATGGAAGGAGAGAAAATCCTTTAGTGGAGGGAGCAGATGGAAGCTGAAAGGGGACCTGTCAGCCCTAGAGAGATGGAGAGCGCACTTGTCCTCCTGGTCCCTTCTGCTTCTAGGAGCCTCTTCCCTTGGAATGATGCCCACCTGGGGTCACCCTCTAGGCTGCTTGTGCGCAGTGGTGTGCAAGGCACAATCATGGGGCCCAGGGGTGATGACTACGGAGAGTCACCTCCCCCGGGTTTTCTCTTGCCTCGTCAGACAGCTCTTCTGGTTTGCATTGCTGTGACCCACGTGCTCAATGTACACCCTTCCTTCAATTTCCACAACAAATTACTCAGGCATTCTGGGCACTTGATTTCCTGAAATTATTTTGGTGAGTTAATATGAGTGCATGGACAAGCAGAGGACAAATTCTGTATTGATGCCCTTGTCCCCAAGAGAGATGTGGCCGCTTCATGGAATACTGTGCCAGAGCCAGCTCCATCAGCCAGCTGTCCCCCTCCTCCCATCCCCAAGCGACTGACCAGTTAAGGGCAATGGTCAAGCTGTCTTCCAGGCTATCTTGTCTCTGAACACCCCAACTCCTCAGAGTCTCACCTTCCCTACCAAGTTTCATGGAAGAGCTTTGAATCCAATGGAGGTGGCCTTTTGGAGAGGAATCCATTGGGGTTGGGGGCTGGGGGATACCCCAGCATCCCTGCTTGTGACACAGTCAGACCTAGAATTCAGGCATCCTGTCCCTCAAGGCTACTTCAAGGTGATCCTAGTAAGAAACCCAACACCCCACCATGACATATCCAGTGTCTGGCACCCAAGTAAGTGCATATTTTTGTCACTCTCAATGCACATTTTTGATGCTTGAGATATTCCATAAAATTTAACAACTTAAAGTGTACAGTTTTATAAGTTTTGCACAGGTTTATAGTAACACAATGGCCACAGAATCAAGACTTCAAAAATTTCCATCACCCCCAAATCCTCTTGTGTACCTGACTATGAGCCCTACACAACTATTGGTCTGCTTTCTGTTGCTATAGAATTTCAAATAAATGAAATCAGACAGAATGTACTGTTTTCTGCCTGACTTTCATGCAGCATAATGCTTTTGGGCTTATCCAAGTGGTAATAAGTATCAGTACTTCTTTCTTTTTTACTCATTGCTAAGAACTATTCCATTGTATGGATATGCCACAGTTTGTTTATCCACTTGCAGATTGGTGGATATTTGAGTTATTTCCAGTGTTAGGCTATTATGAATAAAGCTACTAAGAAAGCTTGCATACATGTCTTCACATGGGCATATGTTTCATTTCTCTTAGGAAATAAATATCTAGGAGTGGAATTTCTGGGTCATAAGGTACATAGGTATTTAATTTTATAAGAAACTGCCAAGTTGTTTTCCAAATGGCTAAACCATTTCGCTTTCTCACCTTCACTACGTGAGACTTATGATTGTCCCAAGTCTTTACTAACACTTGATATTATCAGTTTTTGTATATTAGTTATTTTAATGGATACACATCTCTTTTTAAATTTACATTCCCTGAATAACCAATGATATTAAACATTTTTTCATACATGCATTTGCCTTCTTTGAATTCTCTTTGTTGAAGCATTTGTTGAAACCTTTTGACCATATTTCAGCCAGGTTTTATGTTTTTTTGATTTTTAAGTTATAAGGATTATTTATATATTCTTGCCTTTTTATTTTATTAATGGTTTTCTCCAATGAAAACATTTTTAATTCTGATGAAGCTTACTTTTTGTTTTTCTTTTCCGGTTTATACCTTTTGTGCCAAGCTGGAATCAAGATTGCCAGGAGAAATATCAATAACCTCAGATATGCAGATGACACCACCCTTATGGCAGAAAGTGAAGAGGAACTAAAAAGCTGCTTGATGAAAGAGGAGAGTGAAAAAGTTGGCTTAAAGCTCAACATTCAGAAAACTAAGATCATGGCATCCGGTCCCATCACTTTATGGGAAATAGATGGGGAAACAGTGGAAACAGTGTCAGACTTTATTTTTTTGGGCTCCAAAATCACTGCAGATGGTGACTGCAGCCATGAAATTAAAAGATGCTTACTCCTTGGAAGGAAAGTTATGACCAACCTAGATAGCATATTCAAAAGTAGAGACATTACTTTGCCAACAAAGGTCCGTCTAGTCAAGGCTATGGTTTTTCCAGTGGTCATGTATGGATGTGAGAGTTGGACTGTGAAGAAAGCTGAGTGCCGAAGAATTGATGCTTTTGAACTGTGGTGTTGGAGAAGACTCTTGAGAGTCCCAAGGAGATCAGCCCTGGGATTTCTTCAGAGGGAATGATGCTGAAGCTGAAACTCCAGTACTTTGGCCACCTCATGCAAAGGGTTGACTCATTAGAAAAGACTCTGATGCTGGGAGGGATTGGGGGCAGGAGGAGAAGGGGACGACAGAGGATGAGACGGCAGAACGGCATCACTGACTCGATGGACGTGAGTCTGAGTGAACTCTGGGAGTTTGTGATGGACAGGGAGGCCTGGCGTGCTGCAATTCATGGGGTCGCAAAGAGTCGGACACGACTGAGAGACTGAACTGAACTGAAGAAATTTTTGCCTAGCCCAAGGTCACAATTTTTATCTATTTTCTTCCCAGAAATTTTTGGTTTTATGTCTTATATTTGGTAATCCATTTTTTTCCTTTTTCCTCTTTTTTTTAAAAAAAATTTAATCTTTATTTTATATTGGAATTTAGTTGATTCACAATGTTGAGTAAGTTTCTCATGTACTGTATAGTAATTCTGTTATACTATCTCACAATAGGGTATGAATGTCTGCCTCCTTCCCACCATCCTTCCCTTCTCTCATCTTCCTTCTGGGGCACCCCCACTGTCATAGTTAGAAAGAGCAATAATAACTTGCAAGAGACCAAGTAGGACCACTTAGAATCTTCAAACATCAAAGCTAGAAAGAATCAAAAATGTCATGAAGTGTGAATCCCTCACTTGTAAAATCAGGGAAAAGAGGCCCAGAAAGTTTAAGACACTTGCTCAATGTCACAGCACCAGGAAATGCAGAGAAGGGAACAGATCCCAGGTTTCCCAATTGCCCGTGGGGTCTGATGCTCATTTCCCACCCCAGCAGCCTCCCTCTGTGGGCCTTCTCTGAATACCAGTGGCTCACCATTTCTCAGAACTTTACAGAACCATCTGGAAAAGGAGCGTTCTCAAGTAGAGTTTGACACAGATCTGCCTGTGGAAGGAAAAAGACAGAAGGCTTGAGTTAAGGGCACTGATCCATTTCCAAAATGGTCATCTGAAAGTGCTCAGTTGCCTGCTAAGTGGTCCCACACTGTCACATATTTCAGGCCATGGAGATGTCCCATGATCCAGACTTCTATCAGACTCTTGTTCCTTCATCCATGGCTGGTGCATGGCCCCCATTGGTTGTAGACAGAGTGTGCAGCAAGTACAGATGCATTACACCAGCAGCCGGGAACGGACACTGTCCCTACCACATGACTTCAGGGTCTAGGTTGGAAGAGTGAGTACCAACCTTGCCTTCTGGTGCTGCTAGAGGTGGTACCCTAGGGGAGTGTGTTGTCCAAGAACATCCGCCATGGCAGTGACATCACAGGCCAGCTTGTCTAACTCCATACTTTGCTGATGAGGAAAGTGAGTACTGGAGGAGATGTGACGTGTTCCTAACATCACACAGCAAAGTTGCATCATGCAGTTTAAAGTACAAAAATTCAACTCTGGACATCATTCAGTTCAGTTCAGTCGCTCAGTTGTGTCAGGCTTTTTGTGACCCCATGGACTGCAGCACGCCAGGCCTCCCTGTCCATCACCAATTCCCAGAGCTTGCTCAGACTCATGTCCATTGAGTCAGTGATGCCATCCAACCATCTCATCCTCTGTCACCCCCTTCTCCTCCTGCCTTCAATCTTTCCCAGCATCAGGGTCTTTTCCAATGAGTCAGTTCTTTGCATCAGGTAGCCAAAGTATTGGAGTTTCAGCTTTAGCATCAGTCCTTCCAATGAATATTCAGGAATGATCTCCTTTAGGATTGACTGGTTGGGTCCCCTCGAAGTCCAAGGGACTCTCAAGAGTCTTCTCGAACACCACAGTTCAAAAGCATCAATTCTTCAGTGCTCAGCTTTCTTTATAGTCCAACTCTCACATCCATACATGACTACTGGGGAAACCATAGCTTTGACTAGATTGACTTTTGTTGGCAAAGTAATGTCTCTGCCTTATAATATGCTGTCTAGGTTGGTCATAACTTTTCTTCCACAGAGCAAGTGTCTTTCAATTTCATGGCTGCAGTCACCATCTGCAGTGATTTTGGAGCCCAAAAAATAAAGTCTGACATTGTTTATATTGTTTCTCCACCTATTTGCCATGAAGTGATGGGACCAGTTGTCATGATCTTTTCAACATTCAGTTTTCTGAATGTTGAGTTTTAAGCCAACTTTTTCACTCCCTTCTTTCACTTTCATCAAGAGGCTCTTTTTATTTCATCAAGAGCGGTGGCTGTGCAGTGCTGGAGTGGCTGAGAGGAGATACCCCACATCCAAGGTCAGAGAAACCCCAGTAAGATTGTAGGTGCTGAGAGAGGGCATCAGAGAGTAGACAGACTGAAACCACAATCACAGAAAACTAACCAATCTAATCACCTGGACCACAGCCTTGTCTAACTCAATGAAACTATGAGTCATACTGTGTAGGACCACTCAAAATGGATAGGTCATGATGGACAGTTCTGACAAAATGTGGTCCACCAGAGAAGGGAATGGCAAATCACTTCAGTATTCTTGCTTTGAGAAGCCCATGAACAGTATGCAAAGTCAAAAAGATAGGACACTGAAAGATGAATTCCCCAGGTTGGTAGGTGCCCAATATGCTACTGGAGATCAGTGGAGAAATAACTCCAGAAAGAATGAAGAGATGGAGCCAAAGCAAGATTGAAGGCAGGAGGAGAAGGGGATGACAGAGGACAAGATGGTTGGATGGCATCACTGACTCAATGGACATGATTTTGGGTAAACTCTGGGAGTTAGTGATGGACAGCGAGGCCTGGCGTGCTGCAGTCCGTGGGGTCACAAAAGTCTGACATGACTGAGTGACTGAACTGAATTGAACTGAAGAGGCTCTTTAGTTATTTGCTTTCTGCCATAAAGGTGGTGTCATCTGCATATCTGAGGTTATTGATATTTCTCCCGGCAATCTTGATTCCAGCTTGTACTTCATCCAGCCTGGCATTTCTCATGATGTACTCTGCATATAAGTTAAATAAGTAGGGTAACAATATACAGTTTGGAACCAGTCCGTTGTTCCATGTCCAGTTCTCACTGTTGCTTCCTGACCTGCATACAGATTCTCAGAAGGCAGGTCAGGTGGTCTGGTACCCCATCTCTTTAAGAATTTTCAACAGTTTGTTGTGATACACACAGTCAAAGGCTTTGGCGTAGTCAATAAAGCAGATTTTTTGGGGAACTCTCTCTTTTCAATGATCCAGCAGATGTTGGCAATTTAATCTCTGATTCCTCTGTCTTTTCTAAATCCAGCTTGAACATCTGGAAGTTCACGGTTCACATACTGTTGAAGCCTGGATTGGAGAATTTTGAGCATTACTTTGCTAGTGTGTGAGATGAGTGCAATTGTGCTATGGTTTGAGCATTCTTTGGCATTGCCTTTCTTTGGGATTGGAACAAAAACATGATTAATTATTTCCTTTTGTTTGATGAGACGAAATAAAAGTTATATTTTAATGTGTCAGTCAGTTCAGTTCAGTCACTCAGTCGTGTCCAACTCTTTGTGACCCCATGAATCGCAGCATGCCAGGCCTCCCTGTCCATCACCAACTCCCGGAGTTCACTCAGACTCACGTCCATCGAGTCAGTGATGCCATCCAGCCATCTCATCCTCTGTCGTCCCCTTCTCCTCCTGCCCCCAGTCCCTCCCAGCATCAGAGTCTTTTCCAATGAGTCAACTCTTCTCATGAGGTGGCCAAAGTACTGGAGTTTCAGCTTTAGTATCATTCCCTCCAAAGAAATCCCAGTGCTGATCTCCTTCAGAATGGACTGGTTGGATCTCCTTGCAGTCCAAGGGACTCTCAAGAGTCTTCTCCAACACCACAGTTCAAAAGCATCAATTCTTCAGTGCTCAGCTTTCTTCACAGTCCAACTCTCACATCCATACATGACCACTGGAAAAACTATAGCCTTGACTAGACGGACTTTTGTTGGCAAAGTAATGTCTCTGCTTTTAATGTGTACTCTTTATTATATATTTTACAATTGCATTGGAGTTACCACATAGAAATTACTGAATAGTGTTATCTTCAGAAATCCACATATACTGTGCTTTACAGCTGATTTATATTATATGTAGCCAAAATAACGCTTGAGATGGGATTTTCATCTTACCTAATCCTCTGTAAAGGATGTGACTCTGTGTAGCTGTTTAAATTGGGAGGGGAGGGAGGGGAATCTTGACTCCTAATTAAGCACTCTTTCCCCAGCATCGATCTGCCTTTATCTTTCAGGAAAGTGTCTAATTTTTGTCTGTTTGCCCCTCTCCAAGAAAAACAGGGGGAGGAGGGTGCAGGATGGTGCTTTTGTCAGGAAGTTTGGAGATGGAGCAAAATGCAAATAGCAAATTTCCACAAAATGGAGTTTCTGATGGACTCAACAATAAGGGCTTAATCTGCAAAGCACCTCCCTCACCCAACTCCAAGCCCACTAGGGCTGCTGTTCAGCTCCTGGGGCTGAGAACAGCCCTTGCCATATCTCTTTAATGCTGGGTCTTCCTCTGGGTTCTTCGTCTCTCTGGGAAGTGACTGTGTACAGGGAGACTGTAATTGGCAGGCTGTGACACTCCTGTCTGCAAGTGTCTCTCTAAGAGCAGCACATTTCAGCCTTTATCTGGTGATGGCTGCTACCTGAGAAAGGCCCTGGGCCATCTCAAAGGGCTTGTAGCAGTTAATTGTGCCTGTTAGGACCAGCAATTAGCCGGAAACTATGGACTTCGAAGCTCCAACACCCACCAGCTTTCAGCTCCTTTCTCTCCCTTTCACTTAACTAGCCGAGCCTAATAGAGGCAGTGAAGGACAGGTAGGGGAGATGCAGTCAGGACGGGGGGCGGGGGCTAGCTGGGTCTTCATCAGCGCCGCCTGCTCTGAGTCCCACTCTCCACCACCGCTCCCCCACCCCGCCCCGGAGGACCGCAAGGAGAAGCGGGCACCAGATGCCCATCTCGTGCCATAAATACTCCCTGTTTATTGCAGGACTGGGGCTGGAGGCTTATTAATCGGTATTGGGAGTCATGCTGCCCCTGTTTGTACAGTTTAAGCATGAGTTGGAAGATGACAATAAAAAACTAATTAGGCGCAGGTCATAAAGGGGACCACATATGCATGGTGTCTGCTGGTTACTATGGGCACACGATGGTTTCGGTGGAAACGTGAGGCAGAACATCTGAAAATTAAGACAATAAATCAGTTTCATTGAATAAAAGCCATGCATTTACCCATTAATTAAGGATAATGATATCCTATAAGCTTTTGTGTACCATAGATAATTGTTACACCTTACCGTAATAATATACATTGAAGATTAAAAATTTCTTTACAGGTATGTGACTAACACACTCTCCTCTGTTTCTAGAAAGAACTAAAGATGTGTGCCCAATCCTGCATTCAGGCTCCATGACCATTTTGGTCTGGTTACTTAGTCCTAATTCCTGGGTGTTCCTCCCTGCTGGTCAAGTGAATCTCCATCCCAGGGACAGGGACACAGCCTAGTGTAGTGATTGGTGTTTTCTTTTGTTTACCTATCCACCATCCTATCCCCTTTTTTACAAAGCAGAAGGGGGAGGAGGGGGATGACCATTGTTCCCCTGTTTGCAGTCTTGGGGTGGTTAATCAAGGTGGGCATGCCATCAGGGCTCAGCTAAGGAAGTTCTCTTAGCTGAGATTTTGGAATCTCAGCAGTGAAATGGAAGAACAAAGACAGGACTATCAGCGGGATTCTGTGTTGGAGACCTCTAAGACTCCTTAGTCATCCTTGGTGGTGAGTGAAATAACAGGCCTCCAAAGGCATTCACACCCTAATCTCTAGAATTTAAGAATGTATTACTTTACATGGCAAAGACACTTTGCAATGATGATTAAGAGTATAGATTTTATGATGGGAAATTAGCTTGAATTGTCCAGGTGTATATGGTATAATCGTGAGTTCTTAAAAGAACAGCATGTTTCCTAGGTGGGTCAGAAAAAGAGACGACAATAAAAGAAGTGCCAGAGATGAGACATGAGAAGGCCTCGGCCACCATTCTTGCCCATTCTTGAAACCAGAGAAGGCAGTGAAGCATATTGTCCATCCCCTAGAGCAGGGGTCTCCAACCTCCAGGACCTAATGCCTGCTGATCTGAGGTGGAGCTGATTTAATAATAATAGAAATAAAGTGCACAATACATGCAATGTGCTTGAATCATCTCAGAACCATTCACCCCCAACTTGGCCCATGGAAAAATTGTCTTCCACAAAACTAACTGGCCCCCAGTACCAAAAAGTTTGGGGACCACTGCCCTAGAGCCTCCAAAAAGAAAGGTAGCCCTCTCAACACTATGAATTTAGTCTGATAAAATCTGTATCAGGGCTATAGAACTGTAAAATCATAAATTTATTTTCTTTAAGCCACTGAATGTATTTGTTACAGGCACTGAATGTATTTGTTACAGCAGCAATAGAAACATAATACACCCTTTGAGTCTTTGTCCTCTGTTCTAACCAGCATCTTTCTGCTGCTTTTAACCAGCCCTCAGTTCAGTTCAATTCAGTCACTCAGTTGTGTCTGACTCTTTGTGACCCCATGGACTGCAGCACGCCAGGCCATCCAGTCCATCACCAACTCCTGGAGCTTACTCAAACTCATGTCCATCGAATCGGTGATGCCATCCAACCATCTCATCCTCTGTCGTCCCCTTTCCTCCCGCCTTTAATTTTTCCCAGCATCAGGGTCTTTTCCAATGAGTCAGTTCTTCACATCAAAGTATTGGAGTTTTGCTTGGCCAAAGTATTGGAGTTTCAGCTTCAGCATCAGTCCTTCCAATGAATATTCAGGACTGATTTCCTTTAGGATTGACTGGTTGGATCTCCTTGCTATCCAAAGGACTCTCAAGCGTCTTCTCCAACACCACAGTTCAAAAGCATCAATTCTTCAGTGCTCAGCTTTCTTTATAGTCCAACTCTCACATCCATACATGACTACTGGAAAAACCATAGCTTTGACAAGATGGACCCTTGTTGGCAAAGTCTCTGCTTTTTAATATGCTGTCTAGGTTGGTTATAGCTTTTCTTCCAAGGAGCAAGCATCTTTTAATTTCATGGCTGCAGTTACCATCTGCAGTGATTTTGGAGCCTGAGGAAATAAAGTCTGTTGCTGTTTCCATTGTTTCCCCATCTATTTGCCATGAAGTGATGGGACCAGATGTCATGATCTTAGTTTTCTGAATGTTGAGTTTTAAGCCAACTTTTTCACTCTCCTCTTTCACTTTCATCAAGAGGCTCTTTAGCTCTTCTTTGCTTTCTGCCATAAGGGTGGTGTCATCTGCATATCTGAGGTTATTGATATTTCTCCCAGCAATCTTGATTCCAGCTTTTGCTTCATCCAGCTTGGCATTTCTCATGATGTATTCTGCATATAAATGAAATAAGCAGGATGTCAATATACAGCCTTGATGTACTCCTTTCCCGATTTGGAACCAGTCTGTTGTTCCATGTCCAGTTCTCACTGTTGCTTCCTGATCTGCATACAGATTCTCAGGAGACAGGTCAGGTGGTCTGATATTCCCATCTCTTTCAGAATTTTCAACAGTTTGTTGTGATCCACACTGTCAAAGGCTTTGGCATAGTCAATAAAGCAGATGTTTTTCTGGAACTCTCTTGCTTTTTAAATGATCCAGCGGATGTTGGCAATTTGATCTCTGGTTCCTCTGCCTTTTCTAAATCCAGCTTGAACATGTGAAAGTTCATGGTTCAGGTACTGTTAAAGCCTGGCCTGGAGAATTTCAAGCATTACTTTGCTAGTGTGTGAGATGAGTGCAATTGTGCGGTAGTTTGAGCATTCTTTGGCGTTGCCTTTCTTTGGGATTGGAATGAAAACAGACCTTTTCCAGTCCTGTGGCCACTGCTGAGTTTTCCAAATTTGCTGGCATATTGAGTGCAGCACTTTCACAGCATCATCTTTTAGGATTTGAAATAGCTCAGCCAGCCCTCGGGGAACTGGAAAAAGAAACTTCACCTTCTTAGGCCCTCAAGCAAATATGGATGGGCCATCTCCATAAGCTACAGGGTTTGGATGGGTTTCTGACTTAGCAAATGCAATGGTGCTGGAAACAAAAAGAAACTACCTACTCTATCTCCCTGTTTCCAGCGACAAACCACACCCTAAACCATTCACAGATACTTACACAACTTAAGCTGGGAAGATTCCCTTCCTCCACCCCTCTTCCTCGTTAAACCTATCCTTTTAAAAAAAAAAAAAAATTTATTAATTTATTTATTTTAATTGAAGGCTAATTACTTTACAATATTGTATTGGTTTTGCCATACATCAACATGAATCTGCCACGGGTGTACACGTGTCCCCCATCCTGAATCCCCCTCCCACCTTCCTCCCCGTACCATCCCTCTGGGTCATCCCAGTGCACCAGCCCCGAGCATCCTGTATCCTGCATGGAACCTGAACATCGTTTCTTATATGATATTATACATGTTTCAATGCCATTCTCCCAAATAATACCACCATCTCCCACAGAGTCCAAAAGACTGTTCTATACATCTGTGTCTCATCTGTGTCTCTTTTGCTGTCTCGCATACAGGGTTATCGTTACCATCTTTCTAAATTGCATATATGTACGTTAGTATACTGTATTGGTGTTTCTTTTGTTCTCAAAATACGAACACCTGGGTCTCCCAACCCAAGTGACACCACCTCAAAATCTCATTTAGTTCTTCTGGGAAAGGAAAGAAATGTGATTTTTTTTTTTCCCACAAAACTCACCTGAGGATTCTGATGCCTGTGGAGTTCTGATGCTGGAGAGAACCACTGGTCTAATTCAAATCCCTCATTCTCTGATAAAGGCATCGAGACTTAAGTGTCCTTCCCAATGGTCCCACAGCCGAGCAGTGATGGAGAATGCTGGGATTCTAGCTCCGTTTTCATACTTGTCTCATGACCAGGGCTGCTGTGCACCTCAGGGCATTACTGCATTCAGTGCACCCCCCCCCACCATGATATTTCATCTGGCAATCTTTGTATTTTAATTGGAGCAGTTCATTCATTTATGGTTTACTTTTATCATGTCATATTTGGATTTAAATCTACCATTTCAACCGGGTGCTTTTGATTAGTCTTACCCACCTTATGCTCCTTTTTTTATCTTTGGATTACTGCTCCCAATGTTTCTTTCCTCTGTTACTTTGGAAGTTATATACTCATTTACTATTATTTTTTACATACCCTAGTGCAGTGGTTTTCAACTACAGAGATTCCTCTCACCATAAGGGAAGCTTGGCCATGTCTGGAGGCAAGTTTGGGTGTCACAATTATGGCAGGAGAGTTTGGGGAGAGTATTTTGTCCTGGTCAGGATTCTCTAGACAAATAGAAGTAATAGGATATAATATATACAGATATGTATATATATATTCTGGAGAAGGAAATGGCAACCCACTCCAGTACCCTTGCCTGGAAAATCCCACAGACAGAGGAACCTGGTATCCTACAGTCCATGGGGTCGCAAAGAGACACGACTGAGTGACTTAACTTTCATATATATATATGTGTGTGTGTGTGTATACGTTCCTATATCTATCTATCTATAGAAATACACACACACCCCCCCCCACACACACATATATATATATACACATCTCCAAGCTTACCTCAGAGAGATTACAGGCTTGGTTTCAGACCACTGCAATAAAGTGAGTCATACATTTTTTTTGTTTCCCAGTGTAAGCTATGTTTACTCTATACTGTACTATATTAAATGTGTGATTGTACTATGTCTAAAAAAATTTCTACATACCTTGACTGAAAATTACTTTATTTCTAATAAGTGCTAACCATCATCTGGCAACACAAGTTTGCCACAAACCTTCAGTTTGTAAAACAGAGAATACCTGTGAAGAACAATAAAGTGAAGCACAATAAAACAAAGTATGCCTATATATATATGTATGGAAATTTATGATAAGACATTGGCTTATGCAATTGTGGAGGCTAAGAAGTCCCACCATCTGCCGTCTGCAAGCTAGAGACCTAGGAAAGCTGGTGGTGTAGTTTGAAGGCCTCAGGACCAGGAGTGAAAAGGGCAGGCAGAGATGAGTACCCCAGCTCCATCAGTCAGGAAGAGAGAGCACATCTTTCTTTCCTCCATGTTAAGATTATCGGTCTACTCATTGCCCCACCCATCCTGAGGACAACAATCTACTTTACTCTACCAATTCAAATACACATATCTTTGGAAACACTCTCGCAGACATACCTAGAAATGATGCTCAACCAGATATCTGGGAATCCCATGATCCAATCACTTTGACACATAAAATTAATGATCACAGATTGCTAATTCTAGTTAGTAGAAATCAGAATCATTGATGAACAGTCTGCAGTATGCAGAACAGTCTCCCACAGCTAAGAACATACGATCCCAAATGACACAGGCTAAGGTTGAGAAACCTTGCCCCAGTGATGACAGCTTTCATCCTTGACTTATCAAAACCCAATGTCAGTTTGGAAACTCTATCTGCTTTCTAGAAAATGCAATAGAATACCTTACTTCCTTTGTCCAGCTTCAGCTCATTTACTGTTGGTTGGGCATTCTCTCTACATTTTAAATGCCATGAAATATCTTTGTTGTTGTCTGACGTAGCCAGTTCTTCATTTAGCTTTGCCCCAGCACTCTTCTTTCCTTCCTGCATCTCTGACCTTCCATCTGGAATCCTTTTCCTTCTACCTAAACAATTTACTTTTCTATTTCTTATAATGCAGATCTGCTAGTGAGTTCTCCCAGCTTTTGTTTGTCTGAAAATGTCTTTATTGCATTTTGTTTTTGCTTTTCTGATATTAGTATATTTATCAATGTCTACATAGAGAAAACTCTGCTCCCCAAGAATAAAAGAAAGCATTCTTGTATCACAACCACAGTACCATTATCACATGTAAGAGATTAACAATGATTTAATGATATCTAAAATAGAGCTAATATTCAAATTTCCATGGGCTTGCCTTGCAGCTCAGTTGGTAAAGAATCCACCAGCAGTGCAGGAGACCTGGGTTCGATCCCTGGGTTGGGAAGATCCTCTGGAGAAGGGAAAGGCTACCACTCCAGTATTCTGGCCTGGAGAATTCCATGGATTGTATAGTCCACGGGGTCGCAAAGAGTCAGACACGACTGAGTAACTTTCACTACACTATTATTATCAAATTTCCATAGTTGCCCCCAAGATGGTTGCATCCTTTTATAATGATTCATCTGGTTATTTTGTCTCTTCAGTCTTTTTCAGTCTAGAATTCTATTTATTTATTTTTAAAATTATTGTTATTTCTTTTGGTCTTTCACGACAGTGTCATTTTAGAAGAATCAGGCCATATGTCTGGTAGAGCATCGCTCATGCTGGATTTTTCTGATTATTTCTTCATGATTTAATGCAGATTCAATATTTTGTCAAGGATATTACATGTGAGCCATACGTACTTATTGTCACATATCACAAGGCACGTAGTGTCAGGCTGTCCTACTAGTGAAGGTCACTTAGTGAAGGTGGTGACTTCCAGGTATCTTTCATGTAAAGGTTTTTCTTTGGTAGAAGTAGGCTATAAGAAACAAATGCATATCTCCCTTTGTAATCAGTAAGATGTATTCTTCTTTGGGACTGTGACATATCACCATCCCTAGCAGCCTTTACCCAGATATTTAGCATCCTATGATGACTTTGCCTCTCTCACTTATTGCACTGGAGATTGCAAATGATTTTCTAATTTTAGAATCCCTCTATATCGATTCATTGGCCTTCTACTGAGAGGAAGAGTATTGAACACTATCTTGCTGTTTGGAAAAGAAAGAAATTCCAAGCTCACATTGTACTTTCTCTGTCCAGATCTGTGATTAACAATTTTCAAAGCATCCCTGGTTTCCTTTAGTGGGAAATGGTACCTAGAAACCAAAATCTGGGCTGTAGGTGTGCTCTTCACTAACTGGTTGCTATTGCTTCTAACTCCTTTCAGGGGAAATAGTCAGGATATATACATATTTTTTCTCAAAACTCTAAGTCATACTGGTAAGCTCCAGTTCAGTAGAACATTGATTTCCCACTTACATTTCCCTCCTCCCACAAAGAAAACCCATTTGCAAAAACGTATTTGTACAATTTCCTAATTTTGTAATGCACAAAATGCTTTCAGATTATACACTAAAACCACCACCACCTACAAACCTCCTAAATAAAGGTTGATATTTCTTTGGAAAAAAAAAAACTTAAATATATATATATATTAAATTACATCTCTATAGGAATGGATGATTAGAGTACTGTGTTCAAAAGTTGCTTAACATTTTTCTTTTCATGGTTATGTTATCAATATTATCAATTGAAGTTACAGTTTAGTTAATTTATTTCTGTGTATATGTATTTGTAGGCTTCTCTGGTGACTAAATGGTAAAGAATCCTCCTGCCAATGCAGGAGATTCGGGTTTGATCCCTGGGTCAGGACAATCCCCTGCGGAAGGGTGGCAGCCCATTCCAGTATTCTTGCCTGGGAAATCCCATGGACAGAGGCGCTTGGCAGCCTGCAGTCCATGGGGTCACAAAAGAGTCAGTCATGACTTAGCAATTGAACAACAACAAAACCACAAATGTATGTTTTCACATTTGATTGTATCCTTTTGATACTATTTTATTTTGCATACATAAAATATTTACAAAATACAAAAATGTGGTTCAATATTCAAAGTTGTTGTTCAAAATTCAAAACTAAGTTTCAAAATTCAAATCTATGTAAAAAGATATTCTCAGGGAAGTCTCACTTGCATGAATATTACCCCATCCCACTCCTACTCATTTCCAGAGGAAAAATTTTCATTAGTTTTTGGTATATCATTCTGTACTTCTTGCTGCAAAAATGAGTATATATGTAAGTATGCATATACATGCATGTTATTACATTAATTTACATATCATTACTAAATTAACATATACATATTATTTCACAATCTTTTAAAAATAAAAGATATCATATTCTCTATATGTCTTATTCCTTGCACTTAATAAAACATTCAGAGAAATATCACAATATCACTATATTTTCTTTCATTTTTAAAAATTTTATTTTATTTATTTTTTAATTCTTCTTCTTATTTTTTTTTATTTGACAATATTGTATTGGATTTGCCATGCATCAACATGCATCTGCCACAGGTGTACATGTCCCCCCTCCCACCTTCCTCCCCATACCATCCCTCTGGGTCATCCCAGTGCACCAGCCCCATATTCCTGTATCCTGCATCGAACCTGGACCGGCAATTCGTTTCTTATATGATATTCAGTCAGATCAGTTCAGTCGCTCAGTCATGTCCGACTTTTTGCGACCCCATGAATCGCAGCATGCCAGGCCTCCCTGTCCATCACCAACTCCCGGAGTTCACTGAGACTCATGTCCATCGAGTCAGTGATGCCATCCAGCCATCTCATCCTCTGATGTCCCCTTCTCCTCTTGCCCCCAATCCCTCCCAGCATCAGAGTCTTTTCCAGTGAGTCAACTCTTCGCACGAGGTGGCCAAAGTACTGGAGTTTCAGCTTTAGCATCATTCCTTCCAAAGAAATCCCAGGGCTGATCTCCTTCAGAATGGACTGGTTGGATCTCCTTGCAGTCCAAGGGACTCTCAAGGGTCTTCTCTAACACCACAGTTCAAAAGCATCAATTCTTCTGTTCTCAGCCTTCTTCACAGTCCAACTCTCACATCCATACATGACCACAGGAAAACCATAGCCTTGACTAGAAGGACCTTTTTGGGCAAAGTAATGTCTCTGCTTTTGAATATGCTATCTCCAGGTTGGTCATAACTTTGCTTCCAAGGAGTAAGTGTCTTTTAATTTCATGGCTGCAGTCACCATCTGCAGTGATTTTGGAGCCCCCCAAAATAAAGTCTGACACTGTTTCCACTGTTTCCCCATCTATTTCCCATGAAGTGATGGGACTGGACGCCATGATCTTAGTTTTCTGAATGTTGAGCTTTAAGCCAACTTTTTCACTCTCCACTTTCACTTTCATTAATAGGCTTTGACTTCCTCTTCACTTTCTGCCATAAGGGTGGTGTCATCTGCATATCTGAGGTTATTGATATTTCTCCTGGCAATCTTGTTTCCAGCTTGTGTTTCTTCCAGTCCAGCATTTCTCATGATGTACTCTGCATATAAGTTAAATAAGCAGGGTGACAATATACAGCCTTGACGTACTCCTTTTCCTATTTGGAACCAGTCTGTTGTTCCATGTCCAGTTCTAACTGTTGCTTCCTGACCTGCATACAGATTTCTCAAGAGGCGGATCAGGTGGTCTGGTATTCCCATCTGTTTCAGAATTTTCCACAGTTTATTGTGATCCACACAGTCAAAGGCTTTGGCATAGTCAATAAAGCAGAAATAGATGTTTTTCTGGAGCTCTCTTGCTTTTTCCATGATTCAGCGGATGTTGGCAATTTGATCTCTGGTTCCTCTGCCTTTTATAAAATCAGCTTGAACATCAGGAATTTCACGGTTTATGTATTGCTGAAGCCTGGCTTGGAGAATTTTGAGCATTACTTAACTAGCCTGTGAGATGAGTGCAATTGTGCAGTAGTTTGAGCATTCTTTGGCATTGCCTTTCTTTGGGATTGGAATGAAAACAGACCTTTTCCAGTCCTGTGGCCACTGCTGAGTTTTCCAAATTTGCTGGAATATTGAGTGCAGCACTTTCATAGCATCATCTTTCAGGATTTGAAATAGCTCAACTGGAATTCCATCAGCTCCACTAGCTTTGTTCGTAGTGATGCTTTCTAAGGCCCACTTGACTTCACATTCCAGGAGGTCTGGCTCTAGGTCAGTGATCACATCATCATGATTATCTGGGTCGTGAAGATCTTTTTTTGTACAGTTCTTCTGTGTATTCTTGCCACCTCTTCTTACTATCTTCTGCTTTTGTTAGGTCCATACCATTTCTGTCCTTTATCAAGCCCATCTTTGCATGAAATGTTCCCTTGGTATCTGTAATTTTCTTGAAGAGATCTCTAGTCTTTCCCATTCTGTTGTTTTCCTCTATTTCTTTGCATTGATCGCTGAGGAAGGCTTTCTTATCTCTTCTTGCTATTCTTTGGAACTCTGCATTCAGATGCTTATATCTTTCCTTTTCTCCTTTGCTTTTCACTTCTCTTCTTTTCACAGCTATTTATAAGGCCTCCCCAGACAGCCATTTTGCTTTTTTACATTTTTTTTCCATGGGGATGGTCTTGATCCCTGTCTCCTGTACAATGTCACGAACCTCATTCCATAGTTCATCAGGCACTCTATCTATCAGATCTAGGCCCTTGAATCTATTTCTCACTTCCACTGTATAATCATAAGGGATTTGATTTAGGTCATACCTGAATGGTCTAGTGGTTTCCCCTACTTTCTTCAATTTTAGTCTGAATTTGGTAATAAGGAGTTCATGATCTGAGCCACAGTCAGCTCCTGGTCTTGTTTTTGTTGACTGTATAGAGCTTCTCCATCTTTAGCTGCAAAGAACATAATCAACCTGATTTTGGTGTTGACCATCTGGTGATGTCCATGTGTAGAGTCTTCTCTTGTGTTGTTGGAAGAGGGTGTTTGCTATGACCAGTGCATTTTCTTGGCAAAATTTTATTAGTCTTTGCCCTGCTTCATTCCATATTCCAAGGCCAAATTTGCCTGTTACGTCAGGTGTTTCTTGACTTCCTACTTTTGCATTCCAGTCCCCTATAATGAAAAGGACATCTTTTTTGGGTGTTAGTTCTAAAAGGTCTTGTAGGTCTTTATAGAACCGTTCAACTTCAGTTTCTTCAGCATTACTGGTTGGGGCATAGACTTGGATTACTGTGATATTGAATGGTTTGCCTTGGAAACGAACAGAGATCATTCTGTCATTTTTGAGATTGCATCCAAGTACTGCATTACAGACTCTTTTGTTGACCATGATGGCTACTCCATTTCTTCTGAGGGATTCCTGTCTGCAGCAGTAGATACAATGATTCCTGTCTGCAGTAGTAGATACAATGGTCATCTGAGTTAAATTCACCCATTCCAGTCCATTTGAGTTCACTGATTCCTAGAATGTCGACATTCACTCTTGCCATCTCTTGTTTGACCACTTCCAATTTGCCTTGATTCATGGACCTGACATTCCAGGTTCCTATGCAATATTGCTCTTTACAGCATTGGACCTTGCTTCTATCACCAATCACATCCACAGCTGGGTATTCTTTTTGCTTTGGCTCCATCCCTTCATTCTCTCTGGAGTGATTTCTCCATTGATCTCCAGTAGCATATTGGGCACCTACTGATCTGGGGAGTTCCTCTTTCAGTATCCTATCATTTTGCCTTTTCATACTGTTCATGGGGTTCTCAAGGCAAGAATACTGAAGTGGCTTGCCATTCCCTTCTCCAGTGGACCACATTCTGTCAGATCTCTCCACCATGACCCGCCTGTCTTGGGTTGCCCCACAGGCATGGCTTAGTTTCATTGAGTTAGACAAGGCTGTGGTCCTAGTGTGATTAGATTGACTAGTTTCCTGTGAGTATGGTATTATATATGTTTTAACACCATTCCCCCACAGAGTCCCCCCTTCCCTCTCCCACAGAGTCCAAAAGACTGTTCTATACATCTATGTCTCTTTTGCTGTCTCGCATACAGGGTTGTCACATATATCTTTCTAAATTCCATATATATGCGTTAGTAGCATATTCAAAAGCAGAGACATTACTTTGCCAACAAAGGTTTGTCTACTCAAGGCTATGGTTTTCCCTGTGGTCATGTATGGATGTGAGAGTTGGACTGTGAAGAAAGCTGAGTGCCAAAGAATTCATGCTTTTGAACTGTGGTGCTGGAGAAGACTCTTGAGAGTCCCTTGGACTGCAAGGAGATCCAACCAGTCCATTCTGAAGGAGATTAGCCCCAGGATTTCTTTGGAAGGAATGATGCTAAAGCTGAAACTCCAGTACTTTGGCCACCTCATGCAAAGGGTTGACTCATTGGAAAAGACTCTGATGCTGGGAGGGATTGGGGGCAGGAAGAGAAGGGGACAACAGAGGATGAGATTGCTGGATGGCATCACTCACTCGATGGACGTGAGTCTGAGTGAACTCCGGGAGTTGGTGATGGACAGGGAGGCCTGGCGTGCTGTGATTCATGGGGTCACAAAGAGTCAGACACGACTGAGTGACTGAACTGAACTGATACTGTATTGGTGTTTTTCTTTCTGGCTTATTTCACTGTGTTTAATAGGCTCCAGTTTCATCCACCTCATTAGAACTGATTCAAGTGTATTCTTTTTAATGGCTGAGTAATATTCCATTGTGTATATATACTACAGCTTTCTTATCCATTCACCTACTGATGGACATCTACATTGCTTCCATGTCCTGGCTATTATAAACAGTGCTGAGATGAACATTTGGGTACATGTGTCTCTTTCAATTCTGGTTTCCTCAGTGTGTATGCCTAAATCAAACAAAGATGAATAGTTTTGATGATAAAAGGCACACTTCACAAAGAAGATAGACATCATAAACCATCAGACACCTAACAACAAAGAAACAAAGATGCATAAAGCAAAAACAGAAGAAATATAAGGGAAAAGAAAAAATGTATAGTCATAGTGAGACATATTAATTTTTCTCTGAGAATATTTTATCAAGTGCAGAAAAAATAAGAATAGGAGCATCTTGAATGATGCTATTAATAATTTAAATAAAATAGATTTATATTTATATTAATTTTTACTAATCTTATATCCTACATAAATATATTTTAAATTTTGTTATCTGATACACTGTTATTAGATGTTCAAAGGACATTTAGAAAAACTGGCAAAAAGTTGAATGTTACTAAATTTCAGAAAGTAGAATTATGTTTTATTGTGATTCAGTTGTATATATACATATATATTATTTTTGAAATTATTTTCCATTATAGATTATTATAAGATATTGATTATAATTCTGTGTGCTATACAGTAAAGTATTAATCTTTGATGCATGCCTATTTTTTTAAATTGGAAATCTAGCATTCTATTCATACTAAGTCAAACAAGTGAAATAAAAATATCATAAGTATTTTAGTTAGGAAAAAATTCATAAGTATTCTAAAATATATATATTATGCATATTATTTATGTATGTATATAAAAGCTTTTCTACTATGCTTGATAAAGACTTGAGAAAGAATATCAGAACAAAAAAGAAGAGATGGAAAAATAGGAAAACATGAATGAAATGGGAGCACTGAATAAGAAATAAAAAAATGAAATAAACTAGATAAAAGTAAAAGATCCACATATAGTCCAGTTGTTTTTAAACATGGCTGTTCATTAGAAACTTATCAGGAGCTCTGGCAATAAAAGGAAGTAATATCTGGGCATTTGCATTTATCAAAGTATTCCAAGATAATTCTGATATGCATTTGGATTTTAAAAAGTGATTACAGGTTTCCCTGTTTGAATGGTGGTTTTGATGATATATAATGCTATTATTTTCCAGTTAACCAATCATGATACAATGGTATTAAGTGAGTAATAGTTACAAAATCACCATAGCAAACGATGTTTATCAGTTTTCACAATCAATAGCCAGGCAAAAAATAAAAGATGGTTATACTTGCAAGCCATAATGGGAACATGATTAACTTAGCAATATAAAATAGTCACATACAATTTGAGGGGGGCTGCAGTCAAGCAGCATTATGTGGTAAGTGGAAGTACATACATGTACAAGTTTCATCCACCTGGCCAGTCTATGTCCTTTGGTTGGTGCATTTAATCCATTTACATTTAAGGTAATTATCAATATGTATGATCCTATTACCATTTTCTTAATTTTATTATGAAAAATTTATTTTCGAAATAAACTTTGGGTTTATTTTCTGTAGGTAAGTCTTTTCCTTCTCCTGTGTTTTCCATCTAGAGAAGTTTCTTAAGCATTTGTTGTAAAGCTGTTTTGGTGGAGCTGACTTCTCTTAACTTTTTCTTGTCTGGAAAGCTTTTGATTTCTCCATCAAATCTGAAGGAGAGTCTTGCTGGGTACAGTATTCTTGGTTATAGATTCTTCCCTTTCATCACTTTAAATATATCATGCCATTCCCTTCTGGCTTGCAGAGTTTCTGTTGAGAAATCAGCTGATAGCCTGACGGGAGTTCCCTTGTATTTTATTTATCATTTTTCCCTTGTTGCTTTCAATATTTTATCTCAGTCTCTAATTTTTGTCAGTGTGATTAATATGTGTTCCTCCTTGGGTTTATCCTTCCTGGGACTCCCTGTGATTCCTGAGCTTGGTTGACTATCTTCTTTCTCATGTTTGGGAGGTTTCCAGCTATTATCTCTTCAAATATTTTCTCAGGTCCTTACTCTGTCTCTTTGCCTGCTGGGACCCCTTTAATGTGAATGTTGGTACATTCAATGTTGTCCCAGAGGTCTCTTAGGCTGTCTTTATTTTTTTTTCATTCTTGTTTTCTGTGTTTTGTTCTGTGGCAGTGATTTCCACCATTCTGTCCTCCAGGTCATTTATCCATTCTTCTGCCTCAGTTATTCTGATACCGATTACTTCTAGTGTATTCATCTTTGTTTGTTTGTTCTTTAGTTCTTCTAGGTCTTCTGTAAACTGTTTTTGCATCTTCTCAGTCTCTGTCTCCATTCGTTTCCTGAAATCCTGGATCATCTTCACTATCATTATTCTGAATTCTTTTTCTGAAAGTTTGCCTATCTCCACTTCATTTAGTTATCTTTCTGGGATTTTATCTTGTCTCTTCATTTGGGATGTAACTTTCTGCTTGTGCTTGCTGATTAAATAACTAGCTGTAATGTGGTTTTGTTTTAGCCGCTGAGACTGTGCTTCTTCTTGCTTCTTTTGTCTGCCCTCTGATGGATGAGGTGAAGAGGCTTATGCAAGTTTCCTGATGGGAGGGACTGGTGGTGGGGAAAGCTGGGTCTTGCTTTGGTGGGCAGGGACTTGCTCAGTAGCTCCGTAAAACTTTAACCCGATTATCTGCTGATGAGTGAAGTTGGACCCCTTCCCTGGTATTTTTATGGCCTGAGGTGACCTGTACCTCTATGGTTGGGTTAATGGTGACCTCCAAGAGAGATTACGTCAAGGGAGACATTCCCAGACTGCTGCTGCCAGTGCCACTGTCCCTGTGCTGAACTCCTCCTGACCCATGCCTCCACAGAAAACCGTCCAACACCAGCAGGTAACTTTGGTTCAGTCTCCTGTGGAGTCACTGCTCCTTTCCTCTGAGTCTTATTACTTGCAAGGTTTTGTTTGTGCCCTCCGAGACTGGAGTCTCTGTTTCCCCCAGTCCTGTGGAAGTCTTATAATCAAACCCCACTGGCCTTCAAGGTCAGATTCCCTGGGGATTCCCAGTCCTTTGGTTGGGTCCCCAGGCTGGGAAGCCTGAGGTGGGTTCTGAACCTCACAACAGTGGGAGAATTTCTTTGGTATTATTGTTCTCCAGTTTGTGGGTCACCCATTTGGAGGGTATGGGATTTGATTTTATCGTGATTGTGCCCCTCCTACCATCTCGCTACAACTTTTTCTTTATCTTTGGACATAGGCTATCTTTTTTTGGTGGGTTCCAGTGTCCTCCTATTGATGGTTGTTCAACAACTAGTTGTGATTTTGTTGCTCTTGCAGGATGAGCTAAGTGCACGTCCTTCTACTCTGCCATCTTGAACTGGAAGGCTTATTCTTTCTCAAAGCCAAACATCCTAATGTGTAGATATACCAAAGTTTATTTAAATAGTCTTATATGGATGAGCAGTCAAGGTGATATTACTTTCTATTACTTTAGGAAAAACTCCTAACATTTGGGCTGCATCACACTTAAAAGTGGGCATTTTTTCCCCTACTTTTATCATATATTATCCCATGTAAATGCTAAAAACCTTGTTCAGATTCTGGCAAGGGGGGTGAGTATTGGAATTTTATTGTCATTATTATAAATTTATATACTAACTTGGCAAGATAACATCTTTATGATACTATTTTTTTTTCTGTACAAGAACAAATTTTATTTCCCTCTGTTCAGGTATACTTTTCAGTCTTTCAAAGTGTTTCTAAGTTTTTTGCATGTAAGTCTTGTACATTCATTATTGCATTTATTTATATGAATTTATCTTTTAACAGAGTTTTTATCTTTACATCAAATTGGTTGCTATTTGTATATATATATATAGGCAAATTTTACACTAATTTTAGATCCTTATGCCTTCCTGAATTTTGTGTATTTGTGTATCTCTCTGTGTGTATGTAGATCTTGGTATTGACTTACTGGGGGTTTCCAGGTGAGTTGTTATACCATATACACGTAGAGTAACTTTTACTTTTTTCCAGTCCTCATGCTTCTTATAGCTCTGAAAGTATTAACCAATCAAATCAGACAAGATTTTTTAAAGTATTAAACAGTAGCTGTAGTGAAGATGATGAGATTGCTGTTTTCTTCTGAACCTTAGTAGAAATACTCCTATTGTTTATCCATGAGATGAAATTCCACATTTTAGACTGAAGTATAAATATTTTATCATTAAAAAAGTATCCATAAATTCTGATTCTATTGAGTGTTTTCATGAAGAATGAATTTTGGCTTTTGTTGAAGACCTCTCTAGCATTTAAGGAGATAATCACATGCTCTATTAATGTTATTAATTATGCTAATGATTTTCTAATATTAAGCCATCTTTGAAATCCTAAGTAAGTACCACTCAGTATAATGTATTATTTTTATCTTTTTTGAATGATTATGATAATTTCAAACTTTCAGGATACTTAAGAATAATGCAATGGAGTTTCTTTCCTCAGACTCACAAATTGTTAGCAGTTTGCCATATTTGCAAGAGTGTATTTCCTTGAAAAAAGGTTATTTTATTATATAAGTGTCCCATAAAAGTCAGGAAACTTAGCATTGATATGATACCAATATTTAATTATAGCCTAAAATTTCATTTTACCTTCTGTCCCCATAATGTTCTTCTTCAGTCCAGTATCTAATCCAGGACTACCATCTAGAATTTAGCTGGGTTTCAGTTTATTTTAACCTGGAACATTTGCTATTCTTTACTGTCTTTCATGACATTGGTATTTTTGAAGAGAAACAGGAAAATTGTTTTTCAAAATGTCCCTCAATTTGTTGGATGTTTTATAATGATCAGGTTTAGGTTATGTGTTTTGGGCTGGACTTCTACAGCAGTAACTTTGTTATTTTCAGTGCATCATGTCAGTAGGCACCTGGTGTCAATTTATTATATTACTTTGTTGGATTTTTGGCTATACCTCTTTGATTGCTTTGCTATTTGCCCCAGGGATTATGGTATGCATTTTTAACTGTTTTGTATTAACTTTTTTCACCAGATTCCTCCACTGTAATATTACTATGTTTCCTTTTGTAATTACTAAATCGTTTCCTGAAATGAATTTTGGTTGATTTGCTTTAGACTTTTGTCTTAGTCGATTTAAACCACTATAACAAAAATACCATAAACTGGGTGGCCTATAAACAGCAAACATTTATTTCTCACAGTTTTGGGGGCTGTAAAGTGCAAGATTACGATGGTAGATGATTTGGTGAGTGGCGGGGGCCTGTTTCCTTTTTGATGACTGTTCTCACTGGAACCTCACAGGGTGGAAGACACAAGTTAGCTCTCTGGAATCTTTCAAGGATGAAAAGAAAGTGAAAGTCATTCAGTGTCCGACTCTTTGTGACCCCATGGACTATACAATCCATGGAATTCTCTAGGCTAGAACACTGGAGTGGGTAGCCTTTCCCTTCTCCAGGGGATCTTCCCAACCCAGGGATCGAACTCAGGTCTCCAACATTACAGGTGAATTCTTTACCAGCTGAGCCACAAGGGGAGGCCAAGAATTCTAGAGCCCGTAGTCCATCCCTTCTCAAATGGATCTTCCCGACCCAGGAACTCATCGGGGTCTCCTGCATTGCAGGCGGATTCTTTACCAACTGAACTACCAAGGAAGTGCAACTAATCCCAGTAGTGAGAGTTTCACCTTCAGGACATAAGCAGCTCCCAAAGTCCAACAGAGCCGTTCATTCTGCTACAGTGTCTAAAATCTGCCTGCTCTCCCGAGAAATTTCAGTTATGGTTATAGTGCATTGAACCAGTTATGGTTCAGTGATCCCATCAATTATCTTATCTAAAATAGTGATTACATTGTTTTTTCTAATTGTGCTTTTCTAACTTGGTCATTTGTTTAAGATTTATTCTTCACAGAAGAACATTACTATGAATTTTTATTTTTAATTCTTGGTAATATAATCCAGCTCCATCATAATTTTTATGCTAAATTTGCTCTGTTTGTGGAGCATGAGAACCCCTGTAAGCTTATTTTAGTATTATTTTGACATATCCTTATCCTTTTTTCGAGTACTTTCATTATTTTTAAGTATTTGTATACTATATATTTTCCCACCTTTTTAACTTTCAATTTTTCTGTGTCTTTATATTTAATGTGTGTTTGTTATAGATAACATATCATTTGATGCTGTTTTTTAAAAAATTCATTCTGATGATCTCTTTTAATTGGAGTGCTTAGTCCTTTATACTTAATCTAATTATTTAACAGATGAATTATAAATTACATAATTTTAATTGTATAGTTGCTGCTGCTGCTGCTAAGTCGCTTCAGTTGTGTCCAACTCTGTGCGACCCCATAGATGGCAGCCCACTAGGCTCCCCCGTCCCTGGGATTCTCCAGGCAAGAATACTGGAGAGGGTTGCCATTTCCTTCTCCAATGCATGAAAGTGAAAAGTGAAAGTGAAGTCACTTGGTCGTGTCCAACTCTTCATGACCCCATGGACTGCAGCCTACCAGGTAGTCTCCTCCGCCCATGGAATTTTCCAGGCAAGAGTACTATAATTTAATTAAAATAATTATACATTAATTAAAATTAATTATAATTTATATAAATTATGTAATTATAAAATTTGTATCTTCTATTTCACTATTTGTTTTTGTGTTTTCCTTTTTTGATTTTTATTTTTTGGTCTTCTTTTCTTGTCTTCTCTTGATTTAGGTAAACATTTTATGGGTTTTTCTATGTTTATTAGATTATTAGTTATACCAATGTGATTTTTTTTTTTACTATTTGATTTAGAGATGGAAACATTCATCTTTAATTTTTCACAGTAAATTGAAAGTTAGAATTGTTTCTCATGCTCTGTTCCCCACTCTGTCCTATAGACTATGCTTGCCATATATGATATTTGAACTATATATATGGTTTTTCAATTAAAATGAGTATCTTCCATTTCCTACATGTTTACCAGTAATGGGACCCTTCATTCCTTTCTGAAAATCTAAATTTCAATCTCATATTCTTTACTTGAAAATTTCTTCTCAAGTTTCTCTTGTCTACTAGAAATGCATTTTATTAGTTTTAATTTATCTGAAAATGTCTTTGTTTTACCTTTTTCACTGGATAAAGAGTTTTGTATTGATAACTT
The DNA here is from genome assembly GCF_027580195.1 of Bos mutus. NCBI lineage: Eukaryota > Metazoa > Chordata > Mammalia > Artiodactyla > Bovidae > Bos > Bos mutus. The sequence goes on along the minus strand of NC_091634.1, from coordinate 21,119,871 downwards.
TTTAGTTCTTTCAGTCCTTTAGAGATGCCATTCCACTGTCTTCTGATTCCCAGTGCTTCTGACGATGTCAGTAGTCGCTAAAGTTGTTGCCCCCTTTAATGTAATGTACTCTAGCTGCTTTCAAGGTTTCTTCTTTATTTTATAGTTTCAGTAGTTTGCATTTGGTGGGCCTAGGTGAAATTTTCTTTGTATTGCTTTTACTTGAAGTTTGCTGAGTTTTCAAGTCCTCAAATCTTTCACCAAATTCAGAAAGACTGGGGACATTATTTCCTTATATATATTTTTGTCACATTCTGACTCTCCTCATTCTTGTATTCCAGTTATATGTGTGTTAGATCATTTTGTATTGTTACGCAGATCTTTTAGCATCTGTTCTTATTTTTAGTTCTTATTTTTATTCTCCCTTTATTGATGAGAAAATTGGTGCAATAGGAGCTACTCCAACATTACCAGCAGAATTCTCCTGGGGGGGTTGAGGGGGAATGTATGTTTTTAATGCATTTCATTTTTATTCTTGAAGGATACTTTGAGGGGCATAGAATTCTTGTTTAACATACAATTTCTTTCAGCATAAAAAAAAAGTATTATTTTATTTTTTTCTCACTCTTTATTTTCTATTTAGGAGTAAGTTTTCAATCTTATTATGGTTTTTCTGACAACAATCTCTTGCTTTAACTGTTTTATAAAGGATTTTTTCTTTGGTTTATTCTTTAGCTTTATTATTGTAGCATAATTATGTGTTTCTCTCTTTTTTAAAATTCTCTTTGACATTTGTTCAGCTTCTTGACTCTGTACTTGATATCGTGCATCAGTTTTAGAAAATTCTCAAGCACTGCTTCTTCAAATTTCTCTGCATCATTCTCTTTCACCTCTCCTTTTGTAATTCCAATTAAATGTATGTTAGACTTCTCATGGGATCATCTTTGGCTCTTATTTCCTTTCTATTTTTTTTTTCCTATCATTATAAGATAGGATACCATAGGTCATATTTTTGTATATTTCGTTTGATACATCCTCCATTATACTAACTTTTTCTTAGCAGATTGCAATTTGTTGAAAAACTTACATAACAGGTTCTTAATTTCAGTTGCATTTATTGTTCTATAATATCCTTTTTTATTCTGCTATAACAATTTTTCAGAATTCTACTCTGTAAAAATTTCAGATCTTATATTTTTCTCTTTGTATGTAGAAGTTATAATTATTTCGCAAAATTATTTTAAAGGCTGAGTCTTCCATTTTCATTATTTGGAGCCATAGGGATCTGTTTCTACTGTCTTATTTGTTAGTTTCCTTTCATCTTGTTTTCGCAAGCAATAAAACGCAGTCTCCTCTCTTTCCTGTGCTAGGTACCATACTGAATAATATACATGACCACATTGATATTTATTTCAATTGTCACCTCTATTTTGCAAATGAGATGGTCAAAGACATCAGATAACTTCCCAAAGCCACACTTAATATAAGTAGATCTCCTGGAATTCAGACCCACATCTATCTGCCTTTAAAGCTAAATCCTGGGTTTTTACCCCATGGCTACTTAGGAACGATTGAGCTGGTGAGACCCTGTTGTCCCCAAACCAAACCGAACAATTGACGAGGATGGATATAGTGGTCAATTCCAGTGGAATCTTCCTTCTCAAATTTCCTTTGCACACTGAATCTGTAGCACTGCACTGACAGTGAATAGTTTTTGGTCTATGACCTGGAGCTGGACAGCTGGCTCCCTTAGTGATGAGTGTAAAATAGGAGAAGCAGCAGTTTTATGATCATTTTAGGGAGGCTTCTCTGAGATTTAGAGCTGAGCAGTGGTGAGGTGCCTATCACCTTCTGCCAAGGCAGAAGGCAGCCAGGAATAGCTAACATAATAGACCCCAGGGCTTGCTTTACTGCTATACATTCCAAATCCTCTCTATCTGGGTGCTTAAACACACACACACACACACACACAATAATATATAACATTTATTGAATACTGTATAATCCACATGATTCTAGATCTTCACATTTATTAATGTATTTAGTCTTATACCAATGCTATGAGGTAAATTGTGTTATTGTTGACATTTTACAGATGAAAAATTACATAAAGGTTATGTATCTTTTCTAAAATGGTTCAGCTATTCAGAGTTATGCACAAGACCCATTCAGACAGTCTCATTGTAGAATCCATAGTCTGAAACAGTAGTTAACTGTTTTGCTGGTAGCCTTTTGTGTTGGTAGCCTTTTGATGAGCGGAAAAGTATACAATGACCTAGAAATAAAACATAGGATGTGAATAGGAGATCTGACAGAGGTCAAGTTCTGGCTCAGTTGAGACTCAGGGGCCAGAAGCTGCAGAATAGTCAGTGGCAAGCCCTAGGGGTTGACTATGGAGGTGAGTGTACAGTGATAGCAGATTACACCCCAGCACAAAGAGAAACATTAAAATGGCCAGCACTAACGTCCATGGCTGCCAATAAAATGGGTGTCTATTCTAAGCTGCTTATACTACAGATTTTAAATGCACCATTTAATAGAAATTAATCCTTTACTCAGAATCTCTTATGCAACAATTCTTCCATATGTAGAAAAATGTGTCAGAAGAGATTCAACTGTTTTATTTGTAAAGTATCTCAGGGTCTGGGCAATTTTTACCCTTATAAAAGATGCTATTTTATTATTGATTCATTATTTTCCCCTTAATTTCCTGTTAGTTTTCTCTCTTTGTATATTTCCTGTAGCAGGCTCGCCCCATATCTTGGGTTCCTTTCAGATGATAATTGTCACTCAGTTCTTAATTACATGGGGTGGTGGTTCCGGGATCAAGGGGCCTAGTTCAACAGCTGAGTAATGGCAAAAATGTCCTGTGTGTGAGTTGAAGTTCCTGTTGTAAGCTGAGAGCACAGACTGGGCCCAGTTGGGGCCAACAGCCTCATGGGTAGGGGGGGTGCCAAAGGTTGTGCCTTTGTCCAGAGCCAGCCTATGGAATCAATGGCTGGATAGCTCAGAGAGCATCACTGCACTTGAGGCTACCTGGCCATCTTGGCTTTATCATGGAAAGGCTTTGATGGGCCTCAGCCTGGTTGATGGCTGGCTCCCATGCTTTCGTTTCTCTGCCTCTGCTAGCTCTAGAAAATAGGAATTAACATAAAAAGTAAGCTGATTCTTATCTAAACTCTCAGGCCCCTCACTCTGCCAGACACATAGATGCCAGGTGGAGCCATTCTGGGAAATCTAGGCTGAGTGTCCTACACATTTTGGAGTCTGGTTTAAGACCTCTTCTTAGCTCTGAGTTAGGCAGACCTTTGGGTGGAGATGTGGGGGTATGGATTGTGCTGTGGATGATGAGGGAAGCCATGTGATCCTGGAGGAGGAGCACTGGGCTGTCAGTCAGGAGATTCAAGTCTTGGCTAACTTGAATCTAAGCTCCAGGACTCTTTGAATACTGAACTGTTGGAGCCCAAGGGACATCCCCTCTCTTGCCACGTGACAGCAGCAGAAAGTAGTGAAGGGCACATCCATGAGCCCCCAGCAGACTTGGACAGCACCAGACTGTGGCCATTACTTTTTTTATGGCTTTGGCCAAATCACTTGAGAGTGTTTCTATGTACAATGAAACTGCTATTGCCTGCCCTTCACCAAGGGATGGCCAACCAGGACACCATACGACAACACGTCTCTGAGCTTTTGGCATGATCCTGGCTCAGCTGCACTGGTCTCACCCACATTGTCCTAATGTAGTGCCTCCAAAATGAAAGCACATCAAGGGAGTAAGAATTCCGACTGAGTGCCAGCTGCACATCCCATTCTCTTCTTACAATTCTGAGGGGAGATGTGATCCTCATTTTCCAAATGAGAACCCTGAGAGTGGATTAGGCTATGAGTGCAATCAGGACAGGGCGGGTTATTTCCAAGTCTCATCTCTAGCACACAGTAGGGTCTCAATGGGTGTCTGTCAGGTGAAAGAAGGAACACACTGAGCCCACTCAACTGAGTCAGCTGCCACCTTTCTCCTTCCTTCCTTGGACGGTGAGGGCTGTGCAACCTCATGGCTTTTGTTCTGCAGTCACTTGTCATGGGGGTGGTGGTGCCCCCTTTCTGACCTCCTGAGGTTTCACAGTCACTGGTGTGAAAGCCAATCCTTTGCTGCCTCACTATTTTTTTTTCCTGGCAGGTAGGGACTGATGCCTTTTGCCATTTATGAAAAAAAAAAATGTAAATGGCTACAAAAGCTATTTTTGTAATGTTTTTATCTATTCTGTGACTGACATCAATAACACATAACAGTTTCATTGACATTGTATCGCATCCAATGGGCCCAGTGACCTGATTCAATGTCAGTAGAAAAGCCTCGTACATCATCTCTGTGGCTGAATTGCAACAGATCCATTATTGCGCTTCAACCCCAGAAGAGCCCCAGAACCAATGCCAAGTCCATTTCAAGGGTTTGCCTCTTTTCTGAGCTTTGTTTCTCACAACTGTCTTAGTTCTCTGACCATGGACATCCCCCTGTAGCTCAATCTCTTAAAATGGTTCTCTCTGACTTTGCTTTTAGACTTGATGATTCTTGAGGGGTAGGGCAGGTCTGTTCACGAAGCACTTAGCAGGGCACGCAGTAGGAGCTCAACTTGTGAACGAGTGAGAGAAAGAGGGAGAGGGAGAGAGGATGAATGGAAATCACACCTGCCTCTCAACTACAGGATACAGTAAGAGCTTCCTGCCCAGGGGTCCACACGCCTCACAGCCCCAGATGAGCTGACACATTAAGGGCTGTTTTGCTAGGGTCCTTGGAGTAATAAAGGTTGTTAGTAGGACATAAAATAGCGAAGGCTTTAGCATATTTTTGCAGAATACAAACCTAGAGAGAGGGAATGCTCTGACCCAGACCTTAGCCACAGAACCTGGAAACTGGCCAGCTTATGGAGAAGAGAGGAGGCTAGCTGGCCAGATCCTTGGGCTGGGCACATGAAAAGGCCCCCAACCAGTGAGCCCACCCTTCGTTCTCTTCATCTTCTCAGCCATGGAAAACAGGAACGAAGACTGACTCCACAGTCTTATGTGGATTTAAGCCAGCTCTCACTAATACTGCAATATATTTGTCATTTGCTCACTGGTAAGCCTGTTTAGTAGTCAAAACTGTAGAAAATTGAATATACACTCACTGTATAAAAATGATATGCTTGGTTAGTGATAGTTTAGAAGAAATAAGTACATCTATCATAGAAGAGCAGGCTGTCAGGTCTTTATATGTAAGAAAAATATTGAACACAAATGTGATAAATGTTGGGCACCGTTTACAAAAGTTGTCCGACAAAGTTGGTTTGTAATAAGTTTTATCCAAGCAGAGGGGGAAAATGAATGGAGAAGAAGGAGACAACGGGGACCAGAAAGCAAGAGAAAATGAAAACAGGGGTGGAGAATAAGAAAGAGGGAATGAAGAGCTCAGGGATGATCAAAGAAACAGGGACCAGAGATGCTGCCCTCGCTCTGACATCACAGTAGCCTCTGCCTGCCCGTCAATTCCCTGGCTTGGGAAAACTTGTTCCTCAGACAGAGGAGGATAAATCTGCTGCAAAAGATTCCACATCACAGGAAATCATTGATGAACACTCTCCCAAACCACCAGGAAAGGCAGCTGGGATGAATCTTGCCACGGCCCAGAGGGGAGAGGTAGGAGGACTGAGGTCAGCAGTGAACTGATACTAAACTAGAGGACATGGGGTTGTATCCATAAATCAGAAAGTGCCAGGTGAGGAGGGACCCTAAGAACAATGCTGAGTGCTCCGGGGGGACCTGGAACAGTAAAGGGGCCAGACGTGTGGCGAGGGACATAAGGCAGGGACCTTGGGAGGAAGCAGGCTGTGTTAGCACTGCCCACTGGTCTGGACACTGGGACCAAGGCAGGGTCCCTGTCTCAGGGTGGCAGGGGGAGGTGGGCTCCGACATGGGAGGAGTGAGGAGGCCACTGAGGCCACAGGCATCAGGTTGAGGAGCTAATGGGACAGTGAGTGAGCTGGAAGATGGCAGAGGAGGCAGAAGGCGCATTCCTGGAGGACATGGAGAGTGACAGAGCCTTGAGGCAGGAGTGGGCAGGGAGGGCTTTCAATGGGGAAGAGCCCATGGTTGATGTGGAGGGTTCTATGTCCATTTTGTTGGGACAAAGGGAGGGGTCATTGGAGGGAAGGGGCTACAGATATAAGACAGGTGGGAGACTGTTTGGGAGCAGCTCTTGGCCTGTGGGTAGGGCTTGAAATCAAGTTCAAACTGGCTTCCCTGGGATCCAGTCAATATAGGGAGCCTCTGAGGGCTTGGAGTTGGGCAGAGTGAGGAAGGAAGCCGTGAGGAGCGGAAGGGGTGGCTTTCCCTCTCAAGAGCGTAGACAGATCACAGCACACCCCCCTGCCCTGTGGTCCTTCCTTCCAGGGTGCCTCTGCTCTGTCTTGGATCTGCACTGTGTGGAAATTCAGAAGGGCTCAGGGGAGAATGGCGACGGGACAGTAGGTGTGGCTTAGGACAAGAGAGGAGGGTGAGGAGGTCCTCTCACACTCAGGAGGAAGGGCGACAGGGGAAGGAGTTCTATGACTTGTGTTGGTTCTTCCTTCATCTCCTAGTAGCATTTCCCCCCACACTTTAGCCAACTCTTAGATAGATAGTGCTCACTACCTCCAGGAAGTTGTTTGAAACACTTTACGGATATTATTTCATCATCACAATAACCCTAATGGTGGCAGGTACTAAACTTAGCCCCATTTTAAAGGCAAGGAAACTGAGGCAGATAGGAAAGAAAGCAACGTGTTTAAGTCACCCCACCAGTAAGTTGCCGGGCTGGCACTGGAATGGCACAAGTCTAAATCTTGCTGCACTGGGTCACCCTCCTCCCCCAAGCCACCTCTCAAAGAGACACCAGTCCTTCTCTGGAGAGGACCCAGGTGTTTGGAGAGAGCATTTTGACTGTTCTATCTGTTCCTTTTTGGAGCTTGCCCTCACTGGAGATGGATAGATGGTCTGAGAAAGGGAAAGAATGGGGCTGAGTTAAGGAGTGTTCCCCCATGGGAGGCAGGAAGGCCAAGCTTTCACCAGCTTCTGCAGCTTTAAACTTGACAACTCTGGATTTGCATTCACTGTTTTCAGCTTCACATTCCTCCTCATTTTCAGAGAAGCCATTGTCATGGGGCAGCAAAGATAGGCTAGTTTGGCCAGTATCCACCGTCATACTCCTAGCCAGGCATATTCACTTCATGAAAACTGAGCATTTACTGAGTGGGTTTGTCCTTAGGACTTCTTTTGAGCCCCTGAATCCAACTATAGCTGAAACCAACACCCTTGGACTTCTGCTCCTGTGATCCAACAGTTTTTTTTTTTTTTCTTTTCCTTCACTTACTATACAAATGAAGAGACTGTAGGCACCCCAGGAAATGTAATGGTATATTTATAAGCACAAGCAAATGGCAGAGCCAAGACCAGAACTCAGGTCCCCTGACATTTCACCAGCCTCACAGCCAGGCCATGGTAGCTGAGCTATCACATCCCTGAGGCTACTTGTTCACTCAGTGGTTGGTCTCCATCCCTCACAGCAATCGTTTGCCTGTCCAGCCCTACAAGATACAACATAGCTACTTTATATTCAGATGAGGTCAAGACTTCCATTCTTAGGCTTGCCGAGTGCTTATGTGTGTGCTCAGTTACTTCAGTCATATCCAACTCTTTGCAATCCCATGGGCTGTATAGCCCACCCAGCTTCTCTGTCCATGGGATTTTCCAGGCCAGCATACTGGAGTGGGTTACCATTTCCTCCTCCAAGGGATCTTCCTGACCTAGGGATTGAACCTGCATTTCCTACATTGGCAGGCATATTCTTTACCATTGTGTGACTTGAAGCTATATAGGAACTTGGGTATGAACTTCCTAAAGGAGAATTTAGGCATCTTAGATTTTTCAGATCTGTTACCTAGCACTGGAGCTGAAGTGGTGAGACGTGTGACTTAAGGCCTGGTTCTAGTTCTGCTTGATTACACACTAGCTTGCTGTGTGATCTTGAGCAAAGGCCCTCCCTTTACTGGGCCTGCGGAGGAATAAGTGCCTTTTTTTCTTTCTTTTTAGCCTCCACTCTCCTCCCACTCAACTAACAGTGCAGCTCTTCCCTTAGTTACAAACAAGAAGAGTCCCAACCTTGTACCTCATTGGCTGTGCCCCTCCCCACAAGACAAAGACACGTGGCTGAAGCCCACGCCTCCTCCTCTGGACCACACTAGCAATACTGACCTCCTGCCCAAATGATGCTGAAAGGCCAAGTTTGCATTTACCTTTTCTTTGGGTCCCAGCTCTCAAGCGCAGACTGCAAACCCCAGTTGGAGTTAGGGCCATGGTCTGCTGTTTGTGAGTAGAATAGACAGCCTGGCATGTAGGCTGGGTGTTCACTTGTGTGAATGGGAGGGCCTTAGGATGCAGGAGAGAGCAGAGTTGGAAAGGAAGTGATCTGTAAGCTGGGAAGGGGCTTCTGTGGTGGTAGGGTAGAAATGAGTGTATTCTATTTGTATAAATATCTGCTTCTTCTTCATTAACTGCATTAAAGCCATTGACTGTGTGGATCACAACAAACTGTGTGATCTTATATTCTTAAAGAGATGGGAATGTCAGATCACCTTACCTGCCTCCTGAGAAACCTGTATGCGGGTCAAGAAGCAATAGCTAGAACCAGACTAGAACCAAAATTGGGAAAGGAGTACATTAAGGCAGTATACTGTCACCCTGCTTGTTTAATTTATATGCAGAATACATCATGTGAAATGCCAGGCCGGATGAAGCACAAGCTGGAATCAAGATTGCCAGGAGACGTATCAATAATCCATATATGCAGATGATACCATCCTAATGACAGAAAGTGAGGAGGAACTAAAGAGCCTCTTGAAAATGAAGGAGGAGAGTGAAAAAGCTGGCTTAAAACTCAACGTTCAAAAAACTAAGATCATGGCATCCAGTCCCATCACTTCATGGCAAATAGACGGGGAAAAAATGGAAAGTGACAGACTTTATTTTCTGAGGCTCTGAAGTCACTGAGGACAGTGGTTGCAGCTATAAAATTAAAAGATGTTTGCTCTTTGGAAGAGAAGTTATGACAAAGCTGCTGCTGCTGCTGCTGCTAAGTCGCCTGAGTCGTGTCCAACTCTGTGCGACCCCATAGACGGCAGCCCACCAGGCTCCCCGTCCCTGGGATTCTCCAGGCAAGAACACTGGAGTGGGTTGCCATTTCCTTCTCCAATGCATGAAAGTGAACAGTGAAAGTGAAGTCGCTCAGTCATGTCCGACCTTAGCGACCCCGTGGACTGCAGCCCACCAGGCTCCTGTGTCCGTGGGATTTTCCAGGCAAGAGTACTGGAGTGGGTGCCATTGCCTTCTCCATGACAAAACTAGACAACATATTAAAAAGCAGAGACATCACTTGGCCAACAAAAGTCTATATAGTCAAAGCTATGTTTTTTCCAATAGTCATGTACATACATGAGTTGGACCATAAAGAAGACTTAGCACTGATGAATTGATGCTTTCAAACTGTGGTGCTGAAGAAGACTCTTGAGAGTCCCTTGGACTGCAAGGGGATCAAACTGATCTATCTTAGAGGAAGTCAACCCTAAATGTTCATTGGAAGAATTGGTGCTGAAGCTCCAATACTTTGGCTACCTGTTATGAAGAGTTAACTCATTGAAAAAGTCCCTGAGGCTGGGAAAGATTGCGGGCAGGAGGAGAAGGGGATGACTGAGGATGAGATGGTTGGATGGTATCATCAACTCAATGGACATGAATTTGAGCAAACTGTGGAAGATAGTGAAGGACAGGGAAGCCTGGCATGTTGTAGTCCATGGGTTAGCAAAGAGTCAGACACTACTTAAGCAACTGAACAACAGCTACTTGTGTAGACAGAATTCCAAGGCATTTGGGAATTCTAAACTCAAATCTGGTCTGACAGGCTGTTATAAAGCTATATTTATCCAGGTAGGAGGATATAACATGTTTTATTTAATAGTTTATAACTTAATTTATAACATTTAAAAATAGTGTACTCATATGAGGATTCCTTTAAGTGTTAGGTAGGATTGGACCTGTGACAGAACCCTTGGGAGAAATGTTCTGTCTCTGATTATATGTCATTTGAGGGATACAGAGAATCCAGATTTATTCCTCTTTTACAGAGAAGTAGCGAAAGAAAGCTGAGCACCGAAGAATTGATGCTTTTGAACTGTGGTGTTGGAGAAGACTCTTGAGAGTCCCTTGGACTGCAAGGAGACCCAACCAGTCCATTCTGAAGGAGATCAGCCCTGGGATTTCTTTGGAAGGAATGATGCTAAAGCTGAAACTCCAGTACTTTGGCCACCTCATTCGAAGGCTTGACTCATTGGAAAAGACTCTGATGCTGGGAGGGATTGGGGGCAAGAGGAGAAGGGGACAACAGAGGATGAGATGGCTGGATGGCATCACTGACTCGATAGACGTGAGTCTGAGTGAACTCCGGGAGTTGGTGATGGACAGGGAGGCCTGGCGTGCTGCAATTCATGGGGTCGCAAAGAGTCGGACACGACTGAGCGACTAATCCTGATCCTGAGCAAAAGATCCTTGAGGCCTTTGCACCAGAATCTTTATTTTCTTGTCCTTTCAGGGACGAAGGTCAAGTATGTGACCTAAGCTCAATCAAACACAATTTTTCTTCCTGGATATGGACTTGCGACTAAGTTAATAGATGTAGGTGATGTTCACTCCAGCAGGAGTGGATCCTGGGGCTAAGTGGTCCCTGTTTTGGCTCCCGTCTTGCTGCTCAGCCTTAGACTCCAGGTTCCTTATCCCATAGCTTCTGGAAGCTGCTTGATATCTTTTCTTTAGTGTTTAATTAGGTCAGTTTATTTCTGTTGCTTATGCTCAAAGATCCCTTGGGTATTTTAGACCTCAACTTTCTGTTTTGTCAATGATCTCAAAAAGTCCTTCCAGCTCTGATGTTCAGCAGCCCATGTTCTAGAAGCTGCAGAAGCTACTCAGCTTCCTCCAAATGACAAGTTCTTATTTGTAGGTGGGAGGTTTCTCAGCAAAAGATGTCCTTACAGCATGTAAATACGGTAAAACAATGCATAGGCTATAGCATTGGTCTTGGAGGAGGGGGATGCAGATGCAGCCAGGGATGTGAAATAGACAAGTGTTAAGGAATTTCTGAATTTGGCCTTTGTATGAAAGGAAACTCTATATCTAACCTTGCTTAATGAATTCTGGATGACCCTAATTCTTGCCCACAGGTCAGGAGAATCCAATTTCAGCTGCATCTTTTCATTTGATGATTCAGTTCAGCCCAATCTAGCAAGTTCAGATTAGTACTATATGAATGCACTGCAGGTCACTGGATCCTTCAGTGTGGGTGTGGATTAGCATCTGCCCTCAAGGAGCTTATAGGCCATCTGCCGCTTCACCAGGCTTTCCCAAAACATCTCTTTTTTTTCTTGTTCTGTCTCCTCCTAGCAAGAAAGTATTTGCATCAAGATTTACAACACACACATTTTAAGAATTCCAAAAATGATATGTGATTTTGCAGAATTCATGCAACCAAACCTTGCACCTTTATTACATCTTCAGCTTCCCCACCCCCACCCCAACTCACATATGTGGAGAGTGATTCAGTAGAAATCCATTTGGCCAAGGCTAGAGTCGTGTCTAAAATACTTCTCTGAACTGATGGCAGACAAAAACCTTCTCACTCTCCAGATCTGAGACTGCGTTACTGGATTGTAAAGTGGTGGTGTTTTGTGTTGTACTCCCAAGTCCTTAACATTAGGAGGTTCTGAGAGGAGACGGGGTGGGGTGACTGGCGGTGTTGGAGGGTGGGGTGTTTGGGGGCTTGACGCATTTGTGCATTTGTTCTTTCATACACAGCTCACTCTGTTCCTAGCCCCCTTTACAGATGACAAGAGGCGCTAGACAGTGGAGAGTAAGATGTGTGGTGCTGCAGGAAGAAACTTGATATGGTGTAATTACTTCACATTAAAATAGATGGAATTTGGATATGAAATCAGAGCAGACCGTATCTTACATGATCCTGAGAAGGGAGACATCACCTCTCTCTGTGTGTGCATGTGCCTGAAAGAGCATTCTAGTCTCCGAAAATGGTACACGGGCCAAAAAGTCCAAATAAACACCTCATTGCTGGGAGTGGGTGAGGAGGAGGCTCTCACCATGGCAGATGAGTGTAGATGTGAATCAGAAACCACACTCATATGAGCCATCTTTTGGGTTGAACTTTTACTCAAATGTGAGGAATTACGTTTCTCTTTTCGGAACCAAACTAGAGTGATGCCAGTTCCTTTTTGGGGGCCAAGAAAAGGAACTCAATTTCCGAAGACTTTACTGAACAATTGTGCTAGACTAGGTCATGGGAGAATAGGTTACCACAAGCCCCAAGTAGCTTATTAGTTTATTTGACAGTGAGAATCAATTTTGAGAATACTGAGTATTATTACACATAGATCAACTAAGGGTGTAAAAAAATAGAAGGATCAATTACAGGTCAAAAAATTCTTTGGGAAGGTATAACTTGAATTAAGCCTTGATGAGTGGATTCAACTAGACAGAGGAGTGGAACATGTACCATCTAGCTAGGGGTGCAAAGAGCATGAGAAACAGTTCAGAGGTAAGTCCTGAGATTGTATATGTGCAAATAGATGGGAGAAGAAAATGAAGGATGCTTTGGATGGTGTAAAACCAAGGGAGTTCAAATTCCAGATAGGGACTTGACTAGAATCTAAGGATTTCTTACTACCCTTATCAACCTTAAGAATCCCTGATCATAAAATATCAGGATAAAATAAAGGGCTAAGCTTCAGAGAGTGGGACGGTGCCGTGGAAGTGGTGCACATGGGATTTACTGGAGAGGGTGCCAAAAGAGTAATACTGATCTGCAACTTTTGACTGAGTTTTGTGTTTCCTTTTTGATAGCCTTTTGATCACAGCACCAGCCACGGGAGAGACAGAATAACACAGTCTTAATTTCTCTGTGACGGATTACTGAATTTTTAGAAAAGAGGATGTCACATCGAGTGTCCTGCCCACTGGACGGCTGGCTTTCTGTGAGTCTGACTTTGATTTTCATGATTTCTTTCCCAGGTGGCAGGGCACAGTTACCACTGAAATGCACCTGTTTTAGTGATTTTCTAAAATTGCCCTTAACATACATCTAAATACAGGAAAGTCATTCCTGGAGGTATGGCCATTTTGAATATCCCTGGCAATCACAGAGCCAGAGGAATATGGACCAGCTAGTCAAACCTATGGTTTTTCCGGTAGTCATGTACAGATGTAAGAGTTGGACCATAAAAAAAGGCTGAACACTGAAGAATTGATGCTTTCACACTGTGGTGCTGGAGAAGACTCTTGAGAATCCCTTGGCCAGGAAGAAGATCAAACCAGTTGATCTTAAAGGAAATCCACCCTGAATATTCTTTGGAAGGATGGATGCAGAAGCTGAAGCTTTAATACTTAGGCCACCTGATGCAAACAGCCAACTCATTGGAAAAGACCCTGATGCTGGGAAAGATTGAGGCAGGAGAAGAAAGGGGTGACTGAGGATGACGTGGTTGGATGGCATCACTGACTCAAGGACATGAGTTTGAGCAAACTCTGGGAGATAGTGAGGGACAGGGAAGCCTGGGGTACTGTAGTCCATAGGGTTGCAGAGTTGGACACGACTGAGTGACTGAACAATAAAATCAAGAAGGAACTGGAAATAAAGCCCAGCCTGCTGATGCCATAACCAGCCTTTGCAAGCTGAGGTAACAGCTTAGGCTCCATCACTTTTCTTTACTCCGCCTCACTGAGGTCTCTACCATGTTTGACTGATGGCAAAATGAAGGATGGAGAGACAGCAGATCTAAGGAAGGTCACTTCCTGTTCAAAAGAGCATCTGGCTAGAAGACTTTGATTTCGCTCCACCTCCACACTCATCACACATACACGACACATACACATACACACAAATATTCTGCCCAAGTACTGATGGAGACAAATGGGGAAAAGACAAAACTCACACTATCACCCAAACAGAAGGTAATACATTAACGGCAGTAGATGGAAGGAATTTTACCCAAGTGACAATGTCTTTAGAAATACAAAGAAAATTGGGACGAACACAATTATAATGATTTTTTAAAATTGATTTTATCTTTGTCAGATCAATAGGAAAAATAAGTGAGAAATTCTGAATAATAAACATCACTTTTTAGAGAATATGCCTTATATTCTGGCACCCATATAATGTTTATTAAAAGTTAATCTTATTAATCAACAAAAAACACTAATACATGCTTAAAAATTAGAAGTTTATGTTTCATACTTAACCAAAATATAAAGGAATAACTAATAACATTTAGTAAAAATAACAATTGTCAAAAAATTAAATTATACTCTCTTAAATGTTAACTTAAAAGAGTTAAAATTTAATTTATATTCATGTAAAAATAACAATGAAAAATCTATATATCAAATATTAAAAATGATCAGTTTGAGATAAAAATTTTAAACATTGCATATTTTCATTTTTGACAAAAATTTTGATGAATTGAACTTTAACTCAAAGACTTTAGAAATACAGCAATAAAAGAGTCACAGAAAAAGTGGAATCAGTTAAGACCAGAATTTAAAGGAATTAGAATAAGTAAAGAGGTAGAATATATTGTGTATATGCACTTATTGTATACATCTGTGTATATACTAATATTTTAAGCTACTTTTTCTTTGAAAGTTCTAGACATTGCAAAAATTCTAAAAATACATGACCAGTGTAAATTTGGGGAAAGAAAATAAAATTATTATAATTTACAGTTAATTAGATTATTTTTCCCTAAATGCTAAAACAACTATGCAATGATTAAAAATAACAGGAAAGGTGATTGGAATAAATTATGTGAATTTTTAAAAGAAATTCAACAAAATGACTTTAAGGTCTATAAAAGAAACAGTAAGTTAAAAAGTCAAGAAAAAATTTACATTCAGGAAGTCTTGCATTTATACATTATATATCTACAATAATAAAATCAGTGTGGTTTGATATGCTATGACAAACCAATGGATCAGAAGAAAACTTTCAGAAGCATGACCAGGTTGATGTAATATGGAATTTAAATCTGTGGATAAAAGATAAATGGCTCATTCAGTGTATTAGAACAATGGCCAACTTTTTTAAAAAAGATAATTTTTTTATCTAATCATAATCAATAATTCATACCAATAATCAAATAAAGTTTCATGTAGGTAAAACATTTAAATGTAAATAATGAAATCATGGAAGTATTAGAAGCAAACCTGGCAAATGGGTGGGATATTAATTCTAAAATATATAATATTTTATCCAGTTTGTTTTTGTTTTAACTACAGTAAATTGAAATTATATTTGCTGTATCAGTTCCACATATTAACTCATTTGTGGTGTCTGCCTTTGGTGGTTTGCTTGGAAACTCACGTGCTCGCTTGCATGTGTACCTCTGTGTGTTTGTGTGTGTGTATATGTGTGTGTGGGCGTGTGTACATTCTAAAAACAAGGAGGCCATGAAGATCAACTACTGTAATATTTAAGAATGCAACAGTGTAAAGTAATTATCCTCTAATTAAAAATAAGTTTTAAAATATTTAAGAATACAGATTCTGCCATGTGACATACTTAAAATCCAACTTTACATGGCCTTAGGCAATTTAACCTTTTTGTGCCCCAATTTTCTTATCTGTAAAATGGAAATAATATCATTACCTTTGGGGTTTCTGGAGGAGTAAGTTAGTAAGCATACATAAAGTACTTAAAACAGCAGTTGACAAATCTAAGCATTATACAATGCTACTATTAAAATAATACTAATGTACATTAAAAGATTATTTAGAACTGAAAAAATGGCTAAAAATACACTAAAATAAATTTTACATTTATTTGGCCAAAAATGCAGTTAAAATATTTATGTGTCCATATTTTTCACCTAAAAAAGTAGCAAAGACAAAAAAATCAGTTCTAAAGTTAGCAAGTTGGCAGAAAAATAAATTGGTATCAAACTTCATAGAGCAATTTGAAATATATACCAAAATATTATCTATATATATAGTTAATATTTTATGATCTATACACATAGATAATATTTTAATCTAGCTATTTCTATCCAAGAATGTATCTTAAGAAAATTATTATACATGGACAAATATTCAGCTGCAAAGAAAGTCTTTCTAGTGTTGTTTACAGAGGTGATAGAAGCTCTTTCTTAAATGCTTGATTAACTTCACCTCTGAACTGGTGATCTTTTTGGAAAGGTTGTTAATTATTGATTCAATTTCTTTAATGAATATAGACCTATTCATATTGGCTATATCCATGTCTGAGTTTTAATAGATTTTTCTTTCAAGGAATTGGTTCACTTCATCTAGGGCATCAAATTTATGGGGGAAGAGTTGTTCATAGTATTCCTGTATTATGCCTTTAATATCCAAAGAATAAGTAGTGTAGACCCCTTTTCATTTTTGATATTAGCAATTCATGTGTTCTCTCTTTTTTTCTTGGTTGGCCTGGCTAAAGGTTTACAATTTAATTGATCTTTTCAAAGACAAGCTGTTGATTTTTCTCTATTGATGTCTCATTTTAAATTTCACTTGTTTCTGTTCTAATTGTTATTATTTCACTTATTATACTTGCTTTGGATTTAATTTTCTCTTTTTTTCCCTAGTTTCCTAAGGTGGAAGCTCAGATCATTGATTTTAAGTCATTCTTCTTTATTAATACATGCATTCAATCCTATAAATTTTCCTCTAAGTTCTGCTTTTACTGCATTTCACAAAGGTTGATAAGTTGCATTTTCATTTTCACCTAGCTCAAACTATTTTTTAATTTCTTTTAACATTTCTTGGACTCATGTGTCATGTAGAAAAGTACTGTTCCATTTCCAGATATTTGGGGATTTTCCAGCTATCTTTCTGTTATTGATTTACAGCTTAATTTCATTGTAGTTTGAGAGCAGACATTGTATGATTTCTATTCTTTTAAATTTGTTAAAGGTATGATATGTTCCAGAATGTGGTATATCTTGGCAAATGTCCCATAGGAACTTGAGAAGACTATGTATTCTACTATTGTTGGATGAAGTAGTCTATAAACGTCAATTAGATCCAGTTGATTGATGGTTCTATTCAGTTTGACTGATTTTCCGCCTGCTGAGTCTGTCAATTACTGATGCTGGGGTGTTGAAGTCTATAACAGTGGATTTATTTATCATTTTATCATTTTTGCCACCTGTATTTGACTCACGTTAAATATTGCCATGTTTTCTTTAAGAATTTATCCTTCGATCTTTACGTAATGCCCCATCTTTATGTCTGATAATTTTCCTGGCTTTGAAGTCTGTTTGGTCTGCAATTAATATGGTGATTCGATTTTCATTAGTGTTAGATATATTTCTTTCTCTATCCCTTTACTTTTAATCTATTTGTGTCTTTTTTATTGAAACTGGATTTTTTTGTAGACAGCATACGGTTGCATTTTTTTAAATTTTATTTTATTTTTAAACTTTACAATATTGTGTTAGTTTTGCCAAATATCGAAATGAATTCGCCACAGGTATACATGTGTTCCCCATCCTGAACCCTCCTCCCTCCTCCCTCCCCATACCATCCCTCTGGGTCGTCCCAGTGCAGCAGCCCCAAGCATCCAGTATCGTGCATCAAACCTGGACTGGTGACTTGTTTCATATATGATATTATACATGCTTCAATGCCATTCTCCCAGATCTTCCCACCCTCTCCCTCTCCCACAGAGTCCATAAGACTGTTCTATACATCAGTGTCTCTTTTGCTGTCTCGTATACAGGGTTATTGCTACCATCTTTCTAAATTCCATATATATGCGTTAGTATACTGTATTGGTGTTTGTTTTTATCCATTCCAACATTTTCCATCTTTTAATTGGTATATTTAAACCATTCACATGTACAGTGATTATTGATGTAGTTGGAGTAATAACTACCATAATTGTAATTTTAAAATTCTTAACCTTATTCTTTGTTTCTTTTTTTCTCCTTCCACTCTGTCTGCTCTCTCTGGTTTTAATTGAGCATTTTATATGATTTCACTGTCTCTTCTCTTAGCATATCAATCAAACATTTTTTTTAGTAGTTGCACTAGAGTTTACAATATATTTATACATTTACAACTAATCTAAGTCTATTTTCAAATAACTTTATACAGCTCCATGATAAGTATAACTACTATATAAGTATCCTCAGTTCCTCCCTCCTATCCTATGCAATATTATTGCCATTCATTTCCCTTATCTATAAGTTGTAATCCCCCAATATATCACCAGTATTATTATTTTGAAAAACTAATTATATGTTAGCTCAGTTAAGAATAAGAAAATACATTTTTAAAATGTTACCTTCATTTATTCCTTCTCTAACACTCTTCCTTTCTTTGTATAGATCCAAGTTCCTGACCTATATAATTTCTCTTTTCTCTAAATTGGTGTTGTTTATAATAGAAAACATTTGGAAACAGCAGAAATGTTCAACAATTGGATAAAACTCTGGTAAACCCATGTAATGGTAAACCATGAAGTTGAAAATGATTGTGAACCTGCGTCCTTCCCTGGTTTTCCATCTCCTGGTGGTCTATTAAGTAATCATAGCTGAGCAAAGTTCATTGGGAATAAATTACAGGCACCCTGTGATCATGTCACAGGGAGAACTCACTGTTTCTTCTTCCTCTTGTGCTTCTGAGACTGTTTCCCACTCTTGGTGTCGGGAAAGGGACTGCGTGGAACGCGAAGAGTGCCCAGCCAGCTGCAGCAGACACAGAGTGCGGATTCCTGGATGAGAGAGGCTCTGAGAGCAAGGGCCCCCCGCTAAGGTTTGGGAATGTGGGATTAGTTGCTGGAGAGGGGGCTTTTTCCTTGACCTAGTGATTCTGAGGTTTTTACTAGAGGAGTTGGAATACGACTTACGACCCCCTCCCCTGCCCTACTGCCCCCATCACCAAGCACCGTCTTTGCCCGGCCCTCATTCAGAGAACTAGGCTTTTTATTTTCTCCTGCTTTCAAGAAAGAATAAGTTCCCAAAAGCGGAGGAGGAAAAGGCATCTCTTTCTTCAGAATTTCAATAGCCTTGGAAAAATTTCAATGCCTTTGGAAAAATTGCAGGACTCTAGGTACAGACAATATTTTAAAAGAAAACATTATGACTGAGCATCTCCTCCCAAGTCTAGTAAAGGATTTCAGGCTGGAGTGAGGGGAGAGAGTTGGAGAAATCCATGTTCCCTGCAGGGATTACTGTGACCTGTATCCTAGGCTGAGCCCCAGAGAGTGGAAAAACAACCCAGACAAGTTTGTAGGAACTCTAAAACCATGGTGGCTTGCACATTTCCCTGGGAAGAGACCAGGAAAGCAGGAAGCTCAGTGGAGACAGAAATGCTTTGGGTAATTTAGTGGATTTTCCAGATAACAGGGAAATGCATAAGAAGGAAGCATTTCAATTCCGGTGTGTTCAAAGACAGCAAGGAAATTGCTGGGTGAATTGTTCTGGGTCTGGGGATGTGAGACATCTCGTAGTCCGTGGAATGGACCAATGACTCAGATTAGACTTGAGAATGGGCAACCTGGTAAATGGCAGTGTGGTCAAACAACATTGATGTATTAAGCACCTGGGCACTAAATAAGCTTTAACACCTAGAAGCAACTGGTAGGACACGGGTTGGAGTAGCCCTTACCTTTGCTGAAGTTAAATTTCTCCAACTGTGACAGAATGATTGCTCAGAATAGATGAAAATGGAATTACAAAAAAAAAAAGTTGTATTTATTAAACACTTATGTTTGTGGACCAATATTCTTATTTAATCATTTTATGGTAATTTTCGCTCCAGACTTCCTGAGGGTGATGACATGAGAATGAAGAGTAAAGACAACTATCAGCAGTTCTTGGGTCTGAAAATACCCTCCTGCTAAGGGTTAAGACAGGCCATTTCTTACCCACACTGAACAAGCCAGCAGCCTTAATTGTAAATAAGGAATTAATGTGTGCATCAAAGACAATGTCGAGATTGCATAAAAAATGAGCAGTTCACACCTTTTTTTCAAAGTTAACTTTTCTTCAGCTTAAAAACCTGATAAATGATTTCAATTAACAGTTACAGAAAAAGAAAATTATATTGCAAATTCATGCAAAATCTTCCTACAAAAATCGCTTGCCTAATTACACAAATCAATTCTTCAGACTGAGAATCCAGCCTCAAAATAGAAAGTATGGAAGTTTCAGCAGCAGTTGCAAAAGTAAGGTGGGAACCTCAGGGTGGTCTGCTCTGGCCACTATTTCGTCATGATAAGATGAGTTAAAGATGACAGAAATCTAGTCTTTCAGGACCCTGTGCTGCTCATAGAAAACTCAGCGCAGTGCCTTAGGAGGTGCTCCATATCTAGTTCTCTCTTCTCTTTAGGCAAAATGAATAATGAGCTCCTTTAACCATGGGGAGTTATAGAACATGTTAGCTCTGGAGCAACTGAGAATTATCAAGCAGTACCAGACACACCGTGATCCAAATAGATCATCATTACCATTGTTGTCATCATCACCACTTAGGAAACTTGTGGTCATTTGGATGGATCCCGATGTAGTAGGAAAAGGATTTGGGGTTGCAAGTTCAGGATGCTAGATTGACTCCAACTTTACCCACTTGTTTCATTTTGGCAGGTTGCTGCCCTGCTCTGGTACTCACTTTATGCGTGTAAATCTGAGTGGGGAGTCTATGGACCAAGCATTCTTCATTTCAGCAGTCTTTATTGTTTCACACTTGCCCCTACTTTCATAGTTTGTGAGTCTTTAAGGTATTTGAGGGTAAAGATCTTGTCTTGTTGACTATAACATCCCTCAGAAGGTCTATCTGACCTATCTTAGGGTTTGTGCCTAACATCGTTGGCTGAGGTGAGTTAGAGTTTTGCTTTGTTTGCAGAAGGGTCTGAAAGGAAAAGAGAGAAGAGGTAGTGGTATATGCTGTCCACTTAGAGGCATTGATTTCCCTCATCCTGTCCCCATCTCAAAGGAGAGAGTGTAGAATCCTAGAATTTTGTCTTCAATTTCTGGCAAACACACGGGAGTCACAGAACATGTCTGTTTGCATTCAATAGCTCTATGGTTCCATACTTCCCCAGAGAACTGGTGTGGGGAAATTAACAATATGGCACCAACCAGGTTCTCTCACCCCACACTCTCATGCCCTCCTGCCCCATGTTCTGTGGACAATGACTTTGCACGGTTATGTAACAGGTG
Organism: Bos mutus; assembly: GCF_027580195.1. Classification (NCBI taxonomy): domain Eukaryota; kingdom Metazoa; phylum Chordata; class Mammalia; order Artiodactyla; family Bovidae; genus Bos; species Bos mutus. The sequence continues at coordinate 21,098,584 of NC_091634.1, read as the reverse complement.
AGATCACATGTAGCACTGTGCATGCACATCCCAAGGTGCTTGCTTGGTCACGGGCTACTGTGTGGTACATCTGTATGAGCTTCACTGTGCAAGCCCTGGCTGTTGCTGCACCAGGGCTACACTGGAGCAGCATCATGGTTATGTCATATAAGGTTATGTTATGGCTATGTCATGGCTACTTTATGGTTATGTTATAGCCGCTGCTATGGCTGCTGCATCTGCCAGAAGAGAGGCTGTATTATGGCTGCCATGCCAGCCAGGAGAGGATAAACGTGTCTGCAGTTCCTGTGGCTCCTCACATTTCCCTCCAGCCTCTTAGCTCACACCTTGCCTACCATGGGTTCAGCGAACAGTGTGCACAGAGACACAGCGAGACAATCAGCATCACAAACAGCATCAGCAATGCAACTGGGAATTGCTTTTATGTTTTACTCCTGAGTCTTGGCTGTGCCGTGAAGGTGGAGTTGCCTCCATTTGTTTGATATTTAGCGGTGGTGCCACCTCACTAAGTCTATATCATTAATGCTGTTAATGACTAAAGGATGAACTTACGCCAGGGATTCTGCGAATGACCCCTAGTCCCCCTTGATAGAGATAACATTTTTGGCTTTAACAAACACAGATACAATAAAGCACACTCCAATACACACACACAAAAAAAGCATCCAGAAGAACAGGAAATAGGAAAGAAGGATGGAGAATGGAAAAGAAGGGGAATTTCCTAGAATACTCCTGACTGAAGAAAACTAAGGCTTTTGAGTACAATTCTTGGTCCTGAGCTTCTGGGGATCCCAGGAAACAGAGGGACCAGAGACATGCAAGGTCTCAAAACAATGTCACAGTGGTGCATCAGAAAAAATGCATTTCCAGATCCTGGGTTTTGAGATGAGCTGGGTTTTAATAAAATGACCAAGAATCTTCTGGATCAGCTATTGCTACATAATGAATCATTCATTTTAAGCCTATTAAAGGATGAAAATAACAACCTAATTTTAAAAAATCTCTTTTGAGTATATAGGTGTGCTAGGCAGTTTTGTTGATCTGGGCCAGACCAGCTAACTTCAGCCAGAGAAACTCATGCTTCTGTGATCAGCCGGTGGATCAGCTATGCTAACTGCTCCTAGCCTCAGCTGGAAGAACTTTTCTCTGCTGCATGTAGTCTCTCCTTTTCCGGCAGGCTAACTGGAGCCAGTCCGGTGGTTACAGAGTTCAAAAGGGACTGGAGAGGTACAAGAGGATTTTAGGGCCTAGACTTACAGCTGACACAGCCTCAATTCTTCAGCAATTTCTAGGCCAAAAGCGAGTCACAGGGGCAGCCCAGAGGGGAGGAACAATAGTCTAGTTCTTCATGGGATGACCTATGAAGTCATATTGCAAAGCTCATGAACACCGACAGGTAAAGAATTTGGGTGATTTGGGCTACTTTTGTAATAAACCTACCACAGTCAAGCCTCTGTCCACAATTACTCACATTTTTCCTTCATACAAAATACATCACACCCCTATGAGATCCCTACATCCCAATTCCAGTGGTAATATCATGCTTCAAGTCTAACAACTGTGATCCATTCAGCTCCAGACTCAAATCCTGTTGATCCTGAGACCAATGAACTAAAAGCCAAATCTTTAGTCCTCACTCACTGTACATATAATGTTGAAATAAACAGTAAAACCACAAAGAACACTCATTCAAAAGTGACAAGAATGGGAGGTGTGTGGCAGGTTTTGGTCAACAGGAGTTCTGAAATTCCATTGGATAAATGGTTGGATGTGTTACTTGATGGAGCAATGTTTCTACTCCCTTGGAGCGGCTGCTCCACCCATTGGTTTTTAAAAGTCTTGGCTTAACTGTTTGAGAATTCTTCCTTTTCTGTCATCCTCTTTTGTTGTTGTCCAGCCATTTTGTCATGTCCAACTCTTTGCAACCCCATGGACTGCAGCATGCCAGGCTTTCCTGTCCTTCACTGTCTCCTGGAGTTTGCTCAAACTCACTTCCATTAATTCAGTGATGCCATCCAACCATCTCATGCTCTGTTGTGCCCTTGTCCTCCTGCCCTCAATCTTTCCCAGCATCAAGATTTTTTCCAATGAGTCAGCTCTTTGCATCAGGTGGCCAAAGTATTAGAGTTTCAGCTTCAGCATTACTCCTTCCAGTGAATACTCAGGATTGATTTCCTTTAGGATTGCCTGGTTTGATCTCCTTGCTGTTCAAAGGACTCTCAAAAGTCTTCTCCAGCACCACAGTTGGAAAGCATCAATTCTTCAGTGCTCATCATTCTTTACAGTACAACTCTCACATCTGTACATGACTACTGGAAAAAAGATAGCTTTGACTATACAGACCTTTGTCAGCAAAGTGCTGTCTCTGTTTTTAATATGCTGTCTAGGTTGGTCATAGCTTTTCTTCCAAAGAGCTAGCATTTTTTAATTTCATGGCTGCAATCACCATCCACAGTGATTTTGGAGCCCAAGAAAATGAAATCCGTCACTGTTTCCATTTTTCCCCATTTATTTGCCATGAAGTGATAGGCCATGAAGAAAGCCGAGCACCGAAGAATTGATGCTTTTGAACTGTGGTATTGGAGAAGACTCTTGAGAGTCCCTTGGACTGCAAGGAGATCCAACCAGTCCATTCTGAAGGAGATCAGCCCTGGGATTTCTTTGGAAGGAATGATGCTAAAGCTGAAACTCCAGTACTTTGGCCACCTCATGCGAAGAGTTGACTCATTGGAAAAGACTCTGATGCTTGGAGGGATTGGGGACAGGAGGAGAAGGGGACAACAGAGGATGAGATGGCTGGATGGCATCACTGACTCGATGGACGTGAGTCTGAGTGAACTCCGGGAGTTGGTGATGGACAGGGAGGCCTGGCGTGCTGTGATTCATGCGTTGCAAAGAGTCAGACATGACTGAGCGACTGAACTGAACCGAACTGAACTGATGGGCCATGATCCTCACTTTCTGAATGTTGTGTTTTAAGTCAGTTGTTTCACTCTCTTCTTTCACCTTCATCAAAAGGTTCTTTAGTTCCTCTTCACTTTTTGCCATTAAGGTAGTATCATCTGTGTATCTGAGTTTATTCATTTATCTCCCAGCAATCTTGATTCCTGCTTGAGCTTCATCCAACCCAACATTTCACATGATGTACTCTGCATATATGTTAAATAAACAGGGTGACAATATACAGCCTTAGCATACTCCTTTCCCAATTTGGAACCAGTCCATTGTTTCACATCCAGTTATAACTGTTGCTGCTTGACCTTTATACAGGTTTCTTAGGAGGCAGGTCAGGTGGTCTGGTATTCCCATCTCTTGAAGAATTTCCCGTGGTTTGTTGTGACCCATACAGTCAAAAGCTTTAGCATAGTCAATGAAACAGTTTTTCTGGAACTCCCTTTTTCTATGATTCAATGGATGTAGACAAGTTGATCTCTGGTTCCTCTGCCTCTTCTAAATCCTGCTTGTACATCTAGAAGTTCTCAGTTCACATACTGTTAAAGCTTAGCTTGAAAAATTCTGAGCATTAACTTCCTAGCATGTGAAATACACGCAATTGTGTGGTAATTTGAATATTTTTTGGCATTTGCCCTTCTTTGGGATTGGAATGAAAACTGACCTTTTCTAGTCCTGTGGCCACTGCTGAGTCTTCCAAATTTGCTAGCATGTTGAGCACAACACTTTAACAGCATCAACTTTTAGGATTTGAAATAGCTCAACTGGAATTCTACCACTTCCACTAGCTTTGTTCATAGTAATGTTTCCTGAGGCCGATGTGACTTCACACTCCAGGATGTTTGGCTCTGAGTGGTCATCCTCTTTGGTTGTTTCTAAGTTAAGTTGTCTGCCTTGGCAGCAAGTTGCTTTCTTAGCCTTCTTCTTGACATTAAGAAGTTGGAGGCACAGGAGTCTTTAAAATTTAAAAAGAAATCTCAGTCTTTTTATTACACAGGAATAGCATTTGCCAATTCAATTGGCTTTAAAACTTTGTGTGTTTTCTATGTACTATTATTTATTCCTTGCATTGAAAGCCACAACTAAAATAACTTCTAGACAGACCTCACTTTTTGAAGTCACTTCTAGTTTAGAGTTTCGCTTTTATATTCTTAAGCTTCCCTTTAGCCCAGTTGAGAAAGTCTATACAAATTTAACATTCTTGATTTTATCTTTGTACTTATGGCTCATTTTATTCATTTTTAAAATTAGTATACAACAAAAATGACTTTTATTGTATGCACAGTCCTTTGAGTCATAATATATGGATAGATTTGCATAATCATCATTACTGAGAATACAGATAACCATCCCATCACCCTAGAAACTCCTCTGTGCTGTCCCTTTAGAGTCACACTTTCCCCACTCCTAACCTCTGAGAACCTCTGATCTGTTTCCATCACTATATATTGAACTTTTAAGAATGCCACACAAATGGAACCCCATACAGAATGCAAGTTTTTGACTCTAGACTTACTCAACATAACGAGTTCAATATACTGCTCCTATAAATGATGCATTCGCTATTACTATTTAATAGTATTCCAGGGTATGAATGAACCCAGTTTATGTAACCATTCACCTACTGAAAGATATTTGAGTTCTTTCCAGTTTGGGATAATTATGAACACAAAATTTCTAAACAGCCTTCCTCAGTGATCAATGGAAATAAATAGAGGGAAAAAATACAATGGGAAAGACTACAGATCTCTAGTCAAAGCTATGGTTTTGTCAGTAGTCATGTATGGATGTGAGCATTGAACTATAAAAAAAGCTAAGTGCCAAAGAATTGATGCTTTTGAACTGTGATGTCGGAGAAGATTCTTGAGAGTTCCTTGGACTACAAGGAGATCCAACCAGTCTATCCTAAAGGAAATCAGTCCTGAATATTCATTGGAAGGACTGATGCTGAAGCTGAAACTCCAATACTTTGGCCACCAGATGTGACGAACTGACTCATTGGATAATACCCTGATGCTGGGAAAAATTGAAGACAGGAGAAGGGGACAACAGAGGATGAGATGGTTGGATGGCATCACTGACGTGATGGAAAAGAATTTGAGTAGGCTCCGGGAGTTGGTGATGGGCTGGGAAGCCTGGTGTGCTGCAGGTCATGGGGTCTCAAAGAGTCTGACATACTGAGCTACTGAACTGAACAGATTGAGAGATCTCTTCAAGAAAATTAGAGATACCAAGGGAACATGTCATGCAAAGATGGACACAATAAAGGACAGAAATGGTATAGACCTAACAGAAGCAGAAGATATTAAGAAGAGGTGGCAGGAATACACAGAAGAACTATACAGAAAACATCTTCATGACCCAGATAACCACGATGGTGTGATCACTCACCTAGAGCCAGACATCCTGGAATATGAACTCAAGCAGGCCTTAGGAAGCATCACTACGAACAAAGCTAATGGAGGTGATGGAATTCCAGCTGAGCTATTTCAAATCCTGAAAGATGATGCTGTGAAAGTGTTGCACTCAATATGCCAGCAAATTTGGAAAACTCAGCAGTGGCCACAGGACTGGAAAGGTCAGTTTTCATTCCAATCCCAAAGAAAGGCAATGCCAAAAAATGGTCTAACTACCAAACAATTGCACTCATCTCACATGCTAGTAAAGTAATGCTCAACATTCACAAAGCTAGGCTTCAACAGTACATGAACTAGAATTTCCAGGTGTTCAAATTTGATTTAGAAAAGACAGAGGAACCAGAGATCAAATTGGCAACATCCATTGGATCATCGAAGAAGCAAGAGTGTTCCAGAAAAACATACATTTGCTATATTGACTACACCAAAGCCTTTGACTGTGTGGTTCACAACAAACTATGGAAAATTCTTAAAGAGATGGGGATACCAGACCACCTGACCTGCCTTCTGAGAAATCTGTGTGCAGGTCAAAAAGCAACAGTTGGAACCAGACATGGAAAAACAGACTGGTTCCAATTGGGAAAGGAGTATGTCAAGGCTGTATATTGTCACCCTGCTTATTTAACTTATACGCAGAGTACAGCATGCAAAATCCTGGACTTGATGAAACACAAGCTGGAATCAAGATTTCCAGGAGAAATATCAGTAACCTCAGATATGCAGATGTCACCACCCTTATGGCAAAAAGTGCAAAAGAACTAAAGAGCCTCTTGATGAAAGTGAAAGAGAAGAGTGAAAAAGTTGGCTTAAAACTCAATATTCAAAAAAACTAACATCATGGTATCCGGTCCCATTACTTCATGGCAAATAGACAGGGAAACAATGGAAACAGTGACAGACTTTATTTTCTTGGACTCCAAAATCACTGCAGATTGTGACTGCAGCCGTGAAACTAAAAAATTCTTGCTCCTTGAAAGAAAAGCTATGACCAACCTAGACAGCATATTAAAAATCAGAGACATTACTTTACCAACAAAGGTTTGTCTAGTCAAAGCTATGGTTTTTCCCGTAGTCATGTGTGGATGTGAGAGTTGGATTATATAGAAAACTGAGCACTGAAGAATTGATGCTTTTGAACTGCGGTGTCGATGAAGACTCTTGAGAGTCTCTTGGACTTCAAGGGGATCCAGCGAGTCAATCCTAAAGGAAATCTGTCCTGAATACTCATTGGAAGGACTGATGCTGAAGCTGAAGCTCCAATACTTTGGCCACCTGATGTAAAGAACTGACTCATTCGAAAAGACCCTGATGCTGGGAAAGATTGATGGCAGGAGGAGAAGGGGATGACAGAGGATGAGGTGGTTGGATGTCATCACCAACTCAATGGACATGAGTTTGAGTAAGCTCCGGGAGTTGGTGATGGACAGGGAGGCCTGGTGTGCTGTAGTCCGTGGGGTCGCAAAGAGTCTGACATGACTGAGTGATTGAACTGAACTCAACTGAACTGTAACAACTGCATATATCTTCATGTAGATGTAGGGTTTCTGTTTGTTTTTTAACTTTTCTAGGGTAAATACCTATGAGTGGAATTGCTGAGTCATAGGGAAAGGTGTGCTTGCATTTATAAGAAAGTACACTTTTGCTTCATGCTTATACAGTTTTGCATTCCTACTATCAATGTATGAAAGTTTCAGTTGCTTTCCATCCTTGGAATACTTAGTGTTCTTAGACAATCAAATAGGTGTTCGTCTTAATTTTAACTTGCATTTCCCCAATGACTAGTGAGAACATACTTTTATTGGCTTACATGACATCTGTATATCTTCTTCAGTGAAGTTTCTGTCTTTTAACCATTTCCTAACTGAGTTATTTGTTTCTTTAATGTTTTTTATTTGTTTATTTAATGAATCTTGAAAGTTCTTTATATATAACTACATATGAAGTCTGTTAAATATGTGATCTGAAAATATTTTTCCTAAGATGTGGTTTTTTTTTTTCCCATCTTCTTAACAGGATCTTTCACAAAGTAAACATTTTGAATGTTGTTAAAGCCTAAATTATCAATTTTTTTATTTTGATGAATCATGCTTAGACATCATTTCTAAGAACATGTTCACCCATCCCTTTGTCCTGAAGATTTTCTCATGTTTTCTTTGAAATGTTTTATAATTTTATGCTTAAATTTATGATTAAAGTTAAGTCAGTTTTTGTATAAGAGTTGTGGTTTACAGCATGGTTTATTTTTTTGTCTTTGGTAATAAACAGTCTTTTATCTAGTATTCTTGTCTGGAAAATCCCATGGATGGAGAAGCCTGGTTGGCTACTGTCCATGGGGTCACAAAGAGTCGGACACAACTGAGTGACTTCACTATCACTCTCACTATATAGGTAGGACATAGTTTGGTTATGTTTTTAAAAATTTATTCTCCCTACCTCCACCTTTAAATTTAAAAATTAATCTATTTACATTTAAGGTAATTATTGGTACAATAGGATTTACATCTCTCATTTTGCTGTTTGTTTTCATATGTCTTGTATGGGTTTCTTAATTCTGACATTGCTATCTCATTTTGTGTTACATATTTTCTTTTGTACCATTTTTTTATTCTTGTCATTTCTTTGTATGTTTTTAAATTATTTTCTTAGTTGTTTCCTTGGGGATGGCCATTAACATCTTAATAAAATTCTTCTTTGGATTAATACCAATTAATTTCACCAGTGTGCAAACATTGTTGGTGCTGTTGTTTTCCAGTCACTCAGACGTGTCCAACTCTTTGTAACCTCATGGACTGCAGCACACCAGGTTTCCCTGTCCTTCACCATCTCCTGGAGCTTTCTCAAACTCATGTCCATTGAGTTGGTGATGCCATCCAACCATCTCATCCTCTGTCATTCCCTTCTCTTCCTGCCTTAATCTTTCCCAGCATCAGGTTCTTTTCCAATAAGTCAGCTCTTTGCATCAGGAGGCCAAATTATTGGAGCTTCAACATCAGCATCGGTCCTTCCAATGAATACACAGGACTGATTTTCTTTAGGATCGACTGATTTGATCTCCTTGCAGTCCAAGGGACTCTCAAGAGTCTTCTCCAACACCACAGTTCAAAAGCATCAATTCTTCAGTGCTCAGTTTTCTATATAATCCAACTCTCACATTGACACATGACTATGGGAAAAACCATAGCTTTGACTAGACAAACCTTAGTTGGTAAACTAATGTCTCTGCTTTTTAATATGCTGTCTAGGTTGGTCATAGCTTTTCTTCCAAGGAGCAAGCATCTTTTAATTTCGTGGCTGCAGTCACCATCTGCAGTGATTTTAGAGCCCAAGACAGTAAAGTCTTTCACTGTTTCCATTGTTTTCCCATCTATTTGCCATGAGGTGATGGGACTGGATGCTGCATTGCTGTAATACAACTCTATTACCTTACTCTTTTATGCTGTTAATGTCCTAAATTACATGTTTATACATTGTGTAAACACCACATATATTTGTAATTATTGCTTTATGTGGTCGTCTTTTAAGAAAGAGAAAAAAATTTACACACAAACATATTTATGTTGTAATTTGTATTTATGGATATATTATACACACACACACACATACACAGTTATTGGTTTTTTCAGATGTGTGTGTATGTGCTCATTTGCTTAGTCATGTCCAACTCTTTGCAACCGGACAGGCTTGTCTATCAATGGAATTTTCCAGGCAAGAATACTGAAGAGGGTTGGCATTTCCTACTCCAAGGTATCTTATGAATCTAGGGATTAAACCTGCATCTCTTGAGTCTCCTGCATTGGCAGGCAGATTCTTTACTGCTGCGCCAGCTAGGAAGCCCCTTTTATGGATGTAGTTACTTTTAATTGCTCATATATATTCAATATACTGTCGAATGTCATTTCACTTCAGCCTAAAAGACTCCCTTGAAGTATATCTTATAGGCAAGTCTACAGGAGATATTCTCTATCTTAATTTCTCTTTCATTTTCAAAGGATAATAATATTATATATATATTAACCAAGAATTTTATATATATATATATATATATAATTCTTGGTTAACTGGTTTTTTTTCCTTCATATTTTGAAAATGCCAGCCCAGTGCCTCCTGGACTTTGTGGCTTCTGATATGAAATCTGCTGTTAATCTTTTTGAGGATTCATTGTACATAATGAATTGCTTCTCTTCTGCTTTCAGGATTCTCTTTGTCTTTGACCTTCAATGATTCAATTACGATTTTTGTGTGGATATATAAGTTTATTCTACATGGAGTTTGTTAAGCTTCTTAGATGTGTAGGTTAAAATTTTAATCAAATTTAGGAATATTTTTTGGAGAAGTCGATGGCACCCCACTCCAGTACTCGTGCTTGGAGAATCCCATGGATGGAGGAGTCTGGTGGGCTGCAGTCCATGGGGTCGCTGAGTGTCAGACACGACTGAGCGACTTCACTTTCACTTTTCACTTTCACGCATTGGAGAAGGAAATGGCAACCCACTCCAGTGTTCTTGCCTAGAGAATCCCAGCGACGGGGGAGCCTGGTGGGCTGCCGTCTATGGGGTCACACAGAGTCAGACACGACTGAAGTGACTTAGCAGCAGCAGCAGGAATATTTTTGCCATCAAATATTTATTATTCTCCTTTCTCTCACTCTTTCTCTTCTCCCATTTTGAACCATTATTATGTATAATTGGTATTTGGGTGTTGTCTCACAGGTCTCTTATGCTCTGTTAATATTTCTTCATTCTTTTTTTTCAGTTCTTTAGATTGGATAATCTCAACTGGGCTACCTTTAAGTTTACTGAATCTTTATCCTGCCTGCTCAAGTATACCATTGGGTTTCCAGGTAGGCTGCAGTCCATGGGGTCGCTAAGAGTCAGACACGACTGAGCGACTTCACTTTGACTTTTCACTTTCATGCCTTGGAGAAGGAAATGGCAACCCACTCCTGTGTTCTTGCCTAGAGAATCCCAGGGACGGGGGAGCCTGGTGGGCTGCTGTCTATGGGGTCACACAGAGTCGGACACAACTGAAGCGACTTAGCAGCAGTAGCAGCAGCAGTAAATTTTATTTTTCAGTTTTGTAATTTTCAATTTCAACAACTCTATTTAGTTACCAAAAGTATCTCTTTAGAACAAAGATACATATAGTTTCACTATATATTACAGTTATTTTTTAAGTAAATAAAGATTTTTAGATGGAGTTTCATTATCCAATTCTCAGAAATTAATAGAATTAATAGACAGAAGGGTAGAAGGATATAGTAGACCTGAAAAGTACTATGAACCAATTGAACATAGCTAAGATTTATACAATTTTCACACAACCACAGGGAACAAATTCTATTCAAGTTCCCATAGACTATAAAGCAGGAGACACCGGAATACATCCAGGGACATAAAACAAGGTGTAAAATTTCATGGTCTAAAGGCATTGAAATCATAGAGTGTGTTCTCTTATCACTGTGGAATTATGCTAGAAATCCATATCAAAAGATATTTGAAAATAACCCACATATTTTCAAGTGCAATGTGACATTCACCAAAAGAGATCTTTGACTTACCCACTGAAAGCCTTAATAAGGGTAAAAGACTGAAAAGCACAGAGGGTGATTACAGAAAAGAAAGCATTTAAATGAGAAGTTAATATCAAATGAGAATTAATATCAAAGATACTTTAAAAAACCCATGTATTTGAAAATTAAATGTATGCTTTTAAATGATGAACTGGTTTATCTAAGAAGTGATAACAAGGAAAATTAGAAAATACTTGTAACAGAATAAAAATGATAAGAGAATTTATCAGAATATGTTGGATGCAAGTGAAAGTTGCTTAATGTAACCAACCATAATGTGGAATCTTGAATAAGATGTAAAAACAAATAATGGGCTCTAGCATAAAATTCTGTGAAATTTGGACAAAATCTGTAATTAAGTTAATAATACTGTGGATCACAACAAACTGGAAAATTCTTCAAGAGATGGGAATACAAGACCACCTTATCTGCCTCCTGAGAAATCTATCTATATTCAGGTCAAGAAGCAACAGTTAGAACCGGACATGGAATAACAGACTGGTTCCAAATTGGGAAAGGAGTACATTAAGGCTTTATACATGCAGAGTACATCATGCGAAATGCTAGGCTGGGTGAAGCACAAGCTGGAATCAAGATTGCTGGGAGAAATAACAATAACCTCGTATATGCAGATGACACCACCCTTATGTCAGAAAGCAAAGAAGAACTAAAGAGCCTCTTGATACCCTCTTGATAAAAGTAAAGAGGAGAGTGGAAAAGTTGGCTTAAAACTCAATATTCAGAAAATGAAGATCATGGTATCTGGTCCCATCACTTCACGGCAAATAGATGGGGGAAACAAGAGAGAGTGACAGACTTTATTTTCTTGGGCTCCAAAATCACTGCAGATGGTGTCTGCAGCCATGAAATTAAAAGATGCTTGCTCCTTGGAAGAAAAGCTTTGACCAACCTAGACAACATATTAAAAAGCATAGACATTACCAACAAAAGTTTGTCTAGTCAAAGCTATGGATTTTCCAGTCATCATGTATGGATGTGAGAGTTGGACCATAAAGAAATCTGACCCTTGAAGAATTGACACTTTTGAGCTGTCGTGTTGGAGAAGTCTTGTGAGAGTCCCTTGGACTGCAAGGAGATCAAATCAGTCAATCCTAAAGGAAATCAGTCCTGAATACTCATTGGAAAGATTGATTCTGAAGCTGAAACTCCAATACTTTGGCCACCTGATGCAAAGAACTGACTCATTGGAAAAGGCCCTGATGCTGGGAAAGATTGAAGGCAGGAGGAGAAGGGGATGACAGAGGATGAGATGGTTGGATGGCATCACCAAGTTGATGACATGAGTTTGAGCAAACCCCAGGAGTTTGTGATGGACAGGGAAACCTGGCGTCCGTGGGGTGGCAAAGAGTTGGACATGACTGAGAGACTGAACTGAATAATGAGTGACTTGAGTATCTTTTCATGTGTTTACTAGCCATCTGTATGTCTTCTTTGGAGAAATGTCTGTTTAGGTCTTTTGCCTACTTTTCTACTGGGTTGTTCATTTTTCTGGTACTGAGCTGCTTATATATTTTGGAGATTAATTCTTTGTCAGTTGTTTCCTTTGCTATTATCTTTTATCATTCTGAGTGGTGTCTTTTAACCTTCCTTATAGTTTCCTTTATTGTACAAAAGCTTTGGAGTTTAATTAGGTCATATATATACATATATATATATATATATATATATATATATATATATATATATTTCCATTACTCTGGGAGGTAGGTCATAAAGGATCTTGTTGTGACTTATTTTGGAGAATGTTCTGCCTATGTTTCATAGTTTTTGGTCTATTTAGGTACTTAATCCATTTTGAGTTTGTTTTTGTGGATGGTATAAAAAAGTGTTCTAGTTTCATTCTTTTATATGTAGTTGACCAGTTTTCTTAGCACCACTTGTTGAAGAGACCATCTTTTCTCCATTGTATGGCTTTGCCTCCATTGTCAAATATAAACTGTTTATAGGTGTGTGCATTTATCTCTGGACTTTCTATTTTGTCCCTTTGATCTGTATTTCTGTCTTTGTGCCAGTATCATACTGTCTTAATGACTGCAGCCTTGTAGTATAGGCTGTAGTCAGGAAGATTGATTCCTCCAGTTCCATTCTTCTCTCTGAAGATTGCTTTGGCTATTTGGGGTCTTTTGTGTTTCCATATGAATTGTGAAATTTTTTGTTCTAGTTCTGTGAAAACTACTGCTGGTAGTTTGATAGGGATTGCATTGAATCTATAGATTGCTTTGGATAGTATACTCGTTTTTACTATATTGATTCTTCCAATCCAAGAACATGGCATACTTGTGTCATCTTTGATTTCTTTCATCAGTGTTTTATAGTTTTATGTATAGGAGTCTTTTGTTTCTTTAGATAAATTTATTCCTAAGTATTTTATTCTTTTCACTGTAATGGTGAATGGGATTTTTTTCCCTTAATTTCTGATTTTTCATTGTTATCATATAGAGATATGAGGGATTTCTGTGTATCAATTTTATATCGTGTGACTTTACTATATTCATTGATTAGCTCTAGTAATTTTCTGGTGGTATCTTTAGGGTTTTCTAAGTAGAGGATCTTGTCACTGGCAAACAGTAAGAGTGTTACTTCTTCTTTTCCAATCTTTGTGCTTTGTATTTCTTTTTCTTCTCGGATTGCTGTGGCTAGGATCTCTAAGACTATGTTGAATAGTGGTGGTGAGAGTGGGCACCCTGGTTTGTTCCTGATTTTAGAGTAAATGCTTTCATTTTTTTTTTTTTTTTTGCAATTGGGGATAATGGTTGCTGTGTGTTTGTCATATATGGCTTTTGCAAATAAGTTCATCTCTACCATTTTTCTAGATTCCATATATAAGTGGCATTATATGATATTTGATTTCTCTTTTGACTTACTTCACTCTGTATGATAATATCTAGGTTCATCCACTTCTCTGCAAATGCCTCTATTTCATTCATTTTTATGGCTGAATAATATTCCATTGTATAATATGCACTGCATCTTCTTTATCTGTTCATCTGTGGATTGTAATTTAGGTTGCTTCCATGATCTAGCTATTGTAAATGGTGCTGCAATGAACACCAGTGTGCATGCATCCTTTTAAATTATGGTTTTTCTCTGGATGTATGCCTGGGAGTGGGATTTCCGGGCCACATGATAGCTCTAATTTTAGTTTATTAAGGAACCTCCATACTATTCTCCATAGTGGCTATACCAATTTACATTCCCACAAATAGCAAAGAAGGTTTTCCATTTGTCCACACCCCCTCCAGCATTTATTGTTTGTAGATTCATTGCTGATGGCCATTCTGACTGGTGTGAGATGATATCTCATTATAGTTTTGATTTATATTTCTCTAATACATTTTTATGTCTTTGGAGAAATGTCTAGAAATGTTGGACATCCGCTGGATCATCAAAAAAGCAAGAGAGTTCCAGAAAAACATCTATTTCTGTTTTATTGACTATGCCAAAGCCTTTGACTGTGTGGATCACAATAAACTGTGGAAAATTCTGAAAGAGATGGGAATACCAGACCACCTGACCTGCCTCTTGAGAAACCTATATGCAGGTCAGGAAGCAGCAGTTAGAACTGGACATGGAACAGCAGACTGGTTCCAAATAGGAAAAGCTGTATATTGTCACCCTGCTTATTTAACTTATATACAGAGTATGTCATGAGAAACGCTGGGCTGGAAGAAGCACAAGCTGGAATCAAGATTGCCAGGAGAAATATTAATAACCTCAGATATGCAGATGACACCACCGTTATGGCAGAAAGTGAAGAGGAACTAAAAAGCCTCTTGATGAAAGTGAAAGAGGAGAGTGAAAAAGTTGGCTTAAAGCTCAACATTGAGAAAATGAAGATCATGGCATCTGGTCCCATCACTTCATGGGAAATAGATGGGGAAACAGTGGAAACAGTGTCAGACTTTAATTTTTTGGGCTCCAAAATCACTGCAGATGGTGACTGCAGCCATGAAATTAAAAGATGCTTACTCCTTGGAAGGAAAGTTATGACCTACCTAGATAGCATGTTGAAAAGCAGAGACATTACTTTGCCAACAAAGGTCCATCTAGTCAAGGCTGTGGTTTTTCCAGTAGTTATGTATGGATGTGAGAGTTGGACTGGGAAGAAAGCTGAGCCCCGAAGAATTGATGCTTTTGAACTGTGGTGTTGGAGAAGACTCTTGAGAGTCCTTTGGACTGCAAGGAGATCCAACCAGTCCATCCTAAAGGAGATCAGTCCTGGGTGTTCTTTGGAAGGAATGATGCTAAAGCTGAAACTCCAGTACTTTGGCCACCTCATGCAAAGAGTTAACTCATTGGAAAAGACTGAAGCTGGGAGGGATTGGGGGCAGGAGGAGAAAGGGACAACAGAAGATGAGATGGCTGGATGGCATCACCGACTTGATGGATGTGAGTTTGAGTGAACTCCGGGAGTTGGTGATGGACAGGGAGGCTTGGCGTGCTGCAATTCATGGGGTTGCAGTCAGACATGACTGAGCAACTGAACTGAACTGAAACCATTCTTTGATTGGGTTGTTTGGGCTTTGTTGGTTAGTTTTTTGTTTTTTAATTGAGCTGTATGAACTGTTTCTATGTTTTGCAGATTAATACTTTGTCAGTTGTTTCATTTGCTAATATTTCTTCCATTCTGAGCATTGTCTTTTCATTTTGTTTATAGTTTCCTCTGCTATGCAAAAGCTTTTAAGTTTAATCAGATCCCATTTATTCATTTTTTCTTGTATTTTCATTACTCTAGGAGTTGAGTTGGAAAAGATCTTGTTATGAATTATGTCAAAGAGTGTCCTGTCTATATTTTCCTTTAAGGATTTCATAGTGTTCAACCTTACATTTAGGTCTTCAATCCATTTTGAGTTTGTTTTTGTATATGGTGATAGATAATATAATTTCATTCTTTTACATATAGTTGTCCAGTTTTCCCAGCACCACTTATTGAAGATACCATCTTCTCCATTCTGTATTCTTGCCTCCTTTGTCATAGATTAGGTGCCCCTATGAGTGTGGGTTTATCTCTGAACTTTCTATTCTATTCCATTAATCTATATTCCTGTTTTTGTTTCAGTACCATACTTATGGATTACTGCAGGTTTGTAGTATAGTCTGAAGTCAGGAAAACTGTTTTCTCCAGCTTAGAATTTTTCACAGAACTAGAACAAAAAATTTTATGCTCTGCATTAAAACACAAAAGACCCTGAATAGCAAAAGCCATCTTGAAGAGACTGTCTTATCTTCACTGTATATTCTTACTTCCTTGTCATAGATTAATTGCTTATATAAATGTGGGTTGATTTCTGATGGCTCTATTCTATTTCATTGATCTCTGTGTCTGTTTTGGTGACAGTATCATACTCTTTATGCTACTGTGGCTTTGATAATTTGAAATCAAGAAGTGTAATACCTCCAGCTTTGTTCTTTCTCAAGACTTTTTTTTAGCTATTTGGGGTATTTGTATTTCCATACAAATTTTAGAATTATTTATTCCAGTTTTGTGATAAATTCCATTAGCATTTTGATAGGAATTGCACTGAATCTGTATAATGCCTTGGATAATATGGTAATTTTAACAATATTCAGTTCAGTTCAGTAGCTCAGTTGTGTACAACTCTTTGTGATCCCCTGGGAATGCAGCATGCCAGGCTTCCCTGTCCATCACCAACTCTCAGAGCTTGCTCAAATTCTTGTCCATCAAGTCAGTGATGCCATCCAACCATCTCATCCTCTGTTGTCCCCTTTTCCTCCTGCCCTCAATCTTTCCCAGCATTAGGGTCTTTTCCAATAAGTCAGTTCTTCACATCAGGTGATCAGAGTATTGGAGCTTTAGCTTCAGCATCAGTCCTTCCAATGAATATTCAGGACTGATTTCCTTTAGGATCGACGGGTTGGATCTCCTTGCAGTCCAAGGGACTCTAACAAGGCTTTTCCAACACCACAGTTCAAAAGCATTGATTCTTTGGTGCTCAGCTTTCTTTATGGTCCAACTCTCACATCTGTACATGACTACTGGAACAACCATAGCTTTGACTAAACGAGCCTTTGTCAGTAAAATAACGTCTCTGCTTTTCAGTATTCTGTATAGGTTGGTCATAGCTTTTCTTCCAAGGAGCAAGCATCTTTTAATTTCATGGCTGCAGTAACCATCTGCAGTGATTTTTGAGCCCAAGAAGATAAAGTCTGTCACTGTTTCCATTGTTTTCCCATCTATTTGCCATGAAGTGATGGGACTGGATGCCATGATCTTAGTTTTTAGAATGAGGAGTTTAAGCCAGCTTTTTCACTATCCTCTTTCACTTTCAGCAAGAGGCTGTTTAGTTCCTCTTCACTTTCTGCCATAAGGATGGTGTCATTTGCGTATCTGAGGTTATTTATATTTCTCCTGGCAGTCTTGAGTGCAGCTTGTGCTTCATCCAGCCCAGCATTTAGTATGAGGTACTCTGCATATAAGTTAAATAAACAGGGTGACAATATACAGCCTTAACATACTCCTTTCCCAATTTGGAGCCAGTCCGTTGTTTCACATCCAGTTCTAACTGTTGCTTCTTGACCTGCATACAGATTTCTCGGGAGGCAGGTCAAGTGGTCTTGTATTCCCATCTCTTTAAGAATTTTCCAGTTTGTTAATGATCCACACAGTCAAAGACTTGAGTGTAGTCAATGAAGCAGATGATTTAGTCGCTAAGTCGTGTCTGACTCTTGTTACCCAATGGACTGTAGCTTACCAGGCTCCTCTGTTCATGGGATTCTCCAGGTGACAATACTGGAGTGGGTTGCCATTTCCTTCTCCAGATGATCTTTCCAACCCAAAAATCGAACCTGTGGTCTCCTGCATTTCAGGCAGATTCTGCAATGAAGCAGAAATAGATGTTAATTCTTCCAGTTCATGAACATGGTATATCTTTCCATCTGTGTGTGTCAACTTCAATTTATTTTATCAGTGCCTTATAGATTTCTATATACAGATCTTTTGCCTCCTTAATTAAATTTGTTTCTAGGTATTTTATTCATTTTGATGTGATGTTAAATGGGATTGTTTCCTTAAATTCTCTTTGTGGTATTTCTTAGTGTATAGAAATGCAATGTATTTCTGTTTATTGAATTTGTGTCCTGAAACTTTACTGGTTTCATTGATGAGTTCTAGTAGTTTGTGTGTGTGTGGCATCTTTAGGATTTTTTATGTATGTCATGTCATCTGCAAACTGACAGTGTTGATTCTTTTCTTTCAAGAATCAAGAATTTATTTTTCTTGTTTGATTATTATGGTTGGGAACTTCAATTCTATGTTGAATGAAAGTGGCAAGGATGGTCATCCATGCCTTGCTCCTAATATAGAATAAATAATTTCACCTTTTCATAGCTGAGTACAGTGTTAGCTGCAGACTTGTTATATATAGTCTTTTGAGGTGATCATGTGATTTTTCTTCTTCTATGTGTTAATAAGGTATATCATATTGATTGATTTGTGATACTAGACCATTCTTGCATTCTTGGGATAAATCCCATTTAATCCTGATTTATAATCCTTTTAATACATTGCTCAATTCAGTTTGCTAGTATTTTGTTGAGGATTTTTGCATCTATATTCTTCAGTGATATTGGCCTTTAATTTTCTTTTTTTGTGTGTGATATCTTTGTTTGGCTTTAGTATCAGGGTGATGCTGGCTTCATAGGATGAATTTGGAAGCATTCCTTCCTCTGCATATTTTGGAATAGTTTAAGAAAAATAGGTGTCAACTCTTCTCTAAATGTTTGGTAAAATTCAACTGTGAAGCCATCTGGTCCTGGACTTTTGTTTGGGGGAGGTTTTGTTGTTGTTGTCATTACTAATTCAATTTTGTTACTGATAAATCATCTCTTCACATTTTTTTTTTTTTTTATTTCTTTGTGGTTCAGTCTTGAGAGATTGTACTTTTCTATGAATTCAAACATTTTTTTCTAGGTCTTTCCCATTGGCTCAGTGGTAAAGAATCCTCCTGCAATACAGGAAATTCAGGAGACATGGGTTTGATCCTTGGATCAGGAGGATCCCTGGAGGAAGAAATGGCAACTCCCTCCAGTATTCTTGCCTAGAAAATCCCATGCACAGAGGAACCTGACAGGTTACAGTCCATAGACTCACAAAGAGTTGGACATGACTTAACACACATACATGCAAACGTTTTTTTCTAGGCTATTTTATTGGCATATAACTGAACTGAACTGAATTGTTTGTAGTAATTAATCTTTTATGATCCTTTATATTTCTGTAGTGTCAGTCTTGACTTCTTTTTGCTTTCTGATTTCATTGACTTCTGCTCTCTCTTAAGGTTAAATGCATTGTAACAACTCTGCATTTTTACTCAACCCTCCTCCTCCCTCGATAACAGTTTACTGTTATCAATTTCCTATTTTACATGTTTTCTTTAACATGTAAAGAAATTTTTTACATGTTACATTTTTTTACATTCTTTAACAACTTATTGCTGATATAGATGATTTTACTACTTCTGTCTTTTAACCTTTCTAATAACTTCATATATGGTTAATTTACAGTCTTTACTGTACATTTATATTTACTAATGAGACTTTTGTCTTTTATTATTCTTATATTTCCAGTTGTGTACTTCTCCTTTTTACTTAGAGAAATCCCTTTAACATTTCTTGTAAAGCTGGTTTGATAGTGGTGAACTCTTTTAGTATTTGTTTACAAAACATTTTTAAATTTTTGTTTTTAATTGAAGGAGAGTTGCTTTACAATATTGTGTTAGTTTCTGCTATACATAAACATGAATCAGCCGTAGGTATACATATGTTCCCCTCTCTTGAACCTCCCTCCCACTTCCTACCCATCCCACCCCTCTAGATTGTTACAGAGCACCAGATTTGAGCTCCCTGCATCATACAGCCAAATTTTCACTGGGTATCTATTTTACATATTATAATGTATATGTTTCAATTCATCCCTCCCTCTCCTCCCCCCACTGTGCCCACAAGTCTGTTCTCTATATCTGTGTCTCCATTGCTACCATGCAGATAGGCTTGTCAGTACCATCTTTTTAGAGTCCATATATATACATTAATATACATTTGTTTTTCTCTTTCTGACTAATTTTATATAATAGACTCAAGGTTCATTTACCTCATTAGAACTGACTCAAATGCATTCATTTTTATGACTGAGTAATATTCCACTGTATATATGTGCCACAACTTCTTTATCCATTCATTTGGCAATGGGCATCTAAGTTGCTTCCATGTCCTAGCTATTGCAAATAAAGCTACAGTCAACATTGGTATACGGAGAAGGCAATGGCACCCCACTCCAGTACTCTTGCCTGGAAAATCCCATGGATGGAGGAGCCTGGTAGGCTGCAATCCATGGGGTCGCTGAGGGTCAGACACAACTGAGTGACTTCACTTTGACTTTTCACTTTCATGCATTGGAGAAGGAAATGGCAACTCACTCCAGTGTTCTTGCCTGGAGAATCCCAGGGATGGGGGAGCCTGGTGGGCTGCCATCTATGGGGTCGCACAGAGTCGGACACGACTGAAGTGACTCAGCAGCAACATTGGTATACATGTGTCTTTTGATCTCTCCATCAAATCTAAATGAAAATCTTACTGGGTATACTATTTTTGTAGGTTTCTCCCTTTCATCATCATGCCACTCTCTTCTGGCCTGCAAAGTTTCTGCTGAAAAATCAGCTAATAGACTCGTGAGAGTTCCCTTGTATGTAGCTTCTTGAAAGCCTGTTTCTCTGGAGGCTTTTTAATATTTTCTCTTTATCTTTAATTTTTGCTGCTTTAATTATAATGTTTTTTGGTGTGGCTCTCTATGACTTGATTCTGGTTGAGACTCCCTATGTTTCCTGGATCTGGATATCTATTTCCTTTCCAGGTTGGGGAAGTTTTCAGTTCTTATGTATTCAGATATGTTCTGTGACCCCTTCTCTCTCTCTCTTCTCCTTCTGCTGCTGCTGCTAAGTCACTTCCGTCGTGTCCAACTCTGTGCGACCCCATAGACGGCAGCCCACCAGGCTCCCCCATCCCTGGGATTCTCCAGGCAAGAATTCTGGAGTGGGTTGCCATCCCCTTCTCCAATGCATGAAAGTGAAAAGTGAAAGTGAAGTTGCTCAGTCATGTCCAACTCTTAGCGACCTCATGGACTGCAGCCCACCAGGCTCCTCTGCCCATGGGATTTTCCAGACAAGAGTACTGGAGTGGGTGCCATTGCCTTCTCTTCTCTTTCTGGGACTCCTCTAATGTGAATGTTAATATACTTGATGTTGCTACTGAGGTGTCTTAATCTCTCATTTCTTTTTATTATTATTTTTTGCTGTTTCAGTGGTTTCCACTATGCTATCTTTCAGCTCACTGATGCATTTCTCTGTATTATCTACTCTAGTGCTGATTTCTTCCAGAGTGTTTTTGTTCGTTTGTTTTAGTTATTGTAATTTTCATCTCTGTTTGGTTCTTTATATTTTCTCTTAGTTCAAAGCTTCTAACATATCTTGTTCATCCGTTCTTCTCCTGAGTTTTTGAACATCTTTATGATCATTATCTTGAATTCTTTACTGGATAGATCACTTATCTCAACTTTTACTTAATTCACTTTGGGGGGACTTTGTCATATTCCTTCATTTGGAATATATTCTTCTAATTTGCTGTTTTTATTTCTGTATATTTGGTGTGTTGATTATGTTTCTCGACCTCAGAGAAGTGACCTTTAGAAGATGCCCTATATGTCCCAGAAGCACACTCCTCTCCGATCACCAGAGCTACATGTGCTAGGAGGTCTTCCCATGTAAGCTGCATGGGTCCTTCTGTTGTAGTGGACTTACTTCTATAGGTGACCTCCAGTCTGGCTTGTTTCCAGGCCTGCCTTCTGTGGAGGTTTCTGACTGCTGGTGGGCAAGGTGGGGTCATGAAGCAGCTTGCTGTAGAATTCAAGGAACCTCAGAACTTGTGCTGGCCTACTTGTGGGTGGAGCTACCTTTTAAGGTAGATGGTTGCAGAGCTGGGCATCCCAGATGTGGCATTAACTTGTTCGTGGGCAGAGCCTGTTTTTTTTACAGGACTGTCTGTGGAGTCTGAGTTGTTTTAAAGCTGGTATTGGCCTACTGGTCAGTGGGTCTGGGTCCCAGGTCAGATTTCTGAGGGGTCTAGAGTTTTAGAACGGGTATTGGCCTGCTGGTTGGTGAGGTTGGGGTCCTGGGGGATCCCAGAGCTGATAACTGCTGGTAGATAGAAGCAGGACATGCGGCCTCTGGCTACAGGGTTTTGGGAGTCCTAGTGGAGCTGGTGTCAGCTCACCAGTGTATGGGGCCAAATCCTGGGGCAGCTGGACGAGGGGCTCAAGGTGTGCCAGGGCTGGTGTTGGTCTGCTCATGGGAGAGGCTGGGTGATCTTTGGGGTTGGTGCTGCCCTTTTTGTAGGTGGGCTGTATCCTGACATGGCAGGCTGAGAGGCTGTGGTGGTACTGGTGCCCACTGATAAATGGAACGGGGCACACAGCATCCTGGGGCTGGTGCCTGCCTCCTGATGGGTGGATTTGGGCCCAGAGTTTCTGGTTGCAGGGCCCAGGGGCTCCTGGGCCTAGTGCCAGTACACTGGTGTATGGTGTTCTGGGACTTGTAGTGAATAAGGCCAGGTCCCACTATTTCCCACGGTCTTCTTCTGGCTTTCCTGAAAGTAAGTCCCACTGGCCTTCAAAGCCAGTTGTTCTGGGGGCTTGTCTCCCCTTGCTTCTTGAGAAGAACGTCTGTAATTACCATAATTATTATCACTTCCTTCTGTTTGTGGATCACCCACTTAGGGGTGTGGGTCTTGAATGCACCGCATCGCCACCCCTCCTACCCATCTTGCTGTGTTTCCCTCTTTATATCTTAGTTGTATATCTTTTTTTGCTAGTCTTCCAGTCCTTCTGGTCAATAATTCCTTTGTAAATAGTTATAGTTTTGGAGTGCCCATTGGAGGAGGTAAGCCCCGGGTCTTCCTACTCCTCCGTACTACTGGTCACTCTTTTGTTGAGTGTATCTTTGATCAGTCTTTTTAGTAGTTGTGTTTGGTTACACACATATCCAAGTCTACTGATGACTACACTTTACCATTTCAAATGGATTCCAGAAATTCTACCTCCTTTTACATCCCTTTACCCTATCCTTTTATAATAAAATTATCTTACATGTTCTCTCTACATATATTGAAAATCACATTAGACTGTATTCTTTCCTTCAATGATAAAGCATTATTCAGAGAACACAGAGGTGTAAATTTTGTGTTGACCTATATTTTTGCCCTTATCATCTTTTTTCTTCCTGATATTTTAAATTTCTTTCTTTTGTTATCACCTTTCTTTTTAGAGAACTTCCTTAGCCATTCTTTCAGGATAAGTTTGCTAGCTACACATTCTCTTACTTTTCCTTTATTTGGGAATGTTTTATTCTCTCTGAATTCCTAAAAGATATTCTCGCTGGATTTAGAAGTCTGGTTTAACAAATATTTTATTTCAGTTCTTGAAAAACATTGTGCCATTTCCTTCTGGCCTTTAAGGTTTCTTATAATAAGTTGTTATCATTTGAGACTTTTTCTCCTATTGCTGTATTAATTGCTCAGTTGTGTCTGACTTTTGTGACCCCATGAATTCTGTCCATGGAATTCTCTAGTCAAGAATACTGGAGTGGGTTACCATTTCCTTCTCCAGGGGGTTCTTTCTGACCCAGGGATTGAACCCAAGTCTCCTGCATTGCAGGTAGATTCTTTATCATCTGAGCCACTAGGGAAGCACTTTTCCTCTATAAGTAATGCATTGTTTTTCCTCTAACTGGTTTCAACATTTTTGTTCTGTTTTTAATTTTCAGAGGGTTGATTATAATATATCTTGGCATGAATTTCTTTCAGTTCAGTCGCTCAGTTGTGTCCAACTCTTTGCGACCCCGTGAATCGCAGCATGCCAAGCCTCCCTGTTCATCACCAACTCCTGGAGTTCACCCAAACTCATGTCCATCGAGTCAGTGATGCCATCCAGCCATCTTATCCTCTGTCGTCCCCTTCTCCTCCTGCCCCCAATACCTCCCAGCATCAGAGTCTTTTCCAATGAGTCAACTCTTCACATGAGGTGGCCAAAGTATTGGAGTTTCAGCTTCAGCATCAGTCCTTCCAATGAACATCCAGGACTGATCTCCTTTAGGATGGACTGGTTGGATCTCCTTGCAGTCCAAGGGACTCTCAAGAGTCTTCTCCAATACCGCAGTTTAAAAGCATCAATTCTTCAGTGCTCAGCTTTCTTCACAGTCCAACTCTCACATCCATCCATGACCACTGGAAAAACCATAGCCTTGACTAGACGGACCTTTGTTGGCAAAGTAATGTCTCTGCTTTTGAACATGCTATTAGGTTGGTCAGAACTTTCTTTCCAAGGAGTAAGCGTTTTTTAATTTCATGGCTGCAATCACCATCTACAGTGATTTTGGAGACCCCAAAAATAAAGTCAGCCACTGTTTCCACTATTTCCCCATCTATTTCCCATGAAGTAATGGGACCAGATGCCATGATCTTCGTTTTCTGAATGTTGAGTTTTAAGCCAATTTTTTCACTCTCCTCTTTCACTTTCATCAAGAGGCTTTTTAGTTCCTCTTCACTTTCTGCCATAAGGGTGGTGTCATCTGCATATCTGAGGTTATTGATATTTCTCCCGGCAATCTTGATTCCAGCTTGTGCTTCTTCTAGCCCAGCGTTTCTCATGATGTACTCTGCACAGAAGTTAAATAAGCAGGGTGACAATATACAGCCTTGATGTACTCCTTTTCCTATTTGGAACCAGTCTGTTGTTCCATGTCCAGTTCTAACTGTTGCTTCCTGACCTGCATATAGGTTTCTCGGGAGGCAGGTCAGGTGGTCTGGTATTCCCATCTCTTTCAGATTTTTCCACATGAATTTCTTTGGGTTTACCCTATTTGGAATTTGCTTAGCTTTTTGAATCTATAGGTTATGTTTGTCATCAAATGTAGGAGCTTTTCAGGCATTATTTCTATGAATATCTTTTCAGCTTTTACCTCTTTCTCTTCTTCTTCTGGAACTCCAGTGTCACAGAACTAAATAGACATTTCTCCAAAGAAGACATACAGATGGCTAACAAACACATGAAAAGATGCTCAACATCACTCATTATCAGAGAAATGCAAATCAAAACCACTATGAGGTACCATTTCACACCAGTCAGAATGGCTGCAATCCAAAAGTCTACAAATAATAAATGCTGGAGAGGGTGTGGAGAAAAGGGAACCCTCTTACACTGTTGGTGGGAATGCAAACTAGTACAGCCACTATGGAGAACAGTGTGGAGATTCCTTAAAAAACTGGAAATAGAACTGCCTTATGATCCAGCAACCCCACTGCTGGGCATACACACTGAGGAAACCAGAAGGGAAAGAGACACGTGTACCCCAATGTTCATCGCAGCACTGTTTATAATAGCCAGGACATGGAAGCAACCTAGATGCCCATCAGCAGATGAATGGATAAGAAAGCTGTGGTACATATACACAATGGAGTATTACTCAGCCATTAAAAAGAATACATTTGAATCAGTTCTAATAAGGTGGATGAAACTGGAGCCTATTATACAGAGTGAAGTAAGCCAGAAGGAAAAACATAAATACAGTATACTAATGCATATATATGGAATTTAGAAAGATGGTAACAATAACCCGGTGTACGAGACAGCAAAAGAGACAGTGATGTATAGAACAGTCTTATGGACTCTGTGGGAGAGGGAGAGGGTGGGAAGATTTGGGAGAATGGCAATGAAACATGTAAAATATCATGTAGGAAATGAGTTGCCAGTCCAGGTTCGATGCACGATGCTGGATGCTTGGGGCTGGTGCACTGGGACGGCCCAGAGAGATGGTATGGGGAGGGAGGAGGGAGGAGGGTTCGGGATGGGGAACACATGTATACCTGTGGCGGATTCATTTTGATATTTGGCAAAACTAATACAATTATGTAAAGTTTAAAAATAAAATAAAATTAGAAAAAAAAATTGGACTTTTTTTTGGTGTCATTCACCCATTTGATGATATTTTGAATGCTAGTCTTTTTCCCAATATGCATAATACTGTTTACTTTCAAAGTCATGAAAGAGCTGCTTTGTGCATTTTTTTTCTAGATTTTACACTTGCAGTCAGTGGAAGAAATCAGATGGGATGTGCTTCCTTCACCTAACCCAGAACTAGAACCTTCTCATTTTATTTTGAATCTTCACCCAACTGGAGGGTCTAGAGAGAAAAAAAAATTTTTTATTTTTCTAATTCTGCAAGTTCCTGCCTTTCTATACTCTGTCTATGTTCTGATTGCAAAGTGGCTAGTGTTTGACTCTTATCTCTTTTACTATTTTACTATATACAACTAGATTAGTTGTATAGTAATTAGTTGTATAGTAATTAGTCAACACTTTCAAAACTCTTGCTGCAAATAATATTTTCAATGTCAAAAGCAAGTTAAGTTTTATTCCCCATGTTGCCACAGGAATCAGTTTTTAACAATTTCTGGACCATTAACAACATAAGTTGTCACTTTCCTGCTTGTGTTAAGGGTTTCATTGCTGCTTTTCCAGCCTTACTCTCTACCGAGTCCTGAAGCTGATGCTACCTATTTTCAGGGTTTTATTTCAGTATAGCCCCAATCTTAGGTACTGATTTCTTTATCCATTTGCTTTTGAGGCATGACCACTCCAAAATTAAGTCCTTTTAAAAACCCAACTATTTGTAGTTTTTCATGAGCGTAGGGCTCTGTTGCATGGTTTTGCTTAGTGGATTTTAGTTGGGTCTGCTAATGTGTCTGTGGTCAGCTTGAGGACCAAAAAGAGGCAATTTAAATAGAACATTATTGGTTTTTCAGCACAACAGAGGGACACACAGGAAGAACATGGATGCCACTCAGCAGGCTGGCATCCATGGGAATCATGTGGTCATGGAGAATGCAACATCTCCTGGCCCCTTGGAGTTCCAAAACCTTAAATATATTCTTACTTATTATGGGACTCCATTCCAGACTCTTTTGCACCTCTCTTGGTGATAAAACATTCACTGAGACATTCTAATCCATTTCTGGAAGGCTGTTAAAACCAGTTTATTTAGTCTTCTGTGAGTCCTGTTAGCTCACCTGGGACTGCTTTCTCAGGCTCCATGAAGGTGAGCATAGCAGCTGCATTGCTTTTGTCCTAATGAGGTCCTCAGCTTCTCTGCCACTGGCTGGAGTTAAATAGCTTCAGGTAACAGCCCCAGACACCCTGATTGTCAGGCCCTTCTGTAGAGATCCAGAGATGATAGAAACACACAGGGATGGTCGTGGACACATTTAAGATGGGGTTGAGTGTCAGAAAGTGGTCAGGGCCTTGAGGCAGGGAAGCCATCCCCAGGCAGTGGGCTTAGCAAGCCACTGTCCTATAAGTAAAACACATTGTCCTTTTTACTTTAATTTGCCTGTTTTTTTTCTCTTTTTTTAAGTGAGATTAGGTCACCGCCTCTGCACTGCTTTCTCGAGAACTGACACTTTCGGTGCGAATGAAGCTAATGATGAGAGACAATATTTTAATGTTAATTAGATATTCCATGTGTCTTAGTTCATCAGAGAACCATTGCGCTTTTATGTATCAGATGAAAGCACAGCTCTTGCTTGGAGGAAAACAGAATACACAGAAAAAAATATTTTCCATTTTGTAATTATTCAAATTATTGTTGCTTTTTAGAAAAATTCAGAAGACTTTGAGAGGGCAGAAGGATACTTAGCAATAACACAACTGCATGGCAGGAAGCCACTGAAGAGCCTCAAAGACCCTCTTCGTTCTCTTTCAGAAAACATTGTTAAAAGCTGTAATCTCCAATTAGGAAACAATCTCTCCAAGAGTTACTCGGAGTGGCCTTGTTAGATGAATGAGAGGTGGTAGGACCAAGCCTCCTTCTGAATGGGCCTACCCAGGAGAAAAGAGCCAAAAAGCATGCAAGAAGTCCCCTGGGTCCTTCGGACTCTAAAGTGTCAACACTTAAGTTGGAAGAAAAACACTGGCATAAATGTGGTGAGTTAATACCTCTTTAAGGTCACTTAAAAATAATGATCGGAAAAAGAATGAAGACAATTCTGTTCTCTCTGTGAGTTCCATTTTCCTGTCAATAAAATGAACATATTGAACTAACTCAGGAATTCTAAATAAACTGCAGCCGTGTTTTCTCTAACCTCTAAGATGTATAGTTCAGTTACAGGGTAAAGGTGGAAACTTTTAAATTGCATATGTCTAAGTGATCCTGTTACTGATGGGAATATGTTGCACCCTTCTGGCAGGTTGTCCTGCCAACTGTCCTTCTTTGGTTTTAGAATTAGCTGACCTCACTTGATAGGTGAATGTGTTTTGTCGCTCATTCATGTCCAATTCTCTGCGACCCCATGGACTGTAACCCTCCATGTTACAGTCTCCCCTGTCCATGGGGATTCTCCAGGCAAGAATACTGGAGTGGATTGTCGTGCCCTTGTGAATTAATGGTTGACATTTATGGATGAAAGACTTATTTATTGTTTTTATTTTTTACTTTTGAAGTTTTTTCTCAAAAATTTGAAATAATTTTGGATTTACAGAAAAGTTGCAAAGAGTCCTTTTAGCCAGTTTCCCTTAATGTTGATATTTTGCATAATTATGGTCGACTTGTTGAAACATTGATGGATTATTATTAACTAATCCAAACTTTATTTGGATTTCATCACTTTCCCCTCTAATGCCCTTTTCCTGTTCCAGTTTCCAGTGCTACTATCAAGCATTCAGAAAATTTAATTTTTGTGTGTAAATTTCTATGCCAAGTACTATTTGGTTGGGTTTATGAATCAAAGAATGGTTCATGGCCCCCACTCTCCAGAAACACATGAGCCTGGAGGCAGTACCATATGTGCAGAAAAATTCAAGCATCCTTGTTCCTAGATCATCAAGACATAATGCACGAGGTTTGAGGGCAGATGGTTCAACCTGGCCAGGTAAGACCATGTATATTGGCAGCCTTGAAATGTGGTGGGAATGTGGACTTCTTCCCTTTGGATTCTCTGACCAGGACCAGTAAGTGTATGGGATCAGTAAGTCAAATTCCTGAAAAATATCTCAACAAGTTTCTCTCCACCACATACCCAATATATCTTTCTTTTGCTTCTTTGCATTATGCAGACTCAACTTGGAGTGTATGGATAATTACTCTTCATCAGAAAGAATAACCCAAATAAAATTGGCAAAACTTTTTAAATGGTTAACATCAATTGTAGTCAGTGTGGGAAAATGGACACTCCTTTGAACTGTCTTTGGAAAGAAAAACTGATGCATTCTTCAAGGGAATTTGTATTTTATGTCATCAAAATATGCCTCCTCATTGACCCAGTTAGCTCAAAAGTTACTTGGTACAGTATTGTTTACAATAGCAACACATTAGAAGAAACAAACATTTAGCCAAGATTATTTAGACAAAGTATAAAATACACATATAAAATTAATGCATATCTTAAAAATGAATTATAAAAAAAAATTTCATGACACAAATGGTTATGTAATACTACTCCAAAGAAAGAATTTTACAAATAGTTATGTACAGTATGACTTATTTTTGTTTATATACATGTTTGTATCTTGAACATTTCCCTTTCTAAATATATCAGTAGTGATTTTCTCTGGGAAGTGGGAATTATTAAAACCAGCTCTATTGAGATAAAGTTCACATATCACACATTTCCTACAATTAAGTTGTGCAATTCAGATTTTAGTACATTTACAGGGTTGTACATTACAACCTGTAGAAGTGAACAGTTTGTACATTTTCATCAAAGATGAAAAGATGGTGGAGTAGAAGGACGTGCACTCATCTCCTGCGAGAGCTCCAAAATTGCAACTCGCCGCTGAACAACCATAGACAGGAGAATGTTGGATCCCACTGAAGAAAGATACCTCACATCCAAGGGCAAAGGAAAAACCTCAACAAGATGGTAGGAGGGAAATTCTAAATGTTCAAGCTGGATTTAGAAAATGCAGAGGAACCAGAGATCAAATTGCCAACATCCGTTGGATCATAGAAAAAGCAAGAGAATTCCAGAAAAATATCTACTTCTGGTTCATTGACTATACTAAAGTCTTTGACTGTGTGGGTCACAACAAACTGGACAATTCTTAAAGAGATGGGAATACCAGACTACCTTCCTTGCCTCCTGAGAAATCCGCAGGTCAAGAAGCAACCAGACATGGAACAATGGACTGGTTCCAAATTGGGAAAGGAGTACATCAAGGCTGTATATTGTCACCCTGCTTATTTAATCTATATGCAGAATACATTGTATGGAATGTCAGCCTGGATGAAACACAAGCTGGAATCAAGATTGCTGGGAGAAATACCAATAACCTCAGATACACAGATGATACCATCCTTATGGCAGAAAGTGAGGAGGAACTAAAGAGCCTCTTGATGAAAGTGAAAGAGGAAAATGAAAGAGCTGGCTTAAAACTCAGCATTCGAAAAACGAAGATCATGGCATCTGGTCCCATCACTTCATGGCAAATAGATGGTGAAACAGTGAGAGACTTTATTTTGGGGAGCTCCAGAATTACTGCAGATGGTGACTGCAGCCATGAAATTAAAAGATGCTTACTCTTCGGAAGAGAAGTTATGACAAACTTAGCATATTAAAAAGCAGAGACATTACTTTGCCAACAAGGGTCCATCTAGTCAAACCTATGGTTTTTCCAGTAGTCATGTATGGATGTGAGAATTGGACCATAAAGAAAACTGAGTGCCAAAGAATTGATGCTTTTGAACTGAGGTATTGAAAAAGACTCTTGAAAGTTCCTTGTACTTCAAGGAGATCAAACCAGGCAATCCTAAAGGAAATCAGTCCTGAATACTCATTGGAAAGACTGATGTTGAAGCTGAAGCTCCAATATTTTGTCCACCTGATGCAAAGAACTATTCCCCTCATTGGAATAGACCCTGATATTGGGAAAGATTGAGGGCATGAGGAGAAAGGGATGACAGAGGATGAGGTGGTTGGATGGCATCACTGACTTGATGGACTTGAGTTTGAGAATGCTCCAGGAGTTGGTGATGGACAAGGAAGCCTGACATGCTGCAATCCATGGGGTTGCAGAGTCAGACATGACTGAGCGACTGAACTGAACTGATACTTATCATCACAATCTAATTTTAGAACACTTTCTTCACCCCAAAAAGAAATCCTGCAATACTGTTGCTCCCTATTACACTTCCCTACAAGTCCTGGGAACATGAACCACTAACTTATATTTGTTCCTATTGTTTTGCCTGTTATGGACATTCTGTGTCAGTGGAATCAAGATGTGGCCTTTGGGGACTGACTTCTTTCAGTTAGTTCAGCCGTGGTTCGGCCATGTTGCAGCATGTATCAAGTAATATATTCCTTTTTATTGCTGGATTATAATAATACATTTTTTGTATATACCACAGTTACTTTTTTATTCATCATTTGATAGGTGTGGATTGTTTCCTTTTTGTAGCTATTATGAATAATGCTGCTATGAATATTGATTTGTATACAAGATTGTGTTAGAGCTCTACTTTGACATATTGGGTATATACCTAGGAGTGAAATTGTGGGGTCACATGATAATTCCATGTTTAACTTTTTGAGAACTTTCCAACTATTTTGTAAAATGGCTGCACAGTTTTACATTCACACCAGAAATGCATGAGGGTTTCAATTTCTTCACATTCTCATCAACACTTGATATTGTCTGTCTTTTTAAATACATTCATTGTGGTATATGTAAAGTGGTTTCTTAGAGTTTTGGTTTGTAGATCCTCAAAGTCTAATGATGTTGAACATCTTCATATGAACTTATCGGGTTTTGTATATCTTCTTTAGCAAATTGTCTATTTGGATTATGTGGCCAATTTTTAATTGGGCTATTCATCTTTTTATTATTTAGTTTGTTATTAGGTTGCATGAATTCTTTTGGGCTTCCCTAGATATTCTTGATATAAGTGCCTTATGAGATATATGCTTTTCAAATATTTTCCCTTATTCTGTGTGTTACCTTTTCACTTTCTTGATTATATAATTTGTAACACAGAAATTTTTACTTTGACAAAATCTAATTCATTTATTTATTTTTGTCTTTTGTCCCTGTTTCCTCGGTGACTCAGATAGTAAAGAATCTGCCTGCAAGGCAGGAGTCCGGAGCTCGATCCCTTGGGTGAGAAGGTCCCTTGGAGGAGGGCATGGCAACTCATTCCTAGTATTCTTGACTGGAGAATCCTAGGGACAGAGGAGTCTGGCAGCCTACAGTCCATGGGGTCACAAAGAGTCAGACATGACCGAGTGACTTAGGCTGCATGCTTTATGTGTTGTATCTGAGAGCATTTCCTAATACAAATCACAAACATTTTTGCATGTTTTCTCCGAGGAACTTTATAGATTTAACTTTTACATTTAAATGTATTACCAATGTTGAGTTAATTTTTATGTGTAAGTCCGCATGTGGATATACAGTTGTCCTAGCACCACTTGTTGAAAAGACAAATCTTTCTCTATTGAATGTCTTGGCACCCTTGTCAAGACTCTATGGAATCGTTGCATATATATACAGGATTTATTTATTGGACTGTGGTCTCTATCCCTTATGTCACTACCACACTCTCTTGATTACCATGCTTCATAATAAGTTATGAAATAGGTAGCCTTATAGTAAGTTATGAGATATGTGAGTTCTTTTCTAAGATTGTTTTGGCTATTCTCTATCATAAATTTCTGAAATTTCTACAAAAATGTGACTGGATTTTGCAAGGGTTTATATTGAATCTGAAGACCAATTTGGACAGTATTAAGTCTTCCTCAGTGATCAATGCAAAGAAATAGAGGAAAACAACAGAATGGGAAAGACTAGAGATCTCTTCAAGAAAATTAGAGATACCAAGGGAACATTTCATGCAAAGATGGGCTCACTAAAGGACAGAAATGGTAGGGGCCTAACAGAAGCAGACAATATTAAGAAAAGGTGGCAAGAATACACAGAAAACTGTACAAAAAAGATCTTCATGACCCAGATAAACACGATGGTGTGATCACTCATCTAGAGCCAGACATCCTGGAATGTGAAGTCAAGTGGGCCTTAGAAAGCATCACTACGAACAAAGCTAGTGGAGGTGATAGAATTCCAGTTGAGCTCTTTCAAATCCTGAAAGATGATGCCCTGAAAGTGCTGCACTCAATATGCCAGCAAATTTGGAAAACTCAGCAGTGGCCACAGGACTGGCAAAGGTCAGTTTTCATTCCAATCCCAAAGAAAGGCAATGCCAAAGAATGCTCAAACTACCACACAATTGCACTCATCTCACACGGTAGTAAAGTAATGCTCAAAATTCTCCAAGCCAGGCTTCAGCAATACGTGAACCATGAACTTCCAGATGTTCAAGCTGGTTTTAGAAAAGGCAGGGGAACCAGAGATCAAATTGCCAACATCCACTGGATCACTGAAAAATTAAGAGAGTTCCAGAAAAACATCTATTTCTGCTTTATTGACTATGCCAAAGCCTTTGACTGTGTGGATCACAATAAACTGTGGAAAATTCTGAAAGAGATGGGAATACCAGACCACCTGACCTGCCTCTTCAGAAACCTACATGCAGA
This sequence comes from Bos mutus, assembly GCF_027580195.1. Lineage (NCBI taxonomy): Eukaryota > Metazoa > Chordata > Mammalia > Artiodactyla > Bovidae > Bos > Bos mutus. The sequence goes on along the minus strand of NC_091634.1, from coordinate 21,064,978 downwards.
TCAGGAAGCAGCAGTTAGAACTGGACGTGGAACAACGGACTGGTTCCAAATAGAAAAAGGAGTACGTCAAGGCTGTATATTGTCACGCTGCTTATTTAACTTATATGCAGAGTACATCATGAGAAATGCTGGGCTGGAAGAAGCACAAGCTGGAATAAAGATTGCCAGGAGAAATATCAATAACCTCAGATATGCAGATGACATCACCCTTATGGCAAAAAGTGAAGAGGAACTAAAAAGCAGCTTGATGAAAGTGAAAGAGGAGAGTGAAAAAATTGGCTTAAAACTCAACATTCAGAAAAAGCAGATCATGGCATCTGGTCCCATTACTTCATGAGAAATAGATGGGGAAACAGTGGAAACAGTGTCAGACTCTATTTTGGGGGGCTCCAAAATCACTGCAGATGGTGATTGCAGCCATGAAATTAAAAGATGCTTACTCCTTGGAAGGAAAGTTATAACCAACCTAGACAGCATATTCAAAAAAAGCAGAGACATTACTTTGCCAACAAAGGTCTGTCTAGTCAAGGCTATGGTTTTTCCAGTGGTCATGTATGGATGTGAGAGTTGGACTATAAAGAAAGCTGAGCACCGAAGAATTGATGCTTTTGAACTGTGGTGTTGGAGAAGACTCTTGCAAGTCCCTTGGACTGCAAGGAGATCCAACCAGTCCATCCTAAAGGAGATCAGTTCTGGGTGTTCATTGGAAGGACTGATGCTGAAGCTGAAACTCCAATACTTTGGCCACCTCATGCGAAGAGTTGACTCATTGGAAAAGACCCTGATGCTGGGAGGGATTGGGGGCAGGAGGAAAAGGGGACAACAGAGGATGAGATGGCTGGATGGCATCACCGAGTCGACGGACATGAGTTTGGGTAAACTCCGGAGTTGGTGTTGAACAGGGAGGCCTGGCGTGCTGCGATTCATGGGGGTCGCAAACAGTCGGACACAACTGAGGGAGTGAGCTGACCGACTGAATTCTTATCCATGACCGTGGGATATCTTTGCCTTTATTTATAGTTTCTCTAATTTTTCCACAATGTTTTGTACTTTACATATACAAATTTTGTACCTTTTGGTTTAGTTTATTTATAAGCAATTTATTATTTCTAATGTTATTGAAAATGAACTCATTTTCTTAATTTCATTTTCAGATTGTTTATTGTCAGTGTATAGAAATTAAATTGGTTTTGTATATTGATCTTATATCCTACAACTTTGCTGAACTCATTTATCAGTCTGATAAGTGTATTTGTGTGTTTTTGTGGGTGTATTCCTTCATTGTTTCTTTATACCAATAGAAGAATTTGTGCTTCCTCCTTTCGAATCTTGGTGCTTTTCTTTTCTTTTTTCGTCTAATTTTCCTGGCTGACTTGAGTAGAATATGTTGTGAAGTGGCAAGAGAGTCTTGTCTTCTTTTTTCTTATCTTTATCTAAAGGCAGAATATATATTCCTCCTCCCACCATAAATTTTAATATTGCTGATTTTCTAAAAATCTTTCTTCCTTCGCTTACATGTATTTGTTAATTTTACATAATGTACTGGCACTTTTGTAATTTAAAAGTTAGTAAGAAAAAGGAATAAATGTCAAAGATCCTAACAGCTAATATTTGTCTGTGGTGGGGCAGATATGGAAGAGGAGTCTAAATGACCTGATTTTGTTGTGGGGACCATGTACTGGTGTTTTCATATTTCTGTTTTCTCTGATGATCCAAGGCAGCCAAGGAACAAGTAGTAGGGTAGAGAGGAGCAGAAGCTATTCATGAATGTGAGAACCATGCCACACTTTCCAAGGAACCAAAGGAGAGATAGTCCCGGGGTCAGAAAGTACACTGCTAAAAAAATGGGTTCAGTTCAATTCAGTTCAGTTGCTCAGTCATGTCTGACTCTTTGCGACCCCATGAATCGCAGCACACCTGGCCTCCCTGTCCATCACCAACTCCCGGAGTTCACTCAAACTCATGTCCATCGAGTCAGTGATGCCATCCAGCCATCTCATCCTCTGTCATCCCCTTTTCCTCTTGCCCCCAATCCCTCCCAGCATCAGAGTCTTTTCCAATGAGTCAACTCTTCTCATGAGGTGGCCAAAGTACTGGAGTTTCAGCTTTAGTATCATTCCTTCCAAAGAACACCCAGGGCTGATCTCCTTTAGAATGGACTGGTTGGATCAAGCAAATGAATTGGGTGTTGCCAAAAGGGCTTTCTCTGGTGGTTTAGTGGTAAGGAATCCATCTGCCAATGCAGGTGACACAAGAGGTGCAGATGCAATCCCTAAGTCAGGAAGATCTCCTGGAGAAGGAAATGGCAAGCCACTCCAGTATTATTGCCTGCGAAATCCCATGGACGGGGGAGCCTGGCAAGCTACAGTCCATGGGTTGCAAGAGTAGGACACAACTTAGTGATTAAATCATGAAAGCAGGTTGAGTTTCCCCCAAAGCAAACCCTGAAACAAGAATTTAAGTGCAGGTCACTTATTTGGGAGATGACCCTGGGAAGAACCAGTATGGGAAAGAGGAAGTGAAATTGGGAAGGGAAGGAACCAATGTAGAGTATGTCGATGTGTAAGATATGTCAGTGGGCAACTGGGGACTCCAGAAAGCTGTGAAAACACCTCAGCATGGTCCCATATGAAGGTCAAGGAAGCTGGAGTGTTTATCATCAGCTATCTCTTGTCCTTTGAGACACAGCAAGAACATACATTGCCCAGTACATCAGGCCTGACTGAGGGGTTGCCATGCTCCTGTGGTCAGTGAGGGTCTGCAGACAGAGGCACAGGGCTGACAGTGAAAGCCCTATTCATGTTTGGGAACTGGAAGTGCTGAGGGGATATACCATCCACTATGAAGAAGGAAATGGCAACCCACTCCAGTATTCTTGCCTAGAGAATCCTGTGGACAGAGGAGCCTGGTGGGCTGCTGTCCATAGAGTGGCACAGAGTTGGACAAGACTGAAGTGACTTAGCATGCATGCCATGCATTGGAGAAGGAAATGGCAACCCACTCCAGTATTCTTGCCTGGAGAATCCCAGGGAGAGAGGAGCCTGGTGGGCTGCCATCTATGGGGTCGCACAGAGTCGGACACGACGGAAGCAACTTAGCAGCAGCAGCAGCAGCAGCAGCAGCAGCAAGGGAGTGAACTGCTTTTATTCAGTGGTCCTCTCTGGTGTAGTCAGTTGCTAAGTTGTGTCTGACTCTTTTGCAACACCATGGACTGTAGCCCACCAGGCTCCTCTGTCCATGGAATTCTTCAGGCAAGAATACTGGAGTGGACAGCCATTCTCTTCTCCAGGGGTTCTTCCCGACTCAGGGATTGAACCCAGGTGTCCCACATTGCAGGCAGATTCTTTATCATCTGAGCCAGCAGGGAAGCCTTACCTGGCTCTGGGTCCTCCTTAATCAACTGGCTGTTAAAGGAATTAAAATGTAGTGTGGCTTCAGTAGTTTAGATGATCATACTTTGCAACAAACTTTGAATCTCTGGATAAGGGAACCATTTATTATCCAATCCCCCTCCCCACTCCTCTGCATTTGCATTTCACCTTGGGTCGCAAGTAGAATGGGGGCCCCATAGGGTTTTGTAGACTTGACCAAGGAAATACAAATGTGTCTGGGTTACACTTCTGTAGTTGGCAGGTGTGAGTCTGGGGCCATGTTTAGGAATAATGGGAAAAATTTTAACTAAAACAAGCCAAGCGCTGTGTCCCTGCAGCTGAGGTAGGGATGGATACATGTGGGGGTACAGGCCATCCAGCCTTTAAGAAAAGAGATCCCTGTGTGCTCTATGACCCTGGGGAGCTAGTCTTGTGAAAGATCCCTCATCAAGGCTCTTTCATAAACAGAATCATAACTCAGACTCACCTCAAAGGAAAGGGAATCTGTTGGTTCATTTCACTGGGAAGTTCCAGGGATGCCCTCAGGCAGAGTCATCAACAAAGTCACTAGGACCCAAAGTGTCCTCCTCTCTGTTCTCCTCCTTGCCCATGGGCTTCACTCTTAGGCAGGATGTCCTCCTGTGCTGTCCCCTGGAAAGTCCAGAATTACGTGCTCCAAGTCTATCAACTCCAACTGGAAAAATGTCTTCCTCCTTAGCTCCAACAAAAGGCAAGTGTTAAGTTACGTTGGCCTAGTTCAGGTCATCTGCCCTTCCTGCAACAGCAACCCTAGGGGGACCGTGGTCTGACTGAACAGGACTAGATTCTGTGTTCATACCTAGAGGGAAGAGATGAGGAAAGTTGCATGAAAACTGTGTGGACAGATAAGAGAAGATATCTCCCCACTCCCTATCCCCAAAAAGAAAAAAAAAAAAAAAAGAGAGAGAGAGCTGCTGTCAGATGCACAGGTGACATTGAGCAAGCCAAAATGACTGAGCTCCCGGTTGCAATCAAAGTCAGTGTCCTCTTTGCCTACAGGCACCATCTTCTGCCTTAAGATCCATTAATCCATTTATTCTTCCTTCTCTATTCTCTGTCTATATAGAAACTTAAATTTATATATATGTATATATACATATATATTTATACTTAAACCTATTATGTAACAGGCATTGAGCTAGCCAGAGAACCATCAATCATATTAACACAAGGCTGAGTGTATATTTAAATGCAAATGGTGTGGAGAGACCAGAAAGCTGATCTAACCACTGATCACAGAGGTTCCTCCCTGGTTGCCCGTGTACTGATCCAGCTGGTACCAGCTGACTCACCTCCAGCAAGAGGGCTTGTCCTCAAATTCAACCTCCCATGGGCCAAAGGTCCCTAAGGTCTTCCATGGCTGGGCATCTGCCATATCCTAGACACTGCTCTAAACAATATAAAATAAATAAGCAAAATATTACTTATGAAGCGTTGATAAATATATAATCATAGTAAGCTATTTGATGCAATCCCAATAATTGCAAAGAAAGCAACAAAAAACATTAAGGTTGTAGAGCATTTAAACAAAGCTAGTATGATACGTTCATGGTCATATATACAGACAGCCCTAAAAACCAACAAAAATAGAACACGTTATTTTCAAGCGTATGTGAAATACTAACCCAAATGACAATATTCCAGTTCATGAAGTTTGTCTCAGAAGATGCCAAAGTGTTAAATATCATAGACGCAACATTCTCTGACTATAAAGGAACCAGTTTAAAAATTAGTAACAAATATAAGTTAAAAAACCCCCACAGTTTTAGGGGAAAAATATATGTTTCTAAATAAATCATGAGTCAAAAAAAGTAAAAATGGAAATTTGACAATATTTAAAGTTGAACAAAAATGAAAATGCTACATACTAAGCCAGAGCAAAATATATACTCTTAAAAACTTGTGGTAGAGAAAGAATTCTGGAACATACAGAAAATGTTAAAAAAAAAAAAAGTAGAGTAAATAAAAGAATATAGAAAAAGAAGCAATAAAGGTAAGAGAAAAGATTAATGAAACAGAAAACAAAGAAGTGATAAAAATAATCAGATCTTTTCTGTTTTTTAAAAAAGATTATAAAAATAGACAAACCTCTGGCAAGACTGAGCAAGGCAAAAAAAGATCAAGTACAAATAATTTTAGGCCTGAAAAAGGAGCCACAACTACAGATATTGTAGAGATATAAAAAAAATAGAAAATACTGGGAAATTTCACAGCTCTAAATTTGAAAACAGACAAAAAATATTTCTTTAGAAAAAGACTTCTGAAAACTGACTCAAGATGGGGAGAAAATCTTTACTATATATTTATATCTGTGTCTATAAATAGATAGATATAGATAGACAGATATCTGTCAAAGGACTTGTGTGAGGAATGCACAAATAGCTAACTATCATTATATAAGAAGACAGCTTAATTTAAAAAAAGGCAAAAGATTTAAACAGACACTTCAAATAGGAAGACACGGTTGCCAATAGTCACATGAAAAGTGCTCAATATTAGTATCTCTGATGAAATGCAAATCAATACAACAATAAAATATCATTTCATACGCAGCAGAATGGCTAAAATTAAAATTCCCAAAACATCAGATGCTGGCGAGGATGTGGAACAAAAGAACTCTCTTATATTGGTGGTGGAATGCAAAATGCTAAAACTACTTTAGAAAACTCTTTGGCATTTTTTTGCATAAAGTTAATCCTGGGCCTATCACAGGACTAAGCAATTATACTTTGAAGTAATTATTCAAAGAGTTGTACACCAATGTTTACAGCAGTTGTACACCAGAAGTACCTAGAACAGCCCCAAACTGAGATAACATATGTATCTATCAAGAGAGAAATGGATAAACAAATTATCTGTATTCATACAGTGCAACTTTACCTAGCAAGATAAAGAATGAACCACTGATAAACCAGTAACACAGATAAATCTCAACAAAAATTATTTTGAGTGAAAGAAGCCAGACACAAAATAATGCATACTCTGTGATTTTTTTAAAATGATGTTCTACAAGAGGCAAAACTAGCTTGTGATGAAGGAAATGATAGCAGTTACTGTCTGGGAAGAGAGTGAGGAGCATTAGCTCTTTAGGGAGGGATTTACATGAGGGATTTTTCTAGAGTGATGAAAATATTCTATATCTTCATGGGGATGTGGGTTATGCGGGTGTATGCATTTGTCAAAATCCATCAAATTGTATACTTAGAACCTGCATGTCACAATATGTAATTTATACGTCAATAAAATATCTTAAAAACGGACTGAACAAAAGAAAAGGAAATGGTTTAATATCTACGCACACACATATGTACACACACATACATACTGGCCTTCCCAGGAGGCTCAGTGGTTAAGAATCTGCCTGCCAAGGCAGGAGACACAGGAGACTAGTGTTTGATTCCTGGGTTGGGAAGAAGATCCCCTGGAGGAGGAGACAGCAACCCACTCCAGTATTCGTGCCTGGAGAATCCCATGGACAGAGGAGCCTAGTAGGCTATATAGACCATGGGGTCATGAAGAGTCAGACACGACTGAACAACTGAGCATTCATGCATGCATACATACATACATACAGCTAGCAAATGTGCCTACATGGTTTTACAAAGCTCTACCAACCCTCGAGGAATAGGTATGCTCAGTGGTAATGATTCCATGGGCTGGGGTACTTCCTCCAGGCCAATAGCAAGGATCATCTGTACCTCAGTGTGTAGGGTAGGAAGGCTTGTGGACCACAGCAATGTATGGGGAGGGTGGCCCAGAATGAAGCTGGAGTATTCAAAGGGCCATACCTGCTGGGTCCTGGAAGCACATGTGGCAGACAGACATTGGTGGCTGACTGCTGAAATGTCACATTCCCCTAATGTCCCTTCATTCTTGCTAATAAAACCTTAATTTCATTGAGGTAAGAGTCACCCTCAACTCCAGGAGATGAACCTTCATTAGTGTAACCAATGGAACACCATTCTTCTTACCTTGATTGGTTTTAGGGCTGACAGGTGACACAATTCTGGCCACTGGGAGTGGAATCTGCTAGTAGAGAGGCAGGAGTGGGCGGAGAGGCTTTCAGAAATCTTTCCTGGACTTTATAAAGGACAAGGAAAAGGGATATTCTGTCCTCTGACTTTGGGCACTGCTGTGTGTGAATGTGATACTCTGAGTGCTTTCCTTCAGACATCTTGGGCCCTGGGGGACCATCCCCCAGAGAAAAGCCAGTGTAGAGGATGCCAGGAAAGCTGGAAGGATGCTACATCCTTGATGACGTTACCGGACCGCTAAGTTAACCAGTTCTTGATGGAAGATCATAAATGCTCTTGTTGTTTGAGTCATTTTGAGCTGATTCTGTTACTCTATCACTCACTGCCCAAAGCATCATAAATAATTCTTCATAATGAGGATTTGAATACTTATTTAATTTGAGTAACAAGAAAGTATTTTAAAATATTAAGCCCAGGATGGGACTGACATGCTTAGGTTACGGTCTAAAATGCCTGCAGAGCGGACTGGGGGAGAAGGAAAGAAGAACTGATGTGAATAGCCTCCAGAAGAGATGAGGACAATGACACTTTAGACTTTGATGGTGGAAGTGATAATGGAGAGAACTGAATGGATTCACACCTATTTAGGAAGAAAAAATTCCTATGTTGCCTCTTTCAGAAAGCCTCTGACTTTCTCAACTAGATTCTGGTTGTAAACTCTCCTTCCTCTAAAGCCTCCAGTGATGGTGTGTGGCCTTCTCTTTGGGTACTGGTTTTGTCTCATATGGACTTCCTTGGTGGCTCAGACAGTAAAGAATCTGCCTGCAGTGCAGGAGACCCAGATTCAATCCCTGTGTCGGGAAGATCCCCTGGAGAAGGGAGTGGTTACCCTCTCCAGTATTCTTGCCTGGAGAATTCCGTGCACAGGGGATCCTTTCTATCTTATATCGTTTGAACATGCCCCCCGCCAACGTGACCTGTGAACTCTCTGAGGATGGAGACCCAACCTTTTCCATTGCTCGGTCCCATGTATGCCCAGCACAGTGCCTGACACTCAGGACCAATCAGCCACTGCTCAGCTTGCCTGAAAGAAGACAGGCTCTGTGCAAGCTTCGCCTTTACTCTGGTCCGCCCACCCATCCGTCCATACTCCTCAACAGGGATCTGTGCACTGTGAAGCGCAGGACCGACTCAGTGTCGAGAGGAGCAGCGAGAGAGGCCCGCACGCTCCATGCACAGGTCCAAGTGGGGAGACCAGCCAGCCGTGCCTCTGCTGCCTTGGGAAAATCTTTCCTGCCAAACAGGTGGGGCTGGGGGAGGGGCTGATCGCTAAGGTTGAATGGTGACCTCCTGGTTGAAGGGTGGCCTGCCTTCTTCACAGGCTCCCAATGTTTCAGTTTATTCCTGGGAAATGAGTTCCATTGCAAGAGACTGGGAGCGGCAGACTGAGGAACCTGCTCCAACAGAGAACAAAACGAAGCTTTGCATTGTAAAACGTTTCTTTCTCTACAGATTCACAGTTTGTGCTTTCAGTGAGAAATGGAAAACAGGGCTGTTGGCTTTTGAGGATTGTTTATTTCAAGGAAGCAGGTAGATGGTGGCCATGGATGGCGATGGATCCATTCTCAGACAATAGCCATTGTTTGTGGCCAGGCAGAATGCGTGGCTGCACCCCGGGTTCCTGGCCTCCCCGGGGGCCCCTCTACACCTGGGGCGCCGTAGTGGACAGACCCTTCGCAGGTTGCCCGGCTCCAAGACATACCAGAAGGACATAAATAATCAGCCACCGATCCTTCAGCTCGACTATAAAAAGCATGCATATGCTCTGTGCAGGTTTTCTTAAGGTAAGGGACAGAGCCTGGGCAACGCTGAGCTTCTGGAGCTGCCCATATGGGGAGGCGGTCTTTCACCGATGATTCTGCAGACAGAAATTGCCCATCTGCACCGTTTGCAGGTGTTTTGAATGATTATATTATTAGCTCTGTCTGTTCAACTTTGCTTTTTTATGGTGGCTTTAGTATTGCAGTAAAAAAAAAAAAAAAAGAAGAAGAAAAAAAAAAAAAAAGAAATATAAAGGCAGCCATCTGGTTCTCGGTTTGTGATAGCACTCTGTCAGGAAGGGGGACGAAGCGTCCCCTGCTATCTGGGGGCTGGGGCATACGTGGGGTAGACCCTCATTCTGCCCTTTTCTGAGACAGGAGAATTTGGGGGAAGCGAGGTCTTTCACTGCAGTGAAGGAAGCTGATTTATTTTCTCATTTCTCTTCTTCCCACCACCTTGATGCTCTGCCATTGCCTTGCAGCTCACCTGGGTACTGGAATTGGGGATCAGCATGTCCCCCAAAGCCTCAGCCTGGCCATGAGAACTGCCTGGGTATGTCAGTGAGGCCCCAGAGGGCTGTGCTGAGCTATCCATCCCCCCAATGATTCTGGATTTTGATATAATCTGTGCTGTTACCTGGGATGCTTTGCAGGGCTCTTCAACTACAGGTAGTAAGACAAAGATGTATTGGATTATCCGTGTATGGGTAACTCATCAGGGAAATGCTCTCTGTGTCAGATGGTGCTGAGCGGGGTTATTTAGGGTTGCGCAGTCCATCCAGGGCAGGCAGGATGCCAGGAGCCCCGAGACCAGCCAGGTCATGGTGCCTCCACACCACAAGAGATTCCAGGCAGATCTCGAGTCACACTTGAGCCAGAAAGGTTCCTTTCCACTGCTTTCGATGAAAAGAGAATTCTGTAGGTCCCCACCCCCCAAGACAGACAGAAACAATGCTCTGATGTAATCTGAAGAAGCAAAAAGGAGTCTGACACCCAACCTGTTCTTCCTTCCAGGTGCCCCAGGCCAAACGTGCCTGCATGCTAAATCGCTTCAATCATATCCGACTCTTTGCAACCCTGTGGACTGAAGCCTAGGAGACTCCTCTGCCCATGGGATTCTCCAGGTAAGAATACTGGTATGGGTTGCCATTTTCTTTTCCAGAGAATCTTCCCAACTGAAGGATTGAACCTGCATCCCCTGTGGCTCCTGAAGTGGCAGGCAGATTCTTTACCACTGAGCCACCTGGGAAGCACCCCAGACCAGACAAACCATTGAATTAAATGTGTCATTGATCCCTGTGGCTACTCTTCTGCAACACTCAATTGTGCTGGTAGAAGGTGACGGGTGAATGCACAGGTCAGCTGAATGGCAGGGGCAGCATTAGGCCATGATATGTCTTAGAGATCCCAAAGGAGGAGGTGGGAGGAAGGGTCTAGAGAAGAAAGAGGAGATTCCTCGAAACCATACTTCCTTGATGTTTTGTTCTCAATGAACAGAACCCCATCCAATGCACCAGAAACAGAGGCTTACTGGGCCTCCAATTGGGATGGGAACTAAATTCTGTTCTTTTCACTTTTCTCTCCCCACTGCACTTCACTTCCAAAAGCAAACTAAGCACCTTGTATTTTCCTTTTCGGGTATACATGCAGGTTTAAAGCTGTGGGTAATCCCTCTTCCTTTGTTTTATGCAAGCTCAAGTCATGAGGACTGTGCCCAGAAAGGAGGTTCCTTAGGGTAGGTGAAGACCCTGGAAAGCAGCTAGGGAGAGGAAGAGTATCCCTCAGTCTGGAAAGAGAACAGAACTTGGTGGTCCTCAAGTGGCCAGCATGACTCCCTTGCTTGTTGGCAGTGCCTGAAGCTGATAAGACCTTGAAGAGGATGACTTCATGGGGCACCTGGTGGGGATACAGCCAAGTCCTTATGGTCCCCAGGCTTGGCAACGGATCATGGATCTGTTAGGATCATGGGCAACTGGGGGTAACTGTTACTGAGGAAAGAAAGAAGGCCCCTTTCTGGGATGCTTTGCTTTGCATAACATTTCAGAGGTTTGTCTGACGATGAAGAGGTGGGATAAGTAGCAAAGAGTTGTATAAAAATGCTTAAAATGGGGACTTCCCTGGTGGTCCAGCAGTCAAGACTCCATTCTTCCAATGCAAGGGCCAAGGGTTCTGTCGCTGGTCAGGGAATGAAGATCCCTGCATGCTGCATGGTGTGGCCAAATTAAAGAAAAAAAAAAAAACTTTTAAAAAAAGCCTGAAATGGTGCATTTCTATTGAATGAAGTGATCAAGAATTAAGGGCCTAATATCTTTGATTACAGTAATATTGAGAAATGAGCTACTTCTGGTTTTTGAGCCTGGAGCTGCAAATTCACATCTGATATTTGAGAGGTGTCAGAATAAAGTCCAGAAAAGACAAAATCAGGAGCCACAGAGCTGGGAGCAAGGGGGCCCATGGCTTTCGGCAGGAGGAGTCTGTGGAGGTAGGCCCCAAGGTCCAAGGCAGATGCACAGCGCCAGGCTGTGCTGCAGAGAACAAGGAGCGAAGGAGCAAGACACTGGCTGATGATTTCATACTGCTGAGAACACCCTTAAGGGGGCAGACTGCCTGCTTTGAATTTTGAGTTTTCTATTTATTAGTTGTGTAACCATGAGGAAGTCCTTCGTTCCTCCCACCTTCTCTCCCTCCTTTTCTTCCCCACTTCTTTTTTCTTTCTTTGATAATAATGCTAGGATTGTTGAGAGGATTACTTATAAGACGGCCTGCCATGTGATGAGTACTCAATAAAGATTAGCTAGAACTAGCATGATTTTTATTTTCTGCATATCTGCTTCCTGTCTCTTTTTTCTCCTTATATTTTATTTTCTCCTCTTTTTTATTGTCTCCTTATATTATTCTCTATACGGAGAGCAATACCATGTAGAGATAAGAGAACAAACTTTGGAGCCATGAGGCCAGGAATCAAAACAAAATGTGTTAATCATTTAAAATTATTAGCATCATCATCACAGTCGTTGAATGGTTGCCCCCCGTCCCAACCTATGTTCTCATTTTTTCCTTCATCACACTCTACCTTTGGGACCCCAGCTCGCCCTCTGGGATCCACCACTGCAGGAATCTTCGTTCTTTCCTTTTGGCCCCACGTCCTGCCTCCTTGCAGGGCTCAATTCCCCAGTGAGAAAGGAACCCACGTAACTGTCTTCCAGGTCAGCTCACCCAGGGCCTGAACAGAGAACACTGCACCTCCCGGGTATGGCTCTTGCCAAGGCAGGTAAATCATGACATTGACCAAGAGGACAGAGGTCTTCTCCAGGGTGTAAAGTTTACATTTAACACAGCCATTCATCCTCAGGTTCTTCCTCGTGATACCATACCCAGGGAGTCTCCCAAGCTTTCCCCAGACCTCCCTGCAGGAGGGCCAAGACACATGACTGTTTACTCACTGGCACAAGTTTTACTCCTCAGTGTGGGGTTGAGGCAGCAGGAGGTTGTGCGTGCACATGCAGGCCAGCCTCAGGTAGACCCTGGTGCTGTGGTCACCCACAAGTGTTCCCTTGACTTCCCTTTTGGCCCAGATGGCAGAGAACTCACGTGGTGCCTCTTCCCCTTCCCCACATGACCTCCCTCAGTCTCTCCAGATCCTTTGGGAACCCATACATACCCCACTGAAGACACTGATTTCAATTATAATTAGCAGCAAAAATTGCCTTAAAAGTTCTTCCACCTCGGAATTCTCCCTCTGAACCATTTTACAGTAGAGTGTTAGCCACTCAGTTGTGTCCGACTCTTGCAACCCCATGGACCGTAGCCTGCCAGGCTTCTCTGTCCATCAGATTTCCCTGGCAAGAATGGGAAACCCACTGGAGTGGGTTGCCATTTCCTTCTCCAGGAGATCTTCCCAACCCAGGGATTGAACCTGGGTCTCCTGCATCACAGGCATACTCTTTACCATCTGAGCCACCAGGGAAGTCCATATACTCAGCAATTTTCATGTTTTTGACTTTATAGTCCCAAGGCAGAAAATCAGATGGGCCCAACTCATCTATTCCAAGGTCCCCTCCTGGTTTCTCAAACTCAACTAGGAAAGGGATGGAGGCTCACGGAGCAAAAGAAGTTGCCTCCCTAGGGTGTGGGTTCTGCAGGGGAACTGGGTGAGAAGACTTCTCATCTTGAGGACGCCAGGAGCTCTGCAGTAAACCCTTGTCTTAACAGTTATCTTTTTCACATGAGGAAAGAATTACTCCTTTATAAAGGCTAGGAAAACAGGGCCGCTATGCTGTGCAAACTCGGCCAGTTGGAGGCAAAGCTGGTCCAGATTCTATCCCCTCTAGCAAGTTCAAGCCTCACAAGAGTCCCGCACACCCTGAGGTCTTAGAGAGCTTTAGAGCCATTTGTCAAAGTCTAAATGGTGGCCACAGGCTCAGATACCCCAGTGAAGCTTCCTCTGACCCCCACTACAAGATAGGTTTTATTTTTTTGTAAATAATCTTTTTCTTTTGTTTTTTTTTTTTTTTTTAATTTTATTTTATTTTTAAACTTTACAATATTGTATTAGTTTTGCCAAACATCGAAATGAATCCGCCACAGGTATACCTGTGTTCCCCATCCTGAACCCTCCTCCGTCCTCCCTCCCCATACCCTCCCCCTGGGTCGGGCTCTCTTATACCACAATTCTGTCTTTAAGAGCTTCTATGTCTTTATGATTATATATTCCTCATTTGATATTTTTTTTCATTCAGCACATGCTTTTTTTTTTTAATGGAATATATTTTCTTTACAATGTCATGTTAGCTTCTGCTGTACAACGAAGTGAATCAGCTATATATAAATACTTATCCCCTCCCCCTTGGACCTCTCTCCAAGCCCTCCCTGCAATCCCACCCCTCTAGGTCATCACAGAGCACCGAGCAGGGCACCCTGTGCTATACAGCAGTTTGCCACTAGCCATCTATTTTACACATGGTCGTGTATATATGTGAGTCTTAATCTCCCAGTTCATCCCACCCCTGCCCCTCCATGTCCACATGTCTGTTTTCTATGTCTGTGTCTCTATTCCTGCCCTGCAGATGAACACACAGGTCTCTGCTCTCATGGAGCTTGTGATGGAGTGAAGAGTGGAGACGGGGAAACATCACAGCAGGAGGAGGACAGGAGGGCTGAGAAAGAGAGGGCTCCTGTATACAGGGCTCAGTGCAGACCTTTCTGACAAGGGACACTGCAATGGAGACTGGGATACACCAAGAGTGTGCTCTATGACATATCTGGGGAAGGAATGTTCTAGGAGGAAGATTAGTGTTGGTTGCTCAGTTACATGAGTGACTATTTGTGATCCCATGGACTTCTGTTCTCCAGGTAAGAGTACCCAGGAGTGGGTAGCCATTGCCTTCTCCAGGGGATCTTCCTGACCCAGGGACTGAACCCAGGTCTCTTAAGAAAGTACCAAGGCATTGAGACAGGGTTCTTTTGACTTGTTTCAGAAAGAGCAAAAGGACAGGAGTGTGGAAGCTGAGTGAGTGAGAGGTGTCTGCAAGTAGGAAATGGAGCCATATAGGATTTTCCCCTGCGTAAGAGGAGAGCTATGGAGGGCTCTGGCGGGTGCCAGTGGACTCACTCCAGGCTTCAAGGGACCACGTTGCTTCAGTGCTGAGAACACTAGTCAGGAGACCTTTGCAATCCTCCATGTGAGAAACAGTGGCTCTGTGTGATGGGGACATAGCAGAAGGGGATGCTTCCCTTACTGTGTTTAGCCAAAGACTTGGGGGGAGGGGCATTGTTTGTTACAGAAGCTAGCACGAATTATCCTGACTACTAAAAGCCCTACCCATCATAGACAAGGTCCCTGCTTTCAGGGGACTTGCTGCCTAGGTGAGAAGACAAACACTAACCAAAGTTCATTTCTTGCTCAAAATCCAGTTTGAGTTAGATAGCTCTCGTGGGAAGTTTCTTCCAGGTCGTAACTCAGGAATTCAGGCTCCTTCTACATTATGTCTTTAGCATTTTGAAAATTTTCACATCCAGCCGTGAGGATGGAGGAAAGAGAGAGAGATCTAAGAAAGAACGTTGCCAGAGGACCTCAGAGATGCAGAGGACACTTCTGGGGGAATGAGGCAGTGGCGAGGGGCTGGACATTCAGCCTCTGTCCCTGCTTTCATCAGAACAGTCTCACTTTTAGCTGTTCTGCATATCAGGGTTTGACATATGATTTTCTTTTTTAGATGAATTCTATTGCTGAAATTTGAAAAACTCCAGATTTCATGATAATCCCAAGATTCTTGAATTTCCACATATGTGTTGGGGAGGGGGTATGGGGGAGAGTTGTCCTCAAGATCATTTGTTGTTTTTAATTCAGGTTCTAAAAATAATGGGAAAGCTGGTCTCTTTCACTCAAATAGTAATCAAAAGTTTTGTCTCTGTTTCAAAATGAAAATTTGAAAAGGTCTAGAAAATACCAAAGGGACAAGCTAATGATCGAGCAGCCAAGGGAGTGTAACGAAATGCTGCACTGTGGATCTGATGCCCAGGACCCACAGCAGGGCACCATGCCCTGTCAGTCCTCGAGCCCTGGCACTGCTCCCTGAGCCATCTCACTCTGCCAGGTCTGCATTCTTCTCCCCCTCCCCTCCCCTCACCAACCATCTGAGCTGTGGGTGGATTGGGGACCACAGGGGGTGGCTGTCACTGGTATCTTGTCTGCCAGAGTGATAGAATAACTAGCGTTTTTCAGCTCATTCCTCCCAAACCCTTACTTGCAATTGCTCTGATGTCTACCTTGGAGAAGAGAGAGGGACTGTTCCTCGGAATCACTGCTTCCTGATCTGTGGAGCACTGGCTTGGGGGAATGTACTGGACCTGCAAAGCATCCTGTGGCTCCACTCCACGTGTGGCACCATTATCTGTACAACAGTGGGCGATTCTATTAACTCTCCCCCAAATTCTAGTAGTTGAGAAGTGACCATTTTTCAGCTTCTAAAGATGAGAAAACCAAGGCAATGAAAGGGAAAAATATGTCTATGAATTCTCTGTGATTCTATAGCATATAATTCTCAGATGATTTAATTAAAATCTAATATGGATTTCAATTTTTAATTCACACCTTGCAGATCATCATCATTATGTTGAACCTGATGAGAAGTCTTGGTTTGGACTTTCTCCTTTTTTTTAATTGAAGTGTAGTTGATTTGCAGTATTGTGTCAGTTTCAGGTATGGGGGGGCGGGTGTTGTCTCTCATCCTGGTACTGAGTCTCTTAGAGGGAACACCCACCACACAGGCTGTAGCCACATCAGAAGTGCAACTGATAAAGGTACTGTCATCACCACTTTGGACACTTGGAATGAGCAAATTTGCAGAGCTCAGAGTTTCTTAAATTGTCCTCAGGACCACACTTAGGCACTGGGAATTTTCCTGATGATCAGAGTAAAGATAACAGCCAAGTCCAAGTCCTCTCTCCCAGGGTCCTGAAGTTGAAAGCAGACCAAGGCATGACTTGTCATACAATTTTATACAATGCAATTGTCAAAAACTGTATCATAATTTGTAAAATCCCATCACAGTTAACTATGAGTTTGGATACAAAACAGAACTAAAAACTGGGTCGACCGTCCCCAGGCCCCACCCTATGGTTGATGCATTCATTCATTTATGTAATCAGCTGATACCAGTCAAATACCTATGACTTGGAAGTCACTGCAGAGAGAAAAGAGAGGGTGGCTGCCCAAGGGACCCCAGCACAATGCCCACCATGGACCTCAGCTCAAGGCGAAAAGAGTAAGGGACCAATGGGAAATGCAAGGACATTGGTGCTCCCAATGAGCAGGGTTATTTGTTGTTGTTTTTTTTAAATTTTATTTATTTAACTTCACAATATTGTATTGGTTTTGCCATATATCAAAATGAATCTGCCCCAGGTATACATGTGTTCCCCATCCTGAACCCTCCTCCCTCCTCCCTCCCCATACCATTCCTCTGGGTCGTCCCAGTGCACCAGCCCCAAGCATCCAGTATCGTGCATCGAACCTGGACTGGAAACTTATTTCATATATGATATTATACATGTTTCAATGCCATTCTCCCAAATCATCCCACCCTCTCCCTCTCCCACAGAGTCCAAAAGACTGTTCTATATATACATCAGTGTCTCTTTTGCTGTCTCGTATACAGGGTTATTGTTACCATCTTTCTAAATTCCATATATATGTGTTAGTATACTGTATTGGTGTTTTTCTTTCTGGCTTACTTCACTCTGTATAATAGGCTCCAGTTTCATCCACCTCATTAGAACTGATTCAAATGTATTCTTGTTAATGGCTGAGTAATACTCCATGGGCAGGATTATTTGAATGTATCTGTTTCACCTAACAGGATAAAGTCAGCTATGACAGTCTGGAAAATTGAGGGTTATCTAGTCTCATAGCACAGAGATCTGACATAAAACCCTCGCTTCTCTTCGGATTATCAGTTTGTTTTTAAAATATCAGAAGGATGTAAACAACGAGGGGTGTTTTTTTCTGTTGTTCTATAACTACGTCTTGTTCTTGGAAGCCCTTCACCTTATGCATGTCAATTCTTAAAGTGGTTGTGTTGTTGTTCAGTCACTCAGTCATATATGACTCTTTGTGACCCTATGAACTGCAGCAGGCCAGGCTTCCCTGTCTTTCACTATCTCCAGGAGTTTGCTCAAACTTACGTCCACTGAGTCAGTGATGCCATCCAGCCATCTCATCCTCTGTCGCCTCTTCTCCCCTTGCCCTCAATCTTCCCTAGCGTCAGGTTTTTTCCAGTGAGTTGGCTCTTCTCATCAGGTGGCCAAAGTACTGGAGCTTCAGGTCAGCCTCAGTCCTTCAGTGGATATTTAGGGTTGATGCCTATGAGTTGAACATTTAGAATGCAACCAACTCTAAGATGGAAGCCCTATTCTCGTGGGTGTCACTGGGGTAGAAAGGCAGGCATATACCTACAGGACCGTTCTCTCCCTGCAAACCAGGCCAGAGCTGAGGCCTCTTGGGGTTGCCTGTGCTGTGACCTTCACCGACTTTCTGAGCCCTTGGGAGGCACAATAGCATACTGACAGTGCTGATCAACAACCAAAGTGGCAGTTTTGGCTGAAGCTGGAATGTGGGTTGGGTTGGGTTGGGCTTTGCCATCCCAGATTGAAAAAGCAAAAAACAGAAAAGAAATAGTTAATAGATTAAAGCAGTCCATGGTTTATGTTAAAATTGTTGAACTGAAGCCATGAGACAGACATTGTCTAGAAAGCAGACTCTTTGGGTCTGCTCATTACAGAACCTAATGTGTAACCAATTACACAACCGAATGTCCCAAAATAAGCTCAGATGGAGGATTCTGCCCTCCTCGGTCTGGCTCTCCCTTTGTTTTCTTCTCTGTCACTCTCACTGTTTATTTTTTGAAATATAGGGCCAATGGAAAAGTGTATCATTTTGGGTGAGGAAAAGAGAAGGGTTCTAGCTTTCTTTGGACCTCAAAATGGTATCAAAGGCAAAGCCTAGAATATTATAAAGGACCATTTGGAAGCCTCCACCTTCCTACTCCCATTAATGCTGTTCCCTCCCCATCCTCTCAGATTGCCAGCTCCTGTCTCACCTCCACAGGGGAAGGGGTGAAAACACCCAGGCAGTGGGGAGAGGGCTGGCAGAGTCCCAGGCTCTTCCACTTACTCAGTGCAATTGATAGCTTGGTCAAATGTCTGAACATATCTGAGACTCAGTTAACCTATCCATAAGTAGGCATAGTGAACTCTAGTTCAATAGACTGTTATAAAAACTAAAAGGACTCTAAGGCACCACCGGGGTGTCATGTGTCATGCCTCCTAACCTCATGCTGGACAGTTGGGTATCTGGTAAGGCTTGTTGTGGGACCAGAGGACAAATAGGCTCAAGCCACCATTAGCTGGCAGATTTTCTGTGGATGAAATGATCAGCTTCTGGTTGTATTGGGTGAGAATGAAGGTGTCTGGGTCATACTCTCCAGCTGGGATCTGAAGAGTGGTCCCAAGTCTCTCCCATCAGATGAGACCTGAGGATGCTCGCTGGTAAGAGGTTGGGCCACATAAGCAGGGGACAGATACCAGCAGGACTGGAATTTCAGTTTATACGATTCATGTTATCAAGGGGCCCATCTGAAGTAAGGGTGTTGTTTGGGATGGGCTTTGGGCTGATTGGACAAGGAAAGAGACTGGGTTGACAGGAGGGTGTGAGATGGAGCCAAAAGGCCCCCTCTCTCAATGTGGGCATAGCCAGGATCATCTGGGGGGAAGATGAAAACACTGTGAGCTACTTGCTTTAATAAATGAGAAGTGTCCACACGTTCTAGCTTGCTGCTTTGGAGACACCAGAATCTGCTAGAAGAAAGGTGAGGTGGTTCTCTAAGGCTGTCCACTTCATTAACTTGGCTCCCGTGGGGAGGCCGGTCCTGCAGAGGGCTTCTAAGTGCCACCAATGACCACTGATCACAGGACCCCATAAGTGAGGCCTTCTCCTTTCCTTCACTCTGCCACGTAGTCCCATGTGCTATGGGCAAGCCCTTCCCTCTCTTGGGTCTGTTTTCTCAGGGGTGGCATGAGGGTCCCCACTACACCCAAGGTGAGTATCTTTGCTGGGAGTTGGTGACCCAGCCTTCAAGGGGTAAGCCCTTTCTTGGGTCAAATGTTCACAAGAAAACTATCAAGGACCAGGTGGGGTCCCAGAGAGTCAGGGGTATGAACAGTCCCTGCCACTCTGCCTGGTGTCCTCTCCAGGCTAAGGCCATCTGTGCATTCCTGGGTCAACCGTCAACCTGTAGGCATCCATGCTTCCCTTTCAAGGAGGGACGCCCTCAGCTTAGCCCTGGGCCTGGACAGCATTCTACAGTTCAGTTGGCTACATGATCAGATAACTGAGCTGAAGGTTTGCCCAAAAGTTCTCAGTACCAGCCTGCCCCTTGGGCCTCCCGCAAGCCCATCCTTCCCATGGTTCTCTAAAGTTTAACCTGCAGAGACCAGTGGTCCAATAAGATCCAGTTTGGCCTGGGCCGTGCTTCAGATATACAAGATAGGAACACTCCGGGATGTTTTTAAGGAATTTCCTTCTCCAAGTTACACTTTTCCCTTGTGTACTAGTTTTGAAAGAAGAATAGAGTCCACACATGCAGGGATTTCTGCAGATTTACTCAGTATCTTAGAGGAAAAAGTAGAGATTCTTTGATAAAACTTTAGACAGAGTCTCTACTTCTCAGGACTTCAGGAAATGGGCATAAACTACCCTGTGTAAAGGGCTTCCCAGGTGGTTCTAGTGATAAAGAAACCACCTGCCAATGCAGGAGACTCAAGAGACCCAGTTTTGATCCCTGGGTAAGAAAGATCTCCTGGAGGAGGGCATGGCAACTCACTCCAATATTCTTGTCCATGGGAGAATCCCATGGACAGAGGAGCCTGGCAGGTTACAATCCATGGGGTTGCAAAGAGTCAGGCACAACTGAAGCGTCTCAGTACATACACACCCTGTGTAAAACCACAGGAGAGTCTGATCTGGAGCTTAATATTTTATGTTCCATAGGATCTTGGAAGAGACACCCAGGCAGCTGCAAGAACAATGTCTCAAACACAATACAATCTTGTTACATCTGATATTTATTTAGTTCTTGCTCTGGGTGGGGCCCTATTTTAAGCACTACTTTCTCACTAACTGATTTAATCCTCACAACAGTCCTCAGAACTAGTTAAGTTATTGGATGCACAAGGCGACTCTTTGCTGCCAAATAAAGATGAACTTTCCATTTTTTTGCAAAACATGCCACTGAGCAGATGCTCCATTTAAACCAATTCAACAACCTATGCACCACTGCATGAGTTCTGGAGGCAAGAAATCTTTCCCTGAAGGAATTTGACTTCCTATAGGGAAGTAAAGTATCTGTCTTTTATACAAACAACTGAGAGGACACAGAAGAAATACCAAGTATATGAACAAGTGAGTCACTCCTCTGTGCTTCTATGCCCCGAGCAGACATCACTAGTCAATCAGAAGCCTTCTTTCTTGATGAACCCAGATGCAGCCTCAGGATCCTTCTCGACATCCTGTTCCTGGAAGCCACTTTTGACATCCTTGGGATGTGCTTTTACAGAACAAAGGTTTGCCTGTATCCTTTCTCAGTATATCTGCTGGCAGCTCTGTGAAAGATGCAGATAGGATTCATTATCTCCAAAATAGAAGGCAGAGGACTGATGCCCAGAGAGGTCAAGTGACTTTCCTAAGGTTACACAGCCTCTTTGGGGCAGTGTCTAGTTGGTCTCACTTCAGACACATGCCTGCTGCTTGCCCAGTCGAACTGAGACTCCTTAGTGTACAGCCCATCAGACTACAGGTATGGGGGTAGAACTCATTTCTAAAGAGATACCCACGCACTTTTACAAAAACAAAACAAAACAAAAATTGTTAAATATTGAAGAGTCAAAAAAGTTTCCCTGTACCCTGAGTCTGATTTTGATACAACATAGCTCCACAATATCTTTTTAGCTGGAACTTGAACTCACCTCAAGTTCTCAGTCGACTTTCAGCATTGGATCTGTTCCTGGTCTTGGCATTTCTACACCTACCATAGGAAAGCCTGTTCACTTCACTTTATTTAACTCCTATTAAGCATCATGTGAGGCATTTTCTGGGTGAGAAAACTGAGACTTAGAGACTTAAGAAACGCATTCAAGGTCACTCACCTAATAGGTTCTAAAACTGGATCAAGAGTCTTCTCAAGGTCTTTCCATAAAGTCTAAGATCCATTTATGTATTAAATAATTAATTCACTCATCATTTGTTGAGCACTGAATACCCTTTAGACTTGCCTTCCTTTGTGACTTTGCTCATAAAGGCCATCCCTTTGGGAGTACCTCTATCTCATCTCCATGGAAACCTAACCCATCTTTCCAGACCCACTCTCTGGGTACCATCTTCAGACAGAAAATGATTTTCCATTGTTACAGCCTCTGTTTGCGCACTTCTGGTGCTACTCCATCCAGTTAGTCTGAGAATCTTAGTTCGCTGTCTCCTCACCCTAAGTTCCTGCAGGCTGGTGCTATGTTTCCCGCATTAAACACAGAGCCCCCAAAGCTGGAAAACTCAGTAATGGGGGCTGATATAAGCTACTGAGGTGGGACTATTTGAAGTTGCCAATAACCGACCATTTTTTAACCTGCAAAAATTGCCATCTCATGTAGTTCAGCAAAATAAATTGCATCTGACTTTATTGGGGTTTATGATTTATCAATAAGCAATTCTGGACTTTATATACTGGGATTTGTGATCTCCTATGCTCAAGATATTTCCCCACTGTAGCATCCTGTTATCAGAAAAGCTTAGATTTTACTTTTAGTTTTTCATGTTAAGAATCTTAAAAAGGCGGATTCATTTTGATATTTGGCAAAACTAATACAATATTTTAAAGTTTAAAAATAAAATAAATTAAAAAAAGAATCTTAAAAAGGTAAAGCCATATACAAAAGTAAAGAGAAGAACATACTGAAGACCCAGACACTCCTCAACCAGCTCCAAGACTATCAAATTCATATTCAGTCTTATTTCATTCCCAACCCACCCACCACCTCCTTTCCCCATGCCAATTATTCTTACGCAACTCCCAGACACCAAGATAGCAAATTATTGGAAAACAGTTCAGCATGTGTTTCTAAAAAATAAGCAATCTTTTAAATATATATAGCCAAAATATTTAAAAATAAATTAATGACAATTTCTTAATATTGTCATATTTAGTGTGTGTGCACACACATACACACACACAGACATACATGCAGAAAAGAGACACTTGCCTTATATATCACTTGACATATATATCCAATGAAGTACAGTCAGACAAAAGATAGTTTGAAGCAGGGTCTAAATTAGTTTTACACATTGTGTTTGGGGGCCATTCCACTAAGTTTCTTTCAGTCCTCAAGTTTTCCCTCCCAGTTATTGCCTGAATCAAATAGTTCTCTAACAGTCCCCTTTGACTCAGTGGAAACTGGGACCCTTGATTAACCGGGCTGTGTCCAATGTCCCAGATCAAGCCAGTGACACAGGCCAGGGATGGAGCCCAGATGTTGGGCGGTGCGAGCCTCCCCATCCCTCACCCGGAGGCCCCACCCAGGC
Organism: Bos mutus; assembly: GCF_027580195.1. Lineage (NCBI taxonomy): Eukaryota > Metazoa > Chordata > Mammalia > Artiodactyla > Bovidae > Bos > Bos mutus. The sequence goes on along the minus strand of NC_091634.1, from coordinate 21,041,643 downwards.
CCACTCCGGAGGCCCGTCCTAGGGTCAGCACCACTGCCCTCTACAGATCACCACTTCCTGTTTATCTTTCCAGGAGGCAGTGAGCACTGCTGTGAAAAAGGTTCAATGGGTTTCCTGACACACAAAGCCCCTAAAAGGCAATATTTTGATGATTTAAGTATAAATGATCAGAAACATGTGGATTTCATTTCCTTCAGAATACACTTGGGTATGAAAATTAAGGGGAAATGTGCTTGGCAAAGTACAGCCCGGGCTTCCTCAACCCCCTGACAGGGTTTAAGATGTTTAGCGAATCTGAAATGAGGTTCTCCTTTTTCTCTGCACTCTCCCACCAGGCTCATGCTCATTTGGACTCGACCTGCTACCGCGCGGGGCCGTGACCCCCGTTAAGAAAGGCAGAGGAAGAGGAGAAGCAGGAAAAAGAGGAGGCAGACAGATTCTCCTAACTGGGCTCTGCCTTGCCCAGAAGAAAACTGACCTGTCTTCAGAATCAGTCCAAGGGAAGTCCTGCCAGGTCCCCCTGCCCTTATGCCCTTAGGGACTAGATGCACTCTGGCTACCTCTTCCTTTCTCCTGAGGAATAACCATGTGGAATCACACAAGAGGCACAGCAAACACTTGGGGGATTTCCCCTTCTTTATTAGGGTTAAAATGGCATTGATTCCAAGACACAGGTAGATGGTCTCCAAAGCTCCGGATAATCCAGGCCACTAGGCAACCATAGTTTCTGGTGTTGGAAGAGGAAAGTCAGAAAGACGTTCTGAAGAAAGGAGACTGCAGTGGAGAAAGAAAGAAAGAAGGAAAGGCAGAAAGACAACAGGAAGGAGAGGAAAGGGAAGGAGGGAATGCGTGCAGTGTTGAGTGGGAAAGGTGGCCTTAGGACCACCCATCGGGGCTGCTGACCCTAAAACAGGATTTGGGGCCTTTCCCAGTGGTCCAGCTAAGACTCTACGCTCCCAGTGCAAGGGACCTGGGTTTGATTCCTGACTGAGGAACTAGATCCCACATGCTGCAACTAAGGCTCGGTGCAACCAAATGAATAAATAAGTACTTTTTAAAATAAAATAGTGTCTTGGTCAGCAAGTTATTTCCAGACCTGCCTCTTTTGAGGCACACTACAAATAATGCAAGGAACAATTTTGGGGGGAAATTTCATAAACAAGGACAGACTTCCTTTCTCTCTGTTTTTTGTTTTAATCATCACAGTTAGTAAAAACGTCTCCAGAGGGCTTGCTGTTTATTCTGAGGAATGGATGTTAGACTTCTCTGTGTCCTGGGGCACCCACCATGGTGAGGGCCATGCAGGATCCCAGAGCAACCGCCTATGTGGCCAGTAATCATGGGTGGGGCCTCCCAGGAGTCCCCAGCCAGATCAACATAGAGGTGGGCACATCCCATGTGTTAGGCATTGTTGTGAGGGTCCCAGGGAATGGGATAGACGATAAGAAAGGCTGGGCTTCCATTCCTGGGGGCTTGCTATGTGCTGAGTCAGTTTAATCATGTCCAATTCTTGGAGACCCTATGGACTATAGCCCTCCAGGCTCTTCTGTCCATGGGATTCTCCAGGCAAGAATACTGGAGTGGGTTACCACTTCCTCCTTCAGGGGATCTTCCAGACCCAGGAATCAAACCCTGCATCTCTTGCGTCTCCTGCATTGGCAGGCAGGTTCTTTACCCTTAGTGCCACCTGGGAAACTCCCGTTGGGGCTTGGGGCTTACATAGGACAAAATACTTTTTTGGTGGGACAGTGGGAACAGAGCAGAAACATCATATTCCCAGTCACATGCTGGCATTAATCAAGGTAAAGGTGACTTGGCTTCAGGTTCCCCTGAAACAGATGCCCAGACAAGAGGAATCTCTGGGGACAAGTGGTGTAGTTAAGAGATGACCCCAGGAAGCAGAGCGAGGGTGGGCAAAAGTGAGACAGAAAAGCCAAAAACCTTGCCAGTGAAGGCTAGTGCGTGGGCAGCTGAGGCTCAGTGACGCTGGGGCTCCATGAATACCTCTGGAGTACCCCAAGGATGGTCCCACCAAGAGGTGAGCAGCTGGGATGTGTATCCTCCAGTTCACTGGTGAGGGGAACTCCTGGGGTTGTAAACTTCCAGCTCTTTTGTCCTTCCTCCCCAAGGATTCCTAGGCCCCTAGAACATCTTCAGGTGGGAAGCTGTGGGTTGGATGGAACAGTCTATGGCTGGCCTCCTGGGTGGGCCCAAGGGAGTCTGGGCAGGGATTCTATACTAGCTCCAGCTTCCAAGCAGACACCAGCATTTGCCCAGATGAACAGAGTGGAGTCTGGGGGTGGGAGATGGCAGGCGAGTAGCAGAGACCAGCAGTTGTGCTTCTCCCAGAAAGAGATGGGGCAGCAGCCCTACCTCTGGGCAGCCCCACACACTAGTGGGCTCGGCCCCCATTCAAGTCACCGCAATCTCCTGGACTCCAGCTCTTCTGCCCAGAACCAGGCACAAGAAACAGGAAAGTGCTTTTTCCCTGGGCCCTGGGTGGCCTGGATTAAGTTCACAGTCATTAGAAGGAAATGTGGAGCACAATTGTGTATGAACCTTCAGTGGCCGCATTCATGAGAGGAATCACTGGCAGATGTTTTGTTTTTGCAGAATTTTCATGAACAAGGGGCATTACCGTCCATTATTCATTTCCTTTCAATTGCAGTAAATAGTTTCAGTGACAAATATCAAATTTCTGTATTTACAGAAAACCAGCACATGCGTTGATAATGGTGCAATCCAGTGTTTACTCTATAAAGTGCTGACTTGTTTTTCATTAATATAGACATTTGGTAATTATTACTATAACTATTCATTAAAATGTGAAAGTAGCTAAATAATAAGTTGGTAGGCCATTTATTCTGTGCTCCCGGGGCGGGACGGGGGGGCGGGGGTGGAATAGCCAGCTTCTCTTTGATAATCCTGGTTTTTTAGATTTTGGACAATTCAACTTCTATCTGAATGAGCAATCTGGAGAAAACACACCCTTTGCACATGGCAGATGATCAATAAAAATACTTTGACAAATGTTTATTGGTTGACAAGGCTACTAAGCATCGGCTTTATCCTTAAATCCTCTAGGCAGAGTTAATGTCAGTCCATGAAGTTCCCGCCACAGGTACAGGCACTGCATCCATGCTAGGTGACAAGATGAAGCTTGGATGCACAGTAATCGCTTGATCACACCTTCAACTTGGCAAAGATCTTGCGTAGGATCATTTTAAAAAGCACTTTAAAGGACCAAAGGTAAATGACTTCAGTGTCTCATAAGAAAATCCTCCAAGCTGACTGAATAAGAGCTCCCATGTCTGGGCCCTGTAGCCTAGGAAAAATGTGCTTATACCTACAATCCCTTCATTCATTCATTTGTTGGCTCATTCATTCATTCACGGATTCTGATGGAGTCTACTGCAGGAGGGTAGCACACGGCGTGGTAAGGAGCCAAAGAAGAACAACATACAGCCCTGTCCTCCAGGGACCCAGGGCTTAGGGATAAGGGACCTTCATATTGGAAAGTGTCAAGGATGACAACGGAGTCTGAACCTATCCCCTCAGATGAGCAAAGGCAGCTGTGCTGCTGTGCTTAGTCGCTCAGTCATGTCTGACTCTTTGCAACCCCATGGGCTGTAGCCCACCAGGCTGTTCTGTCCATGGGGATTCTCCAGACCAGAATCCTGGAGTGGGTTGCCATGCCCTCCTCCAGGAGATCTTCCAAATCCAGGAATTGAACCCAGGTCTCTTGCATTACAGGCAAGATCCTTTACCATCTGAGCCACCAGGGAAGCCCAAGGCCCATAAAGATCTGGAGGTTCTATACCATAAGTTGGATCTCATTCATTCTCCATTTTGACATTGATTTACTAAGTGCAGTGAGTGCAGGTACATACAGGTGGAGGCCAGAGAGATGGACGTTAAAATGATTGTATCACTTTCAGTCCAGTTGTGAACCCTTGTTTACAGACATTTACTCTTGAGTCTAGTAGAAATGAATGCTTTGTCCTGTAAGTTTCTGAATTAAAACTCAAGTCTCTCAACTTTCTTACATTTTCAAAGTTTATATATATATACACTTCTATTTGTACATATGTATATATGTATATGGAGAAGGCAATGGCAGCCCACTCCAGCACTCTTGCCTGGAAAATCCCATGGGCGGAGGAGCCTGGTGGGCTGCAGTCCATGGTGTCGTTAAGAGTCAGACACGACTGAGCAACTTCACTTTCATTTTTCACTTTCACGCATTGGAGAAGGAAATGGCAACCCACTCCAGTGTTCTTGCCTGGAGAATCCCAGGGATGGAGGAGCCTGGTGGGCTGCCATCTATGGGGTCGCACAGAGTCGGACACGACTGACGTGACTTAGCAGCAGCATATATGTGTATATATATATATATTTATTTATAGTGTATATATGTAGATATGTTTGTAGAGTTTCCTGGGATGCGAGACCTAAACCCACAACAGCCTTTTCTATTGACCCAAAGGCTTCACCTTGGACTTGATCCTGAAAATTAGCTTTTTGAATTGTTGTTGTTGTTGCTGTTGTTTAAATAGCAGCTGCTTCCAATGACTTTTCAAGTTTTGCTTCCTGGTTGCTAACACTCCAAAGCAGTCTGAAAACCAATTTTACACTTAATAAAGTTTAACTATTCAATATTTTTCATTTTAAAACTAAATAACAGACATTTAAAAGAATATTTCTTTTTTAATGACACTCATGCCACTATTTTATAAAACCAAATGACATCCACCGTGCATTCCTATCTCTTTAACTGCCAAATACTCTATTAGTCAAGTTTGCTCATATTTACAAGATTTTGGAGCGGGGGGATGTTTTACTGCTATCAGAAGATCTAACATCTGTTTCTCCAGGGATTCTCCATGTGTTCTGTAGTTTGCAACAATTGAAACCACTGTTTTCAAAATGCATTTGAATTAAAGGCAATGTACTAAGACTGGATTTCACTTCACAAAAGCCTTGCACATGTATCTGGGGCTCTCACTCGTGTAATTTTCCCGAATAGCAAGACATTCACTCTGGATTTAGGTAGGTGACATGCAATAACAGCAGAGCCCAGTAGAGTGCTTGTGTGAAATAATGTAGGTAAAGGCACTTGGGTGTGAGGAGTTTCCTGGGCATCTGTTTCTGCCTGGGGCACCACATTGGAGAGGGTGTTCCCTTGGTTTTGTTGCTTCAGAACCCAGAGCAGCAGGGGCCCCTCCAGTTCATCTCCTTGCATTCAGGCAGGAAGGGGGTCTTGCCTGGCTATTTATCAGCAACACTGTCCAGTAGAACTTTCTGCCATGATAAAATGGTCAATTATGTATTTACACTGTTCCTTTGATTATAGGATGGTGCTGCTTCAAACCCCATGTGGTTATTGAGTACTTGAAATATGGTCAATGAGACTGAAGAACTGAGTTTTTCTTGTATTTAAATTTTTTTAATTTCAATTTAAATTATAATATCCAAGTGGCGCTAGTGGTAAAGAACCTGCTTGCCAATGCAGGAGATGTAAGAAGGGTAGGTTCAATCCCTGGGTCAGGAAGATGCCCTGGAGTAGGGCACAGCAACCCACTCCAGTATTCTTGCCTGGAGAATCCCATAGACAGAGGATCTACAGTCCTCTGGTGGGCTATGGTCCATAGGGTCACAAAGAGTTGGACACGACTGAAGGGACTTAGCTAATGGCTACCACATCAGACCATGCATAAAGGACTCAGTCATGCTAAGATCAGTCATCTTTTGATGTGTCTGGACTGAGGCTTCAGCTCATGGGAGCAAATAGCACCATTGGCCAAAACTATTACTGTGCCCACTGCCAGTCTAGGTGTCACTCATGTGCAGATCAGGAAAAGGAGCTCTTCCTAAAGACATTTTTCTCTTATTTGTTACAAAGTTACATCATAATATGCAAAGCTACCATGTCAAGGCTATGGCAGGCACCCCCTAAGCTTCTGCTCAACCATATGTAAGATTCTCCTCTCCATGTGGTTTCAGATACTTGGATATGGGCATAGATTGCAGGCTGCTGGCTCCAGAAGAACAGAGGCTGGATGCCCCTCACTGCATACCCCAGGACAATAAGCAGGAATCTAGACAAACCACAAAGAGGCTTGGGAAGAAGCTGACTCTGGGAACTCTTCTTCCTGACCGGAAGCCCATTTCCAAGAAGTCTCCTTTCTATTGATTTTGTGATGGACTATCATAAACTCTCTCCTATAGGTTATCCCCACAACCTTTCAGTTTTTGGGAAACAGTTACAAAGCACCCCTTTCAGCCTTACGTTCCCTGGAACAGGAGTCCTGGGATAACTTCCTCTCCTCCACATACTTCTCTTCCTCTATCAGAGGAGCCCAGGCTTGTTTCCATGATGGAGGCAGAGGCCAAAGTATGTCAGGCCTCCTGAGGCCTCGCTCAGAATGGACCAGCCACCACTTCTATCTTGGGCTTTGGCCAAAGCTGGTCACAAGGGGTAGAGAAATGCATTCTGATCCCTGAAAAGAATTCTGAAGTCACATGGCAGAGCGCAAGGAGAGAGGAGATAGGAAGGAGAGAGGAACTGGACCCTTAATTCGCCTATCACAAATTCTAAAATAATACTAGCCAAGCTAGCATTATTGAGCACAATTATTGAGTACTCCTTGAGCACACTGCATATGTGCTCAGTGACTGAGTACATACTAGTGAATGTGCTCAGTCGTTCAGTCATGTCTGATTTTGTGACCCCATGGACTATAGCCCATCAGGCTCCTCTGCCCATGAAATTTTCCAGGCAAGAATACTGGAGTGGGGTGCCATTTCCTACTTGAGGGAATCTTCCTGACCCAGGGATTGAAACTGTATCTCCTGTGCTCCTGCATTGGCAGGTAGAGTCTTTACAACAAGCGCCACCTGGGAAGTGTTATCTTTTGGCAATAAGAATATAGGTGATTCTTTTTATCTTTGCTTCATCTGTAGTTTATTCTTTTTTTTTTTTTGCATTTTTGCATTACATAATAGGTGCATTTTAATGTTTGCTAATAAAGGGAATAGATTTGTGCAAATAAGTTGACAAATATAGACAAGTAGGAAATAAACACCCAAACTGTACTTTTCACCAAGAGTATTCCTAGTACTGTGAGACTACCTGGCTGGAGACTGTCATATGTATTGCAGGATATACATCTTTGGCTCCCCTCATATCCAATGATTGTAATGGCCTACACCATTCTGGCAATCAATCCCTCCACAGCAGCCACCATCACTCATGTTTCCAGTGGCTTCTTGAGTTCTTCTCCGTGAGTAACACTAAAAGCCACATTTACCCTTTTGATATGCTGATTTGTTTTTTTTTTTTTTCTTTTTTGGTACTTCTGTGCATAGCATTAATTCATTCACTCATTTAAATAATTTTAATGTTTATCTTCTTTATTATTTTACTGTTTTCCAATGACATAACACATCACATGGATAATTTTGATTAGTTATTTTTTATTTACTTTCATATAATGTATTTTTTTTTTACATGCATCCTAGATGCTCCAAGTCTTTTGACTTTCTAAAGTTATGTTTCCTTTAACTAAAACAAAATTTTTCTAAGGTATCCAGTTTTCCACAAGAAGTCAGGTCAATGCCTTCCTGTGGATTTCTAGATGGGAGAGAGGCACCTGGACTCTTCTCATGGCTGTGGCTGTAGTCAGCCCTTCCCATTGCGTCTTCCCCCATCATCCCAGGCACCTCTTGTGCTGCCCTCTTTCCCACCACCTTTCATGGACATTTCTCCTCTCTTCACTTATTTCCAAAGAAAGTTTTGCTAAAGGGACCTGTTTCTATACAGTTCTGGAGATAATGGAAGGTGACAACTGCGTGGAACTGGGAACAACTTGGGTGTGCATTTCAGGCATCACGGGTGCCCAGGTTCACTGGCCATAGCATGCTTTAGGGCACTCTCGGACTATGCAGGGAGAACTGCATCATACCCTTCTTGCCTGTAAGTTTTGAGTCAATTGAGAATCAGATGAACGTTTCAATGTGAAAACTAGATAACAGCTAAATTATTGGGGTAAATAGCTTGGATCTAGAGCTGAAGTCAATATTCTGGTACTTTCCCTCAATGTTTTGCATCAAAAGTTTTGCACCTAAGTTTTGTACCTAAATCTTGCATCATAAAAACAAGAGAGTTCCAGAAAAACATCGACTTCTGCTTTATTGATTGCACCAAGGCCTTTGACTATGTGGCTCACAACAAACTAAAATTCTTAAAGAGGTGGGAATACCAGATCACTTTACCTGCCTCCTGAGAAATCTATACACAGGTCAAGAAGCAACCGTTAGAACTGGAAGAACTGGACATGGAACAACAGACTGGTTCCAGATAGGGAAAGGAGTACCTCAAGGCTGTGTATTGTCACCCTGCTTATTTAACTTATATGTAGAGTATATCCTGTGAAATGCTGGGCTGGATGAAACACAAGCTGGAATCAAGATTACTGGGAGAAATATCAATAACTTCAGATATGCAAATGACACCACCCTTATGGCAGAAAGCAAAGAAGAACTAAAGAGCCTCTTGATGAAAGTGAAAGAGGAGAGTGAAAAAGTTGGCTTAAAACTCAACATTCGGAAAACTAAGACCATGGCATCTAGTCCCATCACTTCATGGGAAATAGATGGGGAAATAATGGAGACAGTGACAGACTTTATTTTCTTGGGCTCCAAAATCACTGCAGATGGTGACTGGAGCCATGAAATTAAAACATGCTTGCTCCTTGGAAGAAAAGCTATGACCAACCTAGAAAGTGCAAGTGAAAGTCTTGTCTGACTCTTTGTGATCCTGTGGACTGTAGCCCACCAGGCTTCTCCATCCATGGGATTCTCCAGGCAAGAATACTGGAGTGGGTTGCCATTTCCTTCTCCAGGGGATCTTCCCGACCCAGGGATCAAACCCAGGACTCCTGCATTGCAGGCAAACGCTTTAACCTCAGAGCCACAGGGGAAACCCTGACTAACCTAGATTTTTTTTTTCTAATGGACCAACCTAGACAGCATATTAAAAATCAGACACATTACTTTGCCAACAAAGGTCCATCTAGTCAAGATTATGGTTTTTCCAATAGTCATGTATGGATGTGAGAGTTGGACTATAAAGAAAGCTGAGTGCCAAAGAAATTATGCTTTTCAACTGTGGTGTTGGAGAAGACTCTTGAGAGTCCCTTGGACTGCAAGGAGATCCAACCAGTCAATCCTAAAGGAAATCAGTCCTGAATATTCATTAGAAGGACTGGTGCTAAAGCTGAAACTCCAACACTTTGGCCCACTGATGCAAAGAACTGACTCCTTGGAAAAGACCCTGATGCTGGGAAAGATTGAAGGCAGGAGGAGAAGGGGACAGCAGAGGATGGCATCACCGACTCAATGGACATGAGTTTGAGCAAGCTTCAGGAGTTGGTGATGGACGGGGAAGCCTTGTGTGCTGCAGTCCATGGGGTTGCAAAGAGTCAGACATAACTGAGCAACTGAACTGAACTGAACTGAACTCACCAGATGAATGGAAAATTATGACCCATTTCTCAGAAGAGGCCAGTTGCAAAGAATGTATTATGGGAACTGAATTAGAAGATGCCATTTAGAGCAGCCACCAAGAAATTTCCTCTTCAACACCTATCCCCTACTCTACACACCTCTCAGCTGAATCTGAGAAATGCCTTCTATTGGGAAGAAAACCTCCTGGTAATGTGTTAATAAGGACTCATGGAAGGAGCAGAGGAGGTTAATTTTTCTACAAAATTTCTGTTCAATTATTCTGTTTATTTTCTGTTGGGTTGTCATCTATCTATCTATGAAAAAAGTTCTTCACATATTCTGTATAGAAATAATTTGCTAGTTTTGTGTGTTACAAATACAATCTCCCACTTTGTGACTTCTAAGCTGTATATGGTATATTCAATTTTCTAATTCTGATATGGTATACCAATCTCTTTTCTTTGTCTTTAGTACATTTTGTGCCTGTTTAAGAAGCATTTTCCAATACCAAAGGTCTTAAACATATGCTCCCATATTATTAATAAATTTTCTAAAAGTTTTATAAGTTTTGCTTTTCATATTTAGCTTCATAATACATCCAAAGTTGACTTTTGTGAATGGTGTGAGGTAGGGATCTAATTCCAATTTTCATTTCCATAAAAATACTATATTTTTCTAGAATCATTTACTTAAATGTAGATGTCTTCCCCCATTGCTCTATAGTAATATCTCTGCTTGTGGATTTTCCCATTCTATTGTGTTCATCTGGATATCAAACACTTGTTATAAAACTAATGTGATGCTGGCCCCAGATGGATAAATACATTGAGTCTTCTCACCATGTTCTTCCTTTTCAAGAGTGCCTTGGCTATACTCAGCATTCTATTTTTCCATACACTTTCAAATCAGCTTGTTAAAATCCACAAGATCAATTTGAGGGAAAATGACATTTTAAACATATTGAGTTCAAGCACTATCCTTTTGTTCAGCTTTTATTACTTTATTTTAAGTATGACTTAACAAGCAGACTGTCAGATTTTGTTTGTTAATCCTGAGAGTTGCTGACCATTCCAGCTACTCCAGCAATTGCTGGAGTGCAGCTGTTTACATTTAGAGGAGTCATGAATAAATTTAGCTTCCTCTGTCTAACTTTCTGTTTATGCCTGTTGCACACTGCAGTGTTCTTTTTCCTTTTCTTTATTTTACCAGTTTGATCATGTTGCTATTCATTCCACTTTTGCCTCTGCTATAAAGATCAATTGCACTTTTCTTTTACACTTATTGCTAACTTCCCTTCCCCTGCTCTTTGATTCAAATATATATTACTTCACCATTATTCAAAAGTTCAGATCAGATCAGTTGCTCAGTCGTGTCTGACTCTTTGCAACCCCATGAACTGCAGCATGCCAGGCCTCCCTGTCTATCACCAACTCCCAGAGTTCACTCAGACTCATGTCCATCGAGTCAGTGATGCCATCCAGCCATCTCATCCTCTGTCGTCCCCTTCTCCTCCTGCCTCCCAATCCCTCCCAGCATCAGAGTCTTTTCCGATGAGTCAACTCTTCACATGAGGTGGCCAAAGTACTGGAGTTTCAGCTTTAGCATCATTCCTTCCAAAGAAATCCCAGGGCTGATCTCCTTCAGAATGGACTGGTTGGATCTCCTCGAAGTCCAAGGGACTCTCAAGAGTCTTCTCCAACACCACAGTTCAAAAGCATCAATTCTTCTGTGCTCAGCCTTCTTCACAGTCCAACTCTCACATCCATCCATGACCACAGGAAAAACCATAGCCTTGACTAGACGAACCTTTGTTTGGCAATGTCTCTGCTTTTGAATATGCTATCTAGATTGGTCATAACTTTCCTTCCAAATTCAAAAGTTAGTTACCATTTATTTCCTATGTTCTTCCCTCATGAAGCCTTAATTACCCCATCTCAGAATTTCTCAATGAGAGGCATAAAATAATTTCACTTACCCCAACTATTCCCAAGCCTTCCTTTTATTTAGTATGTGAACTTTGATATTTTTTCCTCCCTCTTCTCTCCCTATCACTCTCACTTGTAGATTTTATTTAAATGGTTTAGCTACAGTGTTCCTTTTATTCTGTGTCTTTATAAAAATAATAATTAAACTTTCTATGTATATGCATGCATTTATGTTGAATATTTGATATCTATATATTAGCCAGGTTTATTGTTCACTGCATTTTCTTTTTATCTTCATCTTCCCTCATCTTTATTTTTTTCATTAAAGTCATTTTACAAGTATTCTGCTCAGATAGGATATTTGGGTGATATACTTTCTAATTTTTTTAGCACATTTATTTCACACTACTAGATTTGTGCTATGTCACCAGGCATAGAAATTTCTCATTATAGGTCTTTCTTTATTCATCTATAGAAACAATTCTATTGTCTTCCAGCATTTAGTAGGGCAGATGAAAAGTCTGATGTTGTTAACTTGTGCTGTTTACTTGGAAGCAAGTACAATTTCAATTTTTCTGTAAAATTCAAGAATTTCACCAAGTGGGTCTAGACATGTGTTTGTGTGTATATGTGTTTCTTCATTAATTTATTTCAATTTGTTTAAGCACTTTAAATCTGCAGACTTTTCTCAATTCATGGAATGTATACATTTGTTAAAGTTTAATAATATCTCTTGTATATCAGCTGCTTCTTTTCCCATAATTTCTGTCACTCACATGTTAGATCTCTAGGATTTATCCCTTAATCCTTTTACCTATTCTATCAAGTTCATAATCTTTTTGCATATTTTTCTGTTCTTTCAAGTATCTCTTGCTCTTGACTTGTGACAGTATTAATTTAATCTTAACAGTGATAAATCTTTCATTTGATTTATTTACCATTTTTTCACTTTATTTTATTATGAAAATTAATTTTCTTACATCTTATGCTTCTTTTTTTATCCAGATATTCACAGCCTCCTCCAGCAGTATTTTTTTTTTTAACTAGGTTTGCATACTAAGAGTTCTTCCTGATCCTTCTCATTAAGGTCTCTGGGCTCTTTTAATTAGAATATTATTCTTTCTGGATTTATGTAGTTCAGTTAGCTACAGCTGCTATTTTTTTTTTTTTTCCTGAACAGCAGGGGTTGTATGGATGATGAAAAAAATGTGGTAGTTCCTGGCCCCAAAAGCCTGAAAAGTAAAGACAATTGTCACCTGCTATTAAGGCACCTGGAGAGATCTCTTGCTCACTAATGTCCCAACACAGGATGTTGAGCACCAGGATCAGGAAAGCCTCAGTTTACCCATTCATTTTACTCCTTGACCTTCAAGAATGTCCCTAGACAACTCTCCCCAGGTCACATTGCACTCCTACCCTGCTCCCGAGCTGCATCACTGCTCTTGGGTCACTTATTCACCACCTATGCTCCCTGCAAGAGCCATTAGTTTCCAAAGACTCATGCCACTAAGCCAAGTCCTGTAGATTCCAGAAGGTCTGTGGTTAGGAGAGGCTGGTAGCATGGATTAGGTTGTTGAGGCAGGAGGGAACTGCGTTCAGTAGAATCCTCTTTATACTGTTGCCCAGGAGAACCCAAATAATCAGAAAATTTGCAGATAAATTTTCAGTGGAGCAAGGTCCATAGACTGTAAGAAAGTAATTTTGAACCTAGAAGTCTATATCCGATCAACTAACATTATTGTGAGGGAACAATGAAAATGTTGTCATCTGATATACCTATAAATAGATGTTTATAGCAACTTTTGTTCATAATTGCTAAAAGCTGGAAACAAGTCAAATGCTATCCAATGTGTAAGTGGATAAACAAATAGAAGTACCTCCATGCAGTGAAATACTCTTCAGCAATAAACAAGAATAAACTATTAATTCATGTAAAAATTTGTATGGCTTTCAAAGGCATTATGCTGAGTAAAAAAATCAGTTTCAAAGGTTATGTATTATATGATTCCTTTTAAATGATATTCTTGAGAAGTCAAAATGATAGTGATGGAGAAGAAATCACAGTAGTCAGGGATTAGGATGTGGGGAGTGGATGTGACTATAAAGAGATAACAACAAGGGAGGGTTTTGTGTGATGGAATTCTTCTATTACAAGTGGGAGTTATTGTATGAATCTAGGAGATCAGCCCTGGGATTTCTTTGGAAGGAATAATGCTAAAGCTGAAACTCCAGTACTTTGGCCACCTCATGCGAAGAGTTGACTCACTGGAAAGGATTCTGATGCTGGGAGGGATTGGAGGCAGGAGGAGAAGGGGACGACAGAGGATGAGATGGCTGGATGGCATCACTGACTCAATGGACATGAGTCTGAGTGAACTCCGGGAGTTGGTGATGGACAGGGAAGCCTGGCGTGCTGCGATTCATGGGGTCGCAAAGAGTCGGACACAACTGAGCGACTGATCTGATCTGATCTGATCTGATGTATGTGTCAAATTTTTTGGAAATGTGCACAAACATCAGTTTTACTCTAAATTAATTTCGAAAAGGAAAGGAAAGAAAGAAGAAAAGAAAAGAAACGATAGGCAGAGTGGATTCAACCTGAAATCATGCCTTTAGACAAATAAGAATTCCAGAAATAGAGAACTGAGAAAATAGAGGGAAAAAATTATATTGAAAATATAATAGATTTCCCACAACAGAATCTTCAGTTTGAAGTACTCCACAATAAATGAAAATATCATTTCATTTTCCATATCCGTATATTCACAGAAATAAGACATCCTCTACAAAGGAGGAAGCATTAATCAAGCATCACGTGTCTAACTCTCTCTACTGGACACTAGAAATAAAAATGGAACAAAACCTTCAAAGTTCTTAGGGTGACTTGGGAATTGACTTTCAAATTGGAAGTGTATAGCCAAGCAAGCTATGAGATAAGTGAAAGGGAAGAATAAAGATATTTTCAGACTGCACAGACCTGGAAACTTACCTCAAACACACTTTTTCCTTGGGAATTATTTGAAGACTCTAGCAAAATAGAGTAAACCAAGAACCAAAAAAGAGAAAAATATGGGATCCAGAAAACAGTGTATCAAAACTGAGAAATAATGATGTCCTATTTCAGAATCCTTGCAAGCACCAAGCACAGAGACCCGTAAGTCCAGACCAGGGTGGGAAGGTGACTCCAGAATAAAAGGACAGTTGGAGGATTGTGTAGAATGATTAGAACTTCCCAGGTGGTAAAGAACCCATCTTCTGATGCAGGAGACTCAAGAGAAGTGAGTTCTGTCCCTGGGTGGGGAAGGTCCCCTGGAGGAGGAAATGGCAACCTACTCCGATATTCTTGCCTGGGAAATCCCATGGACAGAGGAGCCTGGCGGGCTATAGTCCCTGGGGGCGCAAAGTGTCAGACACTATGGAATAAGCAATGGGGTGGGGGTGAGGGGGGGGTGGGGGGGGCTTGCTGAAGACAACTGGTGATGTTAGATTTTTAAGAATGAACTTAAACTTGACTTTGAGTACATTTTTCTTCGAGTGGCTTTGTGGTCAAGAGGTTGGTCTCTGGTGAAAGAAATGTATCCTGTTACTTTGTTCTTTTGTCAGAAATATTCATATAATCATAATAAAATCAACATCATTTATTAGCCTTTGACTTGCAGACTCACCCCACAAATGAAACACAGAAGATCCAACTTTGATTATACTGCAAAAGTTATAAATCTTGGCCAAATAAAAGTAAAAGTTCATTTGAAAGAGGTTGGGAGGTGGAAATATCCTCACTTTAAAAGTTAAAATTCAAAAGATTTAATTCAGAGATTGAACCTATCATTGATTAAATAAGAAATATAGACAGGATAGAACAGTGGCTAAGAGCAGGAGGTCTCCAGGTTTGAATCCCATCTCTGTCATTTATTAGTTGTGTGATCTTGGACACATTACATAATCTTTCTGTACTTCAGTTGCCCCATCTGTGCTGCTGCTGCTAAGTCGCTTCAGTCGTGTCCGACTCTGTGCAACCCCATAGATGGCAGCCCACCAGGCTCCTCCATCCTTGGGATTCTCCAGGCAAGAATGCTGGAGTGGGTTGCCATTTCCTTCTCCAATGCATGAAAGTGAAAAGTGAAAGCTAAGTCGCTTCAGTCATGTCTGACTCTTCGCAACCCATGGACTGCAGCCCACCAGGCTCCTCCGTCCATGGGAGTTTCCAGGCAAGAGTACTGGAGTGGGGTACCCATTGCCTTCTCCAGCCCCATCTGTAAAATGAGGGTATCAATCATAACCAGATTAAATGAATGAATCTATCTAAAATACTTAGAATAGTGTATAGCACATAGTATTACATACACATTTGCTACAAACTCAGAGATGAACAATAAAGAAATTAATAAAAGTGAAAAATATTTTTTGAAGGATAGAGATATTACTAGATGTCATGTAATTGCACAAAAGCATCATTAAAACATGGCAAAAAGTTATTAGACAATATCTATAGCTAACAAGTCAAAATGGTGAATTAAATTTCTAGAAGTAGAAATAAGAAGATTTAAAGAGATTAAAGGGTTTACTTCTGGAAAGACAGGCTGGGATTTGGAAGTATAGGAGCTGAACTTCTTGCTTACAAGAGTAAGGGCTTCTGAACCATTTGATTCTTCAGCCAGATTCATGCATTATTGTGATAATCTGTTTTTCAAAAGTAAGTCAAAGAAAGACAAATATCATATGATATTAAATATATGTAGAATATTTTTAAAAGGGTGCAAATGAGCCTATTTACAAAACAGAAGTAGAGTCATAGATCTACAAGACAAACGTGTGGTTTCTTGGGGTTGTGCATGTGTGCGTGCTAAGTCACTTCAGTCATATCCGACTCTTTGCAATCCTAAGGACTGTAGCCCATTGAGCTCCTCTGTTCATGGGAATTCCCCAGGCAAGATAACTGGAGTGGGTTGCCATGCTCTCCTCCAGGGGATCTTCCTGACCCAGGGACCGAACCCACATCTCTTACGTCTCCTGCATTGGCAGGCAGGATTTGTTTGTTTGTTTTTACCACTTCCTGCTATCTGGGAAGCCTGGGGGTAAGAGTGGGGAAATTTTGGAGATGGGAACTGACATACACACGTACTAAAACAGTGACAGATTTTATTTTTGGGGGGCTCCAAAATCACTGCAGATGGTGACTGCAGCCATGAAATTGAAAGATGCTTGTTCCTTAGAAGAAGAGTTATGACCAAATTAGACAGCATATAAAAAACCAGAGACATTATTTTGCCAACAAAGGTCCATCTAGTCAAACCTATGGTTTTTCCAGTAGTCATGTATGGATGTGAGAGTTGGACCATAAAGAAAGCTGAGCGCCAAAGAATTGATGCTTTTGAACTGTGGTGTTGGAGAAGACTCTTGAGAGTCCCTTGGACTGCAAGGAGATCCAACCAGTCCATCCTAAAGGATAACAGTCCCGAATATTAATTGGAAGGACTGATGTTGAAGCTGAAACTCCAACACTTTGGCCACCTGATGCAAAGAACTGACTCCTTGGCCACCTGATGCAAAGAACTGAAAAGACCCTGATGCTGGGAAAGATTGAAGACAGGAGGAGAAGGCGATGACAGAGGCTGAGATGGTTGGATTGCATCACCGAGTCAATGGGCATGAGTTTGAATAAGCTCTGGGTGTTGGTGATGGACAGGGAAGCCTGCCCTGCTGCAGTCCATGGAGTCACAAAGAGTAGGACACGACTGAGCGACTGAATTGAACTGAACTGAAGTATAAAATAGATAGCTAATAAGGACCAGCTGTATCACACTGCTGAGTAGAGATAACTCTACTCACTACTCTGTGATGACCTATATGGGAGAAGAATCTAAAAAGAGTAGATACATGTACATGTATAACTGATTCACTTTGCTGTATACCTGAAACTAACACGACATTGTAAATCAACTATGCTCCAATCATAATTTTTTTTAATTACATGCATCAGACAATATGTCCGGGTGAATAACATAAATGTCTATCTTCTAAATCACCTTTGTGATGAAACTGAATAAGGAAAAGTTAATCCAATAGAATGCAAGAAAGAAATACAAACAAAAATTGGAAAACATAAAATAAGATGAGAGGAATTAATCTAAGCATTTAAATAACAATGTTATGGGACTTGCTCAGAGTTCCTGTAATGAGGAACATAATGGCTGACTAACCCCTCTTGCCCTCTCCAAATCCACCACCACATTCCCCCCAAGGCTGACCTAGCCCTGGGAAATTGCCAAGGATACTCACACAAACCACTTCTACAGAACACTGAGCCCTGTTAGGGGCAGCTTGGGCTGCAGTCTCGTATTAACCAGGTTGGAAATTTCAGGTTGTGGACTGAGTCAGACTCTTTTCCCCGTGTTCTTCTTGCTTCCCCTCTGCTTCCATATGGGGCAGATCTGTTTTGCTAGAGAAAGTTTGTCCTCGCCTTTTCCTGTGTATGACACTTTTATCTTGACCTGCACTCCCCCAATAAACATGGTGCAGGTTACTGTCTTTTTTTTGTTTCCTGGCAGATTCAACTGATCTATCAGAAGACAGAGTTCCCAGATTTAGTTATCAAATAAGATCCAGTATGTAGGTGTCCTCAGAGATAGAACTTCACGAAATAGAACAGAAAGTCTGAAAGTAAGGGGTCGGAAGAAGTGCATGAGGTAGATATTCACAAAATAAAGAAATTTAGCTAAGGATATTAAACAGAAAACAGATGCAGTCAAACTGGTATTTAAACAAATGAGAAATGGACAAATCCTTGATTACAGATAGAGACTTTAACACAACTTTCTGAGAAATACAGATAAGTTCAGTTCAGTTGCTCAGTCATGTCTGACTCTGCGACCCCATTGACTGAAGCACGCCAGGCTTTCCCGTCCATCACCAACTCCCGGAGCTTGCTCAAACTACAATACAGATCAAGTCAACCAAATACAGATCAAATCAACCAAAATACGCAAGGATATGGAAAGTGTGATTAACACAAATAACATGCCTTAGTCATGAATTAACATACTCTTCCTCATCCCCCAGTTTTTAGCACTCAAGGAATACTTACAGAGTTGTGCAATGTATTAAATAAAATTTTTAATGTAAGTTACAAAAAGCATAAATCTTTAAAGCCATTTTTCTCTGGCCATAAAAAAATTGAGAAATTAATATCAAAAGAGAACAAGAATGCAGAATGGTGATCAGGAGGGAGGAGAAGCAATGATTCACCTGAAAGAAATTTTTTTCAATTCTTCATTTAAAGAAAACAGACCCCAAATCATGAACAAGTTATAAATGAACACCAATAAATACTCTACACTTCAAAATGGTGAATATGACCAAAGTAGAACTCAGAAGAGAACTGTAGCCATAAATGTATTTTAAAAAGACAAAACAAAAAATCTTACATTAAAACAAACAAGCAAGCAAAAGACATAACAAATAACAGAAAAAATAAATTCTAAAAAAGTAAAAAAAAAAGATAATAAAAAGTAATGAAGTAGAACAGCAATATAAAAAGTACGCCTTATCTATCAGTGAATCTCCAAGCTGATTCTTTCTATGACAACAAGAAAGACAGCCATCAGAACTGCATGGAGCCTGACTGCTCATCCACATACTTCTGTAGTGATTTACATGCAATAACCTAAGTCATCATCACCTCTATTAATGTGGATGCCTCATGGTGGGTACTATTATGTAGCACAAATTCTGTGTGTTTTCATAGTCTTGGTTTCCCTTTTTATTTAGTGATTATTCATTCATTCATTCATTTATTCATTCAACGGATGTCTCAGTTCAGTTCAGTTCAATCGGTCAGTCGTGTCTGACTCTTTGTGACCCCATGGACTGCAGCACACAGGCTTCCCTGTCCATCACCATCTCCCAGAGCTTGCTCAAACTCATGTCCATCAAGTTGGTGATGCCATCCAACCATCTCATCCTCTGTCATCCCCTTCTCCACCTTCAATCTTACCCAGCATCAGGGTCTTTTTCAGTGAGTCAGTTCTTCACATCAGGTGGTCAAAGTATTGGAGTTTCAGCTTCAGCATCAGTCCTTCCAGTGAATATTCAGGACGAATTCAACAGATGTCTAACACCTGTCATGTACTATGACATATTTGGGGAACTGGAAAGTTGAACTAAGGAATTGTTTCATATAGTCATTTCAGGACTGCACTGAAAAATATTGATCACAACTGTTATGTTGTTATATAAATTGTTATTGAAACTCACTGGCTTTTACATTTACATATATTTTCCTTTTGATTTTTATTGAGGTGTAATTCACATTCAATGAAAGTCATCATTTTTAAGTGTACAGTTCATTGTAACACATTATGTGTACAGCTGGGTAATCACTGTACAATCAAGATATAGAACATTTTTATTCAATCCCCCAATTTTTCCTGCCTTTTTCAGTCAGCCTTCTCCAGTCCCTGGCAACCACTCATCAGTTTTCTCTACCTATAGGTTTGATTATATAAAATATCATATAAATAAAATTACATAGTGTACAATCTTTATGTCTAGCTTCTTTTGCTTGGCATAACGTTTTTGAAATTTACCCATATTATTGCATTTATCAGTAGCTTATCCTTTTTCATTACTGAGTAGTGTTCCATGGTGTAAATCAAACACAATTTGTTTATTTATTCACCAGCTGATAGACGTTTTTGTTGTTTCCACTTGGGGCTATTATGAAAAAAAGTGCTATAACAATATATATGGTTATAGGAATTTTGTGTATACATATGTTTTTCTTTCTCTTGCAAAAATACATAGAAGATGAGTGGTAGGTTTATATAGTAGATATATGTTTAGCATAATAAGAAACAGCATTTTTTTTCCAACATGGGTATACCTTTCTGCATCCCTACTGCCAATGCGTGATGGTTACAGTCTTTCCACGTCTTTGGAGTTCAGTAATTCCATGCCTTTTAATTTCAGCCATTCTAATGAGTGCAGTAATATCTCTGTGATTTTAAATTGCATTTCTTCAAAGACATGTGAAGAAATACAATGTGAGGTTATTAACATGTGAGGTTATTGCCTTTTCATGTACTTACTTGCCATGTGCATATCCTCTGTTAGTAAAACATCTTTTTCAAAGCATCTTGTATCCTTTTACAATATATTTGCTTTACTTAATATTCACTAATAAGAGTTTTTTATATATTTAGGATAAAAATATGTTTTGTAAATGTTTTCTGCCAGTGAATGACTAAAGTCCCTAAAGTTTTGGTTTAATTAAAGCTGAACATAAGAAAAAAATGTTTATGCATACAGCTGATAGTTATGATTTTCCAGTTTGTACCTCATGTAACCACATTTTATTATACACACACAACATATTTTTTGTATGGCCAATATTCTTAGTTGTGAAAAACTCTGGTGTAGATTTTAGGATGAACTGTTGAAGCACAGGCTCACCAGGAATTCATCTTCTTTTCCCCCCACATTCTTAACTATGTCTTCGTGTAAGAGCAATATATTGTAATCTTGATTAAATCGAATTTACCCTCTTTCAGTCTTTATTTTATGATTTTTGCATCATATCTAATAAAACTTTACATAATTTGAAGTTACAAAGCTTTTTACTCATATTTTTTTCTAGGCTTAGTTTTACCTCTTACATTTAGATAAATGATCTATTTTGAGTGTGTGGTGTGAGAAAAGGGTTACATTTTTTGTTTATTTTGTTTTTTCCATATAGATATCCAATTGTTGTAGTGTTTCTCTTGAAAGACTATCATCTTGGAGAATATTCTTCTTCTTTCCATCGAATCACCTCAGTACCATTGTAAAAAAGTCAATTTGTCATGTATGTACATGTCTAGTTTTTGCTTCTCCATTCTCTATTTCGAAGCTCTGTCATTACGTACATAGACATTCAGAATTGCTATGTCTTCTTGGTAAATTCTCCAAGAATTTTGTAATGTCTTCCTTTACCACTTTGTAATGTCTTCCTTTATCACTCACAATATTTTTTGATTTAAAGTTCATTAATATAACCATTCTGCTGCTGCTGCTGCTAAGTCGCTTCAGTCATGTCCAACTCTGTGCGACCCCATAGACGGCAGCCCACCAGGCTCCCCCGTCGCTGGGACTCTCCAGGCAAGAACACTGGAGTGGGTTGCCATTTCCTTCTCCACTCTACTTTTCTTAGAATTAGTATAGGCATATTGAATTTTTTTTCTATCCATTTGTTTTTAACCTATCTATAATCTTTATACTTAAAGCAGATTTCTTGAAGACAACATCTTGCTTTTTACTTAATCTGATAATTTTTTTGCCACTTAAATGGGGGAATTAAGATAAATTATATTTAATGCAGTTACAGATATTGTTGGATTTAAGTGTCTCATTTTCCAAGTTGTACTCTTTCTGTTTCATCTGCTATTTTATCCTTTTTACCTCATTATGGGTACTTATAGATTGAATACTTTTTAAAAAGATATTTATTTATTTATGGCTGGGCTAGGACTTCCCCAGTGGTTCAGTGGTAAAGAATCCACCTGCAAAGGAGGAGCTACAGGAAACACAGGTTCAGCCCCTGCGTTGGGAAGATCCCTGAAGGAGGACATGGTAACCCACTCCTGTATTCTTGCCTGGGGAATCCCCATGGACAGAGGAGCCTGGCAGGCTACAGTCCAGAGGGTCGAAAAGAGTTGGACACGACTGAAGCGATAGCTTCATGCACGGCTGTGCTGAGCCTTCATTGATGTACACAGGCTTTCTCTAGTTGCAGCAAGTGGGGGATACTCTGTAGTTGCAGTGTACAGCTTTCTCATTGTGGTGGCTGCTCTTGTTGGAGGACACAGGCTCTAGGGTGCACCCCTTCAGCCGTTGTGGCACACGGGCTGAGTAGTTTTGGTGCACAGGTTCTAGAGTGTGCAGGATGCTGTAGTTGTGATGAGTGGGGTTGATTGCCCCATGGCATGTGGAATCTTCCCAGACCAGGTATCAAAGCCATGTCCTCTGCATTGGCAGGAGAATTCTTAACCACTGGACCACAAGGGAAGTCCAGACTGGGTACTTTTATAACTCCACTATTGTTAAATTTTCTAGTGGTTTCTCTATGGTTTCAATATATATCTTTAATTGCTGCTTCTGCCGCTAAGTCGCTTCAGTCATGTCCGACTCTGTGCAACCCCATAGACGGCAGCCCACCAGTCTCCCCTGTCCCTGGGATTATCTTTAATTAATCACACTCAAATTATTTTATTCTGCTTCATGTATAAAGTAAGAAGTTGACATTAGTACCCCTAACAATTCCTCCCTCCCTTCTTTCGTGCTAATTGTTATTAATAATTTCCTTTTTATGTTAAGTTCCAACTCAGTCAGGTATATTTTAGAGTGATTCACTTTGATATTTGGCAAAACTAATACAATTATGTAAAGTTTGGAAATAAAATAAAATTTTAAATAAAAAAATAAAAATAAAAAAAAAAGGAAAATTATTAAATTTTTTTTTTTTTGCTGTTTCTAGAGATCTTCATTTCTTTATGTAGACTGAAATTTCAGTCTGATATTATACTCCTTCTGCCTGCAGGGTTTTAGTATTTCTTGTAGCTCCAGTTGATAAACAGTGAACTATTTCATTTTTCCCCCTAAAAACCTTTGTTTCACTCTAATTTTGGTAAGTTATCCTAGCTGGATATAGAATTGTGAGTTAATAGTGTTTTCCCCACTATTTTAAAGATGCCAGTCTACTGCCTTCTGGCTTCCATAGTTATTGACAAGAATGCTGCTTTAGTAAATTTCTATTTTTCCTTATGGCCTTCAACATTTTCTCTTTTTCACTTTTTCCTGCAGTTTCACAATGATATACAGAGGGCATTTTTGTTCTTCCTTTTGGAATTTATCTTGATTTGTGTTCTCTGAGATTCTTAGATCTTTGATTTGGTGTATATCACTTGGTGTATATTTTTAAAGAATCTTAATCATTCTCTCTCTAAAAATTTTCTGTGTCCCATTCTCTCTTCACTCTCTGGAAGTCCATTTACATACATATATATATGTGTGTGTGTGTGTGTGTGTGTGTGTGTGTGTGTGTATGTATGTATGTATTTGATTTGATATTGCCCCACAGCTCCCAAAGAAGGGAAATGCCCAAGAATGTTCAAACTACCACACAATTGGGCTCATTTCACATGCTAGAAGGTAATGCTCAAAATCCTTCAAACTGGGCTTCAGTGTTACATGAACTGAGAACTTTCAGATATACAAGCTGGGTTTTGAAAAGGCAGAGGAACCAAAGGTCAAAATGCCAACAATTGTTGGATCATAGAGAAAGCAAGGGAACTCCAGAAAAAAGTCTACTTCTGCCTCACTGAGCATGCTAAAGCTTTGGACTGTGTGTGGAACACAACAAACTGTGGAAAATTCTTCAAGAGGTAGGAATTCAAGACTTCCTTGTTTGGTCTCTTGAGAAACCTGGATGTGGTTCAAGGAGCAACAGTTAGAACCGGACATGAAAAAACCTACTGGTTTGAAATTGGGAAAAGAGTATGTCAGAGCTACATATTGTCATGCTGCTTATTTAACTTATATGCAGAATACATCATATGAAATACCAAGCTGGTTGACTCACAAGCTGAAATCAAGATTGCTGAGAGAAATATCAACAATCTCAGATAAGCAGATGGTACCATTCTAATGGCAGAACATGAAGAGAAACTAAGGAGATTCTTGATGAGGGTGAAAGAGGAGAATTAAAAAGCTGGCTTAAAGCTTGACATTCAAAAAACTAAGATCATAGCATCCAGTCCCATCACTTCATGGCCAACAGAAGGGGAAGAAGTGGAAACAGTGACATATTTTACTTTCTTGGGCTCCAAAATCACTGAGGGTGGTGACTGTGGCCATGAAATTAAAAGATGCTTGCTCTTTGGAAGGAAAGCTCTGACAAACCCAGACAGCATATTAAAAACCAGAGACATCACTTTGCCCACAAAGGTCTGCATAGTCAAAGCTATTGTTTTTCCAGTAGTCATGTATGGATGTGAGAGCTGGACCATAAAGAAGGCTGAGCATCGAAGAATTGATGCTTTCAAATTATGGTGATGGAGAAGACTCTTGAGAGTCCCTTGGACAGCAAGGAGATCAAACTAGTCAATCCTAAAGGAAGTCAACTCTGAATATTCAGTGGAAGGACTGATACTGAAGCTGGAGCTCCAATACATTGGTCACAAGAACTGACTCATTGGAAAAAGACCCTGATGCTGGGAAAGATTGAGGGCAAGAGGAGGAGGGGGTTAGAGAGCATCGTGGACTCAGTGGAGATGAGTTTGAGCAAACTCTGGGAGATAGTGAAGGACAGGGAAGCTTGGTGCACTACAGTCCATGGTGTCAGACATGACTGAGTGACTAAACAACACAGCTCTTGAATGCTTCACCCTGTGTTATTTTTCATGTTTTTTTTTCTCTTTGTGCTTCAATTGTCATAATTCCATTGAACAATCTTCAAGTTCACTAATTCTCTTTCCCCTGCTGTTTTGAATCTACTGATGGGATCACTGAAGGAATTATTCATCTCTCACATTACACACTTTAAAACAGTCCAACATATTCATTAGACTTTTTCTTATAAATGTCTTCTTTTTGCTAAGTTTCCTCACCTGATCATGCATGAAGTTTATCTTTTCTATTAGATCATTTAATTATTAGTTACAGTTTTATGTTTAAATTGTTGTTTGATGATTTCAATGTTAGAGTCATTTATGAATCTGGCCATGAATTGTGTTTTTGTTTTAGACTTTTTTTTTTAATTGAGAGAGTAAGTTGTATTGCTTTCTTGCATGTCTTGTCATTTTTCATTAAATACTGAGATTGTATGTTGACCGGTAGATACTGAGTTGGGCTTAGGTTTTATTGCTTCCATGATTTACCCTCAGTACACCATAGTGTTAAATTTCCATTAGCAATGAGCTGTTATAGTTTTACACTCGGGTAAGGCTGAGGGGCCAGAAGCTATTTCTTAGAATTACTACTCCTTCACCTTCAAATTTTCAGCTATCTTTGCTCACTTACACCACAGAGGTTTCTTTCCATGCTTTCACTTCTCCAGTGGTAGATTACTGTTGTTTGACTTTTGTGCTTGCTAAGCAAGCAGTGGGTAAATTCAGGTTTCTCTCTTGTCCCTTCCCAGTTTTAGTTTTTAGTCATATAGGAAGGTCCTTTATGCCTGAGCTCAAGGATATTTAGCAAAGAAGATGCACAAACAGCAAACAATCACATGCAAATTATTTGACCTTTTTAGTCATTAGAAAAATGCAATTTATTTCTCCAGCTTTATTAAGGTATAATTATACAGAATTTTATTTATAAATGTATAAATAATGCTATTTATTAATGCACAATTATAAATAATATTCTTAAAATATATAATTTAATGGTTTGATATATATATGTGTGTACTTTAATCAAGCTAATTAACACATGTATCATCTTAAGTAGAGTGTATATGGTGAGAACTCCTCAGACCTACTCTCTGAGAAAATTTTACTTATATAAAATAGTATTATTAACTACAGCCACCACACTGTACCTTAGATCTCCAGAACTTATTCATCTTATAACTGAAGGTTTCGCCCTTTGACCAATATCTCTTCATATCCCTCACTTCTAATCCCTGGCAAGCACCATTTTACTATCTGGAGAAATGTTATTCAAAACACAATAAGATACGACAGCATGCCTATAGAATGGCTAAAATTAAAAAAAAAATTGTTGACCCATCACAATATTGTAAATTAATTATCCTCCAATTAAAATTAGTTATTAAAGATAAATCAATAAAATTTTTAAAAACTTGTAAATACCAAGTGTTGACTAAGATCTGGAGTTAATAGAATTCTCCTACATTACTGTTGACAATGCAAAATGACACAGCTACTTCGAGAAAACAGTTTGCCAGTTTCTTATACTGGCAAACAGTTTCTAATACCTGAGAAATTCTTCTAGGTATTAGAAGAATAAATTAAATTAAAATAAATTAAATATAAAATAAACAAATTTATTTAAATAAAATAAATTAACATATATGTCCACACAAAGGCTTTTTCATGTATATTCATAACAGCTTTATTCATAATAGCTCCAAACTGAGAACAACCCAAGTGCTCATCCACCGGTGAGTAAAAAACAGTGGTACGTCCATATGAAGGGATATTACCCAGGATAAAACAAGGATTATCCAACAATATGGAGGAATCTCAAAAGTATTATGCCAAATGAGCTAAGTTAGACATATAAAACTGCATATTATATATTTCTGTTTATATTGTGATTCCAGAAAAAAAAGAAAACTGGTTGAAGTGATTACTTTCTGGGGCCAGATTGGTAAAAGACACTTATTGTAAAGAAGCCTGAGAAAACTTTTTAGAATGATGGAAATATTCTACATCTTGATCGTGATGGTAGTTTCAATCATATGTATTTGTCAAAATGTTCAAACTATGCACTAGGAATTGGTGAATTTTATTGTATCTAAATTATGCTCAGTATATAAGATTAAATAATAAGTATATAAGATTAAAATATAAGTATATAAGATTAAAATAATAAGATGGAAAAAAGACTTTGAATGAGTAATGAAGTAATGAATGGTTTTCAAGAGAGGGGCCAAAATAAGTGAGAGGAAGATTAAATACTGAATGAGAAAGCAGAATTAGATAAAGCTAGAGAATAAATAAATAAAGCTAGAGAATGAGAAGGATGAGTAGAGAGAGCAGTGGGGCCTGAGCATTAAACATCAGAAACAGGGAAGGAAGCCTGAAGAGAGGGAAGTAGGTTTTAGCAGCGGATGGATGGAACAGGCAGAGAAATTGCAATTTTCTTTCATTTTCCATCCCTGTTAAGAGGCTCCTATTGGCCTCCTCAGGCTTCCCAAGTGGCACAGTTGTAAAGAATTTGCCTGCCAATGCAGAAGATGCAGGAGACGTGGGTTTGATCCCTGGGTTGGGAAGATCCCCTGGAGTAGGAAATAGCAACCCAGTCCAGTATTCTTGCTTGGCAAATCCCATGGACAGAGGAGCCTGGAGGGCTACAGCCCATGGAGTTGCAAAGAGTCAGACATGACTGAGCAACTAAGCGACGAACACTGGCTGGCTCGTCTGCCAGCCATCTTTGTGGGGAGGGGTAGACTAGGTACTGGGTGATCTCGCTTCATCAATATTAGTGCCAAGTATTCCTGAGTCCCTTTTTGACTATCATCCAAATATTCAGTCAAAAAATAAAATGAGTACAGGGAAGTGAGCAGAATATAAACGTGAAAGGTAGGCTTGTCCTAAGACTAGTAATAATCATAATAATAAAGCAGATAGATATACTAGTTAAGTCAGGACACGGGTAGCGGAGGCAGGTCTATGCCAGTGCCTTCCTCTTGAGCTGACGTGCCTCTGAGGAACCCCTAAGCTTCCCTAGATACTCGGGCTGGAAATCCTTCCCACCCATTGGAGTAGGGAAAATGAGAGCCAGAGGGGACATGGATTTCCAAGGTCAGAGAGTTCTATAATCTCAACTCTAAGACTTTAACCAGAATTATGTAAGGAAGGAAAATATTTTTTTTTACAAAGAGAGTTGATTATTTTCCATGCGTCTCTTTCCTCTTCTAAATATTTTTTGAGAATCAACTAGCTACATGACATTAAGCTAGCTATTGGAGTGATACATTAAAAAGTCACAAATCTGGCACTCTAAGTAGTTTCTTTTGAGGAATGAAGTTCACGTACTATTTATTTATCTTTTCCAGGAGTGAGTCCATGCTGATATCACACGCACATCTCTTACTATAGCAGCTATAATACAGAAATTCCACCTGCTGAAAGCCACCCCCTGTTCCAATCTGCACTGGACACGATGCACTCAGGTTATCATTGGCAAAGTGCTCAGCGAAGAGGCCTGCATTCCTAGGAGTCGCTGTGAAAACAATGCATCTGGGCAGCTGTTGGGAAGTGGCCACAGGCCCCTGGGGACTTTCACACTGGTGACCAAAGTGGAATTTGGGATTAAGGACACTTACTCATCTCTTCTTCCAGGAAGAACCACCATCCGTTTTCTGGAGTCTCAAGTTTGCCTAGAAAGACTATCATAAATTCAGAACATTGGTTTTAAAAGTGGTGCTTCTGGAACTCTCTCGCCTTTTCCTCTTTCACCAAAGAAGTCATTCTCGGAGTGGGGGTGCTATCATGAGAACGACTCCTGTTAGTCTAACAGGGCCGTATTTCCCATCAACCTCCCACCTCATTTCCTTTGGGCCTTAAATATTGTATGTCTCATCTCAAGCTCACTTTATTGCTCTTTTTTTTTTTTTTGTCTCTTTCTTTGCCTTAAAAAACATTTTTTTCTTGCATACTTTTTTTTTTTTTTCTTTCTGAGGGAGGAGGACTGGGGAGGAGAAAACCATTGTCAATTAATAGACATTTTCACCAGGTGTTTCTCAATTATCACGTTGGCAGTCAGCCCCTTCTGTGTAAATTGTATTTAAAAAAAAAAATCCTTCCAGTGCAGAAATCCTCCTTGGGATTGTAACCAACTCAGTGTCTTATTTTCTCTGAAGAAAGATTGTCCTCTGGGAACAGCCCTGCTTAGAACTCTAAGAAAAGCCAAGGTTGCTGCCTCCTGCAACAGCATGATTTAAATGTGTTAAAGTGTGTGATTATCATCAAGTCTTAAACACTCTAGATTTGCTCCTTCATTCTGCACAAGTTTGAGAAATAAACCTGCGACCAGTCTCCAAGAGAGATTGATGCTTATTCTGTGTCAGAGGCCTGGTCTCCAGACGTCCCCATAAATTTGTCTGCTGGAAGACCATAAACATAATTCTGAGCATGGAAGTTATTTCGATTTGAATTAATTGCTTTTTCAGTTTTTTCAAATATGCAAATTGGAATAGCCAAAGAAACATGCTCATAAAAAAAGCAGTCCATTCTCTTGGAGAGATTCTGGAGCGTCCTTGCCAAGGTGACCTGCTTCTTCTCAATACAAAAACAAAGGTGTATTTAAAAAAAAAAAAAAAAAAAACGATGCATGTGTGTGTGGGTATTTCCTCTTGGTCTGACATTTTCCTCATCATTAAGTCTAGAGTTTTGTGTTTCTCAGAGCCTCTTTGACTTCAACAAGTTACCACAAAATGAAATAAGGCTGTCAAGTCAACTGTGCAGAGAAAAACTCTTAAGGCCAGTCCTTGGAGCCTGCAGAAAAAAATGATTTTGTAGTTAAGGCTGGATGTGAATGCAGAAGAAGACTCATTCATTATCTTAAAATTACCCTTGACCCAGGTTGGTCAACCACCACTCTTTTCATCAGGCTCCTTGGTGGGGTCTAGAATGTCACTGCTTATAGCTGCTACAGCCCAGCAGCCTGGCTTCCTTGGAGACCCGAGGAGCCCTCTTGGGGGGGAACATGATGGCTCATCTGGACCACAGCTTTTGTAAACATCCTCAAACTGGGGATTTTCCATAAACCTTCTGAGCCTGCAGAGATGCCCAGCTTGTGCCATCTCCCATATAACAAGCTCCAGGTGCTTTCTCTCTGCTGCACTAGGTGGAATTCCCTGAGCTTTGCCCTAAAACCATTTCATCAGAGCCCAAAGCCAGGGGTGGGAAGTCATGGGGTCAGATCCCTGAACAGAGCAGCGCTGCTCATGTATTCAGACTCTCTGCTCACAGTATGGATGCCCAGACAAGATGCCTCATAATCAGCCAGAGAAAAGAACTCATTTTCCACCCCCACTCCCCGGCATCACTAGGGAGTAGTCAAAGTCTGCCTGGGTTATCTGAGTAGTCAGGTGTATGAAGACATGAGTTCAAGTCCTGAACCAGGAAATGCAGAGGTCAGAGAAGGATGGAACCATAAGCTCTACTCGTTGTGTTAGGTCAGGTTTCCTGGAAGCAGATGCTGAGGTGGGGATTCTGGTGCTAATGACTTCCTGGGGAAGTGCTCTCGGCGGGACCAGTGAGGGATGAGGAACACAGCTTAGGGAAGAGGACATAATCAGGCAAAGATCTGGTTTTAGCTAAGAACCTGGACTCAGCTTGAGCACACAGGAAGCTCTAGGGTAACTTGGGCTCCTCAGCTCTCCAGAGTTGTCCTGCTCTGACCCCATGACTTCCCACCCCTGGCTTTGGGCTCTGATGAAATGGCTTTAGGGTAAAACTCAGGGAATCCCACTCAGTGCAACAGAGGGAAAGCACCCAGACCTTGTTATACAGGAGTTGGCACAGGCTTTATACCTGCAATGTCGGTGGCTGACTGGAGACACCCCATCTCCCACTCCTACCCACCCAAGAAGGAGTATGCAGCTCCAGAAACTCCAGGCCAGGCAACTCTGAGGGCAGTTCTCTTGAGAAGGGTGCTTCTTGGAGCCATGAGCAGATTGGCTACTGACTGAGTGCTGAACCCATTATAGGGCTTCTGGGCAAAGCATTAGGACACTGATGATACAGCTGTGGGAGAGAACGTGGTTTAGCTGCACAGCCACAGTGGGCCTCCTAATAGGACTCCCCAAGTCGCAGCCTTGGGGGCCACAGAGCATGGGTGGGATGGGATGGGATGGTGGTTTCCCAGGCAGTTCACGCAGAACCAGGGCCTGGCTCACCCCAGTAGAGGACAGAAGTGACTTTAAGACTGTCTTGTCTGATAGAGAAATCCCTGGATGGCTGAGTCTTGCTGTGCTCCCAAGAGGATGAATCATTACACCTTCCTTCTGTGTGACAACTGCCCCTAGAAAGAGAACAGAGGACAGCAGTTCCTACCATTCATTTGCAAAGGCAAGGGTTGGTCCCTTCAAGGTTGGTGGCGGGGGTGTGGGTTGCATAGGAAGGACAGCGATCTGGAGAGAGAGTGCTGGGGTTGAGCCAGGAGGAGTGACACAGGCCAGGAAGGATGACTGGACTGAAACTGATGCCCAGCCTACTTCCCTGACCCTTGTAGCAATGCGATGGCCGCTCTTCAGGCACACTGGGGAAGGGCCAGGCCTCAGTACTTTTGCACTGGAGTCTGCAGGCCCTGAACTGAGGAGTCCTCAAGGGATCCTTCTGGAGCAGAGTTGCACCTGCTGTGAAAATGTGTGTGTGTGTGTGTGTGTACATCCTCACTTAAAAAAAAAAAAAAAAAGAAACCAAAAGCATGAGACAAAACTTAAAAATCAGAAGATCTCACATAACACCTAAGCTTTTCTTAGGTGTTTTGCTGTTGCTATTTTATGAATCTGAGTCCTTATCACGTGGCCTCGGCTTCCTAGTGACTGGACCATGAGCAGCTGAGCCTCTTCCTCAGAACACTCACTTCCCAGCTCATCAAGACTCACTGCCTGGCCCCTGAAAGCATCCAGGGATGTTACCCAGGAATACATGCACGGACTAGAGGCTGACAGACATGCACTGAGGTTTGCAAACTTATATAGCAAGAGCAACAAAGAAGACCTGGGTGCCCTGAGGAGAGCACGCAGTGTGGCCAGGACATAAGACCTAGTCTGATGGGTGATCAAAGCCCCCGTTCTCACTGTTCTGACGTGGGGTAGAGAGTGAGAAGGGGTGCAGAGCAACAGGGGTATGGGCACGGCTGAGCTGAGGGAAGGGTCAGCCTCTGCCTCCATCTCTGCACTGCTGTCCCTCCTCACCCAGACCTCAAGATCACTTACCTGGATCAATGCCCTTGTCCTCGCAGGCTTCCCCACTGCATCATCCTCCTTCCCACCTCCAGCTTTGCCCAGCTCTGTCCCAGCCTCCACTGCTGTCTGCTTTCAGCTCAGTCCAGATCATATCCCCTCTTGGAAAAAAACCCAAGGACTCCCAAAGTCTGGGGTGTGGTTTGGGCTTCTTAGGCTAGTAGTGAAGAGCCAAGGAAGCTGATAGTGACTCATGCGTGTGTGTGGTGTGCGCTAAGTCGCTCAGTCGTGTCTGACTCTTTGCAACCCCATGGACTGTAGCCCACCAGGCTCCTCTGTCCATGGGATTTCTCAGGCAAGAAAACTGGAGTGTGGTGCCTTTTCTTACTCCAGGAAACCTTCCCAACCCAGGGTTCAAACCTGTGTCTCTTGTGTCTCTAGCATTGGCAGGCAGATTCTTTATTCCTGGATAAGCTGTCATCCACATTCAAGATCAGTCCCGATGTCTCAGGACATTACATCTAGGAAAAACTTCAAGCTCTCAGGTAACCCAGAAAAGTAGAAAGTCCCAGCAAGTGCCTGGCTCAGGAAAAGGGTTGTGGGGCAAATATCAAAGTGGGCTTCACAGAATGGGTGTATTCTTTGTCTGCTTTCTCTACTGAGGGATCAAGGGAAAAAGCAGGTGAGAGAGGTTGGTGAGGAGGTTGGGATCTATCCTGGGAGGAGCACACCTCTCTGCTCAAAGTGCAGGCGCGAGTGCCAAGTATGCTCTGATCCCCAGCCCAGCTCACCTGCTCCCTGAGGGAGACTGGAACAGATGAGCCGCAAGTCAGAGCCTGAGAACACGGCTGAGGAGATTTCCTCCAGCACAAATCCACTCTGGTGTGTGCAGTCATTATATCATACACATTATCTATCTACCTATCTGTTTATCTATCATCTATCTACATGGTATATTACTGCCTTCTTTCTGTTGTAAGGTGCTTTATGTAAATGTACATTCCCAAATAAGGGTTCATTTGGAAGCTTCCAAAACTCCCCAGTTTTCACTCTAGGCTCAGCCAACCTCCACCACAAATGCCTACTTCTGTGATGGAGGGAGCGTTGATTCCAGACTAAATTTCCCTCCTATCAAACTAGAGAATTTCAGCACATGTCTTCTCCAAGGTAATGTCATATGGGCTGAGGAGGGTACAGAATCTCTCCCCAAAAGTAGGGTCTCTTCCTGGCAGCTCACTGTGGCCCAGGGGCAATGACCAATCTAAGGTTGGGGCTAAGTACCTAATACTAATATTCCATAATTAATAGATTGGAGAAGGAAATGTCAACCCACTCCAGTATTCCTGCCTTGGAAATCCCATGAACAGAGAAGTCTGGTGGGCTACAGTCCATGGGGCCACAAGAGTCAAACACGACTTAGTGACTAAACCACCAATTAACAGATGCTGAAGCTGAAGGAGTTTAGGAAAGCTGGCTGCTTAAGCCAGAAAGCTATACTTCAATGTATAAATTCAGTGTGATCCAAACAAGATTTTATTTTTTGGAAACCGATAAGATAATTGTAAGTGCTATTTGCAAGAATAAACATAAAGGCTACAATGATGATTTTGAAATCAATCAAATGTGTAAAAATAAAGATCTGCAATTATGATTATAGAATTAGTCAAACATGTAATAATATAATGATGGAACAAACAAAAAAAAGTGATGGGAAGCTTGCTCTCTCACTAACAAAATACACAATAAAGCTACAGTAACTAAAATAAGGTCACACTAGTACAAGGATGTATTTCATAAGCAAATATAGTGATTTTATCTGTTCACTGGAACCATTTTGAAGTTTAGGAAAAAAGAAACAGATGTCCAGCTCTCACCTCCTGCCCAAGAGATGCTGATTTTATTGTTCTAGATGGGGTGTGACCTGGGCTTCCCAGTTTGTAAGTGCTTCTTGAGGTGATTCTAATGAGCATCTAGTGGTTGAGAATGACTGGTCTAAACAGAATCATTTGGGGCGCTTGTTAGAAATGTGCATCTCTGGATTTGAGGTCACAGGTTCAAGATCCCTGAGGAGAGGGTTGTATTGAAAGCAAGGTACACCACATACACCAAAGCTTTAGAATCATGGAGAAAATAGTACTGAGATAGTTCCAAGTGCGTGGAGGAATTTAGTACATTATAAAGGGGCGTCTCAAAACACTGGAGGACAGATTATCGAGGATATGGCTCAATTGGTCAACCGATGGTGATTAAGTTGCATCTTGAGTTTACTTCTTTCAACAGAAACCATAAAAGAAATAAGGGTGACTAATCTATAATGCGGCAGGGTAAGCCCATTTAGACTTTCCAAGAAAGCCAGAAACTTGGGTAAACAAAAATTTGATAGATTTGACTGCATAAAAGTGAAACTAATTTATGATCTGAAAAAACACACAAATAAAAGTGACAAAGTACACTTTGTAAAAAGTGACAAAGATAAAGTTGCCACACACATTACTGAGAAAAAGTTAATAACCCTAATTTGCCAAAAAAAAAATAAGCTTATAAACCAAAAGGAAGAAAATATTCAGTCAAAAATCCAGTAGTAAATACAAAGAGACAAATGAAAAAATAAAATGTATAAATTGCCAATACATATCACTGGGTGTTCTTTCCATTAGTAATCAAAAGTGTTAATAAAAGTAAAAATGACTCATGCTTTTTCGCTCATCATATTGTAAAGGAGTAAAAAGTTGGTAAAACCCCAAAATAGCAGGAAATGTGAGAAAATTGAGATTCTCTTGCAGATTGGTATTCTTTTCTGGAGTTTGTCGACTGAGGTCAACTTTTTGTTTTTATTAAAGAAACACATCTTTGAGCCAGCAATCCGTACATTTAGGAATTTATTCTAAGGAGATAATTGCTAAAGGGTGCAAATATATGGGCACAATGACATCCATTAATGCTTTTAATAATGAAATTTTGGAAACAACCCATCTGTACCTAAGTGAGTGTAACAATATACACACAAAAGCCCTCCTATTTGAAATAATACATAATGCCATAGATTTCCATTTACTAGAAAGATGACAATTTTTCATACCTCTTCCTTTTGTATATAGCTATTCCTTCTCCATGGGCTGACACTCTCCTCCACTTCCTTATCTGATTCATTTCTGATTAATTCAAAACCAGCTCAAATTGCCGCTTCCTCTGTGAAGTTCTTCCTGTCCTCCTGAACCACATCAGTAGCTGCCACCTCTGAACACTCAAGGCATTCCTTTGCTACTTCCTCACTAGCATTGTTTAATCGTTTAGTCTACAAATATTTTATTGAGAACCTTCTACTATTTTGAGCACCTCTAATGTAATTGACTCTTTACATGGCCAACTCTCCCATTGGATTGTGAGTCCCTCCATAGCAGGAGTTGAGCTTGATTCATTCTGTTACCCTGGATTTCAACCTGGAGCCAAGAATTAAAAATATAAGCTTGTTGAATTAAAGGAGGTATGGATGGATAGGTAGATAGTCAGATAAGTGATAGATGAAGGTGGATAGATAAACAGAGGATGGATAGATGAGGGATAGATGAATGGAGGCATGGAGGGATGGATGGATGGAAAGACGGAGTGATTTAAAGTTAGTGATTTAATAAGTGGCAGGCTGGTTAGATAAAGGAATGTAGAAAGATGGGTGGTTGAGTTGATGGACTAGGTGTGTGAGTTACTGAATGGATAAGCAGATGGGTGGGTAAGCGGACTGGGCTTCCCTTGTGGCTCAGTTGGTAAAAAATCCTCCTGCAATGTGGGAGATCCAGTGGCTCAGCGGTAAAGGATCTGTCTGCAATGCAGGAGCTACAGGAGACACAGGTTTGATCCCTGGGTCAGGAAGATACCATGGAGAAGGGCATGGTAACCCACTCCAGTATTCTTGTTTGAAGAATCCCATGAACAGAGGAGCCTGGTGGGCTACAGTCCATGGAGGTCGCAAAGAGTCAGACACAACTGAAGCGACTTAGCACTCACGCACGGGTAAGTGGACAGAAGGAGTGCAGTGTCCCTGAGTCCATCTGAAGGGAACTATGAGAAGGGAAAGGTTACCCACTCCAGTATTCTGGCCTGGAGAATTCCATGGATACAGTCCATGGGGTTGCAAAGAGTCGGACACGACTGAGTGACTTTCAAAAAAAAAAAAGTCTTGTTTTCTTTGTATTTTTTTAAAATCAGTATTTTAAAAATTATTATTAATAACTTTTATAATAAAACTGAAATATGCATTTAATTAAACCTCCTCTGACTAGAGCCACAGCTCAGAAGAGGACAATGGAGTAATAGGATTGCTGAAACTAAGGGCAGATAACGATTGAGGCCCTTCTCTATGCAGTGCTCTGCTCAGTGATTGATGAACTGGACACTCATGTCATGTCATGATGCTCATCTGTTGGAGCTCACAGACTGGCTAGAAAAGTGGGTCTTCTAAGTTGTGCCTCTAAGTCTGTCTGTGTTCTTCTCCCTGCATGACTACCATCTGGTGTCACAAACCCCAATGGTCCACAGGGACCATGGTCCACATTAAACCCTTGCATCAGGACCATTCACAGGTATAATGCAGTCACAGGTATATTAGCTAGAGTTCTATTTCTTCAAAGAAGAAGAGATGGAGAGAGACAGGGAGAGAGACATGTATCATAAGGAACTGGTTAACTTGATTATGGAAGTGATGGGCAAATTCCAAGATCTGCAGGGTGAGTTGGTAAACTGGAGACCCAGAGAAGCTGACAGTTTAAGGCTGAGTTCAAAGGCCTGAGAATCAGGTGAGTCAATAGTGTAAGCTCCCATTGAAAGGCCAGCAAGCCAAAGCCCCAGAAAGAGCTGATCAAGTTCAAGTTCAAAGGCAGTCAGATAGGAAGAATTTCCCCTTACTTAGGGGTAGAATCAGTCTTTTTGTCCTATGTGGGTCTTCAACTGATTGGATGAGTCCCAAACCTCACTGGGGGCTTCCCTGGTGGCTCAGATCATTAAAACAATCTGCCTGTAATGGGGGAGACCTGGGTTTGATCCCTGGGTTGGGAAGATCCCCTGGAGAAGAAATGGCAGCCCACTCCAGTATTCTTGCCTGAAAAATTCCATGGACAGAGGACTCTGGTGGGCTACAGTCCACAGGGTCACAAAGAGTTGGACATGACTATGTGACTAATACTTTCACTTTCACCATCATTGAGGAAAGCAATTTGCTTTGTTCAGTCTACCAGTTTAAATGTTACTTTCATCTAAAACATCCTCACGAAACACTCAGAACAATGTTTTATCAAATATCTGGGCACCTGGAGTCCAGCCAAACTGACACATAAAAATAATCATCACAATACCTATCATGTGCATAGAAATTCTGTAATTTTTGTTTGTCTTTATTGAATACTGGAGTGGGTTGCCATGCCCTCCTCCAGGGGACCTTCCCAACCCAAGGATCGAACCCACGTCTCCCACATTGCAGGCAGATTCATGACCATCTGAGCCACTAAGGAAGCCCAAGAATACTGGAGCGGATAGCCTATCCCTTCTCCAGTGGATCTTCCCAACCCAGGAATTGAACTGAGATCTCCTGCATTGTAGGTGGATTCTTTACCAGCTGAGTTACCAGGGAAAGGCAATGCCAAAGAATGTTCAAACCACCACACAATTGCACTCATCTCACAGCTAGCAAAGTAACACTCAAAATTCTCCAAGCTAGACTTCAACAGTATGTAAACCAAGAACTTCGAGATGTTGAAGCTAGGTTTAGAAAATGCAGAGGAACCAGAGATCAAATTGTCAACGTCTGTTGGATCATCGAAAAAGCAAGAAGTTCCAGAAAGACATCTATTTCTGCTTTATTGACTATTCCAAAGCCTTTGACTGTGTGGATCACAATAAACTGTGGAAAATTCTGAAAGAGATGGGAATACCAGACCACCTGACCTGCCTTTTGAGAAACCTGTATGAAGGTCAGGATGCAACAGTTAGAACTGGACGTGGAACAACAGACTGGTTCCAAATAGGAAAAGGAGTACGTCAAGGCTGTATATTGTCACCCTGATTATTTAACTTATATGCAGAGTACATCATGAGAAATGCTGGGCTGGATGAAGCACAAGCTAGAATCAAGATTGCCAGGAGAAATATTAATAACCTCAGATATACAGATGACACCATCCTTATGGCAGAAAGTGAAGAAGAACTAAAGAGCCTCTTGATGAAAGTGAAAGAGGAGAGTGAAAAAGTTGGCTTAAAGCTCAACATTCAGAAAACTAAGATCATGGCATTTGATCCCATCACTTCATGGCAAATATATGGGCAAATAGTGAAAACAGTGGCAGACTTTATTTTTTTGGGCTCCAAAAATCACTGCAGATGGTGACTGCAGCCATGAAATTAAAAGATGCTTGCTCCTTGGAAGAAAAGTCATGACCAACCTAGATAGCATGTTAAAAACCAGAGACATCACTTTGCTGATGAAGGTCCATCTACTCAAACCTATGGTTTTTCCAGTAGTCATGTATGTGAAAGTTGGACTATAAAGAAAGCTGAGTGCTGAAGAATTGATGCTTTTGAACTGTGGTATTGGAGAAGACTCTTGAGAGTCCCTTGGACAGCAAGGAGTTCAAATCAGTCGATCCTGAAGGAAATTAGTCCTGAATATTCATTGGAAGGACAGATGCTGAAGCTCCAATACATTGGCCACCTGATGTGAAGAACTGACTCATTGGAAAAGACCCTGATGCTGGGAAGGATTGAAGGCAGGAGGAGAAGGGGACGACAGACAATGAGATGGTTGAATGGCATCACTGACTCAATGGACGTGAGTTTGAGCAAGCTCCGGGAGTTGGTGTTGGACAGGGAGGCCTGGTGTGCTGCAGTCCATTGGGTCACAAAGAATCAGACACAGCTGAGTGATTGAACTGATTTGTCTTTATTTATTTGCTTTTTTATTTTTAATTTGATACAACTTCAGTACATTTCTGGGATTTGGTACCTGCTAAGAAAATGCTAAAGCAGAAGGTGGTAGATGAGGCTCAGGAAGTTTCAATCAAGCGCCTTTCTGGAGGGTGTTCATGACCTTGGAAGAGCCCTGGGGACCCCCTTCACCTGTCTGCATCTCAAGAGTCTGTTCTGTGAAAGGAGGGACTGGCAGATAGCCCTGAAGACCTTTCCATTTCTCCAAGGCAAAATGCATCCTCTGGGCCTACATTCAGTTGTAATGGAGATTGTGAAGCAATGATCTAAAGCAAAGGACAGCAAGCTTTTATTGTAAAGGATTAAATAGCAAATGTTAGACTCTGTGGCTCAGATTGTCTCTATTGGAATTATTCAGGCTCGCTCCTGAACACACACAACAGATACAGACAATGAACAAATAAATCGGACTAGCTATTTTCCAAGAAAACATTATGTACCAGCAAGATAGTGGGTTGGATTTGTCCTATGGGCTATAGTTTGCAGACTCCTGGTTTAAATAAACTGTGTTCTGAGAGGCTTCATTAGAGACTTTGATAAAGGTGATACAAATTCAGATGATAATGGTGATGAAGATAACACATACATCTTTTCTTCCTTTTATATCAGATGTATGTGCATATTCCTCCAATGTTAAAATTATTAACTTTAACTGTGTTCAGCAGAATAATGCCACCTGCTTCCATAGATGCCCATGTCCTAATCCTCAGAGCCTGTGACCATGTTACCTAAAACATGCCAAAAGAGACATCAGAGGTATGAGTATGGTTAATGGCGACCCACTCCAGTACTCTTGCCTGGAAAATCCCATGGATAGAGGAGCCTGGTAGGCTGCAGTCCACGGGATCGCTAGGAGTCAGACACGACTGAGCAACTTCACTTTTACTTTTCCCTTTCATGCATTGGAGAAGGAAATGGCAACCCACTCCAGTGTTCTTGCCTGGAGAATCCCAGGGATGGGGGAGCCTGGTGGGCTGCTGTCTATGGGATCGCACAGAGTCAGACATGACTGAAGCGACTTAGCAGAAGCATGACCTTGAGATGGAAGATGACCCTGGGTTATCTGGGTGGATCCCACCAAATCACATGAGCCCTTGAAAGTGGAGCACTTTCCAGCCTAGTCCGAGAGATTTGGGGGTAAGAAGGATTTAACCCTCTGTGGCTAATTCTGAAGAAGAAGGAAGGGGCCAAGACAGCCAAGAAACGCTGGGTCACTAGGAGCTGACAAAGGCAAGGAAAAGGTTGCTTCCTCAGAGCCTCTGGAAGGAGCAGAGCCCTGTCCAGACCTTGATCATAGCCCCTTCAGACCTGTAGAACTATAAGATAATTATGTGTTACTTAAGCCCCTAGGTCTGTAGTAGTTTGTTCAGCAGCAGTAGAAACCTAATATACTAAATGCCTGAGAAAAATTTAAAAATGCAGAGTCTAAAGTATCACCCACAATACCACTCAAGGACACCCACTATGAACAGATAGGCATTTTGTTTTAAGCTTTTCCTCTATGTATCCAGAAAGTGAGTGAGAGAAAGAGAAATATAAGTACCTTAGTTACATTGGCTATAATTTATATCCTACGTTGTTTCACTTAACATTTTAACAGAATTTTCCTATGCCAATAAATTTTCTTCAAAAACATGTTTTCTAGTATAGATGAGTCATAATTTATTCACTTGCCCCCTTTTAATTGTTTCTAATCTTTTCACCAGAATAAAAATTTCCAAGGAGAAAATTCTCGTACATATTGAAGTGTTAGGATGTTATAAGGTTACTATCTCTTTTTTTTTGCCATAAAACTTGAAAAT
The DNA here is from genome assembly GCF_027580195.1 of Bos mutus. Classification (NCBI taxonomy): domain Eukaryota; kingdom Metazoa; phylum Chordata; class Mammalia; order Artiodactyla; family Bovidae; genus Bos; species Bos mutus. Next base: position 21,000,808 of record NC_091634.1, on the reverse strand, counting down.
ATTTTTTCAGTTTTGTTTGATGTTAATTTATTCAAGGTCTTTTTTTTTTTGGTCATTTTTGATAGATAGAAATCTTACATTTTGTTTTAGTCCAATAGATCAATGCTGCTCCATCACGTCTTTCCTTCCATGACTGGAAAAGCAAACTCCCACCCTCAGGTTTGTGTTTCCTTCTAGTTCTTTTGAGAGTTTGTGTTTTCCATTTTATCTTTAGTCTACCTGGTGTTTAACTTCCCAGTTAATTAAACATTACTCAGCAGTGTTTCGCTCACCATCTATTGTATGATTCTTAATTTGTGCATTTGATAGCCATTACTATACCCTGACAGTGAAAAGGGCTTCCCTGGTGGTTCAGACAGTAGAGAATCTGCCTGGATTGACAAGATTCCCTGGAGAAGGGCATGGCTACCCACACTAATATTCTTGCTTGGAGAATTCCATGGACAGAGGAGCTTGGCGGGTTACAGTGCATGGAATCACAGAGTCAGACATCATGGGATATTTGATAGGCATTAAAATCCCCATGGACAGAGGAGCCTGGTGCAGTACAGTCCATGGGGTCACAAAGCATCAGACATGACTGAGTGCCTAACGACAGCACAGCACCACACCCTACTGCTCCTAAAATGCAGATTTTCCCAATGTTGGCATCACCAATACCTGGAGGACCTTACAGTTACTAGTGTCTGAGGTCTTTGCTGACTCAGCTCGAAGGCTGGTTCTTCCAGAGGTTTGCACTGGTCTTGATATTACCTGGGGGCACCATGGGCCCAAGACCACTTCAGGTTGCAGCCTGGAGTTCTCTTAGGCTTCATTCTGCATCATCAGATGGATATTGGCTCCAGGTCTTAGTCTCAGGGGAGGAATATTCTCCTCCTCTGCCCAGTGCCAAGGTTAAGATGCACAAATATTTCTTTCTTGTTCCATTCTGCACAATGGGTTTCTTTCTTTCCTTCTGGTGGGCATTTACAGAAGATGTAGCCCTCGGTGTCAGAGGAGTTCCCCTATTAGATTCACCTTTGGGGATTTTTCCTGTTATTGGTACATAAAGAAATGATGTGTCTTACAATCAATAATGCATCTTAGAGTCCAGGAAGTATGGTATTTCATACATAACATGTAGCATAATCTTGGGCCCAGTTTCTGAATTATCTAGTTTGTTTTACTTTGTACCAGTATAATGGTGCTTTGAAATGTTTTTTATTTTAATATATAGTAGAACAATTTGTTCCTTATTAGTCATTCTTTCTAAAAATGTTCTTATTTTTTTCATTCCAGATTAATGTTACAATTAATGCTCAAGTTATCACACATCATATCAATAAGTAAATAATCTAATATTTAAGAAAAAGCTTTGCTGGGATCTTTATTGGATCTTTATTAACCCTATGGATGAATATAGGAAGAACTGATACTTTTATAATATTTTAAAACTAATATATTTCCTAATCAAGACTCAATGTATTTTATTAAAGACTTACATATTTTGTATCATTAACATTTTATTCATATAAGTTTCTCATAGTTCTGGTTAATAACATTTTTCTAGTTATTATATATTTTAGTGCTACTGAGAATAGATTTTTGTTTTCATTAATTTTCTACTTGGCTATCTTTGGCATACAAGAAAGCCAATTTTTTTGTATTTTGATTTTGTAACAAGACACCTTTCTGAACTTTCTTAATCTTTTTCAAACTATATTTTCATGATTTTTAAAAACCGTCACCTTTTAGATTGATCAAAGTTTTAAATATCAATTCTTCAAGAAAATCGAAGAAACATTGCCATGTTAAATGAATACACTGTTTATTAAAAAATGCATTTTGATGTTTAAAAAGTCCTACATTTGCAAATGAAGGAATTTAGATTTTATAAGCAGAACAATCATATTATTGGCATATAATGATAGTATCATCTGTTCTCCTAGTTTCCCCTCTTATTTCTCTCATATGTGCTATTTTACTGGCTAATATTAGTGATATTGTTCTTGATTTTAATGAGAAGGCTTCTAGTGCAGTGGTTTTTAATTACCTAATTTTTCTTGAGTGTGGGGAAGGTCGTGGCCCTTTTGAAAATCTGCTGAAAAATGCGCATTCTGTCCTCTAGATAAAAGTAAATGTGCACCCACACCCAGACTCCAAGTGTCTAAGCTTTCAAAATTCTCCCAGCCCCCATAGATTTTCACAAACCACCAAAGTCCATGAAACCTGATTAGCGATTTATTTTTTCCAAGGTTTTACCTTTTGGGAAAATGTTAAATGTTAATTTAAGATAGATCATCTTTGCCTGGTTAGGATATTACCTTTATTTCTGTTTTATTTTTCCCCCTTAAAATCAGTTGTTGTTGTTGTCGTCTGCATGCTCAGTCCTGTCTGACTCTTTGTGACTGCATGGACAGAAGCCTGCCAGGCTTTCCCTGTCCATGGAATTTTCCAGGCAAGAATGCTCACCAGTGTTAATTCCAGTAAACACCATCTGGGTGGGATGCACCACTCCTCCCATTTCTCCAGCTTGTCTTGTATTCACACCTTTGCAATTTCTCCAACTAGAGGAAGAGTAGGTTTCCTTGTCCCATTGTCACTGGGCCCAGACCTGTGACTTTCTTTGGCCAACTGGATGCTGGTTGAATAAGCATGAGAAGTTTAAGACATACATGTGTGGAGAATGTTCTATCTTGTACTTCTGATATTATCACAAGAACAGCATCTTCCAGAGCAATCGTCTACTACAAAGAGAAAGAGAGATAGGTGAACAGACCTGGCTCTAAACTTTAGGGTGGAGCCTAGACACAGGTCAGGGACCACTCTCAGCTCCTAGGCATCACCTTCAGTTCCTTGTTTTGTGTCCCTTTCCAGGGAGCCACGTCTCACAAAAAGGAAGGTTCATTCTTCAGGGCCAGCAAAAAAGGGTGGGGAGTGGGGAGAAAGAGTCTCTTCTTTTATAAAGGGCTTACCTGATTAGGTCAGGTCCACCCAGCATAATTTTTTTTGATTAACTTAGCATCAACTTATTAGGAATTCCAATTACACCTGCCAAACCCCTTTATCTTTGCCATAATCTGTTGACTAGAAGCAAGTTACCTTCTTCCTGGAAGCTCCTCACTTCCCATTGATTAAAAGCAAGTTGCCATTCCCACCCATTGTCAGGGTACAGGAATTATACAAGTTTATTGGGGATTACCTTAGAATTCAGCCTACGACAATCATATATTTGTTATTTTTATCTATTAATGTCATTGTTTTACTATTTACTATGTCACTAATATTAGTATTTTATTTACTGATACTGCACATAATATAATGAACAGAATTTTCATTGATTTTTCAATAATGGCTAATGGTTAACTTGTAAAGATTATATTAACATATTAATAAAATTAACCATATTAATAGATGGCTAATTAATGTGACTAATTATATTAATATGTTAATATAATCTTTACCTGTTAAACCACTTTGCATTTCCTGGAATAAGTCTTGTTTGGTCATAATTTATAATTCATTTAAAATGCTGCTCATTATATTTCACTGGTAGTTTCATTATATTTTTTATTCTCATACTCAAATAGAAGATTGACCCCATAGATTCTTGGCCATCCTTGTTGGGTTTGATAACAAAAAGTGAGGATAACATTGTGAAACACATTCAGAAATCTATGGTATCTTTCAGGGCTCAGTGAGGAAAACAGGACTACCATAGTTATTAAGAAAAAATGAAAAGTTATATGGATAGTAGAGGATCAGGGGAAGTGAAGGGTGAAGTGTGGGGAAAGTTGGAGGATTATAGAAACCATTACTGACCTCTTCAGCCTGGTTGGCTGGCTGTACGGATTAGGGCTTGTGGGAAAATCTGAAAGGCCATAATTAGCCTAGCTTGGGCTCCAAAATCACTGCAGATGGTGATTGCAGCCATGAAATTAAAAGATGCTTACTCCTTGGAAGGAAAGTTATGACCAACCTAGATAGCATATTCAAAAGCAGATACATTACTTTGCCAACAAAGGTCCGTCTAGTCAAGTCTATGGTTTTTCCAGTAGTCATGTATGGATGTGAGAGTTGGACTGTGAAGAAAGCTGAATGCTGAAGAACTGATGCTTTTGAACTGTGGTGTTGGAGAAGACTCTTGAGAGTCCCTTGGACTGCAGGGAGATCCAACCAGTCCATCCTAAAGGAGATCAGTCCTGGGTGTTCATTGGAAGGACTGACGCTAAAGCTGAAACTCCAGTACTTTGGCCACCTCATGCGAAGAATTGACTCATTGAAAAAGACCCTGATGCTGGGAGGGATTGGGGTCAGGAGGAGAAGGGTACAACAGAGGATGAGGTTGCTGGATGGCATCACCGACTCAATGGACATGAGTTTGAGTGAGCTGCGGGAGCTGGTGATGGACAGGGAGGCCTGGTGTGCTGCAGTTCATGGGGTCACAAAGAGTCAGACACGACTGAGTGACTGAACTGAACTGGGCTTCCCTGGTGGCTCAACAGTAAAGAATCTGCCTACCAATGCAGGACACATGGATTCTATCCTTGGGTTGGGAAGATCCCCTGGAGAAGGAAATGGCAATCCACTCCAGTATTCTTGCCTGGGAAATCCCATGGAGAAAGGAGGCTGGTGGGCTTCAGTGCATACAGTCACAAGAGTCGGACACAACTTAGCGACTGAACAACAACAACAACCCGTAGGTATGTAGAGTATGTGGCCACAGGTGTGGCAGAACCCATGCGATGCTGCATGGGGAGCTCATTGAGAAGTCTTGAAAGAGCTCTTTCTGGGAAACTGTGCCTCTGCATGCATGTAGCCAAGAGGTACGGTGGTCTTTTGGGTGCTGTGGGAAGATAAGCTAGGTGTAGAATGAGGGTAGAGGGAAGACACCCTGGTTCCCCCTACCCGCTGAGCAGCTCTGCATCAGTCTGTCACTTTGCCTATCTCAACCTCTTCTTCCTTCCCAGGCTGTTCTGGGAGATTCTTGTCCCAACCTCAAACAAAAGCCGCAGAGCCGAGCTGACATCTCATAATCCAAGACATCCCACAATCACAATCTACTCTCATTTTCTGAGGTCAGAAATGATTCAGATGCCATGGAAATGGAATACTCCTTGAAACATGGAAAGGACTTACTGATAAACTTGTGGATGCCCGACAGGGTGACAAATAGGCCAGAAGCAAGAAATACAGAGGAAACAAGGCTGCCAGTCTGGCAGGGGGAGGAAAGACTCCAGGATAAAGAGTAGTTTTCTGTATATTCACAGGAAACACAGATTTCTTACCTTTGGGCTGACAGCCAGTATAATCCCCACAGTGGTCGAACTACTCCCTCAAGCAAAAGACAGGTAGGTCCATGCTTGTAGAGTGCATAGAATGGGAGCTATCTTTATAGTGGTGGTCTTTGCTTATCAAATTTTAAGCTTTAGTTTTTTAAGTAGAGATTTTAAGCAAAGAAAACATATATTGTCTTTAATAGGAAATACAAATTCATTTATTTTACTGTCAATTTTTGGTTACTGAATTAAAGGATCTTCATTCAGTCAACTTGCTTGATGATGTACTCTTGCCTCACAAGTTCTTTCATTTTCTGCTTTCTGGATTATATATAATTTTAGTGCCTTTTTGTTATTTTAAATGTGTACATGAAGACATTAATTCTAGTAGTAATTTTCTAAAATTAGAAAAACAAGGATTGAAGTATGGTGCTAAGTATTTGAAAACATAACTAGATCTGACTTCATACTTGTAAATTCCTTTTCTGATAATTCCAAACTCTGTGTCATAACTGAGCCTCTTTCTAAATCTTGTTTCGTCTCTTCAGATTGTGTTTCATCTTGCTTTTTAGTGTGCCTTGCAATGATTTGTTAAAAGTCAGGCATGTAACGGGCAGTAGAAGCTGATGTAACTTGGCCTTCAGTGTGAGAATTTGTTTCTCTAGCTAGCACCTGCTGCTGCTGCTGCTGCTCAGTTGCTTTAGTTATGTCCGACTCTGTGCGACCCCATAGACGGCTGCCCACCAGGCTCCCCCATCCCTGGGATTCTCCAGGCAAGAACACTGGAGTGGGTTGCCATTTCCTTCTCCAATGCATGAAAGTGAAAAGTGAAAGTGAAGTCGCTCAGTCGTGTCCGACTCTTAGTGACCTCATGGACTGCAGCCTACCAGGCTCCTCCGTCCATGGGATTTTCCAGGCAAGAGTACTGGAGTGGGGTGCCACTGCCTTCTCCTAGGCTGTGGTTAGTGTTTGTTCTAGATGTAAATACCAGAAGCTTCACATTCTTCCAATGTTCTTGTTTGTGTCTCCCTTCTCAACTTCGGGCTTCCCTATGTAATCCTCCTCAGATAGAGTCTGCTTTTGCGGCTTAGAAAGCTGTAATCCACCATTACTGTATTAACTGTGTTAGTACCTGGTGGTGGTGGTGGGGTAAGGTATGGGGAAGAGGATCATTCTATAATCTTCTGATAAAATCTCAGGACTGCAGTGTTTCTCAGTGTTGTGACCTTCACAAGTATTTCTTGGGTGGCATAGTTTTTCTCCTCTGCTGCCTAAATGGCTTCTCTGGTTGTAGCATTCCCAAGAAATTTCCTTGAAGCCTGTCCAAGGCTGGTGGGGCCTTGAGTGGAGAGAAATGCCCTTCCTTCAGCTGCAGTAAAAGTTTCAGAATTGTGCTCTGGCCAAGTACTTTCTCCTGGAAAGTAGTCCTTTGATATGGAGAAGACTTTGGGAGTATTACACATGGATTAGGATCCCCCTTCCTACTGCCAGAGCCATGAGGGGATCTTTCTCTATTCCCACTCACCATGAGAACCTGGCAGGGTCCCTGGAGATAAAGCTCATAAAGCTGTGGTGGCCTCCCTAAGACTTCAGCCTCAGATATTTCTCACTCTCGTATCAGTCCACCCTCAGTCTCCAGCAAAGTTGTCACTTAGGGTTTTTACCAGTTTATAGCTCCAGTGGCTTCAGCTGCAGTTAAGCAGGTTTCTGTTGCTGTATCTCTCTGGATGCACCTGTCTCTCAAGACTTCAGAGTGGCTCTGTCTTATGGCTTCATTTCTCTGATCCAAGAAAAGTTGTTTATTTTTAGTTTTTACTCCAACTTTTGCTATTGTTAGGACAGGAACAATAGCTTCCAAGAGCTTTTCATATTGAAGCTGAAACCAGAACTCTTCAGTACTTTTTAACCTAGACACAAAAAGGAGTCTTTTATAGATTATTTTGATTAATTTTGCTTAATTCAGATGCAGACTCTAACCACTCACTGGAAATGTGGAAATAAGCAGCTTGGGGTTCATTGCATCAATTTAGATACATCTTTGTGGAGGTGTTTCTTTTTAGAATGAGAAGATATGCCAATATTGGCCTAGGCAGAAGCATTGCAGACTTTTCAATTGGCAGTCACTGGTCATGTATATTACAATGCAATAAGTGGGTACATCTTCCTTTGTCTGCTCTTAAAGACATCATCAAGCTAGATTTCATGACTTCCTTAACAGAGAAGGAAATGGTGTTATTAGTGATGTCTAGGGAGAAGGCAATGGCACCCCACTCCAGCACTCTTGCCTGGAAAATCCCATGGATGGAGGACCCTGGTGGGCTGTAGTCCATGGGGTCTCAACTGAGCAACTTCACTTTCACTTTCCACTTTCATGCATTGGAGAAGGAAATGGCAACCCATTCCAGTGTTCTTGCCTGGAGAATACAGGGACGGCGGAGTCTGGTGAGCTGCCATCTATGGGGTCGCACAGAGTCAGACACGACTGAAGTGACTTAGCAGCAGCAGCAGCAGCAGCAGTGGCTCCCCTGAAGTCACAGAGCAAAGATGCCCAACTTGTTCCTATGTTCCATGAACCTGGGAGGAGACCATCTTGATAAACAGACATAGTCAAAGGGAAATGCCAAAATTTAATTTTAATCATGATAAACAATAGTTATTTCTCAGAAATAAGTATGAGAAATATGAACTTTGAAATAAATTGAAACAAGATTTAAGATACAAATGTGTACCATAAAGGCCTGTTGAGATAGAAATTGAAGGGCAAAATGGAGTATTGTGACCAGAGACCATCCCACAGTATAGTATGGCCTAGTATTAACCAGACTTCCCAAAGATAGACTAGGTATTTGCCTAATGTGGCAAGAGCAGAGACTTTAAGGAGGAAGAAACTAACTTTGGTTGAATATTTACTGAACCACATTTTATTCACTCATTTATTCATTCATTTGAGTGAATTATTGAGTTCCTACTACATGCCTGCACTGTTCTTGGTGCTGCCAATTGAAAAGTCAGTGTGATTTGGTCTGTTCCTTAGGGGAGATTATAGTCCAGTGTAGAAGGCAGACAGGTAGCCAGGGAATGACATCCCATTTAGATATATGCTAAGAGAGGATACCCCTGGAGAAGGCAATGGCACCCCACTCCAGTACCCTTGCCTGGAAAATCCCAAGGATGGAGGAGCCTGGTAGGCTGCAGTCCATGGGGTCGCTAAGAGTCAGACACGATTGAGCGACTTCACTTTCACTTTTCACTTTCATGCATTGGAGAAGGAAATGGCAACCCACTCCAGTGTTCTTGCCTGGAGAATCCCAGGGATGGGAGCCTGGTGGGCTGCCGTCTATGGGGTCACACAGAGTTGGACACGACTAAAGTGACTTAGCAAGAGAGGATACCCCACAAATTTCTCTGGAACACCCCAAGAGGAGTCTGAGTCCTGCCAAGATGGGGGCAGGGGTGACAGGAAGGGCACCCTACAGCAGGACATGAGATGCTAGGAAAGAAAGTAAGTGTGAGATGAGGGGGCGGGGGATGAGCCTGGCAGAGGAAGAAAGTGAGCATGAGATGGGGCGGGGTGGGGGACGGTGAGCCTGGCAGAGGAAGAAGGCCTGGAGTGTCAGGGAGCCTGAATTCTTCAGGAATTGTCGGGTTCAGTGTGGGTACCATTAGATGCTGCCAGCGGGTCAAGGTTAATGCCTTCATCCTTGCACAAGGGGAGCCAGGAAGAGATTCCAGCAGGAGAGCCACATGATCAGATGTGAGCTTAAAGGAAATCTTGGAGGCAAGGAAAAGGATCAATGTGCATCAGAATGGTGGCAAGGAGGCCAAGTGAGAAACATACAGAAGTGATGAGGGCTCCAAGTCAAGGGTGGTGGTGAAGAGGGAGAGAAATTAAAGGATCGAACAGATATTAAGAAGGTGATGAAATGGGCAGCACTCGATGGCTGGTCTGGTTGAGAAGGTGAGGTCTGAGCTATAATAATGGAGTGATGGGTGGCTCCTTACTGATGTGATGAGGAACAAAATGGAGTGGGAAGAACAAGAGTAGTTTGGGTTGTGTGGATGGGACATCCAGGGGTAAGTATCCAGAACTGGGAATTGAGGAGAGACCTCCACTTGGCAGTTACCATAACCTAGACAAGGGGTTCTGAAGAAGACCTTGTCAGTTCAGTTCAGTTCAGTTCAGTCACTCAGTCATGTCCAACTCTTTGCAACCCCACGAATCACAGCACGCCAGGCCTCCCTGTCCATCACCAACTCCTGGAGTTCACTCAAACTCATGTCCATCGAGTCGGTGATGCCATTCAGCCATCTCATCCTCTGTCGTCCCCTTTTCCTCCTTCCCCCAATCCTTCCCAGCATCAGGGTCTTTTCCAATGAGTCAACTCTTTGCATGAGGTGGCCAAAGTACTGGAGTTTCAGCTTTAGCATCATTCCTTCCAAAGAACACCCAGGACTGATCTCCTTTAGGATGGACTGGTTGGATCTCTTTGCAGTCCAAGGGACTCTCAAGAGTCTTCTCCAACACCACAGTTCAAAAGCATCAATTCTTCAGCATTCAGCTTTCTTCACAGTCCAACTCTCACATCCATACATGACCACTGGAAAAACCATAGCCTTGACTAGATGGAGCTTTGTTGGCAAAGTAATGTCTCTGCTTTTGAATATGCTATCTAGGTTGGTCATAACTTTCCTTCCAAGGAGTAAGCATCTTTTAATTTCATGGCTGCAATCACCATCTGCAGTGATTTTGGAGCCCCCCAAAATAAAGTCTGACACTGTTTCCACTGTTTCCCCATCTATTTCCCATGAAGTGATGGGACCAGATGCCATGATCTTAGTTTTCTGAATGTTGAGCTTTAAGCCAACTTTTTCACTCTCCTCTTTCACTTTCATCAAGAGGCTTTTTAGTTCCTCTTCACTTTCTGCCATAAGGATGGTGTCATCTGCATATCTGAGGTTATTGATATTTCTCCCAGCAATCTTGATTCCAGCTTGTGCTTCTTCCAGCCCAGCATTTCTCATGATGTACTCTGCATATAAGTTAAATAAGCAGGGTGACAATATACAGCCTTGACGTACTCCTTTTCCTATTTGGAACCAGTCTGTTGTTCCATGTCCAGTTCTAACTGTTGCTTCCTGACCTGCTTGGAAAACTCAGCAGTGGCCACAGGACTGGAAAAGGTCAGTTTTCATTACAATCCCAAAGAAAGGCAATGCCAAAGAATGCTCAAACTACTGCACAATTGCACTCGTCTCACATACTAGTAAAGTAATGCTCAAAATTCTCCAAGCCAGACTTCAGCAATACGTGAAACGTGAACTTCCAGACTTTCAAGCTGGTTTTAGAAAAGGCAGAGGAACCAGATATCAAATTGCCAACTCCGTTGGATCATCAAAAAAGCAAGAGAGTTCCAGAAAAACATCTGTTTCTGCTTTATCGACTATGCCAAAGCCTTTGACTGTGTGGATCACAATAAAGTGTGGAAAATTCTGAAAGAGATGGGAATACTAGACCACCTGACCTGCCTCTTGAGACTTTGTCAGCACTCCCAATATTGTCTAGGCCCACCCACAAGTTGGGTGCTGTTTGCACCTCCCATTCAGACATGTGGATTTCTGTATCTCTTTGCCTGAGCTATGCTCTGGCCTGGGGCACTGCCTGGCTCCTGCATAGAGCAGACCAAAAGTACTGGGATGGAAAGAGCATAGGTGCAGTGTGTCAGAGGTTAGCCCATTAAAACTCAGATTCCTGGGCCCCCTCCAGAGACTCTGATTTAATGGATTTGGTGGGGAGAAGGGAGCAAGATTTGTATTTCTAACAGGTTCTCCTGTACCTCTCTGAGGTGGGTCCACAGCAGTGTTCCCAGCTGTCCCGATGGTAACATTTCCTTAACACCTTTATTGATTCCTTCCCTTGTGTGGCTCCTTCCCTTCTTTTCCTCCCTAGGATCATGTCCCAATGCCTTGTCTGGGGGTCTGTTTTGGTCAAATCCTAATACAGTAGCTACCAAAAGCCCCTTCCTTATAGATGATATTCAGTTCAGTCACTCAGTCACGTCCAAATTTTGTGACCCAATGGACTGCAGCACACTGGGCTTCCCTGTCCATCACCAACTCCTGGAGCTTGCTCAAACTTGTGTCCATCGAGTTGGTGATGTCATCCAACCATCTCATCCTCTGTCATCCCCTTCTCTTCCTGCCTTCAATTTTTCCCAGCATCAGGGTCTTTTCTAATGAGTAATTTCTTTATATCAGGTGACCCAAGTATTGGAGTTTCAGCTTCAGCATCAGTCCTTCCGATGAATATTCAGGACTGATTTCCTTTAGGACAGGGTGGTTTGATCTCCTTACAGTCCAAGGGACTCTCAAGAGCTTTCTCCAGCACCGCAGTTCAAAAGCATCAATTCTTCAGCACTCAGCTTTCTTTATGGTCCAATGCTCACATCCATACATGACTACTGGAAAAACCATAGCTTTGACTAGACAGAATAGATGATATTGGTGGGGGACAATTGTGATAACTATCTCAGAACTGTCATCAGAATTAAAACAGTGAAGGCATGCATGAGGCATCCTCAGGTTGAAATGGACATTCGTGGGTTATACCTGACTCCCCTCACCTCTCTTGAAATATTCCTGAAAATTTCCATGGATGAAAGAAGGAAAGTTTCAACAGACATGGACACTTGGCATGTTAGTCAAATATATTAAGGACCCTGGGAGGCACTTCCATCAGCCACATGAGAACGGGACCCCTCTGGACAAGGAGTCTGTGGAGATTATTTGGTAATCTATCAAATACCAACATTTGACATAAATAAAAATTCATCCAGTTTGTAATTCACTCTCATATACTCGTTCCCTGATGGTTCAGATAGTAAAGAAACTGCCTACAATGCAGGAGACATGGTGTTGATCTCTGGGTTGGAAAGATCCCCTTAAGATGGGAATGGATACCCATTCCAGTATTCTTGCCTCAAGAATCCCATGGACAGAGGAGCCTGGCAGGTTACAGTACATGGGGTCTCAAAGAGTTGGACATGACTGAATGATGAACACTTCTTCTCATATATCCAAACCTTAAATTTATCCTGTTGGAATATTCTATCTCAAGTAGTATGCCATTCAACCTTCCAGAAGCAAGGCGTGCAGCTTTAGCAAGGCAGAAGTCACTGTCTCTGACAGTCCTTCTCTGGATATAAGTCAAAGAAGTACTGAGCTGTTCCAGGGAGTCAGAGTCAAGCCCCTAAAGCCAGACTCACAAAAAGCCTGCATGGTGGTTTCCTGTCTAAAAGGAAATGGCCACGCCCTGTGACAAATGTCTGTTCTGCTTTTACCTAGCTACCTGGTAGGTGCTCAGTAACTAAGCAGCATTTGTTCTATTTTCACCTACATTTTCCTTACAATTTAATCATTAGCAAAGGTCTCTTTTAACCATTTATTTTAAAGAATAATAGTAAAGCGTTAAATCTGATTTTAGTATTCATGTCTGTCTAGTTTGCAATTTAAAAAAAAAATAACAAAAACCATAATTGTAAAAAAGAGCTAAAATGAGTTAAACTAAGCTTAAAGCAACTCACTTGATAAATTTTGTATGCCCTCAGACTAATGGGAGGGATCCAAATTGAGATCAGTTGGGGTGAGGGTAGAGTAGATTATACAGAGTGTGTGTGCTCAGTGGTGTCCAATTCTTTTGCAACCCCATGGACTGTATCCCACCAGGTTCCTCTGTCCATGGAATTTTCCAGGCAAGAATACTGGAGTGAGTTGCCACTTCCTACTCCAGAGGATCTTCCCGACCCAGAGATCAAACCCATGTCTCTCGTGTCTTCTGCATTGGCAGGTAGATCCTTTACCACTAGCCCCACCTGGGAAGACCCACAGATATACAGAAGAGAAGGGAATACTGGTTGGAAAAGAAGAGAAAGCTGCCCCTCGATACAGCCAAAATGACGCAAGGGACTGTGCCCATCTCTCTAGGCATTTTTCAATGCTTCCCCTCCCCCCACAGCCTCCTGGGCAGGTGGGGCAGAAAGAGGGGCTTCCATGGACCCCTCCCATTGGTGACCCCTCGTCCTTTCTTCAATTGAGCTCCCCTGCCCTCCCCAGGTTCTCCTGAAACTGACACGGAGACAAAAGAAAACACGATTTTCATTCAGATTAATGCAACAGCCTTTTTTTCTGTTTCTGAATGTTGTATTAGGAATTAGGAGCTCTTAAAATTAAATTTAGCCAAATATACTCACTTTCTCCATTGTCATTGTGTTCATGTTTTCCGTCTGCTTCTGTCTGCTCTCACTTCCTGAACAAGGGGAGAAATATTAGTTTAGTTTAAAAAGTGAAAAAAATAAATAAATAAAGCCACGGACAGAAGCATGCCCTTCTTCTCTGGTTCTTAGCATTCTGGAACGCACCTGTGTTAAAATATGAAGAAATAAAACAAATATAAATTATGCATTTTCCAACTTAATTTAAAATGCATTATGCTCTGCTTTGTTCTCTGGAATTAGTCTTATTAAGGGGACAGATCTGTATGGATTAATTTTGAGTCAGTTTATTCACTTCTTTGTAATTCAGTGGCAAGGATTTTTGTCCCCAGGCATCAAATTAAATTTTTTTTTTTTTACTGTAAGTAACACATACGAAATATAGACTTCTTTGTGTTATTTCTTTGTTTACCTAGCAAGCAACACATTCCCATGTTATGTTTCCACCAAATCTTAAATCTCTCCTTTTATAGAGCGAAACTTTCCAAATGATTTTTAAAGCAATGGAACCGTTGTCACAATATTTGAGCTGGGCACAGTCATACCATTATCCTCTTCCTGGTATTAATTTTTAGAGAGATCCACATGGCCTCCCTCCAATTCAAACTCCGAGGCCACCAGCCCCCGGCCCCTGCTTTCCCAATAATTTTGGCAGCATGTGAACTGATATTTTATGATGATTTAAAATATGTACCAAATCATCATTTTTAAGTATTGTTTGAGTACAGTCATTCTTTGTTCCGCTTAGACGTTTTAAATCTTTATTTTTTGCCCCCTTATACTGAGCGAGAAAATCGTCTGAATTCTTAATTAGTCTTCTTTAAACAAAATATCCTTTCATATGCACTAATAAAGACTAAGGATCATTCCCCTCTTGTTTAAATAACTGCTTGCTGTAGTATAAAATTGTAAGAGACACGATGCAGATCAAGTTACGGGCTTGAAGTGGGGAAGAGGAACAAGCCGTGCCATAATAAGCAGATTTTAATGATTTACTATAAATCAGCATTTTTGCCCTGTCAGTGAGATTGAAGAGGCAGACAGCTCCTCACATGTCTGCCGAGCAAATGTCTTCCTGATGAATCATGTGCACTGAATCACTGATCACAACATTCAAACGGCACATCCAAATAATGAGGGAAACATATACACAGCCTCCCGATGGCTGCTCCAAGGCAGCAGGAATATATGTTTTTTCGTTGTGTGGTAGTTAAACCCTTACATTGATCCTCGGAGGGTTCCACGGAGGGTGATGGAAGTGTATATTACCGGGTTAACCGTGGGTGCCCTAACATAGACTCATCTGCATAAACGCTCTGCCCCACCCCCCGACTTTTGATGAGAATCTAATCTAGTCTGCAGGAGAAGAGAGGGGCGGTCAGTAGAAAGACAGGCTGCAGTAATGAACCTAAATGTAAAGAATCTGGCCACAGAAGCCGGGAGAAATCAGAACTAATTTCTGTTGGGTCAAAGGCTCATTCGGTCCGGGGGCAGCGTTTTCGATGCCCCACCTCTGTCAGGCTCCCTCCCGCCACATGAGCCATCTCATCACTTGCTCTGCCAGTGTCTGATATTTCCCCCAAAGGCAGTGCTTTGCTGCTGGGACCCATCCTTGGGGAGAAGGACTTATATGGAAACGGTGTGCTGGACCCCCGGACTGGATCAGGAGGCCAGGGGAACCAGGCACAGATGCCTCTGGCTCGGACACAGAGCCCATCATGGACCTGGATCCATGGATCTCAGAAGCCTTTTCAGCTGACACATCTGGAAGCTCTCCCTGACTGCCACCTCCAGGCCTCACTCCCCACCCCTGCAGCCTGCCATCAGCATCTCACTCCTATGCTGCTTGTTCCTTGCTGTGCTTATAAGAGACACCCATCCCGGTCCACTGTGGCCTCCTCAGTTGTAAAGTGAAGATGCTCAGTCGTGTCCAACTCTTTGCAACCCCATGGACTGTAGCCTACCAGGCTCCTCCATCCATGGGATTTTCCAGGCAAGAATACTAGAGTGGTTGCCATTGCCTTCTCCAGGGGATTTTCCCAATTCAGGGATAGAACCCAGGTCTCCCACATTGCAGGCCGATGTTTTCACCCTCTGAGCCACCATGGGAAGCCTCAGTTGTAAGGTCACTATATTTCCTTTTTTTTGGAGCCATCATAGGATCTTGCACAGAAAGCAGGCTTCATCATAACTCACCCACCCCCATGAGCAGTGAATAAATGAGTGATGAGGTCTTATTACCAAGCTCAGCTGGCAGCATGGCACACTGAGGCCCCAGGCTCTTACAGACAATGAGACAGAGTCCTGGGGCCATGGATGATCAGCTTCCTCTTGCCGAGTTCCAACTCTGCCCCCTTCTGGCTTCAGCTCTTGGTGCCACATGAGAATCCCCAGAAAAGTAGAAGACGATGTCCAGGGAATAGGCAGAGAGGGACTTTTGAAGGGGCCCTATGTCCTGGGGACTCAGACTCATTCACAGAGGATCACGTCCTCAGAGATGTTATTTCAAATATAAACCCGAGAATAAATCAAAGCTACAGCCTGCTCCCACCCCTCGGATACCTAAGAACATAATTAGAACTCTGAAGCTTCTGTCCTTCCTGTGAATGAGTGGACCCACAAGGTTAGTTTTGAAATGTCTCACTTTACTACCCAGGACTTCATGCAGAGTGCACAGGGCCTTCCTATCTTCAAATGCCTCTGGGAAAGTCAGAGATGTTGCAACTTGCCCCCAGTGGTGCCCTCACCTCCAGCTCATTTCTCTCCTACTTCCCCTTAACCACCCTCCTCAGACACCCAGCTTTCTAGACAGGCCAGGGCATCTGGGGCCTCTAACCTCCAATAGTGCCCAGCTGGGTGTTGGTTCCCAGGAGGCCAAGGACCCATTCACACCCAGCAGGCTTCTGGAGCTCAGCATCTGGTCTGCTGGCTTTATCAGAGCAACCTGGTTCCACCCCTGGATTGAACCTGCCTCACACTGCTATTGAGGGAAATCCTCCCAGGGAGCCTCAACACTGCCTGGAGAGGAAAGGAGGGGCTGGCTTGAAACACAAGGGCATCCCCACCACATTCCCCGCCAGGATGCTCCCTCTGCTCCCTGAGCACAGCTGGGGTCCCACCTCTCTGGAATGCCCGCTCTCTCCCACTCCAGTCCACTCAGGAGTCCTGCCTCATCTCCCACAGTGGAAGTAACCTCTCCCTTCTCTGAGCCCCACAGTGCTTTGGGTACTGTAGACACTCACCTGTTCATTGATTCATTCATTCATGCAGCTAGAATCTAATAGAATGCACTCTGCCTCAACTTGGGAGATCCAATGGTGTTGGGAGAGACCTGAATTCTGCTCTCATGAAGCATCTATCCCATGAGTTTATTCTTTAATCCAGGCTTCTCTGCCTGTCCTGTCAGTTAATGAGGAAGGCAAGGGTGTCACTGGTGGGGTTGGTGATACCGTATGCATGGAGCTTTTGCCGTGTGCCAGGCAGTATTCTGGGCCCAGCTGTGAACTAGTCAGGGCTGGGCAGTGTCCCATCGAAGGTAGTTTCAAGGGCCTGTGACCTATATTGTCATACAGGACTCCTACTCAGAAGGGTCCCTCACTGATTTAACACTCTAATGCCACCATCTTGAAATTCTTAATTTTTAAGCAAGGGGCCCTGCACTTTTATTTTGTGAAATCATAACAGTCCTGATCCCTTTTTTGAAGGGTTTGCAATTCTGTGCAGGGAAGAAGAAGCAAACAAGTAAACAAATGAACAAGGAATTTAAGGTGTTATAAGTGATGAGATAGAGAGCTGGAAGAGGAGCTACCT
Source organism: Bos mutus (assembly GCF_027580195.1). NCBI lineage: Eukaryota > Metazoa > Chordata > Mammalia > Artiodactyla > Bovidae > Bos > Bos mutus. The sequence continues at coordinate 20,983,473 of NC_091634.1, read as the reverse complement.
CGGACTGGGGGATCCAGGGAGTCTGGGATGAGGGAAACCATATGTGGTGGGAGGCCAAGGACCTGTAGGAGGAGATACACCAGTTAACCCCATTACTGAGATAAGGCAGTTAGTGCCATGGCACGCACAGACACCTGCTCATTCATTCATTGTTTGGAATGTGTTGGGGTTTGGGACTTTGCCCCTCTCTGAGCCAGGAAGGAAAATCGGGAGGTCAGGAAGGGAGTTCCTGTCACCTCCTCTCCCAGCCATCAGCACACAGGGAGCAACCCCATCCTCCTCCTCCTCCTACCCTGGCAGCCTGGGGAGTGGGCCCCCTGGGTCCTCTTGTTCTTGGATCCCCATTATTTATTTGCCTCAGCAAGCCTCCATGGGAAATGCAGGGGATCCCACAGAGAACTTTAAAGACTTGCCGCCACTAGGCATCTCAGCTCCTGGGGATGTCCCTTGGGGCTTTTTGATGTAGATGATGTGGTGTGTTGGCCTGAGGGTTGCAGAAAGACCAGTCTCAGAGCAGTGCTCATCTACTTAGGTCTCCAGCCCCAGACCCTGTGGTCCCTCAGCTTTCACTGTGGCCTCCAGAGATCCCTAAGTGTGAATTTTTTCACCTGGGGCAGGTGCTTTCTCTGGGTTTGTGGAGGGGTGTGGAGCATGGAGCCCATTGATTGGCAGCTCGAAGCCCTGTTCCCTGACCCCTCCTCCTACCAACCTGGCTGCAGCCTGGCCTCCTTACAGGGAAGACAGAGCATAAAGTTCACCCCAGATCAAAATTCAACCATTGTGACCATCCAGAAGAAAGCTTCCTGTGGGCAGAGCCTTGGGGCCCACAGAGATTCGCAGTGGATTGCATACACAGCGCCACCAGCCGGCCAGGGCCGGATATGCAGCAGGTATGCAGATAGAATGGAAGGGATGGGTGGTGGGGACAAGGGGAACTGTGGTTTGGGGGCAGTGACAACACAGGCTGTGTGCAAAGGAACCTGGAGGAGACTTGTCAACACAGCAGGGGATGACACTGAGCCCTGTGCAGTTGAAAGCAAATTTCAGCCACAATGTAATTATCCACCCAGGAAAAGAGGGGTCCCCTCTCCTGGGACAGCCATCCATGTGAGGAGAAGGAAAATAAACTCGTTCTAGGTCAATTTAAAGGTTAAATGGAGGTCAGCGAGAGGGAACCGAGACTGTCCCCGACTAGGGAGGGGTTCTCTGGTCACTCGCGCAGGCCTTTAACCTTTGGTTCTAATATTCATCTGGGGGGGAAAAAATGTGAAGCAGATAATTGGATATTAGCAGACATACCATTTCAGTAATCTTAGAAAATAAAAAAAAGAGTGATTGCAAATTCAGAGGCAGTTACTTTAGAAAGATAGTAACGTGTAATTCCCAGTTTCTGAGACTGTAACTTTTGCACTTACCACTAATTTCTCCACTGCGCCAAATGCAGTGTATACATTTAGTTTAGAATTTATCATCACCGTTTGTGTATATTACGCCAGCAGCATAATCCATCCTCATGAAGCTAATGCTCGGCATTAGGAAAATGGACTCCGTATGGATCCTGCCAGCCTCTGGCCTCAAACACACCCCGAGGAGACACCGCGGGTGTGCGCTCCCCGCCCCTCCCCCAGGGTGCGCGTGGCTTCAGGTTTTGCGCAGTGTCTCCAAATGGCACCGTCTGATTTCTGCAAGTTGCTGGTGTCCATTGTCTGTGGATGTAAAAATCAATGACCTACATAAGATTTTGATTTTACACTGGGAACTGAGAGAGAAAGAGACTGAAGCACAGATAGAAAATAATGAAACATGTTAAAAAATAAAAGCATATTGAACTCGAAATACAAATTTTCTAGAGGATATCTGTATTTTTTTTCCTTTGAACAGGAACATATTTAATGTCATGGTCATTTGATTAAAACAGTTAATTGTACAAATGTATCACTGAGCTGAGAGCGCTGGTCATTCTAAGATGGACCCTCGCCCCGACACAGAGAACAAAAACCCCTAATTTCCAGGCTGCATGGAACCAGGAACTGCTATTGAGACCTCTTGGTGTATATGTAATCCTTGTTTTTATTTTCTTAAAAGAGAGGGAGAAAAAAGCTTCAAACTGCTGATTTCTGCAGAAAAATCTGCAAATGAACTGTTCTATTAGCACAAACATACCAAAGTCTTTAGAACCCCTCTCTTCAAAAGCATAATTAGGTATTTATTTCAGACAGACTAACATCTTTGCAGTAGCTAATAAGATGCAGCCCATTTGAATATTAATATAATAAATGATTAAATTAAACAGCAAGATTCAGACTCAGAAATAGCCTTTATAGGTCCCAGGGGGTCACTAAAACTGTTTCCATTTCTTCCTACAGTTAACATAGTGCAAGGGACATGAATGCATAGAGCAATATTTGTCTTATGAAACGCAGAGTTTTATATGGTGCTATTCAGTTTTATTACTCCACAGTTTGAATCTGGGCCCCGAGTGAAGTCACCATGCTGAGGCCTGACAACCCTTCTTCCTGTCTCCCTGCTCACTGGCATTCCAGAGATGCTCCACTGTTTGGCAAAGGGTTCCCTCTGATTGTTCCCATACCAAGAGGTGCCCATGCAGGCGATCACCAGGTCTTAATGTGATTAAAAAAGCAAAAAGAAATGAAAACTCCCTCTGCATAACAAACTGCCGGGTTCATTTTGTGTCTGCGTGCTCCTTCATGGCTCCATGCTGTGCCTGTTGTGTGGCTCAAAAGCCACACCCAAAGTCGAGGTGCTGCTGGGGCGATCTGCGCCAGGAGACACCAGACATTTCATCTCTCCACCAAGAGGTAATCACCGCCCCCGTCAGCTCCACCGGCACAAAAAGGAATAGGCAAAGTCGGCAATTATAATTGGCCATTATTCCAATAAAGGTGTTTCCCTTTTAAAATTAGTCCACGAAAACTGCACACTCTCCAAATCCCATGAACCTGAGAAGTGTTAATAAACATCTGGCCGTGGTTTTTGCTTAATTAGCATTCCTTAGTTTGGACAGAAGTCTGTTTATGTAAAACAAAACACACACACACACACACACAGATTCTGCTTTATAAGTCACAGCCCCTCAGACTTCCAAAAGCAGCCATCCCTAATGGTTGCTGAGAGATTTGGGTCTTTCCAATACTCCTATTTGTCAACTGAGCATCAGAAGAGAAGAGATATTTGGATCTGCATGCTTAATTTTATTGTGCAAGTCTCAGATCCAATATCAAATAACTTGATATAGTCATGCCGTAGGAAAATATTCACATTTCCAAAATAGCAAAGAGATTGAAGCTTGGAGGTCAGCTTGAATAAAATAGAAAACAACGCAAACCAACCTCAAGCATGCCACGGGCCACATTATTATTATCCACAGCCTAAAATCTCCCAGCCCTATCTCTCTAAGGAGCAGCATTGGCAGAAAGGTAATGGATAAACTGTAACCCAGCTTGCAAGACTCTACTGTCTAAATTAGATAAAAGAAAACTAGGAAGAAAACTCAAAGATAAGTGGTACAAAGTAAATCAAAACAAATCATCTTACCAAACTTTATTCACATCTGATACCATTTTTAGAAATTAAGGTCAGTTTTGTGGAACTAATAGGGAGTTATACCTATATATCTTAGACACCATGACAGTGCTGGAGGGGAAGATTTATACTCCATGGTTGCAGATGCAGAAGAAAGATAGGCGAGATCAAATGGAAGTGCATGATAACAAATGAAAAATGGTCCCCACAGCCCATAAATTAATTGAGAAAAGAAGGTTGTCATTATTTGAACATGCTTTAAAATAAGGTATGGGGTCCAGATGGCTGAGGATAGATAGGCCCACGAAGTTTGAGTAATTGATGACTTAAAAATAAAACAAGATCTTAAAGAATGAATCACATCAGGCAAGTTAGAGGAGGAATATTATAAGAGAAAGGAACAAATTAAAAAAGGCACGCAAAGCCAAAGATGAACCCCACATCTCCTGGACCATTAAAACTAAATGAGAGCATACAAGCGTTAGTGAGAATTCCAAATGGGAAGGGGGTCAGAAATAGAGTCTTAATAAAGGGGCATTTTAGATGTTACTTTATTAACCTATTAAGATTTGCTAGGGGCTTTCTGTTGCAAAAACACTCCTTTTCCTTTTTTAAAAAAAGATGGTCTCAAAATAGGGCCACACTGAGGTGGGCCACCAACCTTGCAAATAATAGTTTTCTGCTGCTTCCTTTTGTGTTAATTCCCCACTGGAAAATTCAAAAATAATTTGTCTTTGGGGAATACTGAGGGGTGACTGGCAGCTTGGGAATTTTCTTTGTGGTCGACGGTGGGAGGGCAAAAGAGCAAACCCGATTGATTTCCCACAGCTGTAGAGGACCAGACCTTTCTCTAAGCAGCGGCCATCACTGCCTAAGTAAACCCATCTCCTCCCCCTCCTATTGTCAATGAGAAGACGGTACTTGTCCATTGGCTCCTCTCCTGGAAATAAAATTTCTGGGGCAACTAGATGCTACATGAGTTCTAAGCTAAACATCAAATTCTTTCTTCCTCCCCCGTCTCTCCCATCCTTCCTTTATTTTCCGTTCCCTGCCTTTCCTCTTTCTGCTTTTGTTTGTTTCTTTTCCTTCTTTTATTTTATTTTTTACCAGAATTCCTTTCTTCCTTCCATTTTACATTTCTTTCTCCCTTTTTTCATCACTACTTATACCACCATCTGTAATTCCACCCATATCCTTGAAATACAGGAAATAGAGCAGCGGTGCTGTATTCCATATTTATGACTTCTCAGTACATCAGAGCATTACTGACTTCGGAGAGCCCCCGTCTGAGCACAGCTCGGTGGAAACACTCCCCGTACGAGCTGAGAAAGGACGGCTTGGGGCAGAGTCGCCGGGGAGTATTCTCATCATGTCATTCCATGCTCCCCAGCAACACTCTGCTTGCTTCCTGTTTCTTAATTTTTTTTTTTCTCTCTGCTTCTCTTCTTTACACACATATATATTTTTGCCCTCAAAGCCATGGGTTTGCTGTTCATGCTAAGAGAGTATTATGAATATTCTGAATGAAAATAGAACTCTGGGAGAAAGAGCCAGGCACAAAGACTGGTGTCAGCGTGGGCAGTCCCTGGTTCACAGGGTGGGCAGGCAGATGAGTGCCTGCTTTGTCATGATGCTCCCTTCCACAGCACAGCCCGGCCCTCACACTACATTCCTGGCCACTGATTATTGATGACTCAAAAAATACATATAGCAATGGAATTCCACTGCCTCTGGAAGTGCATGACTATGGGCTACCTTCCCTTCAAGACACAGACCCAGGCATGTGCACGTGAGTGTGTGTGTGTGTGTGTATGTGGCAGTTGGAGCTGAAAATGTGCTATTGTGACAAAATTAAGGCAGAGTTAAGAAGTCCCTCATCAAAGGCCTCTCTCATGTGATTAAAGGTACACTGATCTCCAAGGAGAGACACACGTGGATAAACCAGAATATGGCCCTCCACGCTGAAGGCAAGCCAAAGGACTTGAAAATAATATGAAGACAGAAATATAGAGGCAGCAAACATTTCAAGAGAAGGAGACTTGCCAGCAGGATTGATTTGAATACTCTGCCTGGAGATTTATTTGGCCTTCTTGTCATAAAAGGCAAATGCCCCCCTCATCCCTAGATAGTGAAGGAGAGAGGATAAAACCTCGTTGCCCGAGTGGCAATGGCTATGTCTTAGTAGAGGCTAAAAATGGATGAGAAGTATCAGAGAAATGAACTTCTGTGGTTTTCAAAAAACGGTTCAGAATAGATGAGCCAACTCCTTTACATGTTCAAAAGAAAGAGGGAACAATTTTGTGAAATGCTAAGGCAGTGCAAAGTGAATGTTAAATAGTTTTTATCCACCAAAAAAAAAAAAAATAGACTTATTCAAATGCATGTCTTGCTTGTCTTTAACTAAAGTGAAATTTCTTAAATCCAGCTGTAGTCTTATGGGCGGCGGGAGAGCGTGGGGGGCAGGGGGGACGATGGAAGCACAGAACATCTTCCCTGAACCCAACAGCATGTCGTTTTAAAAGCAGAAGCACACGCTATTGATTTTTTTTTTTAAATACAAATTTGGCAGATTTCACATGATCCATTACATTTCTCAGGACGGTTAAGATGCAGCTTGCATGATTTATTCAGAATAAGGTCCATTTTTAGCTATATTTAAGTCTCCTATTTGTTATTTAACATGTGTTTAATGTTTTCTGTCCCTGCTGTGCACAGCTGCAAGCTGCTATTTTTTGGCAATTTTTGTGACTGGGAAGTGATTTGTGTCTTTGCATCTCACCTTTCTATTCTATGGCCTGCTGTTTTGATTTTCTCCTAAACTTTGAGAAATAAGTTACTCCGTGTCATGACCTCCGCTTCCCTTTGCTGGACAAACATAAGGGCGTGAAGGACACAAGTAAATATAACAAACCTCTGATATGTTTTTCAGAAAGACATTGCTGGGGAGCTGGGGTGAACTGAAATTTCAAAAAGTTTTTATTAAAAAAACAAAGTTCTCCCATCTTAACCTCTCACCAGCGTGGATTGAAGCTGGTGATCTGAAAAAAATGTACATCCTCCCTTAAGAATGTCTGTTGAGATTTAATATGATGCTGACATGATTCTTGAGGACTTAGCCAGGTAGGAAGCAATGCCTCATTCATCATCTATGGTTGGGAGGGGGCAGTCTCCCCTCCTCCCAGCTATTTTAGAAAACATATTCTAAGGTTCTGGGGGCACTGGGCCCCCAGAGGGCTTGCTAGAGCTGCCTTTAAAAAGGAGAGTACATCTCAGGACTTCCCTGGTGGTCCAGGCTTCCAATGGAGTCTTGGAAGGGGGTACGGGTTCCATCTCTGGTCAGGGAACTAAGGTCCCACATGCCGCATGGCAGAACCAAAATATAAAATAAATGAATAAATTAATTTTTAAAAAAGAAGAGCATGTCTCAAGTGATGGTGCTAAGCCACAAAGGTCATTGCCTCCACTGCCTAGACAGATCCAGGAAGTCAGCAGTCAGCATCCACTCTGCATAGTACAGAGCATCAGGCCTGGATAAACAGCAGTTTTGCCAGCCCAGTTGGCTAGATCACATATAAGTAAAAAGTCTGTAAGTGTTTATCTGATTCAGGCAAACATGGTGATGGCATCGAATGCCTTGGTGATTTATTTTCCCAAAGCCTGAAGGATCTTGCTTAATATTGCTTGATATATGCTAACCTTCCCTTTATAGGGTCTGCAATTGAAAGCCATGTTGCAGTGGTTTAATCCTGGCCTCCTACTTATCTAAAACACACTCTCTGACTGTGCTGTGAAAATTGAATCTTTTCCTCACAATCTTACTGACATGAAAAATATATAATACAGTAAATGATTAATGCAGTTATAAACTATACCTGAGATAAGATTTAAGTATTCATATTTCTATCATGTTAATACAACACGATAAACCCATGAAGCAAACTTGACCGGGGCATTTGTTATTCTGTCCAGTGTTCAATTATTCTTTGTCCAAATACAATTTAGGGGCTTGCCGTAATGCAGTCAGTCGCTGCAACACATTACGTGCTTCTGGGAGATAATAAGCTGCCTCGATGGTCAGCCTGGGAGACCCCGCTCCATAAAAGGCCCCATGAAACACAGGGAGGATGTACAGATGCTGAGGACGGGCCCTGGGCTGGGGATGGGCTCCCTGAAAAGATCTTGTGCTCCAGAAGGCTGAGCTCACTGTGCTCACCCTTCCTCCCTTTTATAAGAAAATCTCTCGTTAAAGGAAAACTTATTTGCCATAATCAAAAGGAAGCTTACAGTGAGTGTGACTACTTAAACGCTGCCTTCCCCTAACACTGAAGAAGGCTTTTTATCTGCGACTGGAGAAAAGCCATTTCTTTGTTGGCTCTAAATGGCCCCTCCTTTCGTTGTACAAATGGCTCATACACGCCGTGTGCCGGTTCCCACCCACCTCATTATTTTTATACTTCTGATGATGTCGATTTTGATTTTCAAATGCCAGCCATTTATAGTTCATTCTAAAACACACAAAATTAAGTGATTCGAGATCTCTGCCATTAGCTGGGCTTTGAGGGCCTCCCATGAAGTTCAGAAAAGGCAGGATCCCACAGTGTTCACACCCCCAGTTTGGCATTCCAGATCTGTCCCTGATTAGCCCCGAGACCTTGATCAAGTGACTTCCCCTCCACAAGCCTCGGCCCCCTGCCTTGTCAGGATAGAATGTTGTTGCTTCCTACCACTTAGGGTGGATATGCAATCCCGAACAGAATGTGGCCTATATGAAGTTTTCAACAAATGCCCATGATTATGCATGCTTGCATGCTAAGTTGCTTCGGTCGTGTCTGACTCTGTGTGACCCTATGGACTGTAGCCTGCCAGGCTTCTCTCTCCATGGGATTCTCCAGGCAAGAATACTGGAGTGGGTTGCCATGCCCTCTTCCAGGGGATCTTCCCGACCCAGGGATAGAACCTGCATCTCTTACCTCTCCTGCGTTTGGCAGGCGGGTTCTTTACCACTAGCGCCACCTGGGAAGCCCTTCCATAATTATGGGTTGACATTATTTTCAGGTTTCTCAGGACAGCCTATCAGCTGACACTGGACCGCAGGGGCATGGTTACTACCTCTCTGCTCCAAGCATGTCAGGAGCTCTGAGCACCACATCTTGATTCAGGTCTCCAGCAACTGCTGCGGCTTTGAAAGATGCTGCCACCCTTGGCATTCTGACTGCAGAATGTGCCTGAGGGCAGGCACATGTGGGCAACACTCTGCAGAAGGCTCATTCAGCACCCGGCACAGGTGGGGCTCATAGCAACCTTGGAGTCTAGGTGTGGGGGTGTTAAGAATGCCAACGGGTGTGATGCAGTGTGCACCCAACTCTCCTGGGAGTGTCTGCATATAGATCCTGTGAGCCACTCTTGATTATGGCTTGACGGTAATGGAGTACTCACCTGACTGACTGCTCAATATCCTCAATAGGGTAGAGTCCATGCCAGGAAGATAGGAGAATCTAGGTCTCCCTGAGTCTCTCCCTAGCCTCAAGCAATCTGTCATGCAGTAGACAAATTGTAAGAAGGAATGAGCTCTGCTTGTTTGAAGCCAGGATGAGATGGACCATCGGACTGGTTCCTGGTGGCCAAAGGAAAGATGGCAGCTAGAGTCCCCTGGTCTCAGGGTGAGAGGGAATTTGGGAGGGCCATATGCAAAACGGAGCCAGCCTCTTGAGACTGAATCACAATTGCTGTATGGTGGGAGTCCAAGTGAGGGGAAGTGGTCTTTAACCCTACTTTTTGGAAATTGACATATTAACACTTATTTTGCAGATCTTAATGAAATCAGGTGTGTCTGTTCAATTGCTTTTCTGGAACAAACAATCAGGTTCTTGATGGATGTTCAATAAATACTACCTTTAACAGAATAAAACTCCTGCAACTGTGGGGTCAGAAATTTGCACTTTGAAAATCATGTCATTGGTAGGATCTTTGACTGCATTTGTTAGGGAGGGCGCTGATGGGGCAGAACACTGAGGGGAATCAGAGCCTGGCCCTTTACTAGCTGCTCACTGCTCCCCAGACCTGGCAACCTTGACATCTCTCTGCATCTGGCATTCTCCCTCCCTTGCTTAGACCTGGAAAGGAGCAGACATGTGTTTTCTTACCATGAGGCTGTTTGGCTATTCCCGCAGAGGGGCTGAGCTTTGCGTGGGCTCCCAGTTTGCATAGGAGGGCTCACATCCCCCCAAGCCTTCCCTACCTGCTCCTTGACTTTGAAAACGTCTTAGCAAGGAAAGGAGTCTTTTAAGTTGAGATAGTTGCATATGATCTTAGGTTTGAAAGGGTTTCTTCACCAAAACTGAAAGCAGATTTTCTTCTAAAAAGTTTTTTAGCAGGAAAAAGAGGAAGGCTATAAATCCCATGAAGGCTGTTATATACCTGGTACCAGAAAAATATTTGCCTAATGAATGAATAAGTGAAGATTGCATGAGGATCTGGATGTCTGGCAAGGAAGGCACCGCAGACTCTGAAAAGTACCTTCTCAGAGACACTTATTTTCCTCTCTACTTTCAGCAACCAGCAAAGTGCCAGGCATAGAGGAGGCATCCAGTAAATATTTGCTGAAATGAACTGATGAAAAATTGAGACTAGCATGGGTAAGTACACTTAGTTACTTAAAAAATTGACACAAGTCTTGAAATCAGCTCAGACATGCTTCCCTATTTTGGCCACCTCGGCTCTGGCTTCATGAAGTAGCAGAAACCAGAACCTGCCCTCTTCTGGTTCTGATTCTTCTGAGACTCTGTTTCTTTGTGTAAAAGTCTTCCTTGTATTCACTGGTCTCTGTGACTTTCACTGCATCCCCTCCTCACACCCCAGTCAATGCCTTCAGAATACAATCCATGCAAACTCACAGTGGTAATACCAACTGTCATCTGGATAGACCCTTTTCTTTTCCTCCCTTAATTTTATATCAACCTTATGTTTAAGGGGTTACAATCATCAGAACATTTTAGCAAATAACAGGTGTAGAAATGTCATGTGACCCAGCCATCCTGACTTGTCCAAGACTGTCCTGGTTTAGGAATGGAAGTCCCACTTCCCAGAAAACCCCTTGGTCCTAGTCAGACCAGACAGGATGGTCACCCTACCCAGCGATTCCATCTAACAATTAGCTCTAAGAAAATAACCATAGATGTGTGTCAAAATTTAGCTACTAAGCTTTTGCCAGAGCATGATTTATAATATCGAAACCTTGCAAATGAGTTCAATGTTCAATAATAAAGAAGCAGCTAAGAATGATCCTCTCTTTGCATACAGCAGGCTGCACTGCTGCCGTGACAAAGAATGTGCTTTAGGAACTTGTGGAGATATGGGGAGATGGAAGAGGGTGCGTAATACATACGCATATATAATGCAGATTTATGTAAATGCACACATTCTACATAGGTACAGTATGCATAGTACTTAGGGCTCTAGAGCCAAACCAGCTGGTGAAATCCTGGCTTCACTACTTACTAGCTATGTAATATGGGGTAAATTATTTAACTCTACCATGCCCTGGTCCCCTCTTCTGGGAATGTAGGTAGTATCAGCCCCTTCCTTGTCAGATAGGAGTGAGGATTTAATGAGTTAATACAGGTAAAGCATTTGGAACAAAGACCAGCACAGGGCAGGTCCACCACAAAATAACCATTGCTGCTGCTGGAGAAAGTGCTTGCTGGTTCTTTGTGAGGTACCAGGCTCAAGGCTAACCTGTCCTGACTGTTTTTCACAGGGTCTCCATAAACTGGTGTCGAAAGTAGCTAAAGGTCTCAGACCCGCGAGTGGTCAGCCAGGATTCAAACATGGGCTTTCTACTGTTCACAGTCAGTGCTGAGAGCAAATCTGGTCAGTCCCTTGAGACGTGGTTGTCATTAGGTGTGCACGGGCAAACTCAGCTTGGATAAAACTGTTCCTGTTTGCCCAAATCTCACCTCTGCTGAGTCATTAGCACTGGAACATCATGAAGAGAGAAGAGTAACTTAGAGTTGGACCTCTGGTTTTCTCTCAAAATTTCTTTAGAAAGGTGCTGCCGTGAATCAGAATGAAACCAATGTTTTAATGTGGACGAAGAAGACTGACCATCACATGCCTGATGAAACGATTACAGGTGGTGGAAAGCCCCAGGTCCTTAGAGACAGAGGAAGGAATTTCACAGTTAGGAGACATCTGGGTGTCTAACTCAGGGAGGACTTTCTTTTAGTACCAAACATTTATCTTCTAAAAGCTTCCAACTGACTTTGCACAGAACACCCTTGTCTTCAAAGGATCAGTTCAGTCACTCAGTTGTGTCTGACTCTTTGCAATCCCACGGACTGCAGCACGCCAGGCTTCCCTGTCCATCACTAACTCCTAGAGCTTGCTCAAACTCATGTCCATCGAGTCAGTGATGCCATCCAACCATCTCATCCTCTGTCATCCCCTTCTCCTCCTGCCTTCAATCTTTCCCAGCATCAGGGTCTTTTCCAATGAATCAGTTTTTCATATCAGGTGGCCAAAGTATTGGAGCTTCAGCTTCAGCATCAGTCCTTCCAATGAATATTCAGGACTGATCTCCTTTATGATTGACTGGTTTGATCTCCTTGCAGTTCAAGGGACTCCTCACTCTTATCTGACTCCAAGAGTCTCCTCCAACACCACAGTTCAAAAGCATTAATTCTTCAGCACTCAGCTTTCTTTACAGTCCAACTCTCACATCCATACATGACTACTGGAAAAACCATAGCTTTGACTAGACTGACCTTTGTCCACAAAGGAATACCTCTGCTTTTTAATATGCTGTCTAGGTTGGTCATGGATTTTCTTTTAAGGAGTAAGTGTCTTCTAATTTCATGGCTGCAGTCACCACCTGCAGTGATTTTGGAGCCCAAGAAAATAAAGTCTGTCATGGTTTCCATTGTTTCCCCATCTATTTGCCATCAAGTGATGGGACTGGATGCCATGATCTTCGTTTTCTGAATGTTGAGTATTAAGCCAGCTTTTTCACTTTCCTCTTTCACTTTCCTCAAGAGGCTCATTCATAAAGGTGGTTCAAGATGGCAGAGTAGAAGGACGTGTGCTCATCTTCTCCTGTGAGAACTCCAAAATTGCAACTTGCTGCTGAACAACCATTGACAGGTGAATGTTGGATCCCACCAAAAAAAGATGCCCCACATCCAAAGGCAAAGGAGAAGCCCTAGCAAGATGGTAGAAGGGGCAAAATCATGTTTAGAATCCAGCCCCATACCTACCAGAGATGCTTGAAGTGCTCAAATGTAACCTTGTGCACACCAGGGCCCAGAGATCCCACAGGGACTGAGCCAGACCTGCCTTCGAATGTTTGAATGTCTCATGCAGAGGCATGGGTCAGCAGTGGTCTGCCACAGGGACAGGGGCGCTGCAGCAGACCTGGGAAGCACAACATGTGGCATAAATCCTCTTGGAGGAGGTCACCATTAGCCCCACCATAGAACCACCAAGCAGACGACCCACAAACTGGAGAACAATTATACCAAAGAAGTTCTCGTACTGTTGCAAAAGTTCTAGGGCCCACAATAGGTTCCCCAACCTGGGTATCTGCCAAAGGGACTGAGAACCCCCAGGAAATTCGACTTTGAAGGCCCGTGGTATTTGACTACAGATCTTTTACAGAACTGGGAAAAGAGACTCTTGGAGGGCACAAACAAAGCCTTGTCCACACCAGGACCCAGGAGAAAGGAGCAGTGACCCCACAAGAGATTAAGCCAGACTTGCCTGTGAGGAATTTAAAGAATACACGTCTGAAAAGGGTAGGAGGGAAGTTTATTTAAAAGTTTAATCGAATAGGAAATGCAGACCGAGCCCTAATGTTCTTTGATGTGCTTCAAAGTTAGACTGTCAATCATAAAAGTGTTTGAAGATATCAAAATCAAGATCACCAATGTGGGTTTTGAAAAAGCAGCACTCCATGAAGTGGGGTGTTACCACTTATGGCCAAGAGTAATTGAACCTGAAGAAAGCACAGATTCAAGATATATATGGATACGGATAGCTGATCCGCTTTGCTGTACACCTGAGGCTAACAACATTGTAAATCAACCATACTCCAAGAAAAATTTTTAAAAAGACAGCAGTCAAATTTTGATAACTTTGTGATTTAAAAGAACAAACCAGAATGAAATGGAATGGATAAATGAAAGTCTTATTTCTGAGTCAAAACATTTAACATAGCACCTCCCTTTCCAAATAAAGAAGCTATATGGGCTTCCTTGGTGGTCCAGTGGTTAAGAATTCACCTTGCAGTGCAAGGGACACTGGTTTGATTCCTGGTCAGGGAAGATCGCATATGCTGCAGGGCAGCTAAGGCCCTGTGCCACAGCTACTGAAGCTCATACACCTAGAGACTGTGCTCTGCAGCAAGAGAAGCCGTTACAATAAGACTGCACACCGCCATAGAGAAAGCCCATGCACAATGACAGAGACCTAGAGCAGCCAAAAGTAAAATAAGATAAACAAATTAAAAAGAAGAAGAAGAGAGGCCCTTGGACTGCAAGGAGATCAAACCAGTCAATCCTAAAGGAAATCAGTCCGGAATATTTATTGGAAAGACTGATGCTGAAACTCCAATACTTTGCCACCTGATGTGAAGAACTGACTCACTAGAAAAGACCCTGATGATGGGAAGATTGACGGCAGGAGGAGAAGGGGATGACAGCAGATGAGATGGTTGGATGGCATCACCAACTCGGTGGACATGAGTTTGAGCAAGCTCTGGGATATGGTGATGGACAGGGAAGCGTGGCATGCTGCAGTCCATGGGGTCTCAAAGAGTCAGACACAAATGAGTGACTGAACTGAACTGAACTAATGGTGTTTCTTCTGACAGTGTTATTAAACTTAGGGGAGAAGATGTGTGCGTGTGCATATAAAATATTACGCTATGCTATGCTATGCTAAGTCACTTCAGTCGTGTACGACTCTGTGCGACCCCATAGACGGCAGCCCACCAGGCTCCCCCGTCCCTGGGATTCTCCAGGCAAGAACACTGGAGTAGGTTGCCATTTCCTTCTCCAATGCATGAAAGTGAAAAGTGAAAGTGAAGTCGCTCAGTCGTGTCCGACTCCTAGCAACCCCATGGACTGCAGCCTACCAGGCTCCTCCGTCCATGGGATTTTCCAGGCAAGAGTACTGGAGTGGGGTGCCATTGCCTTCTCCGATAAAATATTATACTACATTGTATATATTTACTCTATTATCTCTTACTGTGGTCTTCCTGGATAGCTCAGTGGATAAAGAATTTGCCTGCAATTCAGGAGATGCAGAAGATGCGAGTTTGATCCCTGGGTCAGGAAAATCCCTGGAGAAGGACATGCAACCCACTCCAGTATTCTTGCCTGAAAAATTCCATGGACAGAGGAGCCTAGCGGGCTACAGTCCAAAGGTATATTTATTAATTATATTATATTATCTCTTAATATGCATGTATATTTAATCTATATGTATATAGATCAAAAGATTTAAAACAAAAAATAGTAATTATATTTGGGTTACCAGTTATAGATGTTTTCAAATTTTTCTTTGTCTGTTTCATCTGAATTTTCTACATTATCCTCAATGACAATGCCCTATTTTAGCAATAAGAAAACTCACACAGAAGAATGCAAAAATATCTGAAGCCAAACCTAGGCAGTCCAAAGCCGTCTGTTTCTGGTTTCTATGCTAAACCCAACTTACACATTCAGAGAACACTATTCCTGTTATATGCATGCAGTAATGTTTCATCAGAATTGCATCTGGAGTCACATCCCTGGCCACTGGGCTGTCAGGGATGGAGATGGGTGCTTCTAAATTCTGGGGGACTGGCTACCTATTGAGCTGTAGGTGGTGCCTGCATTTTGTTACCCACGGTGACAGCTGCCAATGTGTGACTGAATGTGAAATGTCAAGTTCTCTGGCACCATTCCTGGAAGAATCTGTAATTTACTGGCTCCGTCATGTCACTCTCTGAAGTATTGCCTGGGAGACAGGCTATGACCTACCCAGGATCTTGGCAGAGTTTTCTTTGGGGTCCTTTGAAGGCCACTTTCCCATCAGGTTACTTTGGTGGGGACCTTCCCACTCATTTCTTCTGGCTTCGGATTTCTGCTGGGGAAGTGGAAGGGGTCTTTGGCACCTTCCTGTTTTGTGTTTTTTTAATGCCTGTATTTCTGGGTGAAATCCCATGAAGGCACAAAGTGTGGAGCGGGGGATGCTGTTCGCCCCATCCTATTTTAAACCATGATAAGGTGGCAGGAGCCTTTAACAATCAGGAAGGAAGAGACGCCTGGGGAGTGGCAGGAGTGAGCAGAGCTGACTCCAAAAAGGCTTTGGTATTTGCTGGAGGACTTACAGACAAGGTGACGGCCAGTCCCATTTTACTTTTTATTTTTTATTACCAATTCAGTCACCTGAGCTAACCTAAGGCAGAGTGTGGTTATTGTTTATTTTCATTGCTGTAAATAAAATGCATAATTAAATATCATTAATTAAAAACTGACACTGGACTGTCTGATTACATCTGATCAAACAAGTCCTCCGAAAACATGGGGAAAGCAGAAGATCCTTCCATAGGTGAATATCACAGACTTCTCATTGAGGGGGTGTGTTCATATCCAGTGCCTGACAGGCTGCCTGCAAACCACTGGAGCTGGGACAACTCCTTGGTCCCCATACCTGTGTGTTCTGGGGGCGGGGGAGTGCAGATAGGAAACCCATATGCTGCAGACAGTCACCTCCCAAGCAAAGAATCACCCTTCTCAGATATGAATGACTGGTCAGCTTGATCAAACAACTGAATGGAAGACCGAGGTGGGAGTGGAGTGTTATGAGTCTAGAGTCTAAACATAGGTTGTCACACACCAGTCTGAATGGGTGTGCTTGATGTGAATTAGTGTATTTCCATTTTGAATAACTGATTTAACCCAAATCATGCAGACACACCTTATTATTTAATAGACTCTGAAGCATCTTCAGCCCTGATCTTAAATGCTATATTCCAATTTCTTTGGGATGTGTTCTCTTGGGTGCTCCTTCAACACTTGAGTCGACATGTCATGACCAAACTCATTGGCTGCTGACCTCGTTGATAAGAGGAGTAAACAGCAAATTCACAGAGCAGCCAGGATGCTCATGGGACCTTCTGCAGTCTTGCCTTTAGTTTATCTCCTCTCCAATTGGCCCTCCATACTACAACAGAGATGGTGTTCTAAATATGGGCTGGCATATACCACCCTCTTCCTTGGAAGAGCTTACTGACTCTCCGCTGGTTGTAGGATAAGTCCCACGGATTTTAATATGTCCTTCTAGGACTTTCTTGATCCCCCAGCCTGGTAATGTTTGAGTCCTGAGGTTACCGAATCCCTCCGCAGACCTGACACAGTTGTAATAGAAGTCACCATGAAGGAGCTACACTACTTGAGTTTGAGGGACCCACCCAGCCAAAGACATGGATGAGAGGAAGTGCATTTCCCTGTCCGCTCCTCATCTTGTTCTCTCTGGGCTCAGCTCCCATTCACAGTCTGTATTTGTTTGGTCCCAGCCCAGGCATCACCTGCAGGAGGACCATTCTCTGCTGCCGGTGTCCTCTTGTTTAGTTCCCTAGTGACACTGAGCATCTGGAGGATAAAGACCAGTACTTTTGCATCTTGTCATTATCCAGCATGCACATCCTGGAGACTCAAGAAATGTTTGTGAACTTATTACAAAACTGAAGCAATTATTCAGGCAACGTAAGCTGGAAAAGGTTCTACTTCTCAAGCACGTTGCCAGTCGAGGCTGTATTCTGAAATGAAGGTCCTGGATCCTTGCCTCCCTTCTCTCACTTGCTCACCTGGGTGCAAACAGGATGCTGTAAACCCCAAGTGTTTGGAGAAACTTGAAGCTGTCAGTCTGTGGCTCCGTCAATCACATGCCTTTTGAAAAGGCTCAAACTCATTAGGAGGGTAAAAAAGCCTTTAAGAAAATGTTGTCAGAAAGAATCAATCAGTTTAAACATTTAAAAGTAAAATGTGCGCCAGTCTCTACGGTGGGGCTCTCATAATGCAGGGTGTTCCCTCCTGGTCATGTGCCTGTGGCCCAGCTGCTCCTGGGGAGGAGGGGGAGAAGGGGGAGAAGGCGGGGAGGGAGGAAAAAGGGGGGTTGGGGGAGATGCTGAGGTTTTATGAGGATGGACTGTGTCGCTCCAGCTGCTGCATGCCTCACATTCCTAGGAAGGAATGACAGTGGTTCAGGTCCTTCGTGGGTCATGGTGCAAAATGATCATGTGGTCCTCATTTCTGGCTGGCATGGGGTTTCTTCTGTTGATTCCTCTTTGAAAGAAGGAAGAAAGGGAGAAAGGAAAAATGAATGGCAAGCAGGAAGGACAGGAGGGATTTTCATTATTTGCATTTTGATGACATCGTGGGCCTTTTTGAACTTGATTTTCAGCATGGACTTCCAGGCTAGTTACTGTTATCTTCATATTTGCTCTTCAGAGACATTATATAACTTGCTAACAACATGCAGCTAGGCTCAAAGCATCCTCAGAGCCCACTCTGACTTACTTTATTACATTTTTTAAAGGGGCAAAAAGGAAGAAACAAAGATCCTCAAATCAAAGTGGAAACACTCTCTTTAGCATGGGGTATCTTTCAGATATAAGGGGGCAGAACAGATCAGTCCTAAAAGCAAGTTTAGGGTAGGAAGGTGAGGGTGTAACCAGAGGAGAAGATGGACTGAGAGCGGGTAGATGGGGTGTGATGGCTATGGATTTGGCTAGTGGTCTTCTCACCCAGGTCAGTGGTTAAGAAATCTCTAGAACAGCCCTTCTTGGGTGAAAGTTAATAAATCCAAGACCAAATTATAGTTTGAGGTAAAAGGACAATTTCTTGAAACTTCAGAATAAAACCCAACCAATGGAGTGAAAAGATATTAAGTGGTTTCTTCTTATATCGGTCTCATGGGATCTCAAATCCTGACAGGTTAGCTAACCAGACAGCTGCCCGCCTGGGGAGATTTCAAGGGCCTTTGAGAGTATCCTGTTCTGTTTCCCTAGCCTAGAGGGCTCTCCTAAATACTGCCCCTGCCAACCTGAAGTTAAACCACTGGAATTGACTTCGGCCTCAGAGTTTCACTTCTGCAGACCCCCTCAGTAACCAATCACCCACAAGTGTCAGTGAGTTTCTCAAAGTAGGAGAGGAGGCTTCAAGAGGAGAGAAAAGAGAAGGAGAAGTCCGTGACATCATGGGCTCCAGAAGTGGGGACTGGGAGAACCAAAAACTGACCTGCATCCTCCTCTCTTTTCTTAATTAAACAAATAAAATAAAATTATGTTCTTTACAGCTTATCATGAGACAATCCAATTTAGTTCCTAGGCAAGTTGTTTCCAGGGACTGACATATAGGAAAATTGTTCTATACAGAGTAACAAGGAAGCCCCAGACAAGTCCTCCTCTCCCATCAGGCTGCTTCCCTTGGGAATGGCACCTGTCCTCCAACTCTGCTGAGGTGTCCAAGAGATTCTAACTAAGCCTGCACAGCTGCTTGTTGCCTCTCTTTTGATCTCATGGGGATGTGACACAATGTCTGTTTTCTTTTGAGGGGAGGAGCAAGGACAACCAAATACCTATAATATTTAAATTTAAAACTGAAGTGAATTAAAATTATTTAAATCATTTACTCTTTTACTTTATTGGTTGAAAAATGTTCATAATAGCTAGAAATCTCATTGATTATTTCATGTGTCAATGCACATGTAGATGCGTGCGTGCACACACACACACACACACACACACACACACACACACAGACTATACAGTACCTGGTCCTTTGCTAAGCAATCTGGAGGCTCAGAACTGAAAAGAAACTTACAGTTATATAAACATCCTTCAAACCCCGTGTAAAGAAAGGGATTCCTGACAATTAGCCACCAAGTGTCTGCTTAATCACTTCTTGTAACGAAGAACGTATTACTTCCAGAGATGGCTCATTTCCTGTTTAGACCGCTGACAGTTAAATTTTGACTTCACATAAAGATGAACTTTCTGTTTGCCTAGAACATTCCTGAATTCTTTGGACATCCCGGTTACTGAGCTTAGCCCTCCACAATATTATCTCTTTCAATTATAGCAACAGGCCTGTGAGGCAGGGGTTATTTTACAGAGGAGGAAACTGGGGCTCGGAGACAACTTGCTGAAGATCACACAGACGTTAAGCGACTTGGAGATCTGACCCTAGGTCTTGATCCCTGGATTCTTACTCCTGATCCTTGATCTTGAGCCTGTATCCATTTATCGGTCCTCCTTATGGAGTAAAACTAATTCCTCTCTCCATGTGTATTAGTCAGGCTTCTCCAGAGAAATAGAACATGTATATACATATACATTTACAATAGAAATATACATGTACATATACATGGGCTTCCCAGGTGGCTCTACTGGTAAAGAACCTGCCTGCCAATTCAGGAGACATAAGAGGCACAGGTTCAATCCTTGGTTCAGGGAGATCCCCTGGAGGAGGGAATGGTCTACCCACTCCAGTATTCTTGCCTGGAGAATCCCCTGGACATAGCAGCCTAGCAGGCTCCAGTCTACAGGGTCTCACAGAGTCAGACATGACTGAAGTGACTTAACACGCATGCATGCATATATGAACACACATATACTGCTACACACAGACCAATACACACCCACACACGTATACACAAAGAGATTTATTCTAGGAATTGGCTCAGATGGTTATGAAGACCAAGAAGTCCCCTGGTCTGCCATCTGTAACCTTGAGAGGCAGGAAAGCCAGATGTAATTCATTTCTAGTCTGAAGGCTAAGAATTAGGGGACCAATGGTGTAAGTCTTTGTCTGAGACTAAAAGCCTGAGAGATGGGTATCCATGTCCTAGACCAGAAGAAGGATGTCTCAGCTGCAGCAAAGGGAGCAGACTGGCTCTTTCTCCGCCTTTTTTGTTTTTCTGAACCCTCAGTGATTTGGATGATACCTACCCATACTGTTGAGGGTGATCTTTTTCCCTCTCTGCTGTTTCAAATGCTAATCTCTTCTAAAGTCATCCTCACAAGCACACCCAGAAATAATATTTGACCACTTTTCTAGGCAACCCTTAGCCCAGAAGCACATAAAAATTGATCATCACACCATGGCAGCCCCATAGGAAGAAGTGGTCAGCTCTCCCATTCCATCACCCGCCTAGCCTTCCCAAAGCCTCATCTTTTCCAAGCTAAAGATCTCGTTTCAGAAACTCAGTCACTCTTTCTTAAACACAAGGTAGGTGACCTTCCGTGAACATCATGGTTTGTATAAACAAATACCACTTGTGCACTTCGCATGGTGGTTACCTCCTATCTACACTACCATACAGAAGTAGCAGGAACCTTCCCCGAGCGGCAGTTCTCAACCACACCCTGCCAGGCCTGTGGCATGGCCTTCAGCACAGAGACTTCATCGATCAAATATCCTCCCATGTCCATGCTGTCTTGACAACTGGACTCCGAGGTCCTTAAGGGAGGATTTATCCATCTTTGTTCTAGCAACATCTACTATGGCTAAGGTACACAGCTAAAGCTCAACAATTCTTTGTTGAATGAATAAATGATTCATTCAATTAGGATGAAAATTATGTAACTGATATGAAAGGAGGGCCATTCCGACAACTGAAATTATTTCCTCTTTGTGGTTCAGTCACTCAGTCGTGTCCAACTCTTCGTGACTCCATTAACTAGCATGTCAAGTTTCCCTGTCCTTCATTATCTCTCAGAGCTTACTCAAACTCATGTCCATGTAGTCAATGATGCCATCCATCCATCTCATCCTTTGTCTCCCCTTTCTCCTCCTGCCCTCAATCTTCCCCAGCATCAGGGTCTTTTCCAATGAGTCGGCTCTTCCCATCAGGTGGCCAAAGTATTGGAGATTCAGTTTAAGCATCATTGTTTCCAATGAATATTCAGGGTTGATTTCCTTTAGGATTGACTAGTTTGATCTCCTTGCTATCCAAGGGGCTCTCAAGTGTCTTCTCCAGCACCACAACTCAAAAGCATCAATTCTTCAGTGCTCAGCCTTCTTTATGGTCCAACTCTCACATCCATACATAACTACTGAAAAAACCATAGCTTTGACTATAGGAACCGTTGTCAGCAAAGTGATGTCTCTCCTTTATATTTCCTCTTAGGGAAAATATAAAGGGTTGGAGATATAATTATTGACCAATTATAGAGATTATCTAGTTTCTATCATTTGTTGGAAACTATCTTTTAGTTCTTATTAATGAGGCAGTAAATGGGACCACAGTAAATGGTCCAAAATATTTTCTTTTCTTTTTTTTTTGTTCTTAATATCTGATCTGAATCAGTTGCCAGAATTGGAAATAAGAAAGTAAAATTTGAATTTCCAAATTCTTTGCAAAAGCCAGAAGACTTGGTTAACCATTTCTTCATGGCAAAGTTTGGCCAGAGCGGAATAGAAGCTACAGCTTTAGAAGGGGGCCCACCTGCCCTCCCTCCCAACTACACTCTGTGTAGTTCCCATCTGTTCCTGGAGGGGTCTGCACTGTGGCCATTCTCTTAACACTGAGCAAAAGTGAGACAAGCTCCTTCATTCATTTTGGGTCATGGATTCTTATAGGAAGCTCCAGCTCTAAAACCCCTCCATTCTGTGTCTTGTCCTTAGGGTGCCTGGGAGTCACCAGCAGCAGAGGCCAGTGACATGGAAGTTAGTAAAACCTTGTTAACTAAACCTCACTTATCAGATCCATTCTTGAATGTTTACTTTTAGGCAAGTTTTACTGGTAAACACATCATAGCACAACAAATTCAATTTTGTTTTGAGAACTGTTGAGACTTTTTCAAGGCTAGACCCAAGCGTGAAGCAAATTCCTACAACAAGGAAAGTGCCATGTGTATAATGAAATCTTCTAAGTTTCCCCATGCCTCCGACCCTCACACACAAAGCTCCGCCAGGACCCATTTTTGCTACTGCAGAGATCCCTGAGCAGCCTCTAGGTGTGTTGGCAGGCTATGGCTATACCCCCATAGTGTGGCCTTACTGTGAGACTCTGAAGTCCAGGAGGCAGTGGACCCAGCACCATCTCTGCAGGTAGAGATGCCTTCCTGAGGCTCAGCTCTGGAGAAAAGCAGGCACTCTGCGGGGCTCTTACCATGGCCTGTGGTTCACAGACACCATATACATCAGATGGCCAAGCCCACCGGTGTTTTGCTTGATGCTGCTGGGCTGCTTGCAACACCATGTCTTTGAGCTTCCTTCCCCCCTTTGTTGAGCAGAGGGGGTAAGTCAGGGAAAGCTTTTATGGGGCGGCTGCATTTCCAAATGTTCCTCTGTGATTGACAGCTCTGCCTTTAGCTTCCCATTATGGCACCTGCAGATAATGAGATATCTTGAAACTGGAATTTCCAGCGCCTGAGCCTGCCAGGAATATTATCATCAGTGTTCTAGCCAGCCATTCCTGCTGCACACATGACCTCTACAAATTTGAAATGTCAAAACACAGCCAGGAGCTGAAACCAAGGCCACTCTAGTCCAAGTGGCTATTGGCTCTTGACTGTCCAGGAAGGAGTCCTTTATCTCGGGAGAATTATGGATTACCAGAAAATAGTGATCTTTTCATTAACCTATATGTATTTAGAATGTAGATAATGTCCGTCTTTCATCATTCTCATAGCCTGTGTGTAGGGAGACAAGAGGGCGGGAGGCCTCAGCATTTCCCCAGTGAATCTGGATCTGTTTGGAGGCTAAACCAGGCCATCAAACCTCATTGTCCTTAGTGGTGATTACGGGCCATAATGCTGTAGATAATATAACTTTTTAGATCTTTTTTTAAATTAATTTTCATTGGAGTACAGTTGATACAATGGTGTGTTAGTTTCTGCCATTCAGCAAAGTGAATCAGTTATACACATAGATATATCCGCTCTTTTTAAGATTCTTTTCCCACACATGTCATTACAGAATATTGCGTAGAGTTTCCAGTGCTATACAGTTAAAACTACTTATCCCCTATTATATTATCCTAGAGGCTAAAAGTGGAGGCACTTGATTTTAAATTGGAATTTTGATATTTTATGAGTCTATTTTCTTCTGTCTCCCCTCCACTTCTGCTGTGAACTTATAGCTCTCAGCCCTGGGTGTTTGGAACTCAGCTCTTTGCCCCTGAACTGTTGGTCTGCACACTCACCATGTCAGGCGACATAGGATATTGTCAAGGGGATATTGTCAATAGGATATTGTCAAGGAGATCTGCAGTGGACAGTGGAAAACACTGGGCTGAGAGTGACATCATGATGAACATAGAAACATCACTTACAGATGGATCTGCACAAACAAGGACCCGGAGGCACACAGCACATTCAGGGGCCAGCAAGTGCTGTGCTGGGCCTGCCTCATAGTGTCTGAACACAATAGCCAGCTTGGCTAGGGAGGCTTGGACCACAGCCAGAAGGGCTAGAGCTTTCCCCAAAGCTGGTAGTGCCAGTTCTTCCTACGCTTCTCCTCCTCCCTCCTTCTCATTATGTTGGTGACCCAGTCCTTCCCTACCCTCAGTTCACCTGAGTTCTAAGGACAGACACACAAGTCAGTGCTGGCCACTTAAAAACATTTCTGAGATATACTTGACATAGGATATTGCATTAGTTTCAGGCATCCAACGTAATGCTTTGATATTTGTATACATTGAAAATGTCACCAGGGCAAGTCTAGTTAACGGCCACGTTGGAGAGTGCTCCATCCCCTACTCATAGTGGTGGGTTCAGGATGGACCATTAATCTAATTGGGCCAATGGGAATTAGCCTTGTGATTCTGGTTGATGCTTTCAGGAATGAGGTATGCTGTTTCCACTAGGATTTCTAGGCAGATTAAATAGAAGCTGTTGGTCATATCAGCACTGCTTGTAGACAGCCTGCCTATGAATGACATCAGCACAGGGGTACAAAGATCCAAGAGTTGGATAAAGGGTTTTAATGACATGATTGGGCACCTGCCTTCAGGCATGCTTGTAGCTGGAGCCCCCACTCCTAGATATTACACTGGCAGGGATATGTTTTTATTTATTTGTCAGTTCAAACAAGTTTGAATTGAAATTCTGTCTCTTGAAGCCTCAGAGAAGCATGACTTATATAATGGCAAACACTGGCATGACTAATAATTCTGTTCTTATCTTGGAGATTTTGATGGTGACCCACTGGTTACTCCATCAGATAAAATGATATTGGGATGAAGTTCTGTTCAAAGAGGTGAAGGCTACACCTGCACATCTTTCCAGCCTAACCACCTCTCCTCTTGCATGGTCACTCTCTAAGTCCCCATGCACCAACTGACAAGAGTAAAGACACATTCCTAGGCCCCACAGTGTGGATCTACCCCTGTTCACCAGAGAAAGCCCCCCAGGAGATCAAAGCCAAGGACTGCCAAAGCAGAAAACCAGACCAAGTGCTCCAGGTGAGGCCACTTGATCGAAGAGATCAGAATTCCACTAGTGCTCCAGGCCCCATGGACACATCAGCATGGGATGACCTAGAAGATGGAGCCTCCCTGGGGAGGAGATCCACTCCAGGGGACCCTGGCCTGGGGGCCCACGTCCTATTCCATCCTGGAGGGTTTGTGTCTACTGGGAGGAAGCAGAAATGGCTGAGGGTCTGCAAGCAGGAGGCATATTTGGCCCAGAGGGGTTCTTTCTTGTCAGGCCAAGGAGGTTTGGAGTAGGTCAGAGAGGATTTACCATGCTCCCTCCCCCAACCTTATACCAATAGTCAAATGCATCGTGAATATGATGGTCAGCAGCCACAAAAGACTGGAGAGTTTTATCCTGTGCTCCAAAACCCAAAGTCTTTCCTCACATTGAGAGCCCTAGACACAGACAGATAGATAGACATACACAGACACACGGGCACACACAGGTGCACACACACAGGTACATGCAGATACACAGGAACAAACACACATACACACACAGACACACAGATATACAGACACACACTGAGACACACTGAGACACACACAGAGGTACACAGATACACAGATACAAAGACACACACGTAGATAAACAGACAAACACACACACTAACACACATAGACACAAATGCACACACAAACACATACACAGAAACACACACACACAGACACATGGATACACAGACACACACACAGACACACAGATACACAGACATACCCACACATACACAAACACACAGACACACAGACACAGGCACACAGACAGATACACGTACACATAGATACACAAGCACATAGACAAAGATACACATAGATACACCTACAGACACATAGATACAGAGATACACAGACAGACACACACACACACAGACCAGACACATATACACACAAGATACACAGACACAGTCACACAGACACACGGACACAAACACACAGGCACAGTGACACAAACACACAGACACACACATACACACTACTTTTTAAAGACACAAAAGGGATCAGGACAAATTCATTCAATTCAGCTACCCCACTGGGTCAAGCGATCCTAACCACACATGTATCCCCACTGAGTAACTGATGTTATCCCAGGGTCCTCAGAAAGCTTTTTTCTTTTCATTTTTTCCCTTCCTCTCAGTGGTGTTTAAGCACAAACAGAAACTTATGGTAACTGAAACAGGCCTCACGTGGTAAAATTAGAAGTATCTCAGGAAAAGTACATTAATAGACTCATAAACAAAACAAATCATTCGCCATCCACTGCTCTGCCCCCGTTCAAAGATCTGCTGGGTTTCGGGCTGTCCACGGCAGGCAGGGAAGCCTGCGAGCCCGGTCCCCAGAGCCCATGAACAGAGTGGCAGCAGAGGCTGGTGGCCGGCGGGGCCGAGCAGCCAGCAGCAGGGCCGGGCAGAGAAAATGGCCGCCCCGTCAGCAGGCCCTCGCGTGTGGCCCTGTCAGGAAGGAGCCACGCTCCGGCCGGCCTGGCTGGCTCCCGCTAAGAGCTAATGCCGTGGTGGCGGTGGGGGACAGGAGATGAGAGACAGAACAGGGCAGCTGCAAATGAAAATCACCCTGGGGAAGGTTACAACTAGATAAAGTTTTCGACAATAAGATTCCAGAGACTGCTGACGGGAGCAAAGCTCAATATTTTAGTCTCAGTACAAATTTGCTTCAATCTTATACAACTCCCATGCAGCATTGCCCACAGCTGCATGCTGTAAACAACAAACAAATCTATTTCCATCAGCCCTGCTGATGCCAGGAGAAAAGTGCCTGAGCATAAGACATGCACAGATGCAAACCCTCACCTGAGCCTGGCGCTGCCCTCCATTTGGCCTCTCTAACTTAATATCGTTGTTACAAAGCTATTGGTCTCCTGGTAGCGAGCTGGCTCAACGCAGCGCCTCTTCTTCCAGCTAATCTGACAACTCCGATCCAAGAAGCATCAAGGGCCCAATTAAGAAGACACATCTTATCAAGGAGCTTATTTTGCATAACAGAATACAAATGACGAATAAAAATTTAATGTTTAATAACTTAGTACAAAGAGGGCTGTTGATATAGAATGCCTGGAATTTTTATGGAGGCTGTCAGACTTGTGATAAAACTGTTATATAGGAACACTTGGCAAAAAACAGCGTAGAATTTTTCAGTAATGGTGTGTGCATGATATTGCATTAATTCTTGATAGGGAACTAACTGTAAGCCTGGGAATCAGCCAGTTTGAGTTGCAGTTTAAGATGGTGTGTGTGTGTGTGTGTGTGTGTGTGCATGGGTGTGTATGTGTGTGCATGCATGTGTGTGTGCATGCATGTGCGTGCATGTGTGCTCCATTCAGAAGGCTTTGAGGGTGCGGCTAAACATGCTGCATGTTTCTATCGAAGGGGATCTAAGTGCATTTTAATGAAGATTTTGCTGAGAAGATGCTCAGTCTTTCATAAAGCATTTGGGTGTGTTTTCCCAGAAACAACAGGAAATGACTGAGGTTGTTTTCTGTGTTGACCACTTAGTGGAAAGGGAGGCCCGGTGCAAAAGGTCTGGCAGGATCGCCTGGTGCCCTGCTCTGGAGCACAGGAGTTTCTTCTTTACCTGTAAGTGAGGGTGAGCAAGTGACACAGGAGGCTGGGATGCAGGAGGATGCAGGGAAATACAAACCATGTTGTTTTCCAGACTCCAATATTTAATCCCAGGCAATAGCTAATACAATACATGAGCCTGAGCCTGAAATATTACTTAACTCTCTACAGAATTTCCCCATTGCTTTGGCCAAGAGGGAATCTTTCAAAGGTACATTCATTCAAATACTTATTGAGAGCCTAAACTTGGCTGGGCTTTGGGAGGAAAGCTACAGCTCTAAGAGGCAGCTCTGGAGAGCAGGTAGGACCACAGGATTGACTCTTGGCTCTGTCGTATGCTGCCTGCAAGACACCAGACAAGTTACTGAAACTTCATTGCTGTGAACCAGGCTATGAATGGGACTACCTGCCTGACAGAGTGATAGCCTACCTGGGCATTTAGTGTGGAATCAGGAGCACAGCAAACTCTCCATACACATCAGCTTCCCTTCATACCGTCAACACATTTCAGATCAATTGCATCTCCCTCCCAAGCCTGGGCCCACAGGAGCCCTGGTGTCCCCAGTCTGAATGGCTTTAGACTGAGCTAGGAAAAACCCTTTTGACATTATGACTGTGACTCCACAAAATTCCAATGTCCATCAAGAGAAATGGAGCCGTCATCTACTAGTAATGCTTTATTTTTAAAAGTGTCCATTAACCAGGGTTACACTCAAGCTGAATCAGAGTGGAACTCTTTCAGAAGTACATATCACATCTAGATGAACGCAAGATGAATTTTGTACTCATCCTGTCCTATTGCATTAGTGCTATTATATGAGATGTTAAATGAATTTCTAATGATTGGACACTCCAAGGAAAATGTGACCCCTTTAGAGCAGTCATCAAACTCGATAGGCAGATTGGAAATTGTGGGTTGAGGGGCTTGTCCCTATGACAAGAAAGCCAAAACAGAACAAAACGCTACCCTGAGTGTTATTGTGTGGGCTATTGAAAAACATAATTTACTTGATGAGGCTAATATTCAAATGCAAACTTATATTAGAATTAACACTATAGGAGGGGCTTTTACATGGAGGATTTGTTACAGAAATAAAATCTATCGGTAACACTTTCATTGTTCCATCATTATGAACTCATTTGGTATTCACTGTAATAGCACTGATCATAATGAATTTGTTTGATATTCATGTGGCTCTCCCACACATTAACAGAGTTTCTGTTATAATTCACCATCCAATGAGCATTAGTTAATGCAGACTTTGGACCAGTACAGTTGTGCCATCCCATTCTAGAGTCGCCTGGAGCTGTGTTGGAGTTAAGGGACATGTTGATACCGCATGGTCCTTCTCGTTCCTCCTGGTTCTCCTGCCAGCCCTCAAGCTGGAGACCTTTCTGGATCCCAAACTGGACATAAATGAGAATGGTCACAATTCAGTGTTTGGAGCCCAGAGAAGTCAAACTTTTGCCTCTTGATACCACTAGCTCAGCCCTGGCAGATGTTGACATTAGAATCATGTTTCAGTAAGAAACCTGGCCCCCAGGAAGGTAAAACAAAATGCTGCTCATACCAGGACACATAAGCCTCTCTACTCTCCA
Organism: Bos mutus; assembly: GCF_027580195.1. Classification (NCBI taxonomy): domain Eukaryota; kingdom Metazoa; phylum Chordata; class Mammalia; order Artiodactyla; family Bovidae; genus Bos; species Bos mutus. The sequence continues at coordinate 20,954,296 of NC_091634.1, read as the reverse complement.
AAATAATTTTCTACAAGAGATTTCAGTGCTCTGCCTTGGTGACTGTGCAAATGTTTGTCCTGCCTTAGTGCCCCCGGCCAGGAATGGAGCCAGTTTCTCAGCAGCCCTCACTCACCAGGCATCAAATAGTCCCGACCATCCTACAGAAAAGAAAATCCTACCCATCCTGGCCCAGTTACTTCATCACTCGTCAGGGCACTGGGTGAGGACTCTCTATTAAGCTCTCTGGTAATTAAACTTGTAAAATGTCCCTACGATGCTCCCTAGCTTTGGAGTAATGGATTTACCTGAGATGGCTGCCCAGGAGGGAATTGTCCTGTGATAGGCAAAGAATTGTTCCAGCCATTACCATGACTCTTTCTGTTTCAATTACCCAAATATTTAATACTTATCCAGTGGTTCCCGAAAACTCATAAGCCAGCATCATTTTTCTTCAGAGCAGATGCGACCCTGCTTATCCTGAAAAGGGCCTCTGTTTAATCTCTCGGCACTTAGAGAACTCTGACCTCCAGACTGACGACATGACACCTAAACCCACACACCTTATATCTTCAGTGTCTCTGGCAAAGACAAGTCCTTTAACCTCAGGCCTGAGGAGAGAGAACAAAGAAGCAGGCACGCTTGTGCCTTTAAGGAGTGCGTGGGAGGTTGGTAACAGAAACAGGCATGTCTGCCACCCCGTGTGGCTGTCCCCCACGCCGTCTTCCCAGACGGAGGGCAGCACTCGGGACCATCTCTCCCCCTTACTCACTGGGAGTCTTCGGACAAGTTACTTGCCCAAAAGCCATCCATTAGCTCAGTGCTCATAAAAACAAATTGTTCCATCTGCAAAATGGAGATACTGAGCTGGCTGCAAAGATGAAGTAACACAACTCATCACAGCTCCCAACACAAAGACTGAGCTGGAACAATATTAGAATTCAGGAGCATCTTATCAAGCTGTGTGTTAGTGTCTCCGCTGGGAACAGTGGTTCCTGCACCGTTCCGCCCACATTAGTCAAGTTTCTACATCCTCTTTCATCCTCTCTGCAACATGGAGTTTCTTTTTCTTCCAAGTCCTCCTCCCAGGCCCTGATTTCTCCAGTATCTGTGGGTAGAAAGGGGGTGGTGCTTAGGTAGATGTTTAGGTAGACCTTCCCTCAATAGCTTGGGCACAGGAGTCTGGCTTCCATGAGTCTTATTCTCTTATTATCATTGTCATTTTGCTCTCTGACATAGCAAAGTGTATCCCATGTTAAGCAACAAATAATTCAGCCATTAAGCTATAATAGAAACAGATAACTTTGAGCATTTTAAACATTAGACCAAGAGAGTCTGGAATGTTACATTGCCTGGTGCTGAAACTGTCCTCAGAGAGATGCATCTCCAAGTTGTAGGTGTGCCCAGCTCCAAACACAGCTTCCTCCTTGACAAAAAGGGAAAAGATGTCTTGGAGGTTAAGGCTGACTGGCTTCTCCAGGTGAGCTGACCTTGTCTATGGATGAATTAGGGTCGGTGCCAGAGGCCGTGAGCTGGCCTGCCCTCTTTTTGTGGTTTCCTGCCAGACCTTAGAGTTATTTAGCATAGTTTTGGGTAAGATCAATACTCATTGAGCCCAATATAAATATGATCCCCAATGTGCCAAGAAGCAGCCCAGGGGCTGTGCCCCAAAAATTAGCCAACAAGTCGCTCTTGTGAGCTGCTTGTAACCTCACCTTGAATAAGTGAACTGTGGTTTGATTCATATCCTTCAAGTGCACACATTTTTTTTTTTTTTTTGGGAGAGACACCAAGTTGAGAGAATTCCTCTCTGGAATTGAAGAAATAATGAATGTGGACCTCACCAGCCCCTGGCCTTTTCGTAGTTCATAATGAAAACGAATGTTCATTTTTCCTTTAAAACTGTCTCGAGCTAAATGATACTGACGCTTTCAATTTTTAACATCATAATCAATAAAGGCTGCTTATGCACACTTTGCAAAACCATCAGTTTAGAAGTTTGAAAAAAAAATCTGCATATGGCTGCAGCTTGCTGGCTGGAACGCTCTCGCACTAAATCTTCTGAGTTAAAGTTTTACTGGTGTGTTATGAGTAAAAATGCCTTGTCAGCCATCTGCCAGTTTTTCTCCTAACATCCATATTTCCAACCCTTGCTAAACATTGGGAGCATGCGGCCACAAGAGGCCACCTCTACAATTAAACAGCCAAGTGCGGCAGCAAGAAGCAAGGGCATGTCACAGGAGAACTGTCTAGTATTAATTTTAAAAGTCCATAAAGACTAGCTCTGACCTATCCAGGATGATAGACTGGCAGCTAAATGGATTAGAAACTGTTAACCCCAGGAGACAAAACAGGAGGAAAATAAAAGCAGAAAAGAAGAAAAAGAAAAAGAGAAAACACACACAGCAACAAACAATGCACCAGTGTCAAAAGCTCCAATAAATGCTAATCATGGCTGATTAATCAGTCTCTAATTCCACTGATCCAAAAAGGTTACCGAGTCAATTGTGTAAAATTAGCTCCTTCTCATGTGTCCCTCTGCATTTGGAGTCTCTATCTGTTCATTTGCATCTTTTGCCAATGTTTACGAAGAGTTCAGTTCATTAGCTCTTGAGCATGAAGTCAGAAATTGGAGGGGACTCTGCATTTTCTCACTGAGAGTGTACTTAAAACAAATAGCATTGCTTCCTCAAACATTTATAGATTAAACTAAATGGCATTAATTACTTTAAATCTCCTATTTGTGAGGAGAAAGAAGAGGAAAAGAAAAAAAAATCCTCTTTCTGAATATCCACAGTTGCCTGCAGAATTGCTTCATTCTCGTCTCCTGTCTTGTATAGATGGGGGCAAAATGTTTAATCATGGAATTAACAGGAAGCGGATTGCACAGGGAGGTAACGAGCCTTGCTGCAAGGAGGCTCACTAACTTTTTATAGAGCAGCATTTTGCAAAGCACAGAAGCAGAAGGTTGCTTTTGAAAGTCCTTATTAAAAAGAGATCCCTGCCACATATGTAGGAGCTGTCTTGGGAGATACCTGTTTTACTTGTGTTGGAAAATCTCAAAATCTGCCAAGACAGGTGGAGGGGGCAAGGCTGGGCAGGCCCAGGAAGTCTGCCCCAGGCTTGTAGGGAAGGTGGGCACTGACGGATGGGGTGATGGGAAGCTCCATCTTGTTTTCCAAAAATCCCTCCTCGAGGTGTGTTTCAGACGAGGGAAATGTGCTCAGAGAAGGAGACGGAGAGCAAAACAAACAAGCAGGTGAGTGTGGAAGCCTGGGAGTCAGCTTGGGAGAAGCCACACACCTCCTTCGGAAATGTGTCGCATCCTTGGTCCTTGGAAAGGACAGGTGCAATGCCTCCTGTTCAGACATAACTTACACCGCAAATGTCTCTGGGAGAAGTGGGGATGGGCCAGGAGGAGCTCTCCTGAGAGTTGGTTGACCTGGGTGAAACTATCCAGTGTGCAGAGCCAAAGAGATCTGAGACAACATCCTGCCGCTGAACAAACCCAGGGTGTCTGCTTGGGGCACTAGCATCCACTCCTGATCCCCAAGTGCCCTCCCCACCTCTAGCTGAAGCAAATTCATTTCTTCTGTCTGTGAGCTTCTACTTGTATATATTTTCCTACACAATTTTTAGCTGAAATGTCCTTCATCCCACCCCCTGCAGACATCTCCCTTCCTCACATTTCTACATGGATTTGGTATGAAGGGCTGGAACCCACCGGAAGCCTCCCTCGACCCCTCAGGCTGTATTCCCATCCCTCTTTCCTGTGTGACCCTTAGCAAGCCACCAAACACTGTTTCCTAATGATGATTTTTATGTCTATCTCCTGCTCCGAATCTGAATCTTTTAAGGACAGGATAGACCATCTGCATCTTGTCATCCCCCAGATCAAGTACGGCACTGGATCAAATAGTGCTCAGTAGGTTCAGTGGTAAAGAACCCGCCTGCCAATGCAGGAGACACAGGTTCAATCCCTGGGTCGGGAAGATCCCCTGGAGGAGGAAATGGCAACCCCTTCCAATATTCTCGCCTGGAAAATCCCATGGACAGAGGAGCCTGGTGGGCTACAGTCCAGAGTCACAAAGAGTCAGACATGACACGATGGAGCGACTGAGCGCATACAAACATTTGTTGAATGAATAAATGAGTGAGTCTTGGCAATATGCTGTGCAGACAGCAGAGGTTTTTCTTTCCAGTTCTTACATACCATTATTCAGAACTGGGTCCCTGATGCCTCCGGTCCCAGGAATTAGGTTTGCAGAGTGTGGAGTCTGTTATAAAGTGTACATATTAATCAAGGCTATGATGAGGTTATTAAAGGGAATGTGTTGCAGGACTTGGATTTGGGGACTAATGTAATGGGAAGTTACTTCTTACCTTCATCTTCTTTTATTTCTCTGTCAGTGGAATACTAGTATCTTGAGGGCAGGTGTATCTTTTTATCATCTTGAGCATAATATCTGGCACAAGTCTGACTCATAGTCAATGCCTACTACACGTTTGCAAATGAATCAGTGGGTGGGCTTGGGGCCTAAGCCCTGGAGCCCCAGTCTTGTGTTACGACAGATCAAGGGGCCAGAGAGTGCCCTCCAAAGCTTCTGAACCCAAGTACAGTCTGAAGGTAGCAGGAGAGGTTAAAATCACTTTACACCAAAATCATCCTTGTAAACCCCTTGGAATGGCATCCTGTTGGAGACTACAGAGGCCTCTCCATCAGTTAACACACCACTTTCCCCTCCAGTGTTGGAATACGATGCTGCCTGGGGAAGGGGCAGCCAGTGAGGCAGTTAACCTGACTTGAGGAGTCATGCGGTATAAAAATAAATGTCTTTCCCTGTGCTATCCCGTAATGGAAAAGAATTTAAAAAGAATATATCTACATGTGTAACTGAGTCACTTTGCTGTACAGAAGAAATTAACACAGCATTGTAAATCAACTGCACTTCAATAAAATAAAAAATACATGCCTTTCACTTGTAAAATCACGCTCTTGGGAATAGTGGTCTGGACGGCCAAATTGAAGCGGGTGGTGAGAGGTTCATGCACTGGAGGGGAAAGGAGAGTTACTGAGGATCTGATCCCAGAGTCACACCACCCACCTTATGCCAACCCCGGCCAACAGAAGCAGCCACGTTGCCCACACTGTTCGTGTTGCTGTCGCTGTCCCACGGAGTCCCCCACAGCTCCCCGAGAGGACTGAGGAGACAGCAGAGGCTCAAGTCCGTCCACGTGAATGACCCGAGTGGGGTGCTTGCAAGTCCCGTCCTGCTGTTTCTGAACCCTCCCTGAGCTCACATCCAGGTGAGCTCTGAGCAGAGCCAAGGTGGGCTCGCCGGGGGTGGGGAGAGGGGAGAGGAGACTCATTGCAGCGGCTACTCGGCTCTCCTCAGCCTCCTGATTCATCATGTTTTTTTATTAGCTCTCTTTTCCCTGATAAACCTTTGCAGGAGAGGAGCTCTCGCAAACAGCTGGAGGAAGTCCCTTTAGCAGGTGGAATCTGGCAGGCAGCTTCCCAGATCCTGCCGCCAAATCACTCAAGCTCCTACTTAAATGGTGGGGGAAAGAGGGACTCTCTGAGGCGGCCTGGATTCCGGCTTCCTGTTGAATCCACAGAAGGATAAGGGATAAAGACGGAGGCCAGGGAGAGGGGGGAACTCCCGCCAGCACTCAGAGCTTTTGGGTCTCAGATCACTCTTTTCTGCCAAGGAGATTTTTATATTTGGGGTACCAATTTCTCTTTTGCTCTCTTACCTCCTACGTTTCATTTTCATTTGTCTGTTTGGCATGGGAGTCAGGGGCAATTTTCTTGGGAATAAATACATGTTCTCTTTTCTCCCCTGATCTTCCTTCTCTCACCTCCTCTGTTCTCACTCTAGCCCTCTGTTCCTTGTTGCATTCAATCTGGAGTCAAATGCAGAAGAAAACAGGAAAATCAAGGGCTTTTAAAAATATATATACATATATTTTTAGTGGAATATTTTAAGCATTTTTCCTGACCTGAAATGTGAGAAGACATTTATACAGCACCAGGCATATTTGGTTTAAAAACCTCATCAGTATTTGGACTCTCTCACTCATGGACAAGGTCCCCCGTCCCAGGGGAAAACAGCCCAGGAGCCAACATGCAGTACCCAAAGCTTCCTTCCTGGTACAGAGTTTGGGCTTGGGCTCCCTTCATTCATTGGTCTGTATTTGTGGTTTTGCTCTTCCTTGATGGTAGGGGAACCAGCCACGGTCTGTGTGTCAAGAAGCAGGATGGGATGCTGTTTCTTAACTCAGCAATGGACCCAGCAGGAAGCTCACATGTCCTAAGCCAGGGTGGGAACTGAAGGGTTTCTAAGACCGGAGGTAAGAAGCTCTCTTTGCACTGGAGAGTGAGCATCAGTTGGTCTTAGGGCAGGCAAAAAGATTTCAATATGCATGACAACTGAGATGAATTGGTCATAGTGTTCTGGGCTGCTGGGTTGGGAGGGGCTGTGATTCTGCAGAGCTGAGCAGGAAAGGTTGCTTTTGCTGGGACAATGACATTGGCCATGAACCCTACAGAGAAGAAATGTCTCCACATATTTCCTTCCTGGGCCCAGAATCTCGAAGTTCATTTTTCAATCGTAAGCAAAGCCTTTCAGAAATCAAGAAACACTCAATAAATCCCTATCAAATACGTTCATCAACTAATTTAGCTTTCTCCGTGTCACCATGTTGGCAAATTGAATACTCCATGGGAACTGTTCTTTCCATGGGACTTAACCACTTCCCTCCCTCACCCATTCTCACTGTGGTTTGTAAAGGGCTCTGAGATGCTAGAACTGACTCAGTTGTTTGAGTTACCCTCTGTCGATGATCAGCAAAAGAGGGTATACGCATCCTCTGAGGGGAAATATAATAACGTGAATGGCGGCGGTTGCCTTTTCTTTGACGCTTTTTGAGTTGCCACATCCATTTGCACCGCCACTTGAATACACATAGAAAAAAGACAAAAGGAGAAAGGTAAAGATTATGAGATGTATTTCCTATAATATTTAATAATCACATTGAAACACTGACATAAATTGTGCCGCATTTACAAATCTCTGTTTCCTTTGAAAATTACACCCCAGCATTTAATTCACCAAAATAACTCATTTTATACAGTACAACAATGTAGTAAAATAACTCATCTTGAATATGTGGATATGAATAGATTTAACACATCTGCATTGAACAAAATGAATTCATCTAAAAGCTGAGAAACTGCTGTTCTCTTTCGAGAGTTACCGATTATTTTACCATTCCCCTTCAGTTTATTTGTTTGTTTTTGTTAAATTACTTTAGGAATTAGGAAATGAGAAAAGCAGAAACACTGGGTAGGTTTTTCTCTACTTGGAATAGGGGAAAGAGGCATAAATAATCATTTGTATTATACCTTATTTCATGAAAAATTATATTTACAATTGTGTGGAGACCAGGGAGACCCCTCCATTCACTCTAGGTTGTTTTGTTTAATCCTTGGAAAATACTGTATTTCCATTACAACGTTCTGCCAACAGAAGTTTAGATTATTTTTGAAGCTGAGTATAAAGTGCTAAAAACAAATCAGAGTTCAAGTGCATTGCTGGGTTCCCCCAGGAGGAGGAATTCTTCTGCAGATGTGGGGTAGTGTCCCTGAAAAGGAGATAGAAAAGGTGTTTATCACATCTCAGTTCTGATGCAGGGCTATGGGCATCCTACCCAGTGTATCACAGAGGAACCTCCCCAAGGCTGAGGTGTGATTTCTGGCCCTGCCTTCTGGGTAGCAGAGGCATCCTCAGAAGCAGGGCCCATCTGTGGTGGATGGATTGGGGATGGCCAGGTGAGCCAGGACCACCGCTGGAGGGGAAAAGGCAAGCTCATGGGCCAGGTGAACACATCCTGCAGCCAAGGTGGAACTAACCATTTCTGGGTCCTTTAGGGCCTCTCCCATGCACAGCACTTGGAGGGCAATGAATGGAATCTATTGGGCTTCCCCATTAATGCCACGGGTCCCCTTCTCCATTGCTAGTGCGGCCAGCAATTCTCTCTCTGAGCTGGAACAGAAGATGGACCACATTGGTGTAGAAGGATGTAGCCATGGAAGGCTCCAATATTTTGATGCAGAGTCTAGGAGGGATAACTTCTGGGCCATCTGTCCTCCTGACACTCCAGTTCCCCGGACTGTAAAGTGGAGAAGCACAAACACAGCTCCCAGGGTACAGAATCTCTATCTTCATGAGTTCTTTCCTCAAACAAATATTGTCACCCCTCTAACAGGAGTTTTTATCAGTAATCCATTGCTGCTGAATCTCTCCAAAGCATTCAACTTCATTTTTGTAGGGGAAAAAAAAATCTATTTTTCTCATTCTCATTTAATCAATTTGCACAATTTATTAAACTGTGTGAAGACAATTGAAAGAAAACCAGGTGCAGTAGGTTTGAGAACAAACTCATCTGAGTCCTGATAAGCATTTCGTTCAGTCCACGGGCCCCCAGGCTTGGGCATTCAGGATGCTGTGGGCCTCTGTTAGTGCCACTTCCAGAAGGAATGCCAGCTGTGGCTATCTCTGAGTTGGTGAAGAGGTCAAGGGCTTTCTGGGTCAGACTGGGTACCGTTTAAGAGGTATTCAGGAATAGTAGGGGCCCCCCAGGTGGCTCAGTGGGTAAAGAATCCAGCTGCAATGCAGGAGATGCAGGTTCAATTCCTGGTTCAGGAAGATCCCCTGGAGGAGGGCATGGCAGCCCACGTCGGTATTCTTGCCTGGAGAATCCAATGGACAGAAGAGCATGGAGGGCTGCAGTCCATCAGGTCACAAACAGTCGGATACGACTGAAGTGACTAAACACATGCTCACACAGGGAATGGCTAGGCAAGGCTGAAAAATACAAGCAGAGATCAACTGATGGGGCCTTGAACTAAGTCATTTAAGAGATTATCCTGGGAGCTACTGATAATTTTTCCAAAGAAGCCTTTTTATCCAATACGCCTTTTAGAAAGCTCACTCACTTCAGATGGAGAAGGTAAACATGTGATAGCTTGGATGGTCCTTTCATGCTCTTTTTCCCTCCCTGGGATGGGATTGTAAATTTACAACTTTTGTGGTGTGATTTTGCCATGCTTCCCAGGAGAGTAGGCAGCTTATTGTCTTTGGACCTGGCTGTGTGATTGCTTTAGCCTGTGAATGCGGAATGCACATGATGTGACCACAGGCTTCATACGTGTTTGCCTCATCAGGCTTGCCCTCTCCCCTTCCTGCCATCTGCTGTAAAAGACACTTGCCCTAGGAAGTCACTGGGCCTTCAACCTGAGCCCTGGAAGGAGGGGCACATGATGCAGACCCAGATCTGACCTGCCGTCTGGAGCAAAGTCATCACATACAGCCTATGGTCCCAGGGTGAGAAATGCACGTTTGCTGTTGTAAACCTTTGGGATTTGAGGGTTTTTTGTTACGAAGCATAACTGTAAAGGAAGACTAAAACAGGACTGGACAGAAGTTAGTGAAACAAGAAGCAGGGAGCCCATCGTTCTGCCTCACCTCATTCGGTGACCTTGGATGAGTGCCTGCCCTCCTGTGAGGTCTATTTTCTTACTGACAAGGTGAGGAAGCTTTAGGAGATGGTCCCTTGATGTCTTGTATGCTTCTGCAGAGGAAGAGATAAGAGCATCATCTAGCCTCCAGGAGGGATGATTTCCATCATGTTCTCCAGGAAATGGTCCAGGCCCTCCTGCAGCTTGCAGTCCAGTGGAGGCCAAAGGTTTCTTTGTAAGCAGGCAGGACCCAAGGCCACCAAGAGGCAGCCAGTCCCAGTGCCCCCAGAGTTGCCACAAAGTGCCCAACTCCCACATCAGCCTGGGCACACACATCCTGAATTCTTCTCCTGCCATCTCCCTGATGCTGGGGCCATAGCATCCCCAGAGAAGAACGTCATATGGATGTTATAGGGCCATTCATAACAGACGGGAAACTTTATGCCAGGATCCAGCCCTGGAAGGAACAGCTTCGGGGTGGGATTTCCCAGGAAGGGTGATTATCACGGAATCAGTAATAAGGATGGAAGCGCTCCACGAGAACAGTGGGAGAGGCCTCCCGGTGCAGTCACTTTAAGGTATGTCGCCTTCTTCAACGCCAGGGCCACTGTCAGAAAGGCAACTTCATCTAACTAATTAGCAGGGTTTGCCACTTTACAAATCTGTCGTGGCTTTCTTGGCACGGAACAGCTGCTTAGGCAAAGAGCTGTAGGAACCTATTAAAACTCACAGGCCTGAAAAGGCAAGAAGGGGAAGGGGGAGCTTTAAAAGACAGAGGGTGGAGGAAGGAAACTTCCCCGCACAGGTCAGCGCCAGCGCCCTGGCTCTGCCCCATGTCCAGGCGGGAGGTGGGCGAAAGGATGTGAGGGGGACCCTCCCTCGGCAGGAGCCGGCCCCATCCTGCTCACTTGGCTTTTTCCTCTTGAAGTGCTCTCGGTTTTTAAAGTGGCTTTGAAGAAATGCTCTCCCGTGGACGGCAACCTGTCACCGCATCCTGTCATCCGTCTAGTAATTAAAATCTGACTGATTTACTGACTGGCACCGACCATCACAGCCCAGGAGTCAGCTGATGTTCATCTTTCCCAAGGCTGATTGACTTGGTGGGGAGAGATGGCCGATTCCAGGGCTGAGCTGTCACTCAGCTGCTGTGGAAACCAGGAAGACAGCTAACAGAGCCCTCGCCAGCCATCTTCGGTTTATTTTATTCTAATATTTATTGCCACCCAGAAAATAAACACAATGCAGACGAGTCAGGGGGAGCAGTGCGGGCTAAGCCGTAGGGCTGGCGAACGGTCAGGCAAGCAGTGGACACACCAGCTGGCTTGTGGGGAGCTGTGGGAACGCCATTTGCTCTTCATGTCCAAGCGGTTGATGGGGGGTGGGGGGATCTGGAGCTTTAAAAAGCCAGCATGATTATGTCTGCTCATGGAAGAGCAGTGATGAATCAGGGTGCCTTGGGGGTGCTGATGACAGGGGGCCCTCAGAGTCAGGCATGGACTCTGGATGCCCTGAACGGCCCTGTAGCCAGTGGGGTGACTCAGCTTCTCTACCCTCCACCCTTGATGGGGAGCAGGCCCGCCTGCACTGTCCTCTCATGGTCTTGGCTTTGCTACCTCAGGCCTGGGACACGGCCCATTCTGACTGTTCTTGCATAAGGCTATACAGAGAGCCCCTTAGAAGCAGCCTCTGGCCCCCATGAACTACCCATGCTCCCCGACAACCCGGTGACCCCTTGCCTTCTCCAGCATCTTGTCCAACCTTGTTTTGTTCTTGAAAGTCTGTGTGGGGCTACGCAGTGTGTATAGCTCAGAAGGCATCTGACCTCAGGCTTCCTGGAGCTCATGGGCCAGGGGGAAGCCGGAGACATTCACCAGGTAAGGACAAAGAGATTCACGTCTTCAATCCCACAGAGGGTGCTAAGGGGCAGGGGAAGCCCAGGGCCCTCTTTGCGGACTTGGGGAATGCATATCCCCCCACCCCAGCTCAGGGCCAGGACTAGAAGAGGCACAGGGCACACAAGTGTGGGAGCTAAAGTGGCCTCACCCTCGGGGGACATGACGTGGGGCTCAGCCAGGCTTTCTTCAGCTTTGTTCCCTGGCACCTCCCAGCCTCACTCTGTGCTGGCCCTGCCTGAACGTTCCCCTCTCACCTTTGCTGAAGCAAAAAGGGTTGGAGCCCACACTTTTCAGGAGGCCACATCTTCCAGCTGACAGATCCATCAGGCCTCCTGACGCCTAAATCACAGAAAACCGAAATACGCGTGTATTGTGTATGCACGCACACATCACTGGGCTGTCCGCTGTGTGTATTTGTGTACAAGCCAAAAATAATATAACATTATTCACATATACATTTTAAACAAAAATGATAACACTGCACATACACACACTTTTTAAAACAAAGACAATGACTATCTCATCAGGAAAATAGGGAGGAGCAGAGGGCTCCCTGCAAGAGAAAAGGAGTTTTCCTGGTGTCTCTGCTCCCCTAACACTGTCTCGTTGGGGTGCCTGTCCTCCTTTTGCTTCTGGGACAAGCAATCCTGTGGGGGTAGGATGTGTGTGCGGGGGTGGCGCCTGGAGGAAGGGGAGATGGACCAGACGAGTGCCCCATCTCACAGGACAAGCTCACTGGAGCCCAGCCAGGTCTGTGCCGTCAGAGGCCACAGAACAAGTCCACGGACAGCTGAGACTGACAAGAACCAGGGCTCCAGCCCCTTCTGGGCTCTTCCCACCACCTCTAAGGCCAAGGGTTTGGTTTCATTTGTTTGTCTCCTTAAATCAGTGCATTAATTCTAGATCCCAGTGGAACAAAGAACATCAGAGCTCATAAATCAGGTACTAACACGGAGGGTGCCTAGAACATTTAGACCAAAGGACCTCCTTAGCCATCAAATACCTAGTCCTTCACAGCCTGACTCACCTCCTAAACACTGGTGCAAATTTAGATGTCCCCCCCTCCACCTCATTTCTCAGCTGCTGCCAGCCACCTGCATACCCCTGTCTGCCCAGCACAGCTCCCCAGACCCAGGTATCTGCTAGACTAAACGACAACTCCTGGGAGGAGGGGAAAGCAGACACACAGGTCCAGTTGTTACAGAAACCCCAGGGTGCTCTCCTGGTTTAGTATCGAGCATCCCAAAGGATGCTGCCCTCTGGCAGCAAAGCACCTCCTTCACTCAGTTAGACACCCCAAGGGGAGAAGGGAATCCTGGGTTCCGGGTCTACCTGCTCACTCCCCTCTGCAAAAGTTGAGAACAGGGGCGAGAAGAGTGGAAGTTCATGTTTTTATTTTGAGTAAATCAATTGGCTAATCAGGGTGGGATTTTCCATCTGGGAGTTGAAAGGGCAAAAGGAGAACAGTTAATTTTTCAAGCCATCACTTTAAAATACAGCCCCCTGTTTGCGAGCTGCGTTTGATGCAGGGTCCAGGCGGGACATCAAGAAGCAGTGTCAAGGCCAGAACAAGCATATTTTAGAGTTACAGCAAGTAAATTAAGCCAATTAAGCATTCTTAATGCTTAGGATTTTTTTTTTCTTTCTTCCAAGAGCTCTTGTTTTCAAGACAGAATATCTTTTTTTTTTTCTTTTTTGAATTCAAACCCTTGATTTTCACCTGCGTTTCTCTGTTAAGAGGGACTGCATGTACTGGTCCTGGTGAGGGTGGGAGCCCAGCTGTCCAAGAGCAGGAAGTTTGTCCTGTCTTAGGGGGTCCTGGCTCTAAAAAGGGGGCAGAGGGTGGCTGGGGGAGGACTTTTTAAAGGCACAAGCCACAACAAATGCAGAAGACTCCATATTTGATCTCCCAGATAGAGGTTTAGTGAGGTGAAGTGAGATAAAGAAATGAAAACATTTCTGGACATTCTCAGGAAGAAAAGGTGTAAGATAAATGCAAGTTACATTTACGACTCTTTTTATGTTAACATTGTGGGTGGTCTTAGAGCACATGGCCTATTCACTCAGCTTCTGATCATGACATTGAGATTTGCCAACTGATGAAGCTTTGGAGTGATCACCGAGGTGAGGCGATGGCTCCACCAGTCACTTTGCTAAGGGGGCCAGGAGGTCACTGCCAAGCAGGAGGAGAAGCCATGCAAAATCAGGTTTCTCACATTTTTCTGATGGTTCCCCATGTAAACTCAGCCTTACAGTCACCCCAGCCACTCCCATTTTTCTGAAGAAAAGACCTGATGATAACAAACAATGGGAAAGTCACAAAATAAGCAAGTATAGCTAGCAATGCACATAAATTGCATACTGTTTACTCTACGAGCAATGAATATGAGCATATATGCACTTGGTTTTATTTTATAAAACAATGCTTCATAAACTGAACACCAGCCCAGCAATTTTATTACATTTACCTTGATAATATGTTGCAAGCCATTTAAACAGAACAAATTCACTGGCAGACCATCGCCTGTGAAGTATGACTATACAAGCACAACGGTTTGGGGATAATGTATAAATCGGTTTTAGTATTAGGGGTAAGGATGATTCACATTCAAGCCACAATGCAAACGTGTCTTTTACTTAAAAATGCTTAACTTGGAGGTCAATATCGCTATTCCTGGAAAGGTGTACCCCCATACAATGCTTCTCTGGTGTCTCAGATGGTAAAGAATCTGCCTGCCGTGCAGGAGATCCAGGTCCGATCCTTGGATTGGGAAGATCCCCTGGAAGAGGGCATGGCAACCCACTCCAGTATTCTTGCCTGGAGAATCCCATGGACAGAGGAGCCTGGTGGGCTACAGTTCACGGGGTCACAAAGAGTCAGATACAACTGAACCACTAACGCTTTCACTTTTCATCATTATGAGGTAGAGTAGAGCAATGGCCAACAGCAAACTAATAATGAAGCAAACTTTAATGCAATTTATAAATTAAAGAAGCAAGATTGGCAGCCTTTGAATCTTATGATCCACTCAAGAGATTGGTCATGGAGTGTCCCTCTGGAATGTCAAAGAAACATCAGGGCTCTACATAGAGGTGGGTGCATAGATCCACAGACAGACTCAGTAGATGAGGCAGACACGAGTACAGTCCCAATCCCCATTTGTGAATTCTTAACTACATTGACCTTCGTTCCTAATGGGTTACTAGTAAGTAGCACTTGGTACCGAAAAGTTGATGTAATTCACCTTTAAGAGCCAAAAACAGGATTTGTCCTCCAGGGACTCTTAAGAGAAAAAAGTGGAAATTACCAGAAGGGAAGCAGCAGTTAAGTGTTATGGAAATTCAGAAGAAAGAGGTGACTTCCACCTGGAGGAAGGTGCCATAGATGGGACAACAGGGAGCATAGCTGGGGAGTAAAGTCCTAGAGGAAAAAAAAAAAAGAGCAAAGCAAGAAGGACCCATTTGGCTGGAGAGGGGTGTATACAGGAGAATAATAAGCTGAAGGCTTGGTCATTATCTAATGGGAATGTAAATCCAGCTAAATGATAGGTTTGCAACATGCAACGTGAAGAAACTGATGCTAAGCACTGCATTCTTACAGAGCAGTGTTTGGATAGTTAGTGCAGAATCCCCAGGATAACCCCTGGTGCAGCTGAGAATGGACAGGCATAGTCCAGCATTGTGGTGGAGATTTAGAATTTCCTAAGCAAAAGAACGGGCTTCCCAGGTGGCACGAGTGGTAAAGAACCCGCCTGCCAGTGCAGGACACGTAAGAGACACGGGTTCGATCCCTGGGTCAGGAAGATCCCCTGGAGGAGGAAATGGCAACCCAGTCCAGTATTCTTGCCTGGAGAATCCCATAAACAGAGGAGCCTAGTGAGCTACAGTCCATAGGGTTGCAAAAGAGTCGGAGATGATTGAAGCGACTTAGCATGTACGCAAACAAAAGGACAGTGTATCTTACTGGAAAACCTGAAACAAGATCCCATAATAGGCATCTATAAGGACTAGATTAGGAAAACCTCTTCCCCATCCCTACCCCAGGTCCCAGGGCAGGCTCTCAGGGAGAGTTCTGTAGGGACTATTACTTTGGGGGACTTTACCTACTCCCAGATGTACAGCTACAAGAAAATCAAAGAAATGGGTGGGAGCTAGAGCCCTTCTTTAATATCGCTTAATGTAATCAAACCGAGTAAGCTGGGAATCAAGAGCTCTGAGTTCAAGTCCAGCCTCTACCACGCACAGGCTGCACACACTTGGAAAGGGAGCATACCTTTGGGACTTCATTCTCTTTCCTAGAAAAGGTGGGGATAGCAACCTCCCTACAAGGTGCTGGTGAGGAGCAAAAGGAGTTATGGGGCCAGAAAGTCTTTAGCAAACTCAAAGCATGATGCATCCTTCTGTGTATTTCAAGGGTCCTCTCAACAAAGAGAAAGGAAGGTCCCTCAGCACTGGTTACCCAGCATGCCGTATCCACGAATCTACCTGGTCTTAGAGAACAAAGCCGGGCCTTTGCAAGAGCCTTCAGAGGTAAGTTCCAGAGAAACCCCATCCCCATCGTGGACTCACCTCCTGAGGAAATGCTGTTATTTCCACAAGGCCCCTGAAGACACAGCTCAGCTTCTGAATCAAAGAAAACACACGCCTTTATGTGTTTTTTTTGAGAGAAAGACCTCATCATCTCAATCAGAAAGCAGTGTTTTTAACACTCTCCCGTATTATTACACTCAGCACTGTTTCCAAATTGATGATGTTACTTAATCAAACACACTAGTGTTCTTGAAAGCGTTTAAAACAAAGCTCTAAAGAATTCTTTACCGTCGTTTGGCTTTTATTTCAGTGTCTAATCAAACCTCATATACTTCCTACTGTCTGCCAAAGTGATTTCTAGGTACTCTTCAGATGTTTTCCTCACATAATCCAGCAGGGGAGGGAGGGAAGGGAAGGAGAGAGGGAGCCAGGAGGAAGGAAGAGCGAATGCGGAAAAGACGGCTTTCCCTGATGGATCCGGTATTCGTGGCAGGCTCGGAGGCTGTCCCAGCACCTCAGAGGGCCATGAGGCAGTCACAGTGGTGCCCTCCTCGGCCCTGATTCCCTGCCTCATGCACACCTGAGGGTCGGGCCCTTGCATCTAATTGGACGTCTGGGCTGGTGAACGTGGCCTGTCCTGCCAGCCGTCTCGCCGGCCACAGTGACAGCTGTATCACTTCCCTGATGTGAGTGGGTACCAAGGAGCGTTGACACATGATCAACTTCCCTCTAATATCCTTCAACCAACCTGACAGTTGTCCGGCAGGGGCTAGTCAACTCAACTGCCAGCCCTCACGGAGGCGTTGGGGGACAGCTTCCGAAGACAAACAGGCAGGAGAGACTTCAAATGAGGCTTTTGTTTTCTTCCAGTCGGTGACTTGAGAACTGATGCAAATCTCGGGACCGATGGCTATGTCAGGGACCACAGGGAGGGCTTGTGGAACGCAGGTACTGTGAGCTGCTGCATTTGGGAGTCACAGTCCAGCTGGCTCTGAGACCAGACCACTGGTCCACATGGGGAGAGGCTAAGAGATGACCTCTCATAGGGGATTGCAGTCTTGTCTGTTCTGCAGTTTCAGGACAGCACACAGCTTTTTCCTATTCTCACATACCTTTCCATTATATAGTTTAAGGTGCAGGAAACACTCCAACAAACCACACGAAGTTCAGGACCCTCAAAGTAGGCAGAAGTATCTCTCATTCCTTGGGGCTTCCCTTGTGGTTCAGCAGTAAAAAATCTGCCTGCAATGCAGGAGCCACAGGAGATTCAGGTTCAATCCCTGGGTTGGGAAGATTCCCTTGAGAAGGTGCATGGCAACCCATTATCCAGTATTCTTGCCTGTAGAATCCTGTGGACAGAGGAGTGGGCTACAGTCCATAGAGTCACAAAGAGTCAGACACGACTAAAGACCAAGTCCTATGGGCTTTCTTGTGCTGGGACCTCTCACTACCTCTTCGGCCAAGCCTCTCAGCGCTAGGGGCCCCTCTCGCTTACGCTTTGCCTGGCAGAAGGACAATGCTAAGACAGCATCTAGGAAGCATGAGCTCCATTTAAAGCTGCCTCATTATTTAAAAGTGAGACCAGAGACACCTTGTGGCATTGAAGTATCTGGTCCCAGAGAGTTCCAGTTTCCTCCCTCTGGTTCTGGCACGCTCCAGAAATCAGTGTGCAGCTGGGAGTCGGGGGAGGAGCAAACCCCAGCTTAAGACAAGGTGGCCAGGCCATCTGACTGATCCTTTTCAGGGATCAGAGCTATTTTGGCTACAAGTGACAAAAACCCAGCTGAGATGCAGGTAAGAAAGGAGGGTTGCTGCATAAGAATTTCAGTGTCTCAGTGAACCCATTTACCACAGTCCAGCTGAACATGGATAATAATTGAGATTCAAACACTACCAGTAGCCTCTGTCTCTTCGCACTGCTCACTTCTGTCAGTGTTCTTCCCAGCCCTCCTCCCTACCTTTGCCTCTTAATTTTTCCTTGTGATTAAAGCAAACAAACAACCAGCAGTCCTTAAAGTTCAAATTGTACAGCCCAAAACTTTATTAGAAAGTAAATACTGTCCTCTTTTTCTCAGTTTTATTTCTAAGATTCTCAAGAAAGCTTGTGATTAGCCCAGCTTGGTCATATGTCCCTTGCTGACCCAATAAACCATGCTGGAGTGTGTATCACGTACAGCTAATGTAGCAGCTTCTGTGGGCAGCATACAGATGGTGGGGAGCTCCAGTGATCTCAGAGCGGGAGGTACTGGCCAGAGGAAGTCATAGGTGACCACTAAGAGACGGCTCTTGCTTAAGAAGGAGCTATATAAAGACGTTCACTTCACCCCCATGTTCATTGCATCATTGCTTATAATAACCAAGTTGTGGAAACAACCTGGTCTTTTGATGGATAAAACAAATGTGGTAAATAGATGATAGATAGATAGATAGAAAGAAACTGGAGTATTTTCCAGCCATAAAAGGGAGTGGAATCTTGCCATTTGTGACAACATGGATAGAGCTTGAAGGTATCATGCCAAGGTAAACAAATCCAGTGGAGAAAGACAAATACTGTATGATCTCATTTATATGAGGAATCTAAAAACCAAAACAAACAAACAAATGAGTTCATAGGTACAGACAACGGATTGATGATTGCCAGAGGCAGGGTTTTAGGGACGGGCGAAATATGTGAATAGGGTCAAAACTATAAATTTCCAGTTATAAACTGAATGAGTCAATGGGGATGGAACGTGAGGCATGGCAACAATAGTTAGTAATACGGTTATTGCATGTTTTAAAGCTACTAAGAGAGTGGATCTTAAAAGTCCGCATCACAAGAAAAAAATTTGTAATTGTGTGTGGTGGTGGATGTTAACTAGATTTATCGTGATAATTTCCCAATAAGCATAAATATCAATATATACCTGAAACTAATATAATGTAATCTGTCAATTATATCTCAATAAAAAAGTTCACTACCAACAAATTTTATTAAATTCCATGTAGGCTTTAATCTGACATGACTTTGAGCTGGAGTTTAAGGCTGTGGTTGTTGGTTAGTAGAATATGGTCTTTTTGTTTAGCCTGTGAGAAATAATGAAAAGTATTGCTCTCCAAAGCAGCCAGTGACATCACCCAAATTTCAGCTGGTACCCCTGAAGAAAGAGCAGAATTGTCTGTTCAAGGATCATGAAACAAACCTGTTTCCAAAGCAGCTGGGGCTGAGAGAAGAAGCGAGTAGCGAAGCACTCTCCCTGGGGCCCTCCTGTTCTCCACTCCACCTCTGTCCTCCTGGGAACCCAGCAAGGCTGCCCCACCATCCCCGACAGAACAAGCAGGCTCTGACCCCACAAGCAGGTTCTGACCCCGCGAGGTCCTGCAAACTGAGCAGAAGCCAGTCTGCGGTCCACAGCGGCTCCAAAGAGGTCTATGGAGACATGGTCAGCCTGAGAATCTAGCGACCGTGAACCTCGCGAGCCCTGTGGATTTAGAGTCTCATTTCGGATGTTTCTGTACAGAGAGCCTGGGGAAGACAGGAGGGGGCTGCCTTCTGATTAAAGGCAGGTGAGCAGTGATGAGCGTGCAGGGAACTGGAGAGCCTCCAGCTGGGAGGGTGCCGAGGGCTGGTCTTGAACTTGACCTGGATATACCCTGGCGTCCTTCAGAGCTGCCTAGACAGGGGTGTGCATCCACTCCAACAGCACAAGCTCCCTGAAAAGTCTGACTTATGAGCAATCTCTTATAGATGCTTGCATCGGAACACCTTGTCTGAGTCCATTCATCAACCAAAGAAAAAAAGGTGTTTTGGGCTTAAATGTCAGGGCTGTGTCATGGGTGTTTTCTACATGGACAAAAACATCTTTTGATTAAATGGAAAACTTCTCACACTCAGGGTGACCCAACAGCCGAATAAGGGTATCCAAGCTTTGCCAGTGACACATTTGGACTGGGGTGTTCCTTATCATTAGACACAAGTCCCCACATCTGTTTCTGAGCAGTGCTATGGCAGAGGAAATCTAAAATGACTGTTCAAAGTATGTCTTTAACATTCCTCTGATGGGATGGCAGCTACCCCGCCTGCCCGAGGTGTGCTGCAGGACAGCACGTGGCTGCCTGCCTCATCTCTGGGCAGTGCTGTTAGAGGATGGGGCTGTGGGCTGTGCAGGGATTGCTCCCACAATCAAGGTCTTCTCCAGCCAGCCCCCTCTCCTGCTGCACCTGCCAGAGCTGCGCCCACCTCTGTGCCCACAGCTCTCCTCCCTGCCTCCCTCCCTCCCTCCCTCCCATTGCCCTCCCCCAGGCTCCCCACCCATACTGTCCTCCTCTGCCCTGCCCCCCTAGGCCCTGAACACCAGTCTCCATCCCTGGCCGTGTCTCCTGTCAGTCACCCTTCAAGGCCCAGGCCTCTCTTCACTTTCCTGACCCCAGACCACAGACATTTCTTGGTGACAGCTCTGTGATTCCTTTACACTCACCACTGCAGCATTCAGAGAACACAGGGCTCCAAAGTGTCCTCCAGGCAGACAGCAAGAAGGTGAATCCAGCCCAGGGCTTTTGTCATTCAGCTAGACCCCGTGGCCGCCACCAATAGCTCCTGGTTGGAAGTTGGGGTTACAGCTCCTTCTTCTCTCCCCTTCTCTCTCTCCTCCCCATCTGCATCCAAACACTTTTTTTTTTTTTTTCCACCATGCCAAGCTTCAAGTGGGATCTTGGATCCAGACCAGGGATAGAATTTATGCCACCTACAGTGAAAGCATGGGGTTTTAACCATTGGACCACCAGGGAAGTCCTCCTCCATGCAAGTTTATCTCTCTGTTTATCAGCTTAAGTATAGATCATGCAGGGGGACATGCCTTATCTTCATTGTACACAAGGATACATTTCCCAAGATAGAAGATCCTCTTTGTCGGCTCAGTGTACACCCACTAAAATCTCCTGGATTCAGATTTCAGAGTATTTGCTGGGCTCTGAGTGCATGCTTTGATTAAGAGGCAGCTGCCATAGTGGTTGGGAACATAGGTGCCAGCACCAGAGGCCTCAAACCCCAGCTCTGCCGTGTACCGGCCCAGTGATCCTGGACAAGTAACTTCATCACTCAGCACCACCTCCTTGGCTAGCAGTGAAAACGAAATGAATAAATATCCAGAGCACTGAGACCAGAGTCTGGCCATAGCAGCTGCTGCCTAAGCTGCTATTATTATTTCTAATTGGTACAATCATATATGTTTCCACCTTGAATTGTTACAAGGACCTTGTTGTAAATTGGTTATTTCTGTGCCCATTTGGTGTATAAAGACATTGAGGGTGGAGAAGTTCAAACAATTTTCCCAAACATATACCACTGCTACTACTGCTAACTCCAAAAGGGCTTCCCTGATGGCGCAATGGTAAAAACCTGCCTACCAATGCAGGAGATGTGGGTTCAGCCCCTGGGTCTGAAGATCCTCTGGAGTAGGAAATGGCAACCAACTCTAGTATTCTTACCGAGAAATGCCATGGACAGAGAAGCCTGGGGGGCTACAGTCCATGGGGTCTCAACGAGTTGGACATGACTCAGTGACTATACTTCAACAACAATTAGCACCAAACCCAGGACTTCAACCTGGGCTTGGTGGTCCATTCTCTCCCCATTACTCTGTGGTGCTCAGCATTTCACTGTCACATATGTGCTTAATAAATATTTGCCGAACGTGTAGACATCTGTTTCATTCACGTTCAGAATTCTACAAACACCCAGGGGACGGCCCTTGCAGGAAAGGCCAAGGAGGTTGTGTCCACGGGAGATGCCAGCCTTGGATCTGGGGCCCTGACCTCTCCAGGGAAAGGTCTCCTGGGGATGGCTCCTGGCTGGAAGAGTGTCCCAGTCAGGAGAGGAAAACCACTGCCTTCCTTTCGAGGAGGGCAAAGGATCATAAGAGGTGCAGCCATTGGCAGATGTGGGATGGAAGGAGGGGGTACATTGTCCCAACTGGCCTGCTCAGAAGGAGCTTATGAAAAGCAACCCACTAATGTGTATCCTAAATCCGTTCTCTCCCAGATCATGGCCACCACCCTAACCCAGCCCATTCATTTGGTGGCTTCCACGGTGTCCTTATTGGCCTTGGGGTCTCCTGTCTCCCATAGCACTCAGGGTCAGATGCAAAGCAGATCACATTACATCCCACCTCACCCTTTCAGTGTATGACTATCTCGCTCTCTCTTTCTGGGTGAATGCAGCCAGTTTGCACAGCTGTGGTTGGCTCTCTGACTCTGGCCTCATCTCATCCTGCGGTCCAGGTCGCAGGGCTGCAACTGTCAGTGTCCTGCTGGTCCTAGAACCCAACAAGAGTTTTCATCTTCCAGGCTTTGCACCTGCTTTGCATCTGCCCGGAGGATCCCTTATCCCAAAACCCACAAGTCAGTCCTTTCCTCAACTGCAGACCGCAAAGTACATTCTGCTGCTGCTGCTGCTAAGTCACTTCAGTTGTGTCCCACTCTGTGTGACCCCCTAGATGGCAGCCACCAGGCTCCCCCGTCCCTGGGATTCTCCAGGCAAGAACACTGGAGCGGGTTTCCATTTCCTTCTCCAATGCATGAAAGTGAAAAGTGAAGGTGAAATCACTCAGTCGTGTCCAACTCTTAGCAACCCCATGGACCGCAGCCTACCAGGCTCCTCTGTCCGTGGGACTTTCCAGGCAAAGTACTGGAGTGGGGTGACATTGCCTTCTCCGATAGTACATTCTACTTCCTCCACAACACTGTCCCTAGCCCCCAAGCCCCATCCCCCTGCCACATTCTGCTACACTTTTTTCATCACATTTGCTGCAATAGATGAAAGTATCGATTTTGAAAATTTTGTTTCTAAAAGCTCCTTGAGGGCAGTGGACTTAAGGTTTCTTACCTATTTCTGTCCTCCCGGCCCCAAAGAGAGCTGGGATAAATGGGTTTCATAAACATGTGTGATGAATGAGTACAATGTTAAGCCAGGCCCATCTAGATACTCCAAGATGACTTTATCTCAAGATCCTTAACATCTGCAAATACCTTTTCCCAAACAAAGTCACATCCATAGATTCTGGGCTATAGACATATATTTGGAGGAGGGGAGCACAAGTCAACCCACTACAATTCCTTTTATGTATTAATAATTTATTTTAGAAGTATTTCCCCCAAAGTCGTCAATCAGTAACCAAATTCCAGGAGGGAAACCATGATTGTGGCCCACAACAAGTTGCCAGGCACCAAAATGCAAATGATGTTGTGATCAGTTCAGTTCAGTCACTCAGCTGTGTCCGACTCTTTGTGACCCCATGAATCGCAGCACGCCAGGCCTCCCTGATCACTATACCACAAACATAGATCCTCTCAACCCTCTTTGTCACATTTAGAATATGATCAGGAGCTTCCTTTTACATGGGTTTTCACCAAAACTACAGCAGAGAACAACACAGCAGATCAGAAAGAAAGAAGCTTCCAATTTTAATGTAAAAAATGGACAAACACTGTCAATTCATATACGTGTCCACTCCATCCTTTCCAACCTTTAACCTGTTATCCAGGTACCATTTTGAATTAAGATTGAAGTTTAGCTAAAGACATTGGAGGCAAGGCTGCCCAGATGCAATGGAGGTGATACTGACGTAGTGCCTAGAATCCTACGTTTGTCTCCCAGCTCCATCACGAGTAGGCTGGGAGACTTTGGAAAAGTGTTTTTGCCTTTCTGAACTTCAGTCTCCCTATCTAGAAAATAAAGATTAGATTGGAACAGGGGTTGGCAAACTACAGCTCAAACTTTGGATCTAGCCTGCAACCTGTTTATGTAAATAAAGCTTTATTGAGCACAGCCATGCACCTTCGTTTATGGATTATCTATGGCTGCTTTCATACAATGGCAGAGCAGTTGTGAGAGAGGCAGAATGGTCTGCAAAGCTGAAAATATTTACTCCCTGGAGTTTATAGACACACTTTGTCACCTCTGGACTAGTGTGGGGTCAGCTAAGTTCCCTTCCAGCTATATTTTTCTGCAATTCGTATACCTTATGTCAATTTGAAGGATCAGCCATGGAAGAGAAACTTTAAAGAGAAACTTTAAAAATGTGCCATCAGACTCCTTACGTTAGTGTCACCGCCTCCTTGCCAGCCCCTGTGTATGCTATCTTCCATGATGTCTGTGCCCTGGCTGATCCTTCCCTGTTCTCCCCTGGGCCTGCCCCTCTCCAGTAGACAGGGGACGCAGAGAACCAGGGGACCTGCTGGTATCTGCAAGGCCATGAGACTTGGGGGAAGTCTACTGGGTTCTCAGCCACCTGACGACAGCCATCCCCTGGGTCTGTGGGCTGAGTCACTCCCTCTTTGCTTCCATCACTGTCCAAATCAGAGCAAATACATCCTTTCACCATCAAACTTCTACCTCTTTCATTCCCCCCTCTTATTTGTTAAACAAATCTTGATCTGCCTTTTTAGGCTGCTCTTGAATTTTATGGCAACATATAATAAACATCTGACTGCTTTTATTTCTATTTAACTTTTATCTCGAACGTCTCTGCTGTTTCAAACCAAATATTTATAGCATCACACAGCCGCCGCGATTTCATTCCTCACCAATACTGTCACTCCCTCCTGCTTGCCTTCACCAGTCCTTCAGAGAATCCAGGGAATCTTTAAGCAAATGGTTCCTTTTGCCCCTACAGGGCTCCTATCCTCAAGCTGTCAATCACTGGGTGTCCAGCAGAGCTGTAGCTTTCCAGGCAGCTCCAGCCTCAGCTCAGAGTCAGACCACCCCTGAGTGACTCAGGACCTTCCTATGCTTTGCATCTTCAGTCAGCTCCCAACTATGGAAGGGGCCTCCACATGGCCTGGGGGACACCCTGCCCTGTCTCTTAAGGAGCAGACCTTGGAGGGGGATGGACACTGCTGACCTGTCTGCTCTGAAGCCTCGCTTTCCCCAACACCTCAGGTCCTGCCCAGGGCTCATGAGTCCAGCTCCTTGATCTACCTGGTTTGTCTTCAGTCTTCAGAACCACCAGAAAGCACTTCTGACAACCCTAAGAATCTCCCCTTCACCCAGGGCTCTGGCCCCTACTTGGTGACTAGTCTAAAAGTCCCAGCACAGGACGACCATGCAAGTCTAGTCCCCTAAAGACAGCAGTTTTACCTGGTGGAGGATGGTGTTCTGGACTTTGACTCAGAAGACTTTACTTTTTCTTTCTGAGTCTCAGTTTCCTCATCTATAAGGTGGGAAACACAATGCCTGCCTGGCTTGACTCACGTGATTGCCTTGAGGATCCCCAAAGGTGATACCTGAGGAAGGAAGTGCTCTGCCAACGGCAGTTTTCTGTCCCATGGGAGAAGGTGGAGCGGAGCCCCAGCCCGCTGCAAGCTGAGACCTGAATCCCTCAATGGAGTCAATCAAATACTGCTTATATTCCTGGTTGTCTTGGGCCCCCATGGCTGGAGAGGTCTTCTGTGGTCTCCTGGGCTGTCTTTTCTCACCCCGTCCATGTCAACCAGCACGAGCCCCACCAGGTTCTGTACATGGCTCCATGGGGACAAATCCACTGCAGCAGCCTGTCCACGCCCTGCTCCACAAGCCTTGGGAGACATTCCTCCAGGGGAGCCTGCTGGTAGACCAGACAGGAGAGAGAGCACCTGTCAGAAAACCAGCTTATCCTTTCTTCCCTTGCATGTCTGGCACGAGACCAAGACTGCTGTCTGGCTACCCAGAGGAGCATCCACATATGCCTTGATGAAAAGCTTCCATTTGGTTTTTCAGGCCTTCTGGTGCTTTAAACAGCCACATATCTGGAGACCTGGGGTGACCTTCCCAAGATTCCCCATCTCCCACCATCCCACCCATGAGAATCTCTTTCTGACTCCACTAAAAAGTCATTCTCCTCTGCACCAGGGAGTCTCAAACAGCAGAACTGGGCCAATCTTATCAAAATTTCATCAGTTGGGTTAATGAGGACACTTGCAATTTTAAGATATAGAAACCCAATGCAATCTGGCTTGATGGGGAAAAGGGATGTACTGGCTCACCTAACTGAAAATATCCAGGGGTCATTTAGTTTCAAATACAAGTTGATCCAGGCACTCAAGCAATATCATCCTTAAGCCATGTTTTACTAGCAGAACCAAGGGTGTACAGGGTGTGGAGCCAAAGGGATTCTCACATGTCGCTAGAGGGTCAGAACCTGGCACAATCCTTTGCAAAATTCCTGGGCAAGACTTACAGAAGCTGAGCAAATGCATGATCTACTCAAGGAAATTTTAGGTCTGAAATGAAGGCTTATGTCTACCAGCCCAGACATACAGGAGTGTCCATGGTAGTTTTATTCATCGTAACAGTCAAAGCCTAAAGACAATCCAAATGTTCATTAGGCAGATAAGGTGGAATAGATTCATATAAGGAAATACTACACAAAAGAAACTAACACACAACATGAATGACCTCATGGCACAAGGTGTGAGTGAAGAATCTAGGCACAGATAGTGCTTGCCTTGTGAGAGTGGCTTTATTTCTATGAAGTTCAAATAAAGCAGTTATCCTTGGGAGTGTTCTGAGTGGAAGGAGACACAAGGGAACCTTCTGGGGAGAGGGAATGTTCTCTGTCTCAATCTGGGTGCTGGTTCACAGGTGTATAACTATGCAAAATTGCACTGAGCTGCACAATTAAGATTTGTGCATGTTCCCATATGTAAATTACACCACAATAAAAATATCTCAAGAACAATCCTAAAATGGGAAGAGAGAAACTCTGTGTCTCCGTATCTCTGTTATGCTTCACTGCTGGTGGGAGATCCTTGTGTGGTGGCAAGGTGGCCGTGGATGACTCCAGGCTGACCCCCACCAGGCTCACAGAGCCTCTTCTCCAGGTATCCCAGAAAGTGACTTTCCTTGGCACACTTGGTCACATGCCTACATCTGAGTCTGTTCTGCGGCTGAGGTGGTGCCAGGTGGAGGAGCGGGGATGCTCTAACTAGCCCTGCTTGGGTGACAGGAGCTTAGGACAGGTGCACCCAACCAACTGGAGTGAGGTGAGGGAAATGTGGGTTCCCAAAGGACAAGAGGTTAACCCAAAGAGTTAACAAATGCTGGCAAACCCCTTGGCCTAAGTAAAAGAAGAAACATAAAGGCAGGTGTGTGTGTGTGTGTGTGTGTGTGTGTAAACTTAACATTATGTACACAGTTAGTTGGAGTTCAGTTGTTATTCCAGAGGTTGTGTGGTGCAGCCGCTTTAGAAATGAAGGACGTATTCCCCTACCTGCTGGGAGGGTTGCTGGCTGATAGTCTTTCATTAGAAGCCCTGTTTAGGAATCCCCCTGCCTGGAAGGAGCTGCCCAGCCCAGGTCACACCTAGTTTCCTGGAGCAGCTCCATGTGAGGACTCGTTGGCAGGTGTATTAAAGCCTGCCCTGGGGCCCCACCTCAAGACAACCCTGAAGGCTATTCCAACTCCAAAGCTTCTGCAATTAGGCTGAGACCTTGTTAAAATTTCACTACAGCCCAGCTTCTCTCTCAGCCCACCCCGCCTCTTCCTTTCCCCACAGACTTTGAGTCCAAGAGGATTCCTTTGTAAACATTCTACACAAAAACCCTTATCTCCGAGCCAGCTTCCTGGGGAACAAAAAGGATGACCATCACCAACCGTCATTCCTTATAATGGACCACCCTTTATTCCAGGGTGTGGAAATGCTCTTTCTGCTATGAGATGGTGGCTACTATCAGACAAGAGGCTGTGTTCTACTTTCCCTGTAGTCTGTAATTTACTTAACAACGGGAACCACTGGCCACCTGAGGGGGGCCCTAGATTTCCTTTGATGTTGTGGGGGATATCATATTCAAAAGTCCGAAGGCCACTGCAGCTTCTCAGAACGTTAGCTCTCAATCTGTTCTGTTTCAGGAGCAACCAAATGAAGTCTGCTTGCTTGGAGCCCTCCTGCCTGCTCTGATAAACTTTGGATGGTGTCTAATTTCAGCCTCTGACTGCCTGTGCATCCTGTTTCATTTCACAAAAGCATCTGTCAGGGATGTCTGCTGTTTTCCACCCATCCAGCATTCATCTGCTTTCTTTCAGAGAGATTGCATCCATTTTCAAGTGGGGCCCACCTCTTACCTGTGGTCAGTCCATATATTTGGGAGGGATTTTCCTTTCCCTCTTCCACCCAGTATTGAGATGTGGACATGGATCCAATCACAGCACTTCATACCTGAAGCCCCTAAAGTGGTTGGTTCAGAGATGCACATTAGCTGATCCAGGCAGGTGAGACAGCAGCCCAGGGTGACCCTCCCGAGGATCAGCTGCCTCTGTCCATGGTGGCTGCTAACTGTGAGGCACTGTAAGCCCAGAGATGGATAGGAAGCCAGGTGGGAGGATCAGAGCCAAGAGATGGAGGGAACTGGAGACCGAACCCCAATAACTTAGTTTTAGTATCTACTTTATTCAGCTGTACCTAAGTTAACGTTCATCCACACTTTTATGTGAGCTGATCCTTTTGCCTCCTTTGAGCCAATTTGCATTACACTTTGGTCACTTGCCTATGAAAGGGCCCCAAGTGTCATAGAACTTCTCCGTAACAGTGATGAGATGAGCTTGGATTTGCTCCAATAATAAATGTGGAATGGAAATAATTTGTACCCTCTGAAACTCATATTAAAGCTTATAACCCAAACCCACCATTGGGAACCATCCTCTCTATGACAAAAGTGTCCAGTCACTACACTTTATGACTTTGTGATTCTCTTGGGTCCCAGCCTCCACAAATCCAAACTTCTAAACTCAGTCCTTGATCACTCTTAGCCTGGAAGACAGGGATCAGCAAACTAAAAGCCCACAGTTCAAATCTGACCTGCTACCCAACGTATGCAGCATGGAAGCCAAGAAGGGTCTTCACATTTTAAATGGTTAGGGAAGAAGAAGATTAATGCTTCTTACCATGCGAAAAGTATATTAAATTCATATTTCAGTATATTTCATATTTCCATAGCAAGGAGATCCAACCAGTCCATTCTAAAGGAGATCAGTCCTGGGTGTTCTTTGGAAGGAATGATGCTAAAGCTGAAACTCCAGTACTTTGGCCACCTCATGCGAAGAGTTGACTCATTGGAAAAGACTCTGATGCTGGGAGGGATTGGGGGCAGGAGGAGATGGGGACGACAGAGGATGAGATAGCTGGATGGCATCACCGACTTGATGGACGTGAGTTTGGGTGAACTTCGGGAGTTTGTGATGGACCGGGATGCCTGGCGTGCTGCAAATCATGGGGTTGCAAAGAGTCGGACACGACTGAGCGACTGAACTGAACTGAACTGAAATAACGTTTAATCGGAACACAGCCATACTTACTTGTTTACTTGTTTATGGCTACTTTCATAGCACAACAGCAGAGGTGAGTGATTGTGACAGAGACTTTATGGCCCACAAGCCTTCAATATCTACTGTCTACCTTTTAAAGGAAAGTTGGGGACTCTTAAAGTCTTTGGAGGTGTGATCTTCACAGTTCAGTACTTGGGACCCTGCAGCACCAACAATGAAAAGCATTTCTCTTTAAATAATTCACATGTCCATTTTAGGATGTAGAGGCATTTTTCATTTTATGTATCTAGAATATAGCTCTGAGCCAAACATACATGGTCCTGCAATAAGTCTCAGCTGAGTGAACACAAAAATGAGTCTATGTTAATTCTATCTCAACAAAAATTTTAAAAACAAAGAAAAACAAAAATAAAAATTTAAATTAAGCCACTGACCATTTTAAATAAAAAACAAAAACAGTTAGAGAAAATGTGAAGTTGCTGTTGTCTACCAAAAGAAAAAATACACAACTTGAGAGTTGTGAGTTAAGTTTTATTTGGTTTAAAATAAGGACTATAGCCTGGGAGAGAGCACTTCAGTTATCTTTGAAAAACTGCTCCAAAGGGTAAGGGGAAAGTCAGCATTATGTATGATTTTAGTGAAGGGGGATTTGTGCAGTCAAGCACACATTTTGACAGAGACATGTTGCTAGTCACAAGGAGCAGATGTCACTATTAATGATTTTAGTGCTTCTCTAGATAAGAGGAGATGTGAGAATTGGGCCCATAAAATATTTTCCTGAAAATACCTAACTGTCTAGAGGACTGTTAGACCAGTTTTTTCCAGAGCTCAGAGTGCCCCACTCCTGATCTCCACCCTGAACTTCTTTTGGGGTGTATTGAAGGTCAGTGGCTGCAGTGGCTATTGACTTAATCCTTACAGAGGCAGATGGCAAATGCAAATTTTTAGTTGGCACCATTATGTTTTTAACGAGCTCTCTTTAGGTCTGCGTAGTGAAGAACTGTGTAGATACCAAGGAGCTAGAGCTTCAGTGCTAAGTGGTATATTCATGCTTGCTGTCCCTAGCAGAGCTGCTATTTGGTACAGAGGGTGATTTCCAGAGGTGGAAGCTTCAATCCCATCCCTAGCCTGTAAGTCATGTAACTTTTTTGTGGCTTAACTTCCCTGTTTTAAGATGAAGTGATAAGCATTTGTCTCTTGGGAGTTATGAGGAAGAAATAGGTTAACACTTAAGGAAAAGACCTCCAAAACAATATCTTTTACTTTCATCCCTCACTACTTGTGTAAAAAAAAAAGCAATTTAAGGACCTTTGTTGCTTTTATTGTTTCTTGTAAAAGCTGGAAGGTAAAATAACTCTGCTGAAACAGGACAATATACAAGTTGAGTGAATCATCATGGATCATCATGAGTTAGATGACTATATTTCATCAGGTTCCAATCTCATGGAGCCCCTCTTCCAGTTTGGCATGTGAGAAAGGAGGTTCCCTGTGTGTGATGGGCAGTCCTCACACCCTCTAAAGCTTGATCAGCCCTCAGGTGCCAGATGGGCTTTTCACCCCAACCTCACCATCAAAACTGCCATCTTCACAGGTCCCCAGCGATCTCCATGTGGTCAAATCTCATCACCAGCTCTTAGTCTGCACCCTACCTAATCTTGGGATTCCCTGATAGCTCAGTTGGTAAACAATTGATCTGCAATGCAGGAGACCCCAGTTTGATTCCTGGATCGGGAAGAACCCCTGGAGAAGGGATAGGCTACCTACTCCAGTATTCTTGGGCTTCCCTTATGGTTTAGCTGGTAAAGAATCAAACTGCAATGCGAGAGACCGGGGTTCAATCCCTGCATTGGGAAGATCCCCTGGAGAAGAGAAAGGCTACCCATTCTAATATTCTAGCCTGGAGAATTCCATGGACTACAGTTCACGGGGTCACAAAGTGTTGGACATGACTAAGCGACTTTTACTTCACTATCTAATCTTTCAAAGGCATTTTGAAGAACTGAGGTCATCTTCTTCTTAAAGCTCTTCCTCATATGTCCTAAAGGACAGACCTCATCAATGTTTCCTTATAGGCCACT
Source organism: Bos mutus (assembly GCF_027580195.1). Lineage (NCBI taxonomy): Eukaryota > Metazoa > Chordata > Mammalia > Artiodactyla > Bovidae > Bos > Bos mutus. The sequence goes on along the minus strand of NC_091634.1, from coordinate 20,923,015 downwards.
GGTCAATCCTCTTTCTTCCCAATCTCTTAATCTCAGCCATCGTGCTGCAGGATGCCCCCCTGTCTTCAATACACGCATTCTGAGCCACCTCATGTTTCCCTGTGGTGTGCATGTGCTGGGGGCTCCCAAATTTCTGAGACAACTCCAATCTGCCTTCTAGACACTAGACCCTCATGGCCAACTGCCCTTTGCATATCTCTTAGGAATCTCAGATTAACCATATTTAAAGCCAACTTTTGTTTTCTTCTCTCAAAGCCCAAGCTCAGTTTCCCTATCTTAGCAAATAAACCTGGATGTGGACTTGAGGGAAAAAAGGAATAGAAGATGATTCTAAAGCTTTTAGTCTGAGCAACTTGGTGAGTGCCCATGTAGCATGAGAGTGAAGAGAAAAAGCCACAGACTGGTAATAATGCTTGCAAATCCTGTGTCTGATAAGAGACTCATATCCAGAATATGTAAAGAACTTTCAAAACTCAACAATAACAAACAGCCCAATAAACATGGGCAAAATATTGGAATAGACATTTTTATCAAAGAATATCTATAGATGGCAAATAAGCACATGAAAAGGTGTGCAACATCTTTAGTCATTAGGGAAATCCAAATGAAAACCACAATGAGATACCATTCCACACCTTTTAGAATAGACGAAATAAAAGACTGATAGCACCAAAACGGGAGGAACTGGAATTCTCACACATTGCTTGTAGTTCAACCACTTTGCAAAAGAGTTTGGCAATTTCTGAAAAAGTCAAACATACATCCACCATATGATCTGGAATTCCATTCATAGATAGGAACCAAGAAAAAGAAGATATATGTGAATACAAACACACGTATACAAATGTTTAGAGCAACTTTATCTACAACGGCCTCAAACTGAAAACAATATAACTGTCCACTAACAGATGAATGGATAAGCAAATTAGGCCCAATCCCCACAACGAAATACTACCCAGAAATAAACAAGAAAACTATGAAATATGCAGCAGTGTGAGTGAATCTAAAACAATTACATGGAATAAAAGAAGTCATATAAATAAAAAAGGACCTTTTATATGATTCTGTTTCTATAAAACTCTAGAAAGTGCAAGCCAATCTATAGTTATGGAAAGTAGATACCTGGTGATCTGGGGCTGGGAGAGTAGAAGGAATTATTAAGGGACATGAAGGGAATGATACAGTCACTTTCTTGAATGTGGCGATGGCTTCACAGGTGTATACATATGTCAAAACTTATCAACTGTGCAGCTTAAACCTGTACAGTTATGTAGGTCAATTATACCTTAATAAAGTTGTTTAAAAAGAAGTCTAATGGGAAAAACAATCAATCTTCAAGGTAGAATGCAGATTATGCCTGCTGCTGGGAAGGAAACAGTGTCTGGAACCAGATCAGCATTTAGCAGCAGATGCTAACACAGACTACGGTTGTTGCATGGGGAGGGCTGGGGCACTTTTTTTCTGAGAAGGCATGATTTAAGTACATCCAAAAAGAGTTAACTATGTGAAGAGCTGGGTGGAGTGCAGCTGAGAAGGAAGGAGAAGATCCCAGAAAGAGAAAGCGGCTCATAGAAAAGTTTTGAGGTCAGATGCGGTGAGTTGCTCCCAGAACTTTAGCACAGAGGATACAGATATTGCTTTGCTCAGCTTGTTTCTGCTCAGAGAAGACCTTTGGGGGAAAATGGGGAAGCTGTTATATTCCAAATGTGTGGCCCCCTTGAGTGACCCTCAAGGCCTCTTGCTCCACCATTAGAAGGGCCTCCCTAAACTCATCCAGATTCCCTTTGACCACTGTTCACCCAAGCCTTGGGCAGGCTCAGGCTCCAGCCCGAACGGTCCCCAGGGTCCAGTCACTTCTGCTGAGGTGCTGTTCTGCAGGAAGCAGCATGACCATCCTGATGGGAAGAGATGTGGCTGCTAACACAAGGCCCATCCCTGCCCTGCTCTGCTGGGTGGCCGTGGAACATTGTTTAACTTCTCTGGACCTCAGAGTCCTCACCTACAATATAGAGTCAATTCTGATTCTGATTCCTGGGCTTTGGAAGGAGAATACAACCAAGAAAGTAGAAATTCTTTAGGAAGGTGAAAGTGGTGTCTTAATATGAAGGGCATACATCAGAGCACCGCCTCCTGACATGGCCAGCTGACATAGAGGCTTGGTGTCCTGAGTGGCGCCCTAGGCAGAGCTGGTGGGCACACCCATCTCCAGCTGCTCTGAGGGTGGGCCACTAAACTCTCACCCCTATGCCTTTCCCTGAAGACTTGCCTCCTCCTTACTTGGAAACACCGGGGAGGCTGTGCCCTCCTTGGGGAGAAGGGTCTCCATCCAATAACTAATACTAACGGAGTGTGACAAAGCTCTTGCCTTAAGGCAGGACAACTCTGTCATTCAGTCTCCAGAGTTCCCTGTGGAATCAGCTGAGACCAGACTCCAGCTGGGGCCACAGTTTTGCTGGTTCCTTCCCCAGCCTCCCCTGCTTCATGCACAACCTCACTCCCTACTGAGAGCCTCCACTCCCTAAGACGCTCTCCTTGTACAGATGACAGCGAAGACCCCAACACTCTGAGGCTTCTTAATGGCAGTTTTAACCATTTTTGGCCATAAGCCATCCTGCCCATCCACAAGGATGAACCTCTTGTCCCCTTTCCTAGAACTACCTCAGAAAGGTGAGGAATCTGGGGCCCGGGACATGGGACTATTTCCTGGATGTTTTGTTCACCCTCTCTTTTCAAAAAAACACATTTTCAATAGCTTTAATTTAATCAAAACGTTCTTGACTGAGATCATTAAAGCCTCTGAGAGAGGCATTTAATTCTAAATTCACCATATCCACGGCGTAGCAGTTGAGTAACTGAAAAATCAACTTTATGTCATAATAGTTTGTTAGAATGTTTGTTTACTCTTCATCTGAGACATGCTAATTAAAACAAGAGGCCTTCACAAGCAATCCAGTTAGCAAATGGGATTGGTTAATAGATAAGGGCTGGTTGGTAATTACAGGGAAGTCCGTATCCCCACACATATGGGTTGGGTTTCAGGAAGCGTCTGGGGATATCATGATGGGTCATTGCTGCTCCTGGGTCTTCTAGGAAAAGCATTTCTTTGGCCATCTCCTCTCTCACAAACACATCTTCTGAACATCTCTGAGAAACATTTATTTCTGCTGAGTCTCATCTGTCACCAAATCTTTAATTCATCTTGACGGGATATGATTAAGGACCCTTACGAATTACTGTGTCACTAGGGCTGAGCAATTTCCACTTTCCCCCAGACTTGGCTGGAAGTTGTGGTTCCCACTGCCCTCTCACTAGCTCCTCATTCAGCAGGAAAATGGAGCTGTCCTGGAAGATACACCTTTTGCCAGCTCTAGGAGACCCAGCCAGCTCTCCTGCCTCCCCACAGCCCCACAAACAGATGCCGCTTTCACAAGCTGGGGATCTCATTGCTCACTGATAGTTCAGGAACATCTCCAAACACAGACACCTGGGGGTCTGGGATGCATTCATTAAAGTGCAAAATAGCAGACCCCCTGTCCTGCCAGTGACCCCTCTACCCCATCTGGCCACATCTGCCTTTATGCATAATTGCGCATACACAAACAATTTTCTCTCTACTTCCCTTCCTCACACATCCAAGGCCAATTACCCAACATCCTGCTTTTGTCTTGCCCTCAAGCTTTCCTTTTGCTCCAGGCTCCCCCTTCAGAGAACCCTGGGTGTACTTGCCTGTCTTCACCCTCAGCTGCCAGAGGACCTGCTCCCTCCCTGTCCTCCCAACCCCCAGCTTGAGGCCAAGAATCCTCACTTTCCACAAACTCCTAGATTTTGAACACGAAGAAATCTTAGAGACCATGTGGTCTCACTCACTTTAAAATAAGGAACTGAGGTGGAGAAACAGGGACTGGAGTTGGAAGGTCATGGTGCTATTTTTAAGGTCTAATCTACATTCAGAAGGATCTTCCCTGGTGGCTCAGTCAGTAAAGAATCTACCTGCCAATATAGGAGATGCAAATTCAATCCCTGGGTGGGGAAGATTCCCTGGAGAAGGAAATGGCAACCCACTCCAGTACACTTGCCTGGAAAATCCCATGGACAGAGGAGCCTGGCGAGGTACAGTTCAGGGTGTCATAACAGTCAGACATGACGTAGTGACTAAACCACCACCACCACTTCTTTCAGACCCAGATAACTCATAAGCTGATTCCATCCTTACTAGTCTTCACAGTCCCTATATTTTCTTGGGTCTGTAATGCAAAGATTTGGCCTTCTAGATGCTATAAGACTGATACTGGGAGATGTCATTAAAATGTACCATAAAGTGAAGTGAAGTGAAGTCGCTCAGTCGTGTCTGACTTCTTGAGACCACATGGACTGTAGCCCACCAGGCTCCTCCATCCATGGAATCTTCTAGGCAAGAATACTGGAGTGGGTTGCCATTTCCTTCTCCAGGGGATCTTCCCAACCTGGGGATCGAACCGGGTCTCCCACTTTGCAGGCATATGCTTTACTGTCTGAGCCACCAGGGAATCCCAAAATGTCCCATGATTGCACTTAATGCAAATGTGAATTATTCAAATAAAAATGACATGATAAAAATATTAGTAAAGTCTCCCTTTCATGTGACTTTTGAAATAATCTGACTATCAGAAGCTACATCACGAAAAACACATTGTTCTTGGATTAGGTGCGTTGTGTATGTGACAGCTTTGGGAAGGAACTATATGTGTTATAACTAAGGGGGACAAGGATCCCAAGGGCTTCTTAAAGGGCACAGATTCCTACTGTCTCCTATAGACCTGGCACAAAGAAGAAGTTCTTGGTAGCTGTTGGGGAGGAAGGTATGATAATGGATGTTCTTCCCCACACCTCCCACTCAGAGGCCCTGTAGCCTTCAGTCCCAGAGCCTGCCCTGAGCAAGCCAGGCCTGCTGCCTCATAATGACCTCATAGGCAGAACACATCAGTGGGCACAGGAGACGCTTCTGAGGGGCTGGGCTCTGCAGGGTGGTTGATCTATGATGATGGCAGATTACACACAGCCAGCCTGCTGGAAGGCAGGCCAGGAGAACCACGATGGGACTCAGGAGTCCTCTAGGACAAGGAGGGCTTCTTGCCTCCATTAGGGAAACTTTCCCTGTGACCTCAGCCTTTCTGTCCAGGAGACCCTGACCTTTTGAGATGCCATAACTGGTTTCTGGAAGTCCCCTGGACTAATGTCTAAAACCAACTGCCTGCCTCTTCATTCTCACTGGTTTTTGAGTGACTGATTCTTCTCAGCTGCTGCCCTGAGCACTTCACAAATATCTCATCTAATTCTCCCAAATCTGCCTGATTGAGGTATCATCATTTCTGCTTCCCAAACAAGGAAACTGTGACTCTGAGAGGTGAAGAGGCAGAACCCATAGAACCCACACCTGGTATCTAAACGTTGGAGATGGGTTTGGAAATTATGGGACTCCAACTGTATATTCTGCTTCCCTGGTTCCCAGTCACACCTGTTTGGGTCCTCATGTAGATCCCAGCCCTTGCAGAAATGACATCTTCACCAGGTAAGCCAGATTGCTCACCTGGGTAGATCTCAGGACACTCCTGAAATCTGAGAGCAGCTTCTGCCTGACCAGAAGGCATAGTGGCCACCACCACCACCACTCCCACTCCCCTCCGTCTGACAGCACCAAGGCTGAGCCCCTCTGATGGTCTAAGGCCCATGACCACTTGCCAGGTGACTCTGTGATCATATTACTCTGGCTGTCCCAGGCGGACCTCCCAGGCCAAGCCCATGCCAGCTTCTGCCCCTTCGCTCACTCCTTTTCTGCTTGGAGCCCTTGTTCCTCTGCTCTGCCACAATCCAGCCTTACTTCATGGACAAATTCAATCCTCACCTTGAACCTCGTGTGACCCCAGCTGACCGCCTCCTGTCTGACCTGTGTTGGGATTTAGCGGCACATACGAATGGTGGAAATATGAACGACACATGTGCGGCAGGTAGGCCTGGAATAATTCAACAGTCTGTGAGAGCAGAGGGCAGAGGCCCTGTGTAGAGGGTGTCTGCTCTTCACACCAGCTTTTGGTCACCATGTGGAAATGCGTTGCCAGATTTGACTTTTAAAAGGATGGTAGATAACCAGCATTTGTATAAACGATTCCATTTTTAATGTAAATTAACTCCAATTTCTAAAACACTGTGTATGCCAAGGAAAGCCCATCTTTGGACTGGATTGGAATCACCCACAAACAGTGTGCAACCCATTTCCAAGAGTACCTGTGGTGTACATCACAGGGCCCAGAGTCTGAGTCCACATGGCGCTGCATGAATCCCTCAACTTTCTAAATGAGTGACTTGATTTTCCTACAAGCAAGGCCCCCCTTTCTTTCCAAGAATGAGGAAAGTATAACTGTTTACATTTTCCTTGATAATCTGGCTCTTAGGAATTTCAGAGAAAAAAATGAACTAAATCACTAAACTTAATTCTACCCTTAATTCTTTCCTTTTTTCTTGCATTTTTATGTTTTCATTGTAAGTGTTCCTATGGCAAATCATCACAAAATGACATGAAAAGGAGGGAGGGAAGAATTAAATCAAGATGCAAATGAAATTGGTGTTGGGTCAGAGACATTTCTTTTCCTATTCTAACCTTACTCTTTTTCAGGCCCAGCGGGGCATGTGTATTTCTCAGGGGTCTTTGGTTGCAAGTAACAGAAGGCAACTCTGGCTGACATCATGAAAGGGGAGTATTTTGGAAGAAAGAAGAGTAACTCAGAGAATGAAAAGAAAAAGAAAGGAAAGACTTACAGACCCATTTTGGGGAAGGATCTGTAACCAGAGCCATTGCTGGCTGCCTCGACTCTGACTCAGACCATAATCTAGGACTGATGGATTCCAATTGCCATGCCCACTTATCAGAACTCAAACTCTGAGAAGTCGGTATTGCTTGGATAAAATTCCCTCTCTTCATCAGTCTTATCAAGACCCTTACTAAAAAGGGAGAGTGAATTCCCTGGGGGAAAATACGGGTGAAATTTAGGGAAAGAATGGATGTGCTAAATGGATCTCACTGAAGTGTATTGAACTGAGCCAGACCTGGTGGAGCTGAAGAATCTAGCTTGGGAGCATTCATTCATTTCTTTATTTCGTGTGAGTCCAGTGGGACTCATCGTAGTTGCAATGAATCATGATCGGGGAGGGAGCCCTTACTGAGGAAGCTGGACTGAGGAAGAAGCAGAGGCGTCCAGAGCCCACAGGAGGGTGTGGGCCTGGTAAGGCCCCCACCCAGGCAACCTCAGAGGCTGCTCTCTTCCTCACTGCCCACTCTGTTACCCAAGCCCCTCCCAGGAGACAAGACAGCCCTCAGCCCTGGACTTTACATCCCTCAGCCAGCCAAATCATCCCATGGTGCTCATCCCCCATGGCCATGTTCTAGCATCCTCAGCCCAGCCCTCAGGTGGCCAAGGCTCTGAGCCCCTCCACTGACAGTTAAAAACTTGGATTGTGAACTATGCGTCTCGGGATCTAAGCTCTGGGTTTTCCACCTGTCAGATTTTGAGCTGGGCTGATTGCCTCTCTTAACCTCTATTTCCTCATGCATGAAATCTGGATAGTAATACCAACCTGCAATGGTTGTTGAGAGGATCATCTGGGGGACTGTAGGTGGAGGTGTTCAGGAAGCACCTTCTTATTTCACTGATATTGACTGAGCGGCTATTCTGTTCCAGCCTCTTTCCATTCTCAAGAGAGGAGTAAGATGGTCAAGGCCCTCTCCTCCTTTAGAAGCCAATAGTCACATAAACAAATAAATACACAGAATACCTCAAGGTGTAATGAGAATAACGAAGAAACCAAGCAGGGTGTGGTGGAGCTGAGACCCACCTTCAGGAGGGCAGGGCTTACTGCCCTTTCAAGGGACCCTTCAAGAAAGGTCCTGCCTCAGCAGCAGAGAGCTGCCTCCCAAAGATCCTGTCTTTGGTAAGGCAGCTTCTACCTGGGAGCTAAGTGAAATAGACCAAAGGCCAGTCATTTTGACTCCTGGGGACCTCTGATGAGCAGTACTGGCTCCCAAGACCCCCACATCACAATTCACATCTTCCTCTGCCCAGCTCTGCTTCCACCCTCTTCCCTGCATGGAGTTGATCCCTCTTAAACCTCTGGAATTCCAGCTCCATCTCTGTGTCTGTTTTCTTCTGGGGAACTCAATCTGACAAAAGAGTAGGAGGACAGAGCACTTATGACTCTAAGTAAAGGGGTTGGGGCATTCAGTGAAGATGACCTCTGAGCAGACTCCAGAATGAACTACGAGCAGGAGCACAGTGCCACCTGGGGGAGACTGAGCCCTGGCAGAGCCACACATGCCAAGGCCCTGCGGAGAGAAGGGGCGCCAACAAGGAGGCCAGTGTAATCAGCGCTGAGTGGGTACAGGGAGAGCAGTAGGAGATGAAGCCAGAGCCCGGAGAGTGGCCCAGATCATGCGGGCTATTATGTCATAAAAATTACTGGCTTTTACTCTGAGTGACACAGGAAGCCATTTGGGTTTAGGGCTGGCAAGTCATGTGATCTGTCTTATATTTTATTTTATTTTATTTAAAAAAACTGATTGAAGTATAGTTAATTTATAATTAGTATTAGTTTCAACTGTACAGCAAACTTATTAAGTTATATATGTGTATACACATATATACCCACACATATACACATCTATATATATACTTTTTAGATTCTTTTCTATTAAAGGTTATTACAATATATTGAGTAGAGTCCCCTGCTCTATACAGTAGGTCCTTGTTGGTTACCTATTTTATATTAATATATAGGACTGTTCATATGTCAATCAGTTTAGTTCAGTCGCTCATTCATGTCCAACTCTTTGCAACTCCATGGACTGTAGCACGCCGGGCTTCCCTGTCCATCACCAATCCCTGGAGCTTGCTCAAACTCATGTCCATCAAATCGGTGATGCCATCCAACTGTCTCATCCTCTGTCGTCCCCTTCTCCTCCTGCCTTCAATCTTTCCCAGCATCAGGGTCTTTTCCAGTGAGTCAGTTCTTCACATCAGGTGGCCAAAGTATTGAAGGTTCAGCTTCAGCATCAGTCCTTCCAATGCATATTCAGGACTGATTTCCTTTAGGGGTGACTGGTTTGATCTCCTTGCACTCCAAGGGACTCTTAAGAGTCTTCTCCAACACCACAGTTCAAAAGCATCAATTCTTTGGCACTCAGCTTTCTTTGTGGTCCAACTCTCATATCCATACATGATTACTGGACAAACCATAGCTTTGACTAGATGGACCTTTGTTGGCAAAGTGATGTCTCTGTTTTTTAATATGCTGTGTAGGTTTGTCATCGGAGAAGGCAATGGCACCCCACTCCAGTACTCTTGCCTGAAATCTCCCATGGATGGAGGAGCCTGGTAGGCTGCAGTTCATGGGGTCACTAAGAGTCGGACACAACTGAGCGACTTCACTTTCACTTTTCACTTTTGTGCATTGGAGAAGGAAATGGCAACCCACTCCAGTGTTCTTGCCTGGAGAATCCCAGGGATGGGAGCCTGGTGGGCTGCCGTCTCTGGGGTCGCACAGAGTCGGACACGACTGAAGCGACTTAGCAGCAGCAGCAGCAGCAGGTTTGTAATAGCTTTTCTTCCAAAGAGCAAGCGTCTTTTGATACCATATGTTAATACCAAACTCCTCATTTATCTCTCCCCAACCCTTGCTCTATCCCCTTTGGTAACCATAAGTTTGTTTTCTAGGTCTCTCAATTTCTTTCTGTTTTATAAATAAGCTCATTTGCATCATGTTTTAGATCCCACTTCTGAGTGCTGTCATATGATGTTTGTTTTTCTCTGACTTACTTCATTAATATGATAATCTCTAGGTCCATCCAGGTTGCTCCAAATGACATCATATCTGCCTTTTTATGGCTGAATAGTATTCCATTGTATATATGTATCACACTGTCTTTACCCACTCATCTTTCCATGGACATTTAAGTTACTTCCATGTCTTAGCTATTGTAAATTGTGATGCTATGAACATTGGGGGTGAATGTATCTTTTCATTAGAGCTTTCTCCAGAATGCCAAGGAGTAGGATTTCTGGGTCATATAACTCTTTTTTAGATTCTTAAGGACTGTCTTTTAAGTGGAGAACTCTGGCTGCATTGTGAACAATGGAGTGAGGGTCAGGATCAGGGGAGTAGGGGATACAAAGAGAGCTTAGGAGAGCATTTTGTGATCACAGCCTTGTCATAGTGAAGGGGCTTGCATAACTCAATGAACCTATGAGCCGTGCTGTGTAGGACCACCCAAGACAGAGGAGTCATACTGAAGAGTTCTTACAAAACATGATACACTGCAGAAAGAAATGGCAACACCCTCCAGTATTCTTGCCTGGAGAACCCCATGGATGGTATGAAAAAGGAAAAAGATATGCACCAGAAGATGAGTCCCCTAGGTCGAAGGTGTCCAATATGCTACTGGGGAAGAGTGGATCAATAGCTCCAGAAGAATAAAATGGCTGGGTCAAAGCAGAAATGACGCTCAGTTGTGGATGTGTCTGGTGATGAAGGTAAAGTCCAATGCTGTAAAGAACAATATTGCATAGGAACCTGGAATGTTAGGTTCATGAATCAACGTAAATCGGATGTGGTCAAGCAGGAAATGACAAGGTGAAGACTGACATCTTAGGAATCAGTGAACTAAAGTGGACAGAAATGAGCGAATTTAACTCAGATGACCATTATATCTACTACTATGGGCAAGAATCTCTAAGAAGAAATGGAGTAGTCCTCATAGTCAACAAAAGAGTCAAAAATGCAGTACTTCGGTGCAATCTCAAAAATGACAGAATGATCTCGATTCATTTCCCAGGCAAACCATTCAATATCACAGTAATTCAAAACTTTCTGCAATCACTGATGCCAAAGAAGGAAGCTGAAGTTGACTGGTTCTTTGAAGACCTACAACACCTTCTAGAAATAACACTAAAAAAGATGTCCTGTTCATTATGGGGGATTGGAATGTAAAAGTAGGAATTCAAGAGATACCTGTAGTAATAGGCAAGTTTGGCATTAGAGTATAAAATGAAGCAGAACAAAAGGCTAACAGAGCGTTGTCCAGAGAACACACTGGTTATCGCAAACAACACAAGAGACGACTTTTCCAACAACACAAGAGACGACTCTACACATACACATCACCAGACGGTCAATACCAAAATTAGATTGATTATGTTCTTTGCAACCAAAGATGGAGAAGCTCTATACAATCAGTAAAAACAAGACTTGGAACTGACTGTGGCTCAGATCATCAGCTCCTTATTGCAAAATTTAAGCTTAAATTGAAGAAAGTAGGGAAAACCTCTAGGCCATTCAGGTATGACCTAAATCAAATCCCTTATGATTATCCAGTGGAGGTGATGAATAGATTCAAGGGATTATATCTGGTAAACAAAGCGCCTGAAGAGCTATGGACAGAGGTCCATAACACTGCCTCCATACAGGAGGCAGTGACCAAACCATCCCAGAGAGAAAGATACGTGAGAAGGCAAAGTGGTTGTCTGAGGAGGCTTTACAAATAGCTGAGGAAAGAAGAGAAGTGAAAGGCAAAGCAGAAAGGGAAAGCTATGCCCAACTGAATGCAGAGTTCCAGAGAATAGCAAGAAGAGATAAGAAGACCTTCCCAAATGAACAACACAAAGAAATAAAGGAAAACAATAGCATGGGGAAGACTAGAGATCTCTTCAAGAAAATTGGAGATATCAAGGGAGCATTTCATGCAAGGATGGGCATGATAACAAACAAAACAGTAAGACCTAACAGATCAGAAGAGATGAAGAAGAGGTGGCAAGAATACACAGAAGAACTCTACAAGAAAAGTCTTAATAACTTGGATAACCACAATGGTTTGGTCATTCACCTGGAACATCCTGGAGTGTGAAGTCAAGTGGGACTTAGGAAGCATTACTACAAACAAAGTTAGTGGAGGTGAGGGAATTCTAACTGAGGTATTTAAAATCCTAAAAGATGATGCTGTTAAAGTGTTGCATTCACTATGTCAGCAAATTTGGAAAACTCAGGAATGAACACAGAACTGGAAAAAGTCAGTTTTCATTACAATCCCAAAGAAAGGAATGTCAAAGAATGTTCAGGCTACCATACAATTGTGCTTATTTCATATGCTAGTAAGGTTATGCTCAAAATCCTTCAAGCTAGGCTTCAGCAGTATGTGAACAGAGAATTTTTAGATTTACAAGCTGAGTTTCAAAGAGGCAAAGGAACCAGAGATCAAATTTCCAGCATTCTTTGGTTCTTGGAGAAAGCAAGGGAATTCAAGAAACACATCTACTTCTCCTTCGATGACTATACTAAAGCCTTTGACTGTGTGGATCACAACAGACTGGAAAATTCTGAGACAGGAGTACCAGACCACCTTACCTATCTCCTGAGAAGTCTGTATGTGGGTCAAGAAGCAACAGTTAGATCAGACATGGAACAATGGACTGGTTTAAAATTGGGAAAGGAGTATGACAAGACTGTATAGTGCCACCCTGTTTATTTAACTTCTATGCAGAGTACATCATATGAAATGCTGGGCCGGATGAAGCACAAGCAGGAATCAAGATTGCCAGGAGAAATAAAAATGTCAGATATGCAGATGATACCACAGAAATGGCAGAAGGTGAAGAGGAACTAAAGAACTTGATAAGGGTGGAAGAGGAGAGTGAAAAAGCTGGCTTGAAACTCAACATTCAAGAAACTAAGATGATGGCATCCGGTCCCATCATTTCATGGCAAACAGAAGGGGGAAAAGTGGAAGCAGTGACAGATTTCATTTTCATGGCCTCCAAAATCACTGCAGATGGTGACTGCAGCCATGAAATTAAAAGATGCTTGGTCCTTGGAAGGAAATCTATGACAAACCTAGACAGTGTATTAAAAAGCAGAGATATTACTTTGCCCACAAAGTTTCATATAGTCAAAGCTATGATTTTTCCAGTAGTCACATATAGATGTGAGAGTTGGACCAAAGAAGGCTGAGCCCCAAAGAATTGATGTTTTCAAACTGTGGTGCTGGAGAAGACCCTTGAGAGCCCCGTGGACAGCAAGGACATCAAACCAGTCAATCTTAAAGGAAATCAACCCTGAATATTCATTGGAAGGGCTGACGCTGAAGCTCCGATACTCGGGCCACCTGATGGGAAGAGCCTACTCATTTGGAAAAGACCCTGATTCTGCCATAAACTGGAAGTGATAGGAGAAGTGGTGGTGGAGGATGAGATGGTTAGATAGCATCACTGACTCAATGGACATGAGTTTGAGCAAACTCAGAGAGATCGTGAAGGACAGTGGAGCCTGGGGTGCTGCAGTCCTTGGGGCTGCAAAGAGTTGGACACAACTGAGCAGCTGAATAACAACAAAGCAGGTGGTCATCTTTGCAATATAGTAATTGTACAGTGGTCATGAGACAGTTGCAGTCTGAGTGGTTAGTATATCAAAGGTAGGGGATTTCCTTCCATCCCACAGCACCAGATCACTACATAGTATTTGCTCCCACTCATCTGCGCATGGCCCATCACCTCCCAATGTGCAGCTAGGAGAGCAGACGTGGCTTTGCAGACGTTGATTTCATTTTCCAGAAAGTTTTGCTCACCCATTTCAACTGCCTCTTAAGTAGAGGGCTGGGGAAAGTCTGTTTTTTTTGATGCAGCTGCTATAAACCTCTGCCTGGGATGTGGACTCGGGAGGCTGAGTCTGTCTCTCTGCTCCTCCTCCTCAGACTCCCAGCTCCTTTTCCTCAGATTTCTCTTTGTCTGGCCACAGGAACTACTGTGGGTTACTGGTGCTATACAAACAAGCGAGCCCACTCGAAGAGGGATCTGGAGGCCCCCCAGCTCCAGAGCAAATTCCATAATCAACTAGACTGAGTGATGTGTTTAGGAGGCCGAGGCTGATACAAACTGTAATTCACATTCCCTGGGCGCCCTGCTCTGTAATAAAGCCTGGATGTCAGGCAGCCCAGCCAAGAGCTAACATACCTGTTTGAACTAGTCTTGTGCCAATGGAAACACGTCAGAAAAGAAAAACATTTAGCCAACTGTCTAATGCAAATGGGTTCTTTTCAACCAAATGAAGAATGATCGCCTACACATGGCTATACGAGTACGTTAAATGTTAATACATAATGAGGCATTGAGCCACTCTTTGGCATTCATGAGGTAATGTCCCTGTAAATAAATACAATGACAAGCTTTTAGACCCTAACTGGCCCACCCAGAGTTGGAACAGGGTCGAGTGGGGCTCATCTCCATCCTGCTGTGGGCGCGTGGTACCCACTCCAGGATGCTTACCGATCCCAGATCAGAACATGAAAATATTCAGCCTTTTCTGCATGCAGTTAAGAGGTATTAATTTATAAGTGACCCTTTTTAATCAAAACTTTCATTGAAACACCATTTAGCACAAACCCCATCAACAAAATTTCGAAATACAGATTTCCCTGCGAAAATAGCCCCATGTTGTCATTTCCCAGTCAAATATGTATTTAGCCCCCCGAGAACCCCTTTGACTAAGCCAGCAGCTCCAGCACGCACAATGGTTTAATCGTATATTGTTCTCTGAGTACCAACCCTTTACAAATCATATGACATAAAAAGAAAAATAAGTAACATTGTAAAGACAGTAATGAGAACTGTTGAGCTAAAGTGCCTCTTAAAGAAATCCTAATAAATTCCAGAATTTCTAGTCTTCTGGCAAGCTTTCCATTTAGAACAAAATCAATGATCAATGGCTGCAACGCGCCAGCATCAGGCTCGCATGCCTCCAGAGCAGGGAAAACTCATAGACGAAAGATGACATTTCAGGAAAAAAAGCTGACATTGAGTCCGTCACTGTCATCGCTTCTGCCATAAAGCAGCTTCAAATATTAAAACATTTTTCATCTGTGCTGCATTATTGGCACCAGAAATTGTTTTCTCTCTGTCTGGTGCGCACTTGAACTGCAGCAGCGCTCCCCGGAGACTCAGGATTGTTACCAAGGCCTCATAACATATTGGCAGTTGACGTGGTGGTGTTCGTGTACACTTGCCACTCACGCGGAGCCTCCCCTCCCCCAGCTCGCAGGCGCAAACCACAGGCTGCCCTGTGACGCTGGGCCCATGACCTGCCCACCAGGACCTGAGAGCCTGGGGACAGCTGCTGGGCTGGAGGCTGGATGCACGCGCCCCCCTCCCCACCTCCCGCTCCGCCCCGCCCCGGGGCTCCCAAGGTTGCAACTGGCCTTCCTCTGGCCACGCCCCGCCCTTACCCCTGTCTGGCCCCCAGGCTGCTGCTGCTCAGATCTGGCCTTTCTCAAGCAGCCCTAATCCCAGGAGGATGTCACAGTCCTTCGGAGTCACAGGCTTTGGCGGCAGAGGAAGTCTTTAACACCAGTCAGGCGTAAGCTGTTTTCCTTTCATTCTCATGCTTCTGTGTTAAGATTCAGAGAAATAAGGAGGGACCGTCCTCACAGCACTCACTGTTTATAGACAGTGACAGAGAGGCCAACCTGGAGGGGGACCCATGGTCTGTCGTTGGAGGCTCATGGCTTGGAAGGGATCATGCTGCAGGAATGTGTGTGCCCTAGGTGCCCTAGGTGATGTGCCCTAGGCATCACCTGGTGGAGGGGGGGTGTCACTTTGACTATTCAATATAAAAGATGCTCCTTGGGGACCAGTCAGTTGTTCCTGCATTGTGTCTTGACCTTGAAGGAAGATAGACGAGGTGTGTATGGGAGAGGGGGACACCATAGGCCAATCCTAAGAGAATTGGTGCCAGGACCCTGGAAGCTTTTGTACACCTGTGAGCATTGATCCCTACATCCCCTCCCAGCCCTCACCTTAAAACGTTATCAGGATGTCTTTTCTCTCTCCATGAGAGAACCCAGCCTCATGGCCAGCTACTCATCCTTTCCCAGGGGAGACTGTCTGGGGGGTGGGGGTGGGGGGTGGTCAGGCCAAGCGATTTCTGCATGTCCAGGGGAGTTAGAGAGGGATGAGTGGGTGGCAGATAGCAGAGTCCCTGAGTGTCCTGACCAGGAACACCCTTGTGGCCTTTGGGCTGCTTTGCTTGGCCAAGTTGGGGGCACCCTGCCTGGAGAGTCAGGGGCAGAGGGGCCAGGCAGACTGCTCACTCACACTTCAGGAGCTTAAATAATAAATATTTTAATTCTAATTAAAATTATAGAAAAAAATGAACTCTTAGGGTCCAAGGTTCTATTGTCATACCAATGTGGTTGTAAAGTAGAATTTTGAATATTTTTTATAGAGCAGGAGGCCCACAAGACAAAGATATCTAGGACCCTATGAGGGTGGGGAGCACTCAGCCAGAGTTCCATGGATCGGTTGGAGTCTCCAAGCCCTGGGGGTGCCCAAAGAGCCTCCGAGGAGGTCCTGCAGCAATGTCCTCATTCTGCTCTCAGAGCCAAGCCAGCTGGGCTTCTGAGCTGGACCCTCAGGTGGCAGAAGGGGTGGGAGGGCTGGTGGGAGGGAGAACTGAGCTCCAGTCCATCACCCACTTGGCTCAGCTGGAGGGTAGATGCTGTGAGGAGGGAGGCATGTGTATCCCACAGATCTTCTACCTGTTGTAGCCATACCTCTGAAATGCTGGAAGACCCCAGCTTGCACTCCAGGGAGCTGTGGCCCAGAAAGGAGATCTAATGAGTCTATAAAGAATTGCATTTTGGCAAAAACATGTGATGAGCTGCAATAGATGACAGGTGTGATCCTGCTGGCATGATGGGGTGCTTCCTGGGGAGGGGCTTTGAGATGAGCCTGCTGGGAAGGCCCGTGTCAGTGAGAGGGCCTGGGAGACACCATCTGACCACTGCCCACAGGGAGAGGCCAGAGCAACGTGAAAGCCAGGGTGTCCTTGACTTCCAATGCACCCTCCTTCCCCAAAAGACACTCTGTGTGTTCGTGTCCACACCTCTGCTCTGGCCTCTCCCCTTCAGCAGATGATGGAGCACCCATGAGCCAGCACCCACCACCCTGGCAAGATCACTCCAGTTGGTTCTACCGCCAACTTGCTAGGTGGCTTCAAACGCAGTGCTTAACCCCACAGAGGCTCATTTTCTCATCTGTTAACTGGAGCTCATGGTCCCCAGTCCCTGGTAATACAGTGGGTGCTTAGCAAACAGTAGCAACTCTGAGGAAGCACCGAGAAATGAACAGGTGCAGACCTTCACATGGGGCTGCTTGCTCACTCACTTTGCAGGCCCCTTCCTGCCTCTCCTGCTTTTTGGCATTTTACATCTTAACAGGCACTTTTCCCAGTAACCAGACTTCAGCGTCACCCTTTAAATTTCCGAGTGTCTTAGAATTCCCATCCACTGACCAAGGAGCAATCCAGATGCTTGCAACCCACTCTTTATGGCAGGAAAGTGTGCCAGTTTGCTTCTGCAGGGACATGGTGGGGAAGGCCAGGGAAGGGGTGAGCCTCACTCTGACTCTGAGGTCAGTGGTGCCCCCAGGACAGAGCAGAGCTCTGGTAGGGCTGGGACGTGGGGGAGAGGAAGGGCTGCTTCTGCATCTCCATTAGCCAACATGCAGGATTCAAGACGAAACAGGGCAGGCAGAACCAGGTTGGGTTGGGGGAACAGGAGGGGGTGTGGCCAGGTCTGGGAGACGGACATCTGGTTTCCACTGCCGCCCAAGCACTTCCTGCTTTCCTTGCCTTTAATACGCATGCCCACAGCAGAGGAGAGCAGCAGATAAAAACATGCCGGGTTTTGGCAGTTCAGGCGAGCGGAGGGTGGATTATCAGGGCATTTAGAAGAAGGGGAAGGGAAGGAAAAGTGGGAGAGACGGGAGACCACACAGGGAGACAACGCACAGAGCCGCGCAGCCATCTGCCGCGACTTCACATGCCGCTCCGGAAACTGACAGACACTCCTTTAGCAAGGCCCAGGCCCGTCAGATGAGTCAATCAATCAAAAAAATTCTTATGAAACTTAATCATAGAGGGTCGTGTTAGGGAGTGGGGAACAGATTAAATTACCACGGTATTAGATACGGGAAATGATTTCTGTCAAAACCATCTTTACTGCAATTATAATATGTTAATTATGTATTTCATTAAGTAAGTGGATTAGAGTCTGCACAGATGAAATCATGTGGAGGCTTTGAATCATTTGCCGAGCACGGTGGGAGGACTCCTGTGCGTGGAACCCAGTTAATTTGGAAAACTTTCACAGGCGAAAAGGAATTGTTTCCCTTCTTTTGTGACCCCAGCCCCCAGCCCTGGTGGAGGAGGTCCACAGCTCCTGCCTTGCAAAAGGAGCATCCAGAGGCTGCTTCCTGGTGCTGGGTCTGCAGATGAACCCGCGTGTTGGGAGCCGGTCAGGGCAGCTTGCTTCTGCGAACGTCCAGTGGGCAAGGTGATACTGCAGGCTTCCAGCATGCCCCTTCCCCATCTGCTGGCGATGCATGGCTAAGTCCTCACAAGGTACACAGCCAAGCGGCCATTGGTGCAGAGACGATGACCATGCTGAAGCCACTATGTGGTGCCGTGTGCCTGTCATCTGACACCTTGTGGTGTGTGTCTGCCTTTCCCACCGATGCTGCCCGTTGGAGGAGAGCCTGCTGTAGAGAGGCACTGAAGTGGCATCTCCTTGCAGTGCAGAAGACCATCCCTTGATGGGCAGAGCGGCCCAGAGCCACAAGGCAGACACAACCAGATGTCTTCCAGCACACATCCCAAGACATCTTGTTTGATCCTCTCTCCCAGGTCCTTGCTGTTCTGGTAAGCCACTGGGAGCAGGGCTATTTTAGTCAACTGGTTTCCAGGCTCCTGACCATGGGGTTAAAGTAAGGAAGTGGGCTGAGGGCAAGACTGAACCACCTAAGACCTCTTGGACTACTGTGGTACGGTCTGTCCCACTTTGTCTGCTCCAGGCTGGAATCTGGTAGGACTGCCTATCTCAGATCCACTTCAAGGACACGGAGGCCACCAGGGAGCAAAGCCTCCATTGCTCTGCAGCTCCCCGCCCACCATTCTGCTCTGGTTCTGAAGTCCCTCTGAGACTTGAGGGGTAGTTGAGTCATCAAGAGAAGAAAATAAGAGTTAATAATTATTTCCCCCAAAAAAGGAGGTGCCAGTACCTGTAAGTGTTCTGGGTCCCTGAGAATTTGGATATGACTAATAACCACAAGGGAGGTTTGACAAAGGGAAGGAAGGAGGGGAGGCAGGCAAGCAGGGCTTGCTGGGAGTGCATGGCGGCGTAAGTGACGGGAAAGGTTGGCTGATTTGATGAAAACCCCATCAGCCTCTCTGGGGAGATATTACTTTCCTCATTATTCCACTGATTGGCCTTATTTCATCTGAAGAATGCCACACATTCCTTAAGGCCTGGCAAGCCTCTTTAACAATATCCAGGAAAAAAAAAATATCTATCACCTCTTTAATCGAAACAACAAGGAAATTAACACGAGTCATCTTCTTCCGCAGGGATCAGTTGAAAGATCCACCCAAGTTCCTTTCTTCTAACCCAGGTACCGACTCCTCAACCCCCAAAATTATCCAACAAATCTCTTAAATGTTATATACATAGGATGGTCATGGGAGGAGTTTGTTCTCCGATATGGCAGTGGCTGAGAGTGTTTTGTAAATCCTATAAGAAGAACAAAGGCTCAGCTGGGCCACCAGTACCTCTCTTTGCACAGAGGTAAAATCCTTGTGTGACTGGACGATTCAGGGAGAATGCAGTATTCCAGGACAGCTGGTCCTGATATAGGAGAATCAGCGTCACTCCTCACACTACAAGGCTTTGCTTCCCAGCCCAACAACAGGGAGGGAAGTACAAAACACACTTGTGAATTTCAGACTCAGACTGGCATTATCAATGGCCTGGAGCTTGCAATAACTGTTAATTAAGTGCATTTTTTCATTATTCTTTAGCAAAGAAGTAAGATTTAATGATGTAAGTTAACAATGGATGATAATCTAAAGTCGTGACAATAGTTTAATTATTCGCACACATACAAAAGTTAACTTCATAACTTATTTCTTTGTGAGAACAAGTTCATTTAAAATATTTTGAACTGTGCATACAATTACCACTTAGACGCTTTCCTTCATGGCTTTGTAGAGACAAAGAGTCAATTCTGCCTGTAAATTTCTCACGAGACAGTTCTACAGACTAAGAATTCTGTCTCACACACACACATACCAAAAAAAGATAAAAGAAAAGTCCCATCGTTGAGTTTTGCTTAGAATTTGTTGAGGACTCAAGAAAGGGATGTGTGGTTTGGTGTTACATGTGTGTCTTTGCGATAGAATGGAAACCCAACTCCCCTAAACAAGGATGTATGAGTGTGAGCGTGCCTGTGGTGTGTGTGTGTGTGTGTGTGTGTGTGTGTGTGTGTGTGTGTGGTGGGGGGTGAACCTTTCCTTTGTTAGCCCATCTGAAAAGGCCTGATTTCTATTTCTCCGGGGCGACTATCAAGAATTAGAGATGGTGTATGTGTGGGGGTAGGCGTAGGGTGGGGTTGGTGTACAGCTTCAGCTGGCAAGAAAAGAAGGACAAATGGATACTGGAATTGGAGGATATCCCCTTAAATCCAAAACCTCTGGGTGGTCTAGTCTGACTGAGTACTAAAGCCACTGAAACTTACCTAGGATATTCAGGTGTGCCAAAGCTCCAGGGCTCTGGGATGGAGCCAACACCATTGCACGGTATTTGGCTAGGGATGCGGCAGGACTTCCACAAGTCTTCCACTCCTCCTGAATTGTCTGTCGTGGAAAAATGCGGAAGTCAGCCATGCCCAGTGACCCCGTCCATCTCAGGTCCTCACTTGATCTTCACTTCCTCGAGAGCCAATAGCAGCTCCAGGGCATTTACAGAACCCAGTGGAGGGGCACCGGGGGCATCATTGTCAGATCCAAGTCTTCATACTCTTGTCTTCAAAGGAAACATCTCAAAACATTGCTAGAACCAAGGAAGTAAAACTATGGTTACATCACCCCAGTGTCAGTGTTCAGATGAAAATACTGCAATATTATCAGACACACAGATAACTTTCCCAAACTACCCAATACTGATATATTGTTGAACATGTGGTTAATCAAATATAACAACTCCATCTAGTCTCTCTTTTTGATGATTCACTCCTCAGTGTAATTATCTCACTAGACAATTTTATCAATGGGGAATTTTTTTGGCCAAAGTAATAATAATCCTGCCTTTGATATTCAGTTGTTTACCATGGTCTGGTGTGTCGCATGGCTACAGCTGATGCTACTGTGTGATGTATAAGATAGAGATGTGGAAAGACCAGTTTTCTACCATGATTGCTTTTCACAGACAGACATTTTAAAAAGACTATAACACAGCATTCAATATTCCTCCTGAAAAATGAAGACCCTCTTCAAAAGAGAAAAGTTATGCATGAAATTTAGCACTGTTCCTCTCCTCTTTGTTGAGTTATAAGCAGAGGAAGGGGTGGAGGAGAACTCATTTGAGCTGAGAGTGAAATGCCATTGGGGTATCTGAAAGAATATTGACGACTGAGACCATCAGACCAGAAACTTCTGGAAGGTGTTCAATAAAGAGCATGTGGAGAGTGGGATGAATGTAGAAACTAGCATCAGTGTACGTATACTATTAGGTGTAAGATGGATAGCTGGTGAGAAGTTGCTCAGGGAGCCCAGTCTGGCCCTCTGTGATGACCTGGAGGGATGGGATGGGGGGAGGGCAGGGAAGTTACGGAGGGAGGGGATGTATGTATAATCATGGCTGATTTGTGTTGTTGTATGGCAGAAACCAATACAATATTGTAAACATTTTTAAAAATATATTTAATTTTTTTTAAAAAGAGCATAATTTGTTGGTTGGATATCCCCTTACTCTCTAAAATTGTTCCACATATTGGGTGCTCTTTATCACCCAATCTTCTTTTGTTTTGCTTTGTAATTACCACCAGATAACCTTTTCCTGGTTGTTGTTTGTCTTGCCTTCCAGAATGTGCACAGCAAGGGATTTGTCTTTCTTATTTATCATGGCATCATGTGCCTCAAAAGTACCTGGCTCGTAGTGAGTATTCAGTAAATATCTGTTGAGTCCATGAATAGACATGTGTGTGTTCAGTGTGTTGATTGTAAGATAATCTTTCCCCCTCCCTCAGTCTATAGGTGTGTTGACACAATTGAACTCATGAAGAGATTATGAGAACATAACCCACCATGGACAGAGTTTTTGGCCCAATTCTTGGCCCCCCTCTGTGTTCAGCTCTTTGCCAAATGAGTTTATAGTTCCTCCCATTAATAGATTGGGACATATTTCCCCACCTATTGACCTTGTATTTGACCAAGAGCCTGGCTTTGGCCAATGGAATGAGGTGGAAGGGACATTGCACCAATTCTGAGCTTTGGACTTGAGACATTTGTGTGTTTCTGCTCATCTCTTGCACTGCTGTCATCACCATGAGAAGAGCACATCCAAGTTAGCTTGTTGGTTCAAGGAGGAAAATATAAGACACTTAGAGCAGAGGCACCCAGCTGAGTTCAAACTAGATGGGCTGAGCCCCAGCCAACCCATGGCTACACGATCTATATAAATGCTTGGTACTGGGCACCATGATATCCTGCTCTTGTTTGTTAAGCAACAACGCAAGTGGATACATGATCTTCTTCGTCTCAACTGTGTCGCAGTCTCCTGGATGAATGATCACACACATGACACTGAGTTGGCCAAAATGACCAAAGTAGACATCCTTGTGTCAAAGCCAGGACACCCACCCTTCATCCCTCAGTAGACAGCAGGGCAAACAGAAGAGTATCCGTGCTACAGAATGAGCTGGACCAGTGCCGGGCACTGTTCTTGCCACTTCCCATGCATTGTCTCATTTAGTCCCCAAGGCTACTGTGTCCCTACCTCACAGATAAAGATACTGGGCTTACCGAGGGCCATCACTGACCCCAGTCCCCACATCTGGGAAGAGAAACCTAGAAAGAGTCTTCTTACTGTGGTCCTCAGAGACCATCCCAGTAAGAAGGACCAAGTTTGTTTGCAATCAGAGTAAATGAGAGAAAGCAGAGCTAACCTGCCAGTAAGGATCAGGTGGGACTGCCTCTTTCAGCTCCAGTTCAAGGTCACAGAAGCCACCAAAGAGCAAATCCTGCGTCCCTCCATAGCAGCAGCACCATCACCCCCCACCACAAACCATTGTTCTCTGGTTCTAAAACCTCCCTGAGATTTGAGGGACATAACGAGCTATAAAGGAAAGAAAAGAAGTTGATAATTATTTTTCAAAAATAGGAGGCATCCTATCACCCATAAATGGCCCAGGTCGCTGAGAATTTGCAGTCTTACCCACTCTCTATACTCGCTCCCATTTCCAGAGTAGCCTGAAGTTAATGGTGGTTTCGGCTTCAGTTAGACATGCCTCCATGCTCTCCCAGAGACCATGATACTTGGACAAAGAATATTTGTCCTAGAACCATTTGCATTTCTGTCCACTTACTTGCCTTAGATAACCTTCTCCAACACAGAGCAGTACATTACATAAGGAATATTGGAATTCTGCCTTCAGATGATAGCATTTTTAAAACAAAGACATAACCATAAGTCCAATTTGTTTCTTTGCCAGGCTCTTCAAACACAGTTTTGTTGTGTGAAACTGATCATCCCCTCGAGAAACAGAATAATTATGACTTGAGTTTGATGCTGCATTTTTAAGTATCAGCCGTTCATACAGTAGACTTCTACTGAGTGCACACTGGACCCAGGTAGCCTGCTCAGGCCTAAGGGTCCAGAGATGTCTTCTTAAAAATGTGACCGTTTGTCTGGAAGCATTTCAGAATAGATGCCATTTGTCATCACTGCTCATTTAAATATTTCAGACACTAGCCTAACTCCTCAGTTTCTTCGGCCCTTCATGACTCGATATGTAGCCTACCATCCAGACCTCCACCTTTTGCCAAATCTGTTTCCCTAGCCCCAAATGTCCTCCTCCATTTCTCTCTACTTGGCGCGTTCCTACTTTCCAAGACACCAAGCAGAGTGGGCATCATCCAAATTGTTGAGGGCCTGTATAGAGCAAAATGCTGGAGGGGAGGCAAATCTGCTCTCTGCTTGAGTTGGGACCGGCGTCTTCTCCTGCCCTTGCATCTTGGCACTTCTGGTTCTCAGGACTTCAGATTTGGATTGAATTACACCACTGGCTTTCCTGGTACTTCTGCGTGCAGGCAGCAGAGTGTGGAACTTCTTGGTCTCCATAATTACGTAGGCCAAGTCCTATAATAAATCTTCTATAATATTGTTATTTATATATACACACACACATATATATATGAATACACATACATAAATTTCCTATGAGTTCTGTTTCTCTGGAAAACTCCAGTAATATGGCTCTGAAGTTCAGGGGGTCTTTATTCTCCCACTGCCTGGAGCAGAACTCATCACAGCCCCGTAATGACACTATTATGAATGATACATGCTCTATTGCATTTGAATGTACTTTGAATAATGGTCACATTGCATTGCGTTTCTTTTACCCATCTGTCTCACTTACCGAAGTGTGGACCTCTTGAAGCTGGGGACCATGTTGTAAGAATCTCAGCTCCTGGCACATAGCAGATATGAAGTAGAAATAAATGAGCAGATGTGATTCACATACTTATTCTGCTTTATTGTTTGTCTACTTCCCATTAGATTGCATGCTCCAAGAAGACAGGAAGCTTTATTGGTTGCAGTCAATGGCAACATCTGACACATATCCAATGCTTAATAAAAGCTGTTAGCTGAATGAATGACTAGGAAAAAGGAGAAAGTGAGATTTTTCAGAATTTAGGTAACAGTTACCCCAGTCTCCAAATGTTGCATTTTCTTAAGGGAGTCTTCCCTAGTCTAATGACCACTGCTCTCTGTATAAAAACACTCAGGCTATCCCCAGTGTGGCAGGACATCCTATCTCTATCCTGGTTGATCAGGAGCAAGGGCGGATATCAGATAACCATCCAGGGTGTCTACTGAAAGTGAAGAGACTTTCACTTCTGTGTCATTATCCACCTGCAGAAGCAGAAAGATCTTTATGAAAATGCCATCTCCTCTGGTGATCACATCTCTGGAAATGATGTTATGAGGTCAGGAAATTGATTTCTTGCATTACAAAATCATTCCCGGGGTCATCAATGTCAAAGCCAACTGGTTCATGGATTTCCTTTTTTCCTCCTAGGTGGTGGTGGTTTAGTCGCTAAGCCACGTCTGACTCTTGTGACCCCGTGGACTGTAGCCCGCCAGGCTCCTCTATCCGTGGGATTCTCCAGGCAAGAATACTGGATTGGGTTGTCATTTCCTTCTTCAGGGGATCTTCCTGACCCAGGAATCGAACCTGGGTGCCCTACTTTGCAGGCAGATTCTTTACTGATTGAGCTATGAGGGAAGAATGTTCCTCTCTCTCTCTCTCTCTATATATATATGTGTGTGTGTGTGTGTGTGTGTGTGTATATATATATATATATGTATGTATGTATGTATAAAATAAAGAGCAGTGCTTTTGTGAGTTAAGCCTAATAAGTTGTGATCACATGAAGTTCATCCTATGAAATAAGTATCATAGCTTAACACAAACAACCAGCCTTACCTCCTTCGTCAGTTGTGACTTGCAAGCTAGGAGCAGAAAGTGGCTGGGCACACAGGAACCAACCTACAGGCACCTTCTGCTTCCCCATGTGACCAGGTCAAGGAGTTCTTCTTGTAGTGGCTATGAGATTGAAGGAAAAACAGGCATTTTTCTGCATGACAGTAGAGCCATAAAATGGTATGAGCATTTCAGAGAACAATCTGGCTGTAGGTGTTGAATTGACACTCTAACTCAGCAATTTTTCATAAGAATTTAATTTAGAGAAATTCTCTCACAGATACATGGAAGGGTCCATATGAGAAGTGCATTACAGGATGCTTGTAATACAAGGAAATAGTGACAAACTGTTTGACATCAGTAAAGTAGTGGATAAAAATTCTTGCTGTCTTCGGAGAGTGGAATACTATAGAGTAGCTAAAATGGATGAACTAGAGTGGGAGCCAGGCCGAATCTTTGGCATCTGTTTTTGTAAATAAAGTTTTACTGGAAGACAGTTACACCCATTTATTTACATACTATCTATGACAATATTCATATAGGTGCTGCTTTTGTCCTAGACACACAGAGTTGAGTAGTTGAGACATAGCTCATATGACCTGTAGAGCCTAAAATACTTATTCTTTGGTCTTTTCCAGAAAAGCGTGCTGATTCTTTTAAAAATAACTGTCTAGCTCATGGCTAGAGAGGTAAAACAACTTTGAAAGAAAAGGGTAGATTGTACTGTGATATGTTACAACACTGTTTATGTAAATTAAACACAAGAATACTTGACAATGCCCATAAGTATGTGGAAGTGGCACCAATGGGCTAGAAGAATGTCTACCTAGTTCATAATTCTTTTTTAAATTAATATTACATTTTATTGATGTGGGAGACACTGAAAATATTTGCATTGCAAGTAAGACTATATTATAAGAATATAGTGCCTCTGTCAAACTAGGAAATAATATGGAACTGAATAAGATTTATCTTTCATTGGTGGTGTATAAAATTCAGCGCAAAGATCAAAGGGTAATGTTCTGACACATTAGGCATAGCTCCTTAGAAATCTTTGAGGATTGCTTTTTTTATTGAAGTTACAGATAATTTACAATGTTATGTTGATTTCAAGTCTATAGCAAAGTAATTCAGTTACACACACACACACACACACACACAAATGCATATATATATGTATATTATTTTTCAGATCTTTTCCACTTAGCTTATTACAAGATATTGAGTGTAGTTCCCTGCTGTTTACCTATTTTATGTATCAGTTCAGTCACTCAGTCATGTCCAACTCTTTGCGACCCCATGAATTGCAGCACACCAGGCCTCCCTGTCCATCACCAACTCCCAGAGTTCACTCAGATTCACATCCATCGAGTCAGTGATGGCATCCAGCCATCTCATCCTCTGTTGTCCCCTTCTCTTCCTGCCCCCAATCCCTCCCAGCATCAGAGTCTTTTCCAATGAGTCAACTCTTCGCATGAGGTGGCCAAAGTACTGGAGCTTCAGCTTTAGCATCATTCTTTCCAAAGAAATCCCAGGGCTGATCTCCTTCAGAATGGACTGGTTGGATCTCCTTGCCGTCCAAGGGACTCTCAAGAGTCTTCTCCAACACCACACTTCAAAAGCATCAATTCTTCGGCGCTCAGCCTTCTTCACAGTCCAACTCTCACATCCATACATGACCACAGGAAAAACCATAGCCTTGACTAGACGGACCTTTGTTGGCAAAGTAATGTCTCTGCTTTTGAATATGCTATCTAGGTTGGTCATCACTTTCCTTCCAAGGAGTAAGCGTCTTTTAATTTCATGGCTGCAGTCACCATCTGCAGTGATTTTAGTAGTGTGTATATATTAATCCTAGGCTTCCCAGGTGGCACTAGTGGTAAAGAACTCACCTGCTAATGCAGAAGACACAAGAGACAGGGGTTTGATTCCTAGGCTGGAAAGATCCCCTGGAGGAGGAAATGGCAACCCACTCCATTGTTCTTGCCTGGAGAATTCCACAGAGAAGACTGACCGGCTATGGTCCATAGGGCAGCAAAGAGTTGGATATGACCAAAGTGACTTAGCATTCATGCACACATGTTAATCCCAAACTCCTAATTTATCTCTCTCATACTGACTCTCTCCACCACACCCTGTTATCCACTTTAGTAGCCATAAGTTTGTTTTCTGTGTCTGCAAGTTTATTTTTGTTTTGTAGATAAATTCATTTGTATCATTTTTTTAGATTCTGAATATGTGACATATAATATTTGTCTTTCTCTGTAAGATTTACATCACTTAATATGATAATTTCTAGTTGATCCATGTTGCTGCCAAAGGCATTATTTCATTCTTTTTATGGCTGAGTAGTATTCCAGTGTGTGTGTGTGTTTTATCTTTATCTATTCATCTGTTAATGGATATTTAAGTTGCTTCCATGGTTATTGTAAATTGTGCTGCAATGAACATTGGGGGGTGTATCTTTTGAAATTATTATTATTTTCTCTGAATATACATTCAGGAGTGGGATTGTTGGATTATATGGCAACTCTCTTTTTAGTTTTTTAAGGACCTTCCATACTGTTTTACATAGTAACTTCACCAATGTACATGTCCACCAACAGCATAGGAGGGTTCCTTTTCCCCTATACCCTCTCTATTTGCGACTTTTTAATAAAGGCCACTCTGACTGGTGTGAGGTGACACCACATTGCAGTTTTGATTTGCAGTTCTATAATAATTAGTGACATTGAGCATCTTTTCATGTGTTTGTTGGCCATCTGTACATCTTTTGAGAAATGTCTGTTTAGGTCTTCTGCCCATTTTTTAATTTTTTTTAAATTAAGCCATATAAAGTGTTTGTGTATTTTGGAAATCAATCCCTTGTTGGTAGCATCGTTTGAAAATATTTTCTCCCAGTCCGTAGGTTGTCTTTTCATTATGTTTATAGTTTCCTTTGCTGTGCAAAAGCTTTTAAGTTTAATTAGGTCCCATTTGTTCTTTTTTTTCCCCCATTACTGGAGGAGACAGATCCAAAAATATACTGCTACAATTTATGTCAAAAAAAAAAGTGTTCTGCCTATGTTTTCCTCTAGGAATTTTATAGTATCTTATTTTCTATTTAGATTTTTAATCCATTTTGAGTATATTTTTTGTATATGGTGTTAGAGAATGTTCAAACTTAATGCTTTTACATATACCTGTCCAGTTTTCCCAGTAACACTTATTGAAGAGACTGTCGTTTCTTCACTGTATATTTTTGCTTCCTTTGTCAATGATTAATTGACCATGGGTTCTTGAGTTTACTTCTGGGTTTTCCATTCTGTTCCATTGATCTATATGTCTGTTTTTGTGCCAGTACCAAACTGTTTTGATTACTGTAGCTTTGTGGTATAGTCTGAAGTCAGGGAGCATGATTTCTCCTGCTCCATTTTTCTTTCTCAAGATTGTTTTGATTATTGGGGTATTTTGTGTTTTCATACAAATTTTTAAAAATTTTGTTCTAGTTCTGTGAAAAATTCCATTGGAAATTTGATAGGGAGTGTACTGAATCTGTAGATTGCCTTGAGA
This sequence comes from Bos mutus, assembly GCF_027580195.1. Lineage (NCBI taxonomy): Eukaryota > Metazoa > Chordata > Mammalia > Artiodactyla > Bovidae > Bos > Bos mutus. The sequence continues at coordinate 20,893,859 of NC_091634.1, read as the reverse complement.
AGTATGGTCATTTTAACAACATTTATTTTTTCAATCCACAAACACAGTATATCTTTTCATTTGTTTGAGTCTTCTTCAATTTCTTTCATCAGCATCTTATATTTTTTGGAGTACAGATCCTTTACTTCCTTATATAGATTTGTTCTGATGAATTTTATTCTTTGTGATATGGTGGTAAATGGGATTGTTTCTTTACTTTATTTTTGTGGTAGTTTTCGTTAGTGTGTAGGAATGCAAGATTTCTGTATACTAATTTTGTATCCAGCAACTTTACCAAAATCACTGATGATCTCTAATAGTGCTGTGATTCATGGGGTCGCAAAGAATTGGACACGACTGAGCGACTGAACTGAACTGAATAGTTTTCTGGCAGCAGGTTTAGAATTTTCTATGTATAGTGTTGTATCGTCTGCAGACAATGTCAGTTTTACTTCTTTTCCAATTTAAATGACTTTTATTTATTTCTCTTCATTGATTCCTGTGGCTAGGGCATCCAAAACTAGGCCAGACACAAGTGGCAGCAGTGAACATCCTTGTCTTGCTCCTGATCTTAGAGAAAAAGTGTTTTTGCCCCGAGTAAGATGTTACAGTGGGCTTCCCAGGTGGCGCTTGTGGTGAAGAACCCGCCTGCCGATGGAGGAGACCTGAGAGATGTACGGTTGATCCCTGGACTGGGGAGGGCGTGGCCACCCACTCCAGTATTCTTGCCTGGAGAATCTCATGGATAGAGGAACCTGGCAGGCTACAGTCCATAGGGTCACACAGAGTCAGACACAACTGGAGTGAGTTAGCGCATGTGCACACACACACACACACTCTCTCACAGGATGTTACATGTGGATTTGTCATACATGACCTTTATTATGTTGAGGTATGCTCTCTCTATGCCCACTTTCTGGACAGTTTTTGTCGTAAATCACTTTGAATTTTATCAAAAGATTTTTTCTGCATCTGTTGAGATGATCATACGGTTTTCATTCTTCCAGTTGTTGATACAATGTACCACATTGATTGGTTTATGGATACTGAGAAATCTTTGTATCCCTGGGATAAATCACACTTGATCATGATGTATGATCCTTTTAAAGTATTGTTGGAATTAGTTTTCTAATAATTTGTAGAGGATTTTTTGCATCTATGGTCATCAGTGATATTGGCCTGTAATTTTCTTTTATTCATCGTGCGTTTGTCTTGTTTTGATATCAGGGTGATGGTGGCCTCATAGATTGAGTTCAGTAGCATTTCTTCCTATGTAATTTTTTTGGAATAGTTTCAGAAGAAGTGTTTACTCTTCTCTAACCATCACTTCATGGGAAATAGATGGGGAAACAGTAGAAACAGTGTCAGATTTGATTTTTTAGGGCTCCAAAATCACTGCAGATTGTGATTGCAGCCATGAAATTAAAAGACACTCACTCCTTGGAAGGAAAGTTATGACCAACCTAGATAGCATATTCAAAAGCAAAGATATTACTTTGCCAACAAAGGTCCATCCAGTCAAGGCTATGGTTTTTCCAGTGGTCATGTATGGATGAGAGAGTTGGACTGTGAAGAAAGCTGAGCACCAAAGAATTGATGCTTTTGAACTGTGGTATTAGAGAAGACTCTTGAGAGTCCCTTGGACTGCAAGGAGATCCAACCAGTCCATTCTAAAGGAGACCAGTCCTGGGTGTTCATTGGAAAGACTGATGCTGAAGCTGAAACTCCAATACTTTGGCCACCTCATGCGAAGAGTTGACTCATTGGAAAAGACCCTGATGCTGGAAGGGATTGTGGGCAGGAGGAGAAGGGGACAACAGAGGATGAGATGGCTGGATGGCATCACTGACTGGATGCACATGAGTATGGGTGGACTCCGGGAGTTGGTGATGGACAGGGAGGCCTGGCGTGCTGTGATTCATGGGGTCGCAAAGAGTCGGACACGACTGAGTGACTGAACTGAACTGAAATGCTTGGTAGAATCCACCTGTGAAGTCATCTGATCCTGGACTTTAGATTGCTGGAAGTTTTTTAATTACTGATTTGATTTCAATACTGGTAATTGGTCTATTCATATTTTCTATCCCCGGTTCAGTTTTGAGTGATTGTAGCTTTCTAAGAATTTGTCCATTTCTTCTAGGTTGTCCATTTTATTGGTGTATAGTTGCTCCCTAGTAGTCTCATGATCCTTTGTATTTCTGGGGTATTGGTTGTAACTTTTCCTTTTTCATTTCTGATTCTGTTGATTTGGGACCTCTCCCTTTTTTCTAGATGAGTCTGACTAAAAGTTTATCGATTTTGTTTATCTTTTCAAAGAACCAGCTTTTAGTTTTAATGATTTTTGTTTTCTCAGTCTCTCGTTTATTTCTGCTCTGATCCTTATGATTTCTTTCCTTCTACTAACTTTGGGTTTTATTTGTTCTTTCTCTGATTTCCTTAGGTGTAAGTTTAAGGTGCTTCTTATTTCCTGGCCTAGTTTATAATTCTAAATGCCCATGGGAGGGCCAGAGGAGAATGGGCTCGGGTTGAGAGGAATCAAAGTGTACAGAAAGATAATAATTTTTCCTTTTAGTACATGGACTTCAAATAGATATGACAAAATTGTGCTCCCCAGGGCAGTTGGGAGGATCAATACAGTTCCCAGGGCACAGGTTTGGTGAATGAGGCCCAGGCTACTTTGAACCCGCACCCCATCCTGCCGCCGTGCCTGCTCTCCAGGCACTGTGAGCAATCTCACCAACTGTTAAGGGACAGCTCTGATCTAGGGACTAAAAGTAAGAGGGATCAACATGTTTTAGACAAATAAACAATTGGAATTCATAGCAGAAGTGCATGTGAATATATAATTGAGAATGGCCTGATTGTGTTGCTCTACTGCTAACACGTGTGTATGCATGCTCAGTCCCTAAGTCATGTTCCGCTCTTTGTGAACCCGTGGACTGTAGCCTGCCAGGCTCTTCTGTCCATGGGATTTCCAGGCAAGAATACTGGAGTGGGTTTCCATTTCCTCCTCCAGGAGATCTTCCAAACCCAGGGATCGAACCCACATCTCAGGCATGTCCTGCGTTGGCTGGCAGATTCTTTACCACTGAGCCACATAGGAGCGCCTGCTGCTGATATCACCACACAGAGTTACTGTGGGAATCATCTCAGTTTGCAGTGTTCAAAACGGCAGCCATGAGCCCTGCATGGCTATCAAGCATCCGAAATGTGATTTGGCTGGTATAAAATGTGCTATCAACATGCTGGATTTCAAGCAATATGAAAAAAATGAAGAACATAATGGATCTCATTAATAATTTGTCATACTGATTGATTTGAAATGATAATATTTTGATATCAGTTTATTCATTTTCTATTGCAGCTATAACAAATTATTATGAACTAGGTGGCTCAAAATAACCTGAATGTGTGACCTTACAGTTTCGTCAGTTAGAAGAGCAACCCAGGACTTACTGGGCTAAGATTATGGTGTCAGCAGGGCTGTATTCCATCCTGGAATCTAGGAGAGAATCTCTTTCCTTGCGTTTTCCAGCTTCCAGAGGTGGCCCACCTCGCATGGCTCACCTTCTATCTTCCATCCTACCAGAGCTGGACAGTTTCCTCTCCCATGGCATCACCCTGACCTTCTCTTCTGCCTCCCTCTTCACTTTCAAGAACCCTTGTGAATGCATTAGGCCCACTCAGACAATCTAGAAAATAACTGTATCTTAAAATCAGCTGATTAGTGAACTTAATTCCATCTGTAACCTCAAATTTCTTTTTCCACGTAATGTACAATATTGCAGACTTTCAATATCTTTGAAAGGGTCTTTACTTTGCCTCTCATTGTTGAGCTAAATGTGAAGTGAAAGTCATTCAGTTGTGTCTGACTCTTTGTGACCACATGGACTATAGTCCATGAAATTCTCCAGGACAGAATACTGGAGTGGGTAACCTTTCCCTTCTCCAAGGGATCTTCCCAACCCAGGGAATGAACGCAGGTCTCTTGCATTGCACGTGGAATCTTTACCAGCTGAGCCACAGGGAAAGCCCAAGAATACCGGAGTGGGTAGCCTATCCCTTTTCCAGCAGATCTTCCCAACCCAGGAATCAAACTGGGGTCTCCTGCATTGCGGGCAGATTCTTTACCAACTGAGCTAGCAGGGAAGGCTGATATAATTTGCTGCTGCTGCTGCTAAGTCGTGTCAGTCGTGTCCGACTTTGTGCGACCCTATAGACGGCGGCCCACCAGGCTCCCCCGTCCCTGGGATTCTCCAGGCAAGAACACTGGAGTGGGTTGCCACTTCCTTCTCCAGTGCATGAAAGTGAAAAGTGAAAGTGAAGTCGCTCAGTCGTGTCCAACTCTTTGCAACCCTGTGGACTGCAGCCCACCAGGCTCCTCTGTCCATGGGATTTTCCAGGCAAGAGTACTGGAGTGGGGTGCCGTCACCTTCTCCATAATATAACTTATTTGAGCTAAATATATCTTCTTTGAGCTAAATAGGATAAAATCGATTTCACCTGCTTCTTGCTGTATTTTAGTGTGATTACAAGAAAAGTTAAAGTTACCTATTAGGCTTTCGCTCTATTTCTATTGAACAGCACGACTCTGAGACAACACGTGGAGGTGCTTTGCTGACTATAAAGGGCATTGATGACAGAGAATGTTAGTTTAAAAAACAACGAAAACTATTTTCCTCAAAGTTGCTCTTGAAGGTAACAGAAACACACCTCAGCCCACAGATATAAATAATACCAAAAATAGCTTACTTTTTTTAAGAGTTTACTATGTGCCAGAACCTGTGCTTACATATTAATTTGTTTCATTTATATATTAATCCAGAGACAGGTACTGTTGCTATTTACCTATCACAAGTAAGGCTGCCAAGGCACAGAGAGGTTAAGTAATTTGCCCAAAGTCACACAGCCAACATGTAGAGCCAAGATACTACTCATTGGACCCCAGAGTCTTCCCTCTAAGAACTGTGCATGTGCTAATGGTCAGTTTGCATTCTAAGATGCATAAAGTATCCTGGTCTTATCAACAACTTGTAGAGGCTGGTATTCTGGGGCCCACCAGCCTCTCCACCAAGGAACAGCAAATGACACCTTTCCTTGGTGTAGCCTGTCAGGGTGCCTAACACTCTGATCATAAAATATACACATATATAATTTAAATATCTCTATATATGCTTAAAATATTTGTATATGTTCAAATGCAGATATATACTTTAAATATCTTTTTATAACTGCTGATAGACGTGTGTGTAAATTTCTCATGCATTCCCTTACTTTTCTCATTTATTTCATCCAACTCCTTCCCTCTCTCAGAAGTTCTCTCTACAGCTCAAGATTTCTTTACATAGTTCCAAAGTCAGTGAAATTTTATCTAACATTTATTTATATGCGCCTTAGTATTTCTATATATAGATGTGGAAAGATATATTTGTTACCCATGCACGCACATCTCACTTTGAATAGCCCCTGGTGACCACATGTGCAATGTCTATGTCTTTGTATGTGCACATACACTTAAAAACATCCACTTCACCAAGGGAAACATCTTAAAATTATGTTGGTGATCCTAGGTCCTGGATCACTGACACTGATGTGATGTTTTGCAGGATATTTAACCCAAACCATTCACATATTAAGGAGCATGCATACTTGGAATTATATTCTATTTAGTCCCCTGCTCTTCCTAATTTATTCTCTACTCAATTTCCTTTCAGGAAAATGCAACATTTGTACCGGAAGAGATGAGCCCTTGAGCCACATCTGCAGCTCCTAATATGTGGACAACATTTAGACCCCCTCTCCCCTCAGCCTTGTACACCTTGGCCACCTCCTTGGGCCCAATTCTGCAGGTCTACAGATGTATCTTTGGAATTATACTATCTTGTTCTTTAGCCAGACTTTGGCAAACTCTTTCTATAAAGGGCCAGATAGTAAATATTTTAGGTTGCACCATCTCTATTATGATTCAACTCTGCCCTTGTAGGGTGTGAGCTGTAGACAATAATGTAACAGAACAGACACAGCTGGGTTTCAATAAAATTATTCTTAACATGGGTGGTGGGTCTGGATTTGGCCCACTGGCCATACTTTGCCAACTCCTGCCATACACCAAAGTGGATTTTTATTTCTGGATATCTGTAGGTCATGTTCACATGTTGATGTGTCTGCAGAGTACTTTAAAGTTCAGTGGAAAAGGAACATATTGGTGGCTGAGCTCAAACTTAATTAGGTAGTGAAGCCAAATAGGTGACTTTCAGCATCATTATGTCCTTACCTGATTCCATCCCCCAAGGGCCTGTGAACTCATTGAAGATGACTCCCCAGCCCCTAGCACACAGAAGGTACTCAGTAATGATTAGGAAAAGGAAATAACACTGTGGAAGATCTAATTATAATTAGATAAAATGTTAAGACTTCAAGTATAGTATTCATTCAAGACTTTTTCAGAAATGAATGGACAGTTTAAATTCACCTATTATCTGACTGTCAGTGGAAATGATCGTTTATGTTAGTTTTGCAAATAAAGAGGAAAAAGGTATTTCTGGGCCCACCAAAATTGTTCTCAAACACTTGAATGGATACGTGGATGATGGCTTTTCTCAAACTTTCCTGTACTTTCCTGGTTGTAGAAAGATGGTACTCTCGCCTCTCTTCCCTTTCCCACTCCACGACACACATCACTTTCCCATCGTGGAATCTGTGGACCACCAGGGCCAGAGAGAGCCTCAGGGTCTTTGTCAACCCCGTCCTCCAAGCTGCCACTTACAGTTAGTCAGAGTCATCTCTAGCTATAAAATCTCTTTGCTACCCCTCAACCAAATGCTAACTGAGCACCTACTAAGTACTCTATGCATGTTAGTTCAGGCAAGAATAACCCGAAGGAGCCAGGCAACAAGTAGAGATGCTATCGTCAGGAATGTCAAAGTCAATGCCGTTGGCATTCAGAATGACCCCAAGACCTGAAAATCTTGGGAAATAAAGAAACAATTCCCTTTCCTTTGAGTACCTACAATGTGCCAGCCCTACGGTGTCATTTACGTGCCCCCAGTGAATCACACAGCAGTCAGTGGGAGGCCTGTTTCATGATCTCCATGAGAAACTGAGGTTCCTAATAAACTTAGTAGCTGAGACTGAAACACACATCTGAGTATATAAGCCACAGAGCGTAAGGAAGGTAGACTCCCCAGGAGGAGAGGTGTGGTGGTTAATTTATATGTCAACATGACCAGCCATAGGGTGCCCAGAATAAAACATTTCTGGATTTGTCTGTGAGAGTGTTTCTGGATGAGAGATTAGCATTTAAACTGGTGGACAGTAAAGTAGACTGCCCTTCTCAGTGTGGGTGAGCATCACCCAATCCACTGAGGGCTTGAAAAATAAAAAAAAAGGTAGAGAAAGGAGCCATTTCCTCTTTTTTGTTACCTCACCACTTGGGCTGGGACATCTCATTCCCAGCCCTTCAGACTCCTGCCTTCAGACTGGGATTTATGCCATTGGCTCCCCTGGTTCCCAGGCCTTCAGACTCAGACTGAATCATACCATTAGTGTTCTTGGGTCTCCAGTTTTCAGACCAGAGATCCTAGGACTTCTCAGCCTCCATAATCATGACAGTCAATGCCTCATAATCAACTAATACCTATCTATCTATCTATTTATCTGTCTATATCTATCTACCAATCTATATTTTATTTCTCTGAGAGGCAAGCCAGTGGGGCCATATAGGCAAGCTTCTGTGTGGGTGAATGCTTTCTTAGGCCTATTTGGGGGTCAGCTTAGAAGAATATGGATGTGTGTGTTTAAACAAATGAATGGATGAGTAGATGGATGGGTGGATGGGTGGTGGGTGGGTAGACGGATGGATGGAACCAGATTGACCAAAGCAGAGCTGGAGGTAGGGTTGGAACATTAAGCCTGGAAAGATAAGAGGGAGTCCAATCATGAAAGCCTTGAATGCCAGTTTTCAAAGCTTGGGTTTACTGAGGGTAATGCCTCCATGGAGGGAGGCATGACGGCTGCAGTGGGGCAGGGGGAGGAGAACTCCTGGCACAAGGCTGTAAAAGATGAGTTTGAGGGATCCCCTGGAAGTCCAATGGTTAGAACTCCGTGCTCCCATTGTCGATGGTCTGGGCTCAACCCCTGATTCCAGAACTAAGATCCCATAAGCCACATAATGTGGCCAAAAAGAAAAAAGATGAGTTTGGACCTAGGGACTGGAGAAAAGAATGCAGCCTAGAGGAATTACTGAGCACCATTTGTTGTGTGTCAGGAAGAGCTGAACAAGCATCCTCCGAAGTATTTTATGATCCTTCACTCATGTCATGCACACAAGAGTCTTGGGATGTGAGTGCGTTCTTATCATCTCCATACTATGACGAGGAAGCTGAGACACATAGAGGGTAGGAGTCCATCTGAAGTGGTCCACACAGTGAGGAGGGCTGATCTGGGAGTCTATGTGTGCAGTCTGGCTCCAGAGTCTAGCCCCTTGACTCCAACACCCTGCTGGTGGGCAGCCAGTGGCCCAGAGGACAATGAAGGGGACAGGTGGGAGATGGGGGAGGGAAGTCACAACCAGTAAGGTGCTGAGTTCATTGATGTTGTTCAGTCACTCAGTCATATATAATTCTTTACGACCCCATAGACTGCAGTGTGCAGTCTTTTCTGTTCCTCACTATCTCCCAGAGTTTGCTCAAAGTTTCCTAGATGATTGACATCACAGTATTGTCCATAGAAGCTCCAATCCACAGCCCTTCCTTCGTCTGACCCCTGGGACCCTGGTACTCGTCAGAGCTCCTCACACTCCCCATCGGTGGGAAAGGAAGGGGCATCCTTTCAGGCCAATTGCACAAGCCCTTCCTCTCTTTCTAGACTGAATGGCTGGAGCTGTTGCAGGGGACGACTTGTGTCCTGCAGCCCTGATGGATGTTGATTTGCTGGTCTTGTCGTTTGGACTCTGCCTCTCCCACCTGCCACTTAAGACCTGGCTGGTGCAGGTGAGACACACACAGGCCTTTCACACACACGCAACTTCTCCAGGCTTGGGGCTGGAGTTGGGGTGAGAGGTGGTGGCAGAAAGAACACAGAGAGCTGAAAATGTCCCCCCACAGAGACAAAGCCTTTAACTCAAAGTGAGTCCCATTCAAGACAGGCATTTTGGGGACCAGCCCAGCCTCAACTATTAGTCAGAAGCTGATGTGTTGCAAAGGCCATTTCTGTGTCTCCAGATGCAGACTGTGGTTTGTGAGGTTTTCACCATCAGAGAGCGGGCGAAGGCCCCACCACCTAGCCTGACCTGCCTGCCCAGCCCTGGCATGGACCCCACTGCTCCCAAGAGCTGCGGTTAACCCCTGAGGTCTGTAGGGGGCAGGGAATGCCAGCCCTGACATAGATTCCACTGCTCCTGAGAGATGCTGTGACCTCAAGGACCCCCTGAGGTCCGTAGGGGGTAGGGGGTTGGATTACCTGTCCACCTAAACCATCATCTCCTGGAAGATCTCAATTCACTGCCAGGCCCCTGAAAAGGGATGATAGCTGCCAAAAAGATGCAGATGTCAGGTATGCAGGATTTCATACTTAATCGTCAGTTATTCATCATAACCAAAGGAATGATCACTAACATTTCTTTGTCAAAGTGAAGTGCTAGAGCCTAGTCAGTTTCGTCTGACTCTGTGACCCTTTAGACTGTAGCCCACCAGGCTCCTTTGCCCATAGGATTTCCCAGGCAATAATACTGGAGTGAGTTTCCATTTTCTTCTCCAGGGGATCTTCCCAACCCAGGGGATCAAATCTGTGCCTCCTGCATTGAAAGGCAGTTCTTTACTGCTGAGCCACCACCTGGGAAGCCCCCAACACATGGTAGGCCCTCTGTAAATGGTTGCCCAATGAAATGATGAATGAGCCAGTGAATGAAGAAGGACTTGGAGTCAGGGCCCCAGACCAGTCTAAGCTCTTCATGCCTTGTTAGATGGGCCCTCAGCAAGCCATGCCTCCTCTTAGGACCTCAGTTTCTGCAGCATAACCAGTGGGTGAATGAGGGAGCCCAGAGACTCTCTTTAATCCTCCTCGGCTTCCCTCCTTACAGCAGCCATAGTAGTTTTCCTCCTCGAAACAGGACACCAAACGGTTAAAGCACCACCCATCGTCTTTGATTTATGAAGTGGACGGCTGGACCAGGAAGCACAACAGAGACAGCCCTGCTCACTTGCAGGGGGAGGCCCCAGAGAGCAGTAATTCTGTGCACACAAAGGCGAGCGGCAGCCCTGGGCCTCGGTCACGCAAGAGATCTCATCCTGTCGCGTCCGCTCCCGGATGATGCCAGGGCCAGGGTCTGCTCCTGCTCTGTGCAAGGACAGAGGTGGCCTTGTCACCTGGCCTCTGATCCACCCAGCCCAGGACCTCAGCTGCCCACCCTTTGCCCTGGGAACCGAAGTGCAACCCTGCCCCGGTCACCGCCTAGTGCTGCCTTTCAGCATCTGCCAATCTATCAAGATTCAGCTACCGCTGTGAACCCATCAACTCCATGGAAAGGGAAAAAGGAACCCCTCACCACAGCAATTATTTATCCTGGCCTGAACTTCAGGTGACCTTTCCCAGTTCCACAGAAGTTGCAGTTGGGAGCACCTTGGTGGGAAGGTTTTTTTGACTCCCTTCTCTTTTTAACAAACACATTTTTTTTTTTCCTGTTCCGTGACCCTGTTTTGCAAAATTTTCTTTTGCAAAAAGATCTTTGGGTGGTCCTTAAGCCATGACAGGCCTGCAGCCTTGGCCTTGGACAGAGAGCAGATTTTATGTGAAAGAAGTCGTTAAAAAAAAAAAAAAAATCTGTGACTCACCCACAGGCCAGCTCACCCTTTGGACATAAACAGGGGCTGTTCTGCACCACAGGCTTTGCCGTGACCTGAGGGATCCAATATTGTAAACTCTGTGGCTGTGTGTTTGTACGTGTGTGTTCTTGAGTCGCAGGAAAATCCAGGCTGCAATAAGGGTTATGCGGGGTGTAACTCCCTGTGTAAATTTAAAGTGACCTAAGGGACATAATTACATAAATCTCATCATGAGACAATATACTTTTTATTTGTTTGAATTTTATTTGTATTGGTAAAACTGACCTGAAACTGACACAAGTTTATTAGAAAAAGGACTCTGTAAAAGCAAGTGGGCTGGTCTTCTTACTTAAGATGGATGTGCCAACTTCTAGTATGATTAGAGAAATGGATAACTCACTAACATCTGTGCAAACCACAATAAAAAGGGATTTAGTGTTACCCCAAGGAAGGCAAGAGAGGCTGTCTGTCCATTAAACGCTTTATTACAGTGCCAGCAGCTTTTTTCTAATTCAGTTATTCCTGCACAGCGTTCAGTACTCTGACTGCCTGTCATCCCACCAGACAGTGCTCGGGGCTGGGAGGTTTTGTGCAAGGTAGGTGACAATCAAATGAGCCACCGAGAAGAGAGGGGCGCCTGACCCTCATGAAGGATTAACTACAGAAAGTGAGTGTGATCATGTCACACCATTACTTAGAATTTTCACAGTCAATTTCTGAAAATATGAGATAAGTTCTTAAAGAGGCAGTTTTCTCAGGAGCTCAGCAGACCTGGTGGGGTTTTGTTAGATGCTGCATGGCAGGGAGCCTGGAGAAATGGGGCCCGCCGGTGAGGGAGGGTTTCTGCCTGTCCTGGGCTACCCCGTGTAGGGCACGCTGGAGCCAGGCCCTGGGGCCATTTGCGTCCAGGAGTGATGCTTCAAGAAGGAAGAAGGGGCAGTGATGCCTCCTGGGGCCAGCACGCTCCTTCTCCCTCCTCCCCTACATCCGGATGTCCAGCCTCCCCTGGGGCAACAAAACTGATAGGCATGACACTTTGGGGATCATACCAAGTGTGGGGTTTGTGAGAAGCACTTTCGGGTCAGCCGCCTGAGATGCTTGAGCTGATTTGGTGACAGGATAAACTGTTCACCTTCTATCACCTCTGTTCCACCTCTGCAACCTCCACCATGATCACAGTCAGCTCCAGAAGACTATATGCCCCTAACTAACACAGGCAGGGGGCACTGTGCCAGGAGCATCAAGGGTCCTGTTCCACCAGACCTCACAGTCTGGGAGCTAAGTAATCCACATACTCTAAAATATCCTATATTCCTGACACAAATACACTTGAAACATATGTAACGGGTCTGGCAAAGGTAAAGAGCAATGCAAAATAGCACAACATATTTTAGGGCCAGAGCTGAATCTAGTCCTCATTTATAGACTGGAGATCTGAGACACAGAGAGAGAGAGATTCCACCCGAGCTCGCCCGGGGAGAGCAGGGAGGGAGGGCTGGGGTGAGAGTTGTCCACTTCTGCTCCCAGTCCAATGCAGTTGTGCTTACGGGGTCCCCACACAGTAGGGGCTTTCTGTCAAGCTAGACTCCCTTTGTATCTGTACATTTCAATGAGAAAAGTAAACCACAAACCCCTAAGCTTGGTTCTGCTAAAGTAATTTAACATCTGCTGCCACCTGAATCTAATTGAAACAATTCATTATCAAATTTACTGATCTGCTTAATGATTTTGTATTTCTCTCTCAAAATCACCTTCCGCCTTAGCTAGCCTATGTAAATTACTCTTCCCTTTAAATCTGAGTGTTTGCAGGGACCTGGGAGGGCTGATTCAGGCACTCTCACTTTAAAAAGGGAATAACAGAGATTCCAGGTAGGGGTCGGGAGAACTTCGACTTTTATGAAGGTCACGTAGGAAGTCAGGAAAAACTTGAACCCCGTCTGTGGCACCCTGAGTGAGGAATGGTGGTTCACAGGGCATCTCTAAAGGCAAAATGAAGCAACAGAAAGAGGGGGTGAAAACAGGAGAAAGAGGAAGAAAATAAAAGGAAGAAGAAAGGGAAGATGGCAAGCTTTCTTTCCAAGCTGTGCATTTTTTTATATTTGCTCGGTGGCAGTCTGTTAAAGAAATACTTCATTGTCACTGAGCGCAGAGTCATTAAAGGCACCTTGGAAATTTGGACCCTTTTACTAGAATCAGGGCTTAAATAGCAACTTAATTTATTACACTTCTTGAGGCTGATGGCATTTTTGCTCTAAGGTAAGGTCATCGCAGTGGATCCCCCTCCCAGCGCTTCCCTGTAGAACATGCCAACGTAAGAGGCGTTTCCTCTTTACTTTCAAGTAACTGATTATTCAACTGCTAAAATGTAAGTCACATATGTATGGCGGCACGTTTGAGTCCACGGTGTGTTTCTAAAAGAGAGCTCCTTTATATCGGTGTGTAAAAGAGAGGAGAGAAAAGAGGGGGGAAACCCACGAATAAGCTTGTGAATAATTAGATCAGAGAGAGATGCCACCTTTTCTCAGTGTTGGAACTGTGAGGGGAAAAAGTACTAGCATATAATTGATATAATTGATCTAGTATTTTTTTCCCTTTTTGCTGCAGTAATTTTTATGCATGCCATTGTCGCTGTTATTATCCAGGATGTGATCTTGTGTGGTTGATAATACAGACTAGATATGAATACGGGTACGCACCAGCCAATCACGAATCGATAGTGTCTATTTCTGCATCACCAGGTGCTATCTCATGGGAAATATCCTCTTTTTTGGCAGGCACACAGAGCGCTGCATTATCTGTCATTTTCATTAGATTCAAGCTACAGCTGAGCCAAAAAGACTTAGTTCTAGCATATGTGCTCAAAGTGGCCAAGCTGCGATTGTCCAAATTCACCCTTTCAGGATTGCATTACAACAACTGGAGCTAAAGCTGGAAATCAGAGTGAGCAAAAAGCCTGAATTCCATCTGGAAAACCACAAACACTGTAAGCTACTAAGATTGGAGGTTATTATCGTGATCACCTCTAAGGAGAAAGGAGACACTTACTTCCATCAGGAGGCTCATTTTTTAGCACCTCTTGGGTAGGGACGGAGGGTAGTGTCAGCCTGGATTTTGAGGCCTCTTAACAAAGAAAACCTGAGCTGTTTCATTCCCTTCTGGGCCTCTCAATATACCCTGGCCTCCTAGGATGCTGTGGATTCTGTCCCCAGGACTTGCCCTCAGCCAGCCAACTTTGAGTGCCCTAGGATGGTATCCATTGCTGGTTGTGTGATTAGTCTGGGTGCCATGAAAACCAATCATACATCCATCAGCAGACAACTCCTACAATAGTCTTGAGAGATGAAATAATCCAAGTCGTGAAGCTGGGTCTTCACACAAGTCTCCATCTATTGGATAAATGTAATGCTATATTTGAACATGTGTAGAGGACACATCCGGAGAAGTCAATGGCACCCCACTCCAGTACTTTTGCCTGGAAAATCCCATGGATGGAGGAGCCTGGTGGGCTGCAGTCCATGGGGTTGCTAAGAGTCGGACACGACTGAGTGACTTCACTTTCATTTTTCACTTTCATGCATTGGAGAAGGAAATGGCAACCCACTCCGGTGTTCTTGCCTGGAGAATCCCAGGGACAGGGGAGCCTGGTGGGCTGCCGTCTCTGGGGTTGCACAGAGTCAGACATGACTGAAGTGACTTAGCAGCAGCAGCAGACATATCACCAAATTAAAACCAATTTAAAACACTAAAAATGGGAGAGTTACAGGGCTTGGGAGAATAGTCACTCTACCCAGGGGACTTCATGTTATTTTAAGCACATATTTAAAAAATAGAATAGGGTAGTTGTTCAAGCAGAGAATGACTTTCTTAAAAATCAAAAGGCCAGTGGAAATGTAAAATGGTGTAACTTCTGTGGAAAATGGTATGGCAGTTCCTCAAAACATTAAATACAGAATTACTGTATGACCCAGAAATTCCACTGCTATATAAACCCTAAAGAGTAGAAAGCAGTCTAGGAGGGATCTTTACATACCCATGTACATAGTAGCATTATTCACAATAGTCAAAGGTGGAATCAGCCCAAGAGTCCACCAACAGATTGATAAATAAACAAAATGCGGTCAGTGCATGCTATGAAATATTGAAAAGTAGAAGCGTTAGTTGCTCAGTTGTGTCCGACTCTTTGCAACCCCATGGACTGTAGCCTGTCAGGCTCCCCTGTCCATGAAATTCTCCAGGCAAGAATACTGGACCGGGTCCATTCCCTTCTTCAGGGGATGTTCCTGACCCAGGGATCAAACCCAGGTCTCCTGCACTGCAGGCAAATTCTTTACCATCTGAGCTACCAGGGAAGCTTGACAATGAAATATTATTCAGCCTTAAAAAGAAGGACATTCTGACACTTGCTACAACATGGATGAATTTGAAGAGATTATGCTAAGTGAAATAAAGCAGGCACAAAAGGATAAACATTGTATGATTCTATGATTCCACTTATATAAGATACCTAAAGCAGTCAATTTCACAGAAGGAAGACAGAGGGGTGATTGTCCAGCACTGAGGGAGGGGAGAGGGAGGAGCTATTGAGGCACAGGTTCAGAGTTTCTCTTTTGCATGATGAAGAGAACTCTGTGGATGGAGTGTGGAGACAATTGCATAACAACACGAATGTAGTTAATCACATTGAATTGCACACTTAAGATGGTAATTTTTATATGTATTTTACCACAATAAAAAATTGAAAATGAGTGATTGGAATGATACATTTATGTTATATATATTTATTTATGTATATATACACATTTATATATGGCTTCCCTGGTGACTCAGATGGTAGAACGTCTGCCTGCAATGTGGGAGACCCGGGTTCGATCCCTGGGCTGGGAAGATGCCCTGAAGAAGGAAATGGCAACTTGCTCGAGTATTCTTGCCTGGTAAATCCCATGGACAGAGGAGCCTGATAGGCTACAGTCCATGTGGTCGCAAAGAGTCGGATATGTATGACTGAGTGACTTCACTTTCACTTATATAACCACAATTAAATAATAAAAAGCAATTGGTTTGAATTTGTTTCCTTAAATCCCCTTTACTGACTTGCAGCCCAAAGATGCAAGTTGATGTCACCAGATGCCAACAGAAATTTTGGACCTCAACATCCCCTTTGGGTTAAGAACAGTGTCTGAGCCGCAATTAAATACCTCTGTTAACAAACAAATATCAACATAAACTCCCCTGGCAGCTTTGCAGAAGCCACCACCTGGACCCACAGTCTGCTCGAGTCTGTGCCCCAGTGATTCCAAGTTGTGCTGGAGTCTTCTGCACTGACATTGAGGGTGAGCCCTTGGGCCATGTTTCCTTTGAGCTGTATGCAAAGTTCAAAAGATAGTAGAAACAGCCAGAATTTGCCTGTAAGAGCGCGTGCTGTCCCAGAATTATCTTATGTTTTATGCCAGGGCAGTGACTTCACACATCACAGTAGCAGAGGATTTCTACAGGGAGAAATTGGCTGATGGAAGCTTTGTCCTGAACCACATACTGCTGGTGTCGTGATATGATGTCCAGGCCAAGTAGTTCACCATTTGGGACCGGTGAAGGACAAGCAAGCAGGGAGAGAGGTGGTGTGAACATATGGGACGCCAGGAGTACTTTGGATCCAGGAGTGCAAGTTCAGGAAGGAGGTCACCATAGCTGTGTATGTGTGTGTGCTCAGTCGTGAGGTCATGTCCAACTCCTTTGCAACCTCATGGACTGTGGTCTTCCAGGCTCTTCTGTCCATAGGATTTCCCAGGAGAGAATACTGGAGTGGGTTGCCATTTCCTCCTCCAGGGAATCTTCTTGACCCAGGGCTCGAACATGCATTGGCAGGCAGATTCTTTACTACTGCACAATCCAGGAAGCCCTCACCATAGCTGAGTGGACGAAAAGCTGATGATGGTTATTTTGCCTAACAAAATGCTATAGACCGGATGCCTTACACAGACATTTATTGTCTCTTACTTCAATGGTAAGGTCATTAATCCCATCATGGGGCTCCACCCTCATGACCTCATTTTGGTACTGAGTCCAAGCTCATGCAGCTCTTGCCACACAGTAGGACAATAAATGGAGAGATGAGTTGTTGGTGCAGGGAATAGCAACTTTATTCAGAAATCCAGCCGACCAAGAAGATGGTGGATTAGCGTCCCATAGAACCATCTTACTCAAGTTAGAATTCAGACTTCTTTTATACTAAAAAGGGAGGGCGTATATTTGGTTGCTGTAAACTTCTTGGTGCTGAAATCCTATGTTCTTGCAGGCGTCCACATAGGTCAGGTCATAGTGTTCCTAGAAGCTTCCAACAAGACAAATGGTATTCTCTGTTTTGCCACTTGTCATCTCTGTGTAAATAGAAGTGTTATACCTTTAAAAATCAGAGCTTTAAGAATGGGCTATCCCATATATTTAGGCTATAGACAACATTCTTAACTCATAGCAAAAGCACTATAATATAAAAGTTAAAGAAACAGATCCAATATAGAGTCAGATTTGTTCCCTATTACAATTTAGCCCTAATTACCATCCAGCCACCCCAATTCCGATACTGATACCTCACAGGGTTCTTGGATTTCCCCAGTCAGTAGAAATGGACTAGAGGCCAGACAAGAAGTTGAGGCAAGGCTTTATTGGGGCCACTGCTGTAGCAGGGGAGAGTGAGAACAAGAAACAGGTTCCTTTGCTCCCTCCCTAAGTAGGGAGTAGGGGTTACATGGTTTCTGGTATAGGGTGAAGCTAGAGATGTGTCCAGGGGTCCAGCTGGAGATGTGACCTAGGTGTTTTGCCCACCTCTTTGGTGTTGTTTTGTGCTCCTCTTTGGGGGCATGTGCAGTACCCTGCTTTTGCTCCCAGATCTTTAGAAGTGATAATTGGGTGTTTTTTGGTCTTCTTGTATCTTTTTGTCCACAACTTGCCCTAAATGAGCATGTACACAGTTATTTTTAGCCCCGAATAATTTTATTGTATCTTTTTGCTTAAGGAGAGGTGTGTCCAGGTACAAGCTCTGCAGTACTGCAGCAAGGGTCCCAGGTCCCAGCCTGTACCGAGATAGGGTTGGGGTTTCAACGTATGAGTTTGGGGGACACAAACATTCAGTCTGTAACAAATGTGGTTTTTATCTGAGCCATTCATCCTGTAGCTGGAGTGAGTGTCCCATATGAACTCAGCTCTCAGCCCTTGCACCGCCTGTTCTCACTTTCTGCCATTCTTTGGGCTCCATGTTTCTGCTTCCAACTCCAGTCAGACTGAAGGATTCAGTTTATGAACAGCAAATTAAGTAACCTACACAATATCTGATTTTTAAAAGATATTCTCCTACAGGAGCCCTCCCTGTTGTCTATTAATTGTACCATGTTTTGAAACAACATAATTTTTTTTATTAAAATAAATTTTCTCTTGTATTTTCCCTTCAATTATCACCATGTTACTGGAAACGAGGTAAGGCAATCGGAAAACAGTTGAGTGAGAGAATATACAAACAAACTTTCAAACTGTCTTTCAGCAAGTGAGGCTGAAGTTATTGAATATGCAAATTGCCTTATTAAAAGAAGAATGATGTCTTTTTCAGCAATCAGTTTAATTACAGTGGAACCCTTCAATAGAGAAATCAACTTGTTTCTCAGAATAAAAATTCTTTAGAGAGGGAATTTAGGTATAACACATCTAAATGAGAAGATTTACATGGGGTAGGAAAAAGTACTTACATAAATGGACCACGAGCTGCCAGGAGGGGTGCAGGAGATATCTGATGCCCAGTTGCTCTTCCTGCATCCTGCTGAGCCCTTTTACCTGTCTTCTATTCTCCTACTCCAAAGCTCAAAGACAGGGAAGGTGTAAAGGCCTATGAAAGGGATTTATCTGAAGGATACATAAGGCCATATATTCCCTACAGGAGTGGTACGGATTGTGTGGGGTGAGGTGCTTAAGCGCTAGGACTAGAACAAAGTGCTTTAATCATTAAGAAGACTTTTCATCAGAACTCTGTCCATTCTACTCCAAACATTTACCTCTCCCTTCTGCTGCTGCTGCTGCTGCTGCTAAGTTGCTTCAGTCGTGTCTGGCTCTGTGCGACTCCATAGACAGCAGCCCACCAGGCTCCCCCGTCCCTGGGATTCTTCAGGCAAGAACACTGGAGTGGGTTGCCATTTCCTTCTCCAATGCATGAAAGTGAAAAGTGAAAGTGAAGTCGCTCAGTTGTGTCCGACTCTTCGAGACCCCATAGATGGCAGCCCACCAGGCTCCTCCGTCCATGGGATTTTCCAGGCAAGAGTACTTTCAGTATGGGGTGCCATTGCCTTCTCCGTCTCCCTTCTAGTGACCATCAAACTTTGCTCTTCATCAGACAGAGACAACAATGGCCACTAGTGAAGACCTCAGGAAGTTGTTCTGGCTGGGGTAAATAGGTCCAGAGAGATCCATATCCCACATCCTATACAATCAGATGCTTCAGTATCATGGAACCTATGGAAAGGTGGCAGACCAGGACCAGGGCAGAGATTTGAAACCAGACTTCTTGGGTTGAATCTTGGCTACACAGAACATTAACATATTGACTGCAGGCAAATTGTTTATCCTCTGTATGCTTCTGTTTCCTTGTCTATAAGGTGAGGAGATAACCCTGTCTATGTCATAGGATGGTTCTGAAATTAAAAGAGGCAACAGCTGAGTGTAATAGCTGGCATGTAGCAGGCACTCAAAGTTAGTTGGTAGTAGTGGAGGCAGCAGTAGCAATAGCTCAGATCTCCTCTGCACACTCTGATGCTTTGTTACCTTAACTTTTGCACAGTCTGAAATGCAAAACATGAAATTCACACATGCTCAAGGAATGCACAGGCAAGTGTTCCTTCAGTGAACCTTGTAATCTTGAGCATCTACCATATGCCATCAGTGAACAAGACTGGAAAAAAAAAACAAAAAAAAAAACCTCTGTCCTTTTTTGTTCAGTAGAAAGACAATAAATAAAAAGCATGATAAACTTATAAATGATAGAGCGTTTCAGAAGTATCCACATGGACAAAAAGAGAAAGCAAAGAAAGATGTCTCAGAAGATCTGGGATGAGGTGAGCAGCTGTCATCTAGGTAGATGGTCAAAGTGGGTCTCATCAAGAAGGTGAATCGTAAGCAAAGACTTCTAGTAAGAGAGGAAGGGAGCCATGGATATGCAGGGGGAAAGGTTCCAGGCAGAGGTACAAATTCTCTGGGACAGAAGTGAGTCTTTCAAGTTCCAGGCACAGCAGCAGGTCAATGGGTCCGAAGAGGTATTGGAGAAAAATTGGAGACAGTGTCAGAAGGCAATAGTAGCCAGATTATATAGAGCCTTGTGGGCCACCATAATGATTTTGGCTTACAATTGGATGAAATAAGGAAGCTTTAGAAGATTATGATCAAAGGAGTAGTATTATCTGACTCATATTTTAAAAGGAAAAACACGATTTTGAGTTAATTGGCATGAATATGGGACCTGTGAGGAGACTACTACACATATCTGGACTGGTCGCAGTGGATATGAAAATATTCTAAATGTGGGAAAATTTTAAAGGACAATCCAATGCACTTTAATAGATTGAATGTGGATCCGAGAGACAGAAAGGAGACGAGATGACTCCAAGATTTCATTTAATTAAAACACGTTACTTTGAAAACGAGGACTCCCTGACAACCTTGTTTATTGTGAAAACAAGTCTACATTTACATTTACATGATTTAAATTGCCATGTATTTACCTAGAGTACTGAACTAATACAACTAAATACAGCATATTAAAAATGAAATCAAATTAAGAACATATCACCTACATCTCAGATAAGGAAAAGTTCATACGAAGAAATTCAAGTGATAGATGGATTGCACTCACCAATATTTTATTTTTGCATGTTTCTTGAACACAACAAATCTGTTCCTACCTCAGAGCCTTTGCACATGTGATTCCTTATTCCTAAAGCATCCTTCTCCCACATTTGAACAGTCGGCTCTTTTTCCTCATTAGCTCAAGTATCCTCTCCAATTGGATCATATATCTGTTGTATTAGTCAGGGTTCTCAGAGAAACAGAACCAATAAGGTGCATATAAAAAGAGAAAGAGTTTTCTTATAAAGAATTGGCTCACATGATTACAGAAACTGAGAAGTCCTAAGGTCTATAGTCATTAAGCTAGAAAACCAGGAAAGCTGATGGTTTACACTCCTCTCTGAAAGCTAGCAGGCCTAGGGTCCAGGAGGGGCAGATGTTTCAGTTCGAATGTGAAGGCTGGAAGAAGTGATATCCCAGATAATGCATTCAGGCAGGAGGAGTTCCCTCTTATTTTTGAGACAATCAGCCCTTTCCTTCTATTTGGGCCTTCAACTGATTGAATAAGGCCCACCCACATTGGGAAGGGCA
Source organism: Bos mutus (assembly GCF_027580195.1). NCBI lineage: Eukaryota > Metazoa > Chordata > Mammalia > Artiodactyla > Bovidae > Bos > Bos mutus. The sequence goes on along the minus strand of NC_091634.1, from coordinate 20,872,653 downwards.
ATGTGCTTTGTTCAGCCTACTGATTCAAATGTTAATCTCATCCCAAACACCCCTACAGACACACCCAGAATAACATGTCAGGGCGCCCCCAAGGTGCACACATAAAACTAACCATTACATCTGCTTTGTCCCTATTGCTTCTGTCATTTTATGAGATTATCTTAGTTTTTGGTTGTTTCTCTATCTATGTGCTTGTCTTCCCTGTGAGAAGATAATCTCTGCCAGCAGTTTGTTGAACAAATGAATAAGTGAATAAATGAAGGAAAAATAATTGCACATGTGATTTGAGTTTTAGGAAAGAGAGGCATGGAATTTCACTGAGACCAGGTGAGGTTGGTACAGAGAGATGATGGTACTTGATGAGAAACAGAAGGAGCCTGAGGAAAACTGGATGGGACTGGGAGGAAGAAGATAGGATGAGATCAAACTTTATGGGAAGAAACAGAAATCCATCTCTGACAGCCAAATCCCCCTGCATGCATTCTGGCTTTTATTTTTAATCTGGAGTAAAATATCTCCTGACCTGACCCCACTGACTATCAGCCAATGCAACAAATCAAAACCCAGAGCAGGGTGGGTCCTGGGCTGGGCTTCTCTGGGAAAGTGAGGGGGCAGCAAGATTGGAAACGAACTCATGGTCTCATTCCAGCTCTGGGCGGCCATTTGTCTGAGGACACAGGGGCCGGGTGGGCCTAGTTCATCACAATGGCAAGGCCACCTCCAGAGGCCCAGACCGGGACAGTTAGGAGGGAGAGCCCCATAGACACAAACTTCTGCCAGAGTTCTTACTTCAGGAGTCCCATGGGCACATGGAGTTCTGTGTTTTGTTGACTGATTTTAATGAAAAGTGAAAAGAGAAGCTGTCTTCAAGTGTTAAATGCTACGTGCATAAATGTTATCAAAACGGCAAAGAAAAATGCCCCACATATGACTTAAGCTAAAATCCTCTTTCCCAAGTTGTCATGGGATTTTTTTTGAATAAATCTTAAACAGCATGATTGGTTTTAGAGACAGTGTTTGCAGTATCTTCCTCAGGGGTTCTCTCTACAGTGAGGTTCTAGAGGGGCTGAACTGTGTGGTCAGCATTTGATCAGAGTCTCAGAGACAGGACAGGTCTTTCTGGGTGGGGTCACTGGGAGGGGACACAGCCTGGGAAGGGGAGAGACAACTACCTGGGCCCTGGGTAGGCAGGGAGGGGCCAGAGCACAGAAACACCGGCCTCGAGCAAAGTCTGTCCACACCCTGTCCTTCCGGGTAGGGGTGGCCCCTGCTGAGGACAGGTTGGGAGCCACTGTATGGTGGTCAGTGCCTTTCCTCCTGCTTCTTGTCTGAGAACGAGGGGCCTGGCCCCTGTCTGTAGACAGCCTGACTCAGTGCCCAGATCTTGGGAAGGTTCTGCTCTGGGATTCAAGAAGATAGAGACCCAGCCCTACCCATAGGAACCTAAAATCATGGGAGGAACCCTACAAGAGGAGAGAGGCCCACTCTGGGACAAGAGGGGCTGTGACCTGAGTCTGCAGAGCTCAAGGTGGGCACAGTTCTGGGACCAGAGCCCTTGAGTCAGTTTATATGGGAGGTGAAAGGAGATGGCTCTCCAAACGGGTGACAGGGACCAAGGCAAGAGCCAGTGTTGAGAATAACCTACTCCAAGGAATGGCTAGGAGCTGGCCCTATCTGGATTCAATACAGAAATTCCCTAGATCCCAACAGGCCTAAGGATGTGGGGTCAGGGGAAGGATGGTGGAAACAGCTGTGGAAGTTGATGATCAAGCCTCTAACTTTTTAAAGTGACTCTGGAGCATCAAGCTGAAAAAGAACACAGACAAGTCAGTAAGAAACAACTCAAAAGGAAAATAGAAAAAGATGTAAAGAGACCCTTTACAGAAGTGGATATCCGAGTAGCCAATGAACATGCAAATAGGTGCTGGACCTTGTAACCATCAGGGAAATGTAAATAAAAACCGTAGTGAAATATCAGCACACAAAATGGCAAAACCAGAAAAGATGAAAAGAGCCAGGGGTTGACAAGCCTGTCGAGCCAACAGAGCTCTCAGCCCTGCTGGTGGAAGTGGGGATTGGTACAACCACTCAGGAAAACCGTTTTGCACCATCTTCCCTGTGTATGCTCCACTAGGCACTTGCTCCACTATGCTCTGCCTGCAGGGCAGCACCCGGTCAGCTCATGCGCAAGCACCAGCCGCACTAAACATAATCACCCACACAGGAAACCATCAAAAGTCCATCCGCGGGAGGGCAGGGGTGGGGGATAAATGGACCACTGTGCAGTTACAAGATGGATGACTGCAGGCATGTTGTAATTCAGTTTAAGCATTTCTAAAAATGACTTGGGGTTGGGAAGAGTGGGAGGAGCTAAGGCCTTAGGGCGGGCTCCTGGGAGTTGGAGGAGAGGAGTGAGGACAGTGGTGGTGTCCGTGGTGCTTTGTGGCTTTGAGAGCATAAATCAGACCGTGACGCCCCTGTTTCCCGCTCTGTGATGCATTTTGGCTGCACGTACGATGAAACCCAAGCTTGGCCCCCACGACCACGTGTCCAGCCCGCACCTGCACTTCCTCTCTGTCCTCATTCACTCTGCCTAGCCACCTTGCCCTTGTCAAGGTCACTCCCACCTCCGGACATTTCTCTGGCTCTATTTCTCTTCCCCTAGAGTTTTATTCAGTTCATCTCTTGGGAGAGGTTCCCTGACCACCATTGGAGCCGCTGCATTAATTGTACAAGCCCAGGGGGTGCTGCTGTATCCCGTCTCCCCAGGGTCCACGTAAGGACACCTTGGGGTTGGTGCAGGATGCTACCTAGCCAGACGCTCCTTTTTCCTTGATACGTCACTCCATTTTCTCCCTAGGTGTTAATATAGATGTTCAGTTGTCTGAAATGACCTTGTTAATTGTCAATTGTTCATTGTCTGTTCTCTCCCACGAGAATAGAAGGTCTTCGAGGGCAGAGACCTCATCCTTCTTGTTTACAGCACTAGCCCCAATGCCTAAGTCAAGATAGGTGTTTACTAATTAATTACATGTTGAATGAATAAATAAAAGGACAGCTGGGAAGTGAGGGTGACTGTGCGAGCTCCCAGAGCTGGCGAGGCCCTCAGCCCAGGGCCTACACAGACGACCCCAACTAGCCACTATCTTGCTGGACTGCTGAGAGAATTAATATGATCCCCATTTTCCAGGTTGGGAACCTGAGGCTTGGAGACAAGAGAGGTGGTGTTCATGAGAAAGGATCACAACTAAAATTTAAACTCAAGTTTACTCCCCACCCAGGCCCTGCTCAGAGCACACACTCCTTTACCTGCTCATCACTGGGCAGACTCTGGGACCTCCTGGAATTGCAGCCTTTGGAGTGAAACAAGGGGGCTGCTGGGGATACCCTAGGCCTGGCACGGTCCAGGGACGAGCCCTGTGGGTACTGCCAGGAGTCCTTCTCTGCCCCTTCCCCCACCTGAGAATGGTGCTGGCAGCTGCTACAGCCCACTAAGCTCAGAGACTGTCTGTTTCATTGCTGGAGACAGCTTTCAGAGCAGTCCAAATCCCCTTCAAACCACCTTGGCAGCGCCTGGCCACGCTGGCCAGATCAAATTTGAAGTTCCAGTGGCTGACAGGCACCGGCTGACTTGATGACAGAAGCGGTTAGGTCAGTGCTTCCTAGCTGGTTCGTTCCTCGTCGAAGTTGAGGCCATGGTTGCCCACAATCCTAGCTCCGCTCCTCTCGGAGCACTGACACCCTGCCTGGGTACACGCTGTCTGCTGGGCACTCTGGGGTCCTGCATGTGGCACCCCCGTAGCCTGTACATGTGTCTGCCAGGTTTCCTGCACCCTGTGACCCCTCAGCCCCTCACCCTCTGGACCCCCTAATGTAAGGAACCTCAAGCAGGGAAACTACCTTCCTTCTTACTACCTGAAACCGAAGCTCTCTCCTCCTGAAGCAGCCTCTTTTATACGGCCCAGCTGTCTCCTGCACAGGCCCTGGGTGCCCACCACACCCCTCCACGACCACCGGTTGTCTAATTAGCAGTTCCCAGTGGAGTAGCCACAAAGGCACGTGACAAGGAAGCCTTCACACCCAGCCCAGGCTCAGTTCCTATAGGTGGAAATGATGTATTCTCTATAAATCAAGAAGGAATAAAAGTCATGACCTCTGTATGGTCCCAAACCTATTTGCATCCTGCGTGCCCTCACTTTGGGACAGAAAGGACTGGAGCCACAGTGCGACAGCAGGGCACACTGGCCTCCAACTCTGCACCACCCCATGTTCGCACCTCCCCACACTGCCCTCCAGGAAGCCCAGTCAGAAGGGAGGAGCCAGGTTTGTTGGGACCCTGGGATTTGGGCCCCAGGGAGATTGTCTCCCTTCGTGCACATGCGATATTGCTTCAGTCGTCAGACTCTTTGCAACCCCATGGACTCTACTCCGCCAGGCTTCTCTGTCCATGGGGTTCTCCAGGCAAGAATACTGGAATGGGTTGCCATGCCCTCCTCCAGGGGATCTTCCCAACCCATAGATTGAACCTGTGTCTCCTGCATTGCAGTCGGGTTCTTTACTGTCTGAGCCACCCGGGAAACCTGCTTGGTTCCCTAGAGCTGCCAAAATTTGGCACATCTCCTAAAGTGATGGGGTGGATGAAGAAAGCTATTATGCAAAATTTCAGCCTCCTGTGGGTAGATAACAGGCTGGGGGGGCGGGGCAGGGAGGGGGCAGGAAACAAGACCCTTGCCTTTGTCCCTAATGTAAGCACACTGACAGGGGCTCTGGATTGCAGTCAGGTCCTAGGGCACGGCCTGTGCCTCATTCTTGTGTCCTTCCCTCTGCAGACCCAGCACCTAGGGGCCGGATAGTTACAAGAACGCCGAGAGTATTTAGCAGGCTATCGTACTAGTTTTCCTGGGGCTGCTCTAACAAATTACTACGAACTTGGTGACTTAAACAAGAGAAATGTGTTCTCTCACAGTTTCAGAGGCCAGAAGTCTGGAGTCAAGGTGTCAGCGGGGCTGTGTTCCCTCGGGGGCTCTAAGGGAATATACACCCCTTGCCTCTTCCAGCCGCTGGCAGCTGCTGTCAATCACAGCATCCCCTGATTTGTACTCACCTCACTCCCACCTATGGTCTGTCTATACATCCCTTCTGTGCTGTGCTCTGTTAGGTCTCATTCTCTCAGGGTTTCTCTTATAAGGTTACACGTGATCACATTTAGGACCCACCTGAGTAAGCTAGGCTAAGCCCCTCCTTTCAAAATCCCACATGAGGCGATAGTCACAGGTTCCAGGGGTTAGAAAGCAAATATGTTTTGAGGGAGATGTACTTTTCTGTCTGCCACAGCTATTATTGAATGCCTTGGGATCTCAGGGCAGGCTTTGTCTCACTGGGTGCTCATGGCTACTGTTGGGCCAGGTGCTGGCATTGCCCCATTGGATGCATGGGGGGCAGACGGAGAGTGGGGACAGAGCAGGAATATCAATGTTCCTGATGATAATGGAACAGATGTCTAGAGGCTCTGGTCATTCTGTTTAGATGCACAGCACCCACTGGGAGCATTGTGGATAGACTCTTGTGTGATGGAGCACTGTGGACCCGGCCTTGGTGACTGGCGTGGAGGTTCATGGAGTCTGATAGGGCTGAGGCTAATCCTGTTCCTGCCTCAGTTTCCACATTATACCAGCTCACAGCAGAATTATTCTGCATATCAGGGAAAACTGCATATTAGGGAAAATAGCATATGAAGATCCATAGCTCAGGGTGTAGCAAAGAGTATCTGCTGCTGCTGCTAAGTCACTTCAGTCGTGTCCGACTCTGTGCGACCCCAGAGATGGCAGCCCATCAGTCTCCCCCATCCCTGGGATTCTCCAGGCAAGAACACTGGAGTGGGTTGCCATTTCCTTCTCCAATGTATGAAAGTGAAAAGTGAAAGTGAAGTCGCTTAGTCATGTCTGACTCTTAGCGACCCCATGAACTGCAGCCTACCAGGCTCCTCAGTCCATGGGATTTGCCAGGCAAGAGTACTGGAGTGGGGTGAAAAGAGTATCTAGTCAATGATTATTCCATTTATTTAATTGGATAAAAGTTCCTGATCCCTCTAGGGTGCTAAGCTGGGTGATGGAACAGTTTGCAGGGAGAGTGTCAGCACCTCCTGGTCACTGGCACCAGCAGCAGTGGTAGGAGTTCTCCGGGGACAATGCCAGTTGCTCCTTGTCTGTCCCCTCCTTCATGCCTGCATATCACAAAGACACATCAAGAACATTCCTTCTAAAGTGCTGGAGTCGGGGTGACACAAATCCTTTCTCTACAGGGACTCGTGGGGCATGGGGCAAGTACAGAAGGAAATGATGTTCCGGGGTGAGAGGTGTTATCCGAGTTGTCATCTAGATCTTGGAGGATAAAGCTGTAAAAAAAGGAGAGGGGAGTAATGTCTCTTCTAAGGGGCATTGCTTGAACTGAGTCCCACAGGATGCAACCGCTGGATACTTGAGCTTTAAGTGAATAACTGAAAGCTTGCTAAAGACAGGTGCACTCTGTGTCTTGGGGAAAGTGGTGGTGGGGATCAGGAAACAAGGCTGACAGCACGATAAGAACTCTGCTTGGGGAGACCCTGGTAACAGCACTGCTTGGGGATTACATGGTCCTAAAGAGGAGAGTGACAAAACTGGCTTAAAACTCAACATTCAAAGAACTAGGATCATGGCGTCTGGTCCCATCACTTCGTGGCCAATAGATGGGGAAAAAATGGAAACAGTGACAGACTTTATTTTCTTGGGCTCCAGAATCACTGAGGATGGTGACTGTGGCCTTGAAATTAAAAGATGCTTGCTCCTTGAAAGGAAAGTTATGACCAACCTAGACCGCATATTAAAAAGCACAAACAGACCTTGGCCAACCAAGGTCCATAGGTCTGTTGAAGAAGACTCTTGAGAGTCCCTTGGACTTCAAGGAGATCAAACCAGTCCATCCTAAAGGAAATCAGTCCTGAATATTCATTGGCAGGACTGATGCTGAAGCTGAAACTCCAATACTTTGACCACCTGATGTGAAGAACTGACTCATTGGAAAAGATCCTGATGGTGGGAAAGATCGAGGACAGGAGGAGAAGGGGATGACAGAGGATGAGATGGTTGGATGGCATCATTGACTTAATGGCCATGAGTTTGAGTGAGCTCTGGGAGATAGTGAAGGACAGGGAAGCCTTGCATGCTATATTCCATGGGGTGGCAAAGAGTCTGACATGACTCAGGGACTGAAAAATGACTGGATGATCAGAGTCCTGGCAGGAAATCTAGGTCACACCCCAGAGTGGCAAGAGAGAGTTTAATGACAAGAGCACTCACAACAGTGTGGGGAGGTAGTCAAAGAAAACACCAAGGGATGAAGAGGCACCCAAGGACTAGCAGCAGTGAATAGTCATAACCAGTACCACCTCAAAGCGTGAAGGGTCAAGGAAAGAGCCATCTCCAGACCCGGAGATCTCCAGCAGTGGGAGAGAGCCATCTGATGGGAACTGTGGCCTTCAGCAGAGGAATGCCACCACTCTCAACCTAGGCCTCAGAAGGGAGAAAGTCACGGCAAAACTGCCAACTGCCCTCATTCTCTTGTGGGCTCTCCAATGTCCATTCCCAGCCAGAAATCGGAGGGCCTGGGAGCCTGTGGATGAAGTCCTTATGGATCAGTTTCCTGGAGTACAGAGCAGGAAGAGAAGAATGGGGTGTAGGTCTGGAGGGGCAGAGAATCCTGCCTGATGATGAAGACGGGGTCAAAAATGATGATAATAGTGTGATGGTGCTGCTGCTGATGGTGGTAGTGATTGTGATGAGGACGGTGGCATTGACTGTGTGGTTATGGCAGGGAAGGTGGTGAGGTCAGCGCTGGTGATAATGATGTTGAAGATGAAGATGGTGATGGTGATAATGGTGGCGGTAATGGTGAGGGTTTTGGTGATGATGGTGACCATGATAACGTGGTGATGGCAGAGATGGTGGTGATGGTGGTGATGCTGCTGCTGTTGCTGCTAAGTCGCTTCAGTCATGTCCAACTCTGTGCAACCCCATAGACGGCAGCCCACCAGGCTCCCCCGTCCCTGGGATTCTCCAGGCAAGAACACTGGAGTGGGTTGCCACTTCCTTCTCCAGTGCATGAAAGTGAAAAGTGAAAGTGAAGTCGCTCAGTCATGTCCGACTCTTTGCGACCCCATGGACTGCAGCCTACCAGGCTCCTCTGTCCATGGGATTTTCCAGGCAGGAGTACTGGAGTGGGGTGCCACTGCCTTCTCCGGATGGTGGTGTTAGTGATTATGATAGTGATGATGGTGATGGTGATGGTGATGGAGATTACAATGATAGTAAAGAGTTTTTACATTTCTATATAACCACTCATTTCTATATATTTCTATATAACCACTTTGACAGAATTTCTGTCACTGTTCTAAGGGCTTTCAAGCTTCCCACCAGCCCAGTAAGATAGCGTAGTAGAAATTCTCAGAAACTTGGGAGATCTATACATGGATCAATAGCCAGAATTATCCTCTGCTCCCTTGGACCTCCCCCAAAACACATGGTTTGGAAAAGCACCTGATCCTAGTGACTTGTATTTTAATTATATGTGGATTTGCTCATCTTCCTTACTTCTCTGTGAACTTCTCTAAGTAAGTTTGATGTCTGATCATCACTGAAAGCCAGGGCTTGACAGTGTCTAAGTAGACTGCCTACCACTCAAAACTTGCAAGCCAATGATGATGAATCAGTGGATGAATGAATGAGCAAATGAATAAAGAGAGAGTCTGTGACAACGGATGTGGAAAGCTAGGTCTGGACTGAGCCCTGCTCTCCTGGCCCATCACAGGCACTTAGCATATATTGGAGAGGGGCCAATACAGTGGCACTGTGGCATTTCTGTTTCCTCTGGTGCCTATTTCCTCACGCTGAAGCATGAACTGAAAAACATCCGAGCTTTACAAACCTATTTAGTTCCCTAAAACTTACCCAAGTCCAAACTCTGAGCTTAGAGTGAGGATGTTTGTTCTACATCTCAGTACTGTACATGGAAACCCACAGCCCAACATAGCTCAGAATTGCTCATCACCTTCGGATTGTTGTATTAATAAGTGAAAATACAGAGAAACACAAACCTGTCTTCCTGTTCATGTTAATTTTGGTCCCAAAAAAACATTGCTAAAACATATTGCTGGATATGCCACAGATGTTCCTTCTCTTACACGTGCGAGATATTGAAAGTGAGAGCTGGACGCTTTGACAGAATTTCTGTCGCTTTGATGATAACTGTGGTCAGGCCATTTTCCTAATGCTGGGGCCTTCCTTTTATCTGACCATTCCCCTGCGCAGAGGTCCTTATTGGGGCTGGTGTGTAATTCTGTATATTCTACCACAACCTGCTTGAATAGACTGATAAAGGTAAGCAATTTAAAAAATACGTTGAGCTGTGTCATCTCTTGTCAATTCACCTGCTAATTTCGCTCTATGGAAAGTTTATATAAGTAACTGCTTGGAGGGTTACTAAGTAGAATCTCAGATTCCCAGAGCTCATTAATGTGAGAGGTGACCTGGGCAGGACGTGAGGGTCTTCAGTTTGATACTGAAGCTTTAACTAACCATATAGAAGAGATTTGGAGACACTTAGCAGTTTTTAAAGAACCTGGCAGAACAGCATTGTGTTCTCACATCTTGTGCTAGTTTATCTTCCAAGGGTAATAGCCACTTTTTTAGAACAAGAAAGTGTCATCATTTAGAGTGATTACCACCTAAAGAGAAGAAATACACCCGCATTCTATGGCTTCTAGGCTTTTCCTTACCATGTGAGCAGCTGATTTGTATAAGCTTCAGCAAAGGGGAGCAGGGTGAATTCTCTGTTCAGACAGTGATATTGTTACCTGGACCACGTCATTGTTACAGGGAGCTGGCCCTCCTGGGGCAGGGAGGGATGTGTCCTTGTCTGAGAGCTTTTTCTTTAGAAACTCTCTGTGGGGCTGGGATCAGGCTGGGTGAGAGCCCTTTGAGCAGCCTGGGGAGTGAGAACAGGGAGCCAGTGGGGCTCCAAGGAGCTGGACTGGTATCAGCCACTAGGATGGGGCACCCTGCAGGCAGAAGGTGTAGGCACAACCACCTGGATGGATCTGCACTAGCAGAACTTGTGTTTCATTGATGTGCCCACTGACAGACAGGAGAAGTGCAGTGAGGAAGAAGACCCTGAGGAGGTGGGGGTACAGCCCAGGCCAGGGCATTTTTGAGGTGGCCATGTCTGCTTCCTAGTTATTTATTTATTTGACTAATTCTTCACAACTTCTTCAAGTGAGACACTGGCCACCTCATTATGGATGCTCAATGCTAATTAGCATTGATGAGGAGCCAGGCCAAGTGGGCAGCTACATGCCAGACCCCCAACATAAGACAGAAGGAGCTGGAGCTCTGGCCAGAGTGACTAGTGCTCTGGTTTCTGCTGACACCTCCACTGCAGGCAAAGTCAGTCTTGCAGGACCACTCCAGACCATCAGTGCTGTTTTGTGCATTCAGTGAGTCTTGATAGCCACATGACGCAAATAAAGACAATCATTTTTACCCACTGAGTATGGGATATGGACTTGGCAGTAACCCTTGTGCCAGCACCATTTGTCTCTGCCTAGAGCCTAAGCAGGAACCTGAGATGTAAAGGGCTTCTCAGGAGGTATTTAAAGGGGCCTGGGTTCACACCGGGTAAACACCTTCCCAAATAATCACACCTGCACTAGTGCTGGGTATCCAGTCCAAGTGGAGAATGCAGGGGGTCATTTGCCAAATTCAAGACCAAGGACTCCCATTCCAGGGAGGACTGAATCACCCAGACAATCGTCTTTAATCTCCTCTCAGCTGTATCCAACTAAACCCTACCTGGAGATGGGTGAAGACACTTGTCCCTTTCCTTATTTAAATGTACATGCAACATTGCTGAATTACAGGTGACAAGAGAGTGCACAGCCCACAAGAGAAATCCCACGAAGGACCTGAGGATTGACCCTGAATGCCCCCTCCAACCCAGGAGACTCATCCCAGGTATTTCCAAGGGAAGCAGAGTCAAGCAGAGGGCCTCTAAAGGAGAAAGGAGAAGGCAGGCTTTGCTTGTAAGGGCAAGAAATTTTCACCTTCTCTTCAGAATTAAGAGGTTTGCTTTCATTCAAACTATGGCAGGACCACCATATGTTGGATGTGATAGTGGAATATCAGTTTATTTCTTAGACAAGTCATGCATGTGTAACAGTCTGCTTCATGCAGGACCATCTACCGTGGAAGTGAAACTCACGGCTCTAAGGGAGTGTAGTGGTTACTATTGTGTCAACGTGGCCAGGCCATGGGACCCAGGTATTTTGTCAAACACATTTGGATGTTGCTGTGAAGGTATTTTTTAATGAGAATAACAGTTATATAAGCAGACTTTGAGTAAAGCAAATTGTCCTTCATAGTGTGAATGGTCTCCATCCAATCATTTAGAGGCCTTAATAAAGACAGACAACCCCCAAGGAATCAGGAATTTTGCCAGCAGACTGGCTTTGGACTTGAACTACAACAGCAGCTCTTCCCTGAGTCTCCAGCCTCTACTCTGCAGATTTTGGACTTGCCAGCCTGCACAATCGCATGAGCAAATGCCTTAAAATAAACCTGTATATGTATGTGTGAATGCATATATCTACCTACCTAAATACATTCTACTGGTTCTATTTCCCTGGAGAACCAAACACTGAGTAATACCAGTAGGAACTAGGAAGAAGGAAGCACGGTTTGCAGAGACCAATAGAAGACAGAAGATTCTAGGTGGCACCAGAGTGGAGGTGTTGTCATGACAGCCTATTCAACACATGCCTTTTCCTTTCCCAGCCTGAAGACTGGGTGCCAGGCCATGGGGCCTGGGCATGCTCATTTACCTTGTGAAAAGTATGATGCCTGAGAAATGCAGTTCTGTGGCCTGTCTTTCTCTGAATGGAGATTGCTCCAAGAACAGGAAAATGAAATATCTAGATATAAAAAGAAAACCTCATTGCTGAGATTGCTGCTGCGACTTGCTTTCCACAGAACCACATGGTTCTAAACCTAGAAAGCTGCATAAGAATGGCAGGTAGGGAAGCAGGTGTGCATAAGGTGCTCCTCAGATCAGATCAGTCGCTCAGTCGTGTCCGACTCTTTGCAACCCCATGAATCACAGCACACCAGGCCTCCCTGTCCATCACCAACTCCCGGAGTTCACTCAGACTCACGTCCATCGAGTCAGTGATGCCATCCAGCCATCTCATCAGCTGGGTATTGTTTTTGCTTTGGCTCCATCCCTTCATTCTTTCTGGCGTTATTTCTCCACTGATCTCCAGTAGCATATTGGGCACCTACTGACCTGGGGAGTTCCTCTTTCAGTATCCTATCATTTTGCCTTTTCATACTGTTCATGGGGTTCTCAAAGGCAAAAATACTGAAGTGGTTTGCCATTCCTTTCTCCAGTGGACCACATTCTGTCAGATCTCTCCACCATGACCCGCCCATCTTGGGTTGCCCCACGGGCATGGCTTAGTTTCATTGAGTTAGACAAGGCTGTGGCCCTAGTGTGATTAGATTGACTAGTTTTCTGTGAGTATGGTTTCAGTGTGTCTGCCCTCTGATGCCCTCTTGCAACCCTACCGTCTTACTTGGGTTTCTCTTACCTTGGGTGTGGGGTATCTCTTCAGGGCTGCTCCAGCAAAGCGCAGCCAATGCTTCTTACCTTGGACGAGGGTATCTCCTCACTGCCGCCCTTCCTGACCTTCAACATGGGATAGCTCCTCTAGGGCCTCCTGTGCTCACGCAGCCACGGCGTGGGGTTGGTCCTCCCGGCCACCGCCCTGGTGCTCCTACCTGAGTAATTTTCTTGGTCTCCAAAATCACTGCAGATGGTGACTGCAGCCATGAATTTAAAAGATACTTGCTCCTTGGAAGAAAAGCTATGACCAACCTAGACAGCATATTAAAAAGCAGAGACATTACTATGCCAACAAAGGTCCATCTAGTCAAAGCTATGGTTTGTCCAGTAATCATGTATGGATGTGAAAGCTGAGCACAGAAGAATTGATGCTTTTGAACTGTGGTGTTGGAGAAGACTCTCAAGAGTCCCTTGGACTGCAAGGAGATCCAACCAGTCAATCCTAAAGGAAATCAATCCTGAATATTCATTGGAAGGACTGATGCTGAAGCTGAAACTCCAATACTTTGGCCACCTGATTCGAAGAACTGACTGACTGGAAAAGACCCTGACGCTGGAAAAGATTGAAGGCAGGAGGAGAAGGGGACGACAGAGGATGAGATGGTTGGATGGCATCACCGACTCGATGGACATGAGTTTGAGCAAGCTCCAGGAGTTGGTGTTGGACAGGGAAGCCTGGAGTGCTGCAGTCCATGGGGTCACAAAGAGTAGGGCACAACTGAATGACTGAACTGAACTGAACCTGAGTAAATGCGAATGGCAAAGAGCCAGGCCGCCCCTGGCTTCTGGAAGGTGATGATCAATGTAAAGCATGTCCTATTGTTTTGAGGCACATTGGTCCACCTTAATATGGCTCAGTGTTTATTAAGGGAATCTGAGGGGTCAGCTACCTGCCGCTGTGGGGAGCTAATGCTTCCATCTCACACAATTCGATGAGCCAGATGTTTTGCTTTCTTGCCAATTCCATCCCCCGAAAGGAAAAGATGGGTAAGCCACTGAAGTGTTTTGACTGAAGTGTCTTTGGTGTTCCCTTTCTAATAAAGGGCCATATATTAGTGCCGAACAGTCATTTTTTCCAGCACTAAAGTAATACCGGGACTCTCATTGCTCAAGAAACTGCTGAGCAGAATCTTCCAACAATGTGTCTCCCCGGCATTCCTTAACCCTATTGATAATGATAAAGTCTCATAAATCTAGGTAAATCTTTAATTACGCCTTCGGAACATGGTGATATTACGACTGTGACATAGTCATAAAGGGCACATTCAAAATTAGCTCTGTATACATTTTATGAATATGTAAGAGGGTAGAGGTGGCTTGAGTTTAAAAGGAAAGACCAAAAAAAAAGATATTGTGTTTTTTCTATCTTGTCACAATCATCTTTTAAAATGGGATTTTAATTCCTTTTTAAAAATAATTGTTGGGGAAAACTCCCTCTCTTGACTTGTACCATTTTTATTAAAATCCATGGCATCAGCTTTGCTGAACTCTACTGCATGTTTACAAAGCCTGCAATCTGCAATAAAGGGAGTACATTCCTGTATGCTAGAACACCTTTTGGCCTAAAAATTGTTCTTCTTTATATTAAGTATGTGTGAGATATTTATGAAGAATGGAGTGCTGTTTTTATGAGGCCCTAAGAAAGCCTAGGGTTTGTTTCCTTCCCTCCAATCAGGGTGGCTGCAGCTTCGTCCTTCCCCCACCCCTGTGTTTGGTTAGTAGCCCTGTGCAATTTATTTTTATCTTCAGCCAACGCATATATTTTTACTTGTGTGAATAATATGGAGAAAGATTAAGTTCTTTTATTTTGCTAATTAAACTGCATTTTTCAAAATCCAGTGAGGTAGTAAGTGACAGGATTAACAAGGGCACTTTGCAGTTTTGCTGTTTTCTTGATGAGATTAGAGGTATTTGATATTAGAGTAGGAGCTGATGAAGTGGTTTCCTCTGTGTGTATGAATGCATGACCCTAGTTTATCACCACGGCTTCATAAAGAAGTCTTCCTTGCTGTCGAGAAAGCCCAACCAAGAGTGAAAATGACATTAGCAAAAAGCAAAACGAAAGGTCAGTAGAGCAGGAGGAGAAGGGGGAAGGAAAAATGCATTCCTTTGCTTCCCCCCGCCACCCTCCAGGAGGGGTTAAGAGTCTTCCCTCAGTTACGGGCTCTGTGCTGATGAAACCGTCAGCGGGCAAGCAGAGCCTCAGAACTGCAGGCTCCTGTAACAGGGACATCTTACTGAGCCTCTGGAGTTTAAAGGTAAAAAAAATCTTATATTTAAGGAAACAAAAGCAGAGAGATACTAAGGCACATGAGGAAAGCAGTAGCTGCCTCTCTCCTGGGCCCGGTAGACTTGTTCCCATAAGAATCCATGCACCGCTTGGGACCCACCCGGCTTTTTCACATCTACCTGGGCTTAGAGCTCATCTTCAGGGCAGTCAGATGCCAACCCAAGGGAGTAGGCGAGGACTGCCCATTTCCTTCCACTTACCTTCCAGTCCTCTCCTGTTTTCTCCTTAGGAGAGCCAACTGAAGTGAAGGAGTGATGCCACATAGAGAGAGAAATCAAAGTGGAGGAGTGGTTTGCCAAATCCCTCGTGTTGACCAGAAAGGATAAGACTAGGGCAGGGGTGAGGACAAGGTCAGGGGGGTGCTGGGGAGCTGCCGGGCCGACTCAGGGCTGGGTACCTCGGTGCGGTAAGTCCAGGCAAAGCCACCGTGTGTGTGTTTATTGTATTACTAGCTTAGCCCTTTCAATTCTTAAGGTCATCTTCCCTATAAGCACATATTATGTTTTTTAATAGAGAATAATTTACACAGAGAAAAAGACACATTAAGTGCATGGCTGGGTGAATCTTGACAAATGCATGCGTGCTCTGCTAAGTCGCTTCACTTGTGTCTGACTCTGCGATCCTATGGACTATAGCCCACCAGGCTCTTCTGTCCATGGGATTCTCCAGGCAAGAATACTGGAGTGCGTTGCCATACCCTCCTCCAGGGGATCTTCCCCACCCAGGGATAATCAAATCCGCATCTCTACGTCTCCTGCATTGGCAGGCAGGTTCTTTATCACCAGCACCACCTGGGAAGCCCTGACAAATGCATACACTGGTGTAATCCACATACTATTGAGGACTAGGAAATAGAAGATTTCCATTACCCTAGAAAGTTCCCCCACACTCCTTGCTCCTTTGCAGCCAGTGCTTTCCTTCTTACCCACTCAAGCAACCACTGTTCTCTGTTCTATACATAAGTTAGTTTTGTCTGTTCTAGAAAGTGAAGTCTCTCTGTCGTGTCCGACTCTTTGAGACCACATGGACTGCAGCCTACCACGGTCCTCTGTCCATGGGATTTTCCAGCCAAGAGTACTTGAGTGGGTTGCCTTTTCCTTCTCCAGGGGAGTTTCCCAACCCAGAGACTGAACCCAGGTCTCACACACTGCAGGCAGATTCTATTCTAGAACTTTATATAAATGAAATCCTACTGAAAGTACTCTTCGTGCCTGGCTTCTTTCTCTCAGCACAAATATGTCTGTAATTTTTCTGTTGCGGATATCAATAGTTTCTCATTTTTTATTGCTGAGTTTCATTTTGTTGTATGAATCTACCACAAATTTTATATCTGTTGTATTTTGATGGACATTTGGGTTGCTTCCAATTTGAGACAATTATAAACAAAGTTGCTGTGCTCATTTTTGTGCAAATTTTTGCAGACATATATTTTGATCTACCTTGAGTAAATTCCTAGGAGTGGCATTGCTATCATAGAGTGTGTGTTTATTCCATGAGAAATTACAAAACTGTTTTCCAAAGTGGTTACACCATTTTATAGTTAATCAGAAATATGAGAGCGTTCTACCATCTGCTTGTCCCATATCCTGACCAGCATTTACCATTGCTGCTGCTGCTGCTGC
Organism: Bos mutus; assembly: GCF_027580195.1. NCBI lineage: Eukaryota > Metazoa > Chordata > Mammalia > Artiodactyla > Bovidae > Bos > Bos mutus. The sequence continues at coordinate 20,856,033 of NC_091634.1, read as the reverse complement.
TAAGTCGCTTAAGTCGTGTCCGACTCTGCGACCCCATAGACGGCAGCCCACCAGGCTTCCCCGTCCCTGGGATTCTCCAGGCAAGAACACTGGAGTGGGTTACCATTCCCTTCTCTAATGCATGAAAGTGAAAAGTGAAAGTGAAGTAGCTCAGTCGTGTCCAACTCTTAGCGACGCCATGGACTGTATCCCACCAGGCTGTTCCATCCGTGGAATTTTACAGGCAAGCGTACTGGAGTGGGTTGATTTACCATTGACTGTCCTTTAAATTTTAAGCCTTCTAGTGAGTTCTTCTAGTAAGTCAGGTATGGTTTTAATCTGCATTTCACTGATAACTACTGACATTGACCACTTTTTCCAATGCTTATTGACCATTTCAATAGCTTCCTTTGTATTTTTTCACAATTTTTGTCCATATTTTATTGACTTGCTTTTCTAAAATAAACACTAGTTCTTTTCCAGATATACATGTTGCAAAATCTTTTCTCTCCATCTGCTGCTAAGTCACTTCAGTCGTGTCCGACTGTGCAACCCCATAGACGGCAGCCCACCAGGCTCCTCCGTCCCTGGGATTCTCCAGGCAAGAACATTGGAATGGGTTTCCATTTCCTTCTCCAATGCATGAAAGTGAAAAGTGAAAGTGAAGTCACTCAGTCATGTCTGACTCTTAGCAACCCCATGGACTGCAGCCCACCAGGCTTCTCCGTTCTCCCCATCTAGTTACCAATTATTTTATATTTTTATTAACATGCAGTAAAACTGACTTCTGTTGGTGTACAGTTCTTTAACTATAAAAATATGAATGGATTCATGTAACTACCTTGCCTGGAGAATCCCAGGGATGGGGGAGCCTGGTGGGCTGCCGTCTGTGGGGTCGCACAGAGCCGGACACAACTGAAGCGACTTAGCAGCAGCAGCAGCAGCATGTAACTACCACTACAATCAGGAACCAGAACTCCACAGGCTTTTTCACTGCTGCCTCTTGTGGTCACACGTTCCCCACTCCTAACCTCTAGAAACCACTGATCTATCCTCTATTACTCTAATTTTTGTAAAAAAGAGTGCCATGCAAATGGTCTCATACAGTATGTCACCTTTAGAGGCTGACTTCTTTTACTCTACCTCTCTTTGAGATTTATTGAAGTTTCCGCATGTATCAATAGTTCACTCCTTTTTATTACCGAGTGACTTTTATTGTACCATTTTTAATGGTGTCTTCTGTAAACAGAAGTTTTTGATTTAGATCACGTCTAATTTATTGGTTTCAGTCTATGCTGTGTACTGAATGTTTGTACACTCCTCGCCTTCTGCCATTCATACGTTGAAACTCTAACTCCTAATGTGATTGGTATTGGGGCCTGTGATGGTAATTAGGGCTAGATGTGGTCGTGAGGGTGGGGCCCTCATAATGAAATCAGTGCCCTTAGAGAAAAGGAAGAGACACCAGAGCTCTCTCTGTTTTGTTCTCATGTGAGAACTCAGTGCAAGTCAGGAAGAAGTCTCTCATCAGAACCTCACCACCCTGAACCTGGACTTCCAGCCTCCAGAACTATGAAACATAATAGGCCTCCCCCTCTGTGGTATTTTGTTATGGAAGCCTGAGATAAAACACTCAGGCTATGGTGTATGTTTTCCATGCCATATCTAAGATATGTTTGACTACCTGAAGGTCAGTAAGATATTCTTTTAAGTTTATTTCTAAGAGCTTCATAGATTTTTATTTTTTATTTATAGCTGAAATCTTCCACAAGTCAATTTTTGTATGTGGTGTCAGATAGGTTTTGAACTTCTTTTTTTTTTTTTCAGTATGGCTATCCCTTTGTTTACCATCATTTCCTGTTGAATTGTCTTGCAGATTTTGTCAAAACTCAGTTCGTGTAAATCAATTTCCAGACTCTGTATTTTGTTCCTGTAATATATGTTCCTATTTGCATCAATACAAAAAGCCTTGATTACTACAGCTTTATAGTCACTCTTAAAATCAGGTAATGTAAGCATCCAAATTTGTTTTTCTTTAATATTGCATTTTGTTGTTCTAGGCCCTTCAGATTGCTATATAATTTTAAACTTGGCTTGCCAATCAAAAACAAAAGTCTGCTGGAATTTTGCTTTGTATGGCATTGAATCAGTTTTGGGATATATGCTATCTTAATGGCACTGAATCTTTGAACAATTCTTGAACATGGTATAGCTCTTTACTGCTTAGGTCTTCTTTAATTTCTCACATTTTCTTATACTTTTCAGTGTTGAAGTCTTACACTTATCTCCTTAAGTATTTTTATTTTATTATGTATACTATTTTAAAATTTCATTTTCTAATTGTTCCCTGCCAAAATGCAAATAATTTTCCAATATTGACCTATCTCTAGTAACTTTGCTAAAGTAATTACTATTTCTAATTATTTAGAGATTCTTTAGGAGTTTCTACATGTAGAATTTTGTATCTATGAATAATGATAGCTATATTTCTTCCTTTCTGAATTTTGTATCTTTTATTTCTTTTTCTCCTGTTGTACTCACTGCATCTTTCAGTATAATTTTGAATAGATATATTAAGAAATATCCTTTCTTTGGTCTTGAGAGTAGGGAGAACTCTTTATCATATTGAAAAATATCCCTTCTATTCTTAGTTGACAAAGAGATTATTTTTAGGATTGTGCATGAAAATTAGCAAATGCATTTTCTGCATTTATTGAGATCATTATATGATATTCTTTTCTTTTTTATTCTGGCAATTCTGGTATATTAGATTAATTTTGAGTATTAAACCAATCTTGCATTTCTTGGGTTATCCACTTAGTAATGATGATGTTCTGTCTCTTTAAATTTGTTTATAGTTTGTTAAGAAGTATTGCATCTGTGTTTGTTAAGAAGTATCGCATCTGTGTTTGTAAGAAATGTTAGTTAACGATGTCCTTTTAACGTCCTTGTTTGATTATGGTATTAGCATTAAGATGGGTTCATCAAAAGAACTGTAATGTACTCCCTTCTTTTCTATTTTCTCAAGGAATTTGTGTAAGATTAGTATTTTTTTTATTAAAATTTGATAATATCTACTAGTGAATCCATGTGATACTTCAGTGCTTTTGGTAGAAAGGTTTTAATTACAAAATCAATTTAGCTAACACATAAAAGGCTAATAAACTTTTGCACTTTGTTGTATTAATTTTGGCAATTTGTGTCCTTCAATGTATTTTTTAACTCCATCAAAACTGTCAAATTGTATACACAAGATTATTCATAGTACTAGTTTATCTTTTTAATATCTGTGTGACATATGTCTGGGGATATCTCCTGCTTCTTTGGAAATTTTTTAGTTTTTTAATTGGAAGTTTATGTTTTCTCTCTTACCTGTCAAATTTATTAATCTTTTAAATGAAGCTATTTTTTGTTTTATTCATTGCCTTTAATGTTTCTTAATTTCTATTCACTGATATCTACTCATCTCTATTATTTCCTCTTTTATTTATACACATTTATTTTGTTTTTCTCAGATTTTTAAGTTTGAATTTTAGTACATTCAATTCTAACTGGTAAGGCAACATATTTTTCCTTTAAGTACTGCTTTAGCTGTATCCTATACAATATTATATGCTGTATTTTCATTATCAATTATTTTTACTCTTATTTGGGGGGGTACACCCTGTGGCACATGGAATCTTAATTTGCAGACCGGGGGTTGAACTGGTACTCCCTGCAAAGAAAGTGCAGAGTCTTAACCACTGGGCCACCAGGGAAGTTCCTATTATCAATTATTCATAAATATTAGGCAATGCCTATAAGGATTTTTTTCTTTTGACTAATAGGCTATTGAGAAGTATGTATTATATATTCAGGTATAAAAGAATTTTCTTAATTTTTAAATTTATTTCCTTGAAATGTATGAAGACTTGTATTATTGTCCATCTTAAATTCTACCTTGGTGAATGTTTCTAGCGCACTAGAAAAAAATATGTATTATGAAGTGGTTGGATATCAACTAGGTAAATTGGTAAATAGTGTTCATCAAATATTCTGGTGTTATCAACTTGCTTTACCAGTTACTAAGAGTAGAGTGTTAAAATCTTTAGCTATTATTGTGGATTTATCTTTGTTGTTCTCTTTGTTTTGCTTTTCTTTGTGTTTGAAAACTTTGATATCTGGTCCATATATTTTCGGAGAAGGCAATGGCACCACTCCAGTACTCTTGTCTGGAAAATCCCATGGACGGAGGAGCCTGGTAGGCTGCAATCCATGGGGGTCGCTAAGAGTGGGACACGACTGAGCTACTTCACTTTCACTTTTCACTTTCATGCATTGGAGAAGGAAATGGCAACCCACTCCAGTGTTCTTGCCTGGAGAATCCCAGGGACGGGGGAGCCTGGTGGGCTGCAGTCTATGGGGTCGCACAGAGTCGGACACGACTGAAGAGACTTAGCAGTGGCGGCAGCAGCCATATATTTTATATATATACTGCTCTTTTTCTTTATGAATTGCCCCATTTATGTTAATTGAGTAGTCTCTTTAACTCTGATAATTTCCTTTTCTTAAAATCTCAGTGTCTGATAGTGATAGAGCCATGCTAGCTTTCTTATGCTTACTCTCAGCATGGTATATATTTCCCCATTCTTTTACTTTTAACCTGTCTCTCTACATTTCAAGTGTTTCTTTTATAATAGCATGTAGATCTTGCTTATTTACTGAGTCTGACAATTGTTTGTTGTTTAGTTGCTCAGTTGTGTCTGACTCTTTGCAATCCCATGGACTGTAGCCCACCAGGCTCCTCTGTCCATGAGATTTTCCAGGCAAGAATACTGCCATTGCCTTCCACAGGTGATCTTACTGACCCCAAAGATGAAACCGGAGTCTCCTACATTGGCAGGAGGATTCTTTACCACTGAGCCACCAGGGAAGCCTGATTTTGATAATATCTTCCTTTGATTTGATTAAAATTTGGAACAGCCGAGATGGCTGGAACTTACAAGATAGAACTATACTCTAAATAAATTCCAGAGGGTAAAGAGTCTGCCTGCAATACAGGAGACCTGAGTTCAATCCCTGGGTCAGGAAGATCCCCTGGAGATGGGGTATCGTCCAGTATTCTTGCCTGGAAAATCTAATAGACAGAGGAGCCTGGAGGGCTATAGTCCATAGCATTCAGAGTCAGACACAACTGAGCAACTTCACTTTCACTTTCACTTTACAAGACACGATAGATACCAAAGAAAAATACTTCACAGAGAAGGAGTCCAAATAATTTGCATAGAAGTCTCCTTGAGCTTTTGGATGGATATTAATGATGTGCTCATACATGGTACAACTTTGTAAGACCTCAAAACAAACCAACAAAAAAGCTACAAAAGAGAATGTGAACTGGATGGAGATTTCAGATGACATTCAGCACTGGGAGTCAGGAATTTTGCACAGTCAGGATGGAGAAACATCTGTAAACATTCCAGGAATATTTAATTGAAATTCCATAAAGCTCACATCTTTAAAGTAAGATATTTGAACTTCAGAATAAAGATTACACTACTCTCATCCTAACAAAGATTAAAAGCAACTCATAAGATAATCAAATTGATATTCCAATAAATTAATTATCAACAAATCTCAATACTTTTTAGAGGAAGATGACTCAATATATTCTCACATATATAGCATTCATAATATATAGCACACAGGGAAAAAAATTATATATGCAAAGAAGGAAAATTTGGCTTATAACCAGGAAAAGATAAAGCTTTTTTCTATAGAAATAGACCCTAAGATAACACAGTTGTTGAATTTAGAAAACAAAGACTTTAAAGCAGATGTTATAAATATGTTTAAGGACTTAAAGAAATCTGGGGATATAATGAGTAATGGATGGAAAACCTCATCAGAGAAATGAAAACTATGAAAAAGAATCAAACAGAAATTTTAGAATAGAAAAACATATTTGAAATGAAAATTTCAGTGGGTGGGATTAACAGCGTATTGAACAATCAGAAGAAAATGCAGTAAATTTGAAGACAGGTCAGGAGAAGCTATACCACCTGGGCCACTAAGAAGGAAAAAAATAGTGAATAGAGGTTCAGAGACCTAAGTAATCTACTTATGTGGTTGAATATATGTGTAGATGAGGTATCAGAAGGTGACAAAGACTGAAACAGGGAAAAATATGACAAAAGGTTTCCAAATTTGATGAGCAGGGTTCACCCAGAGATTAGAGAAACAACAAATCACAAACAGGGTAAACACAGAGAAAACTACACCTGGTTACATCAAAATCAAATTGCTGAGAATATTTATTTTTTTAAAAATTCTTAAAAAATAAATAAAAATTTTAAAAAATTCTTAAAAGCAGTTGAAGATGAAAGATCTTTTTACATGCAAGAGAACAAAGATATAAATATTGCTAATCTCTCATCAGAAACAATGGAATAACATATTTTGAATGTTGAAATAAAAGTAAACCAACTTAGACTCCTATATCCAGTGAAAATATTCATGGAAAATGAGGTCAAAGTAAAGGCAACTTCAATAAGCTATTTCACTATACCCCAAAAAATTGGCTGAAGGAAAATTGTAACAAATAGAAACTTAGTCCACATAAAAGAAGGAGAGAGGGAAACAATGTAAATCTAAAAGACATTTTTCTCCTTTCATAGTTTCTTTATAAGCCATTTGACTCTTTAAGTTAAAAACAACAATGTCCAACATAAATCATCGCAACATTTCATGGATCAATCTTCCAAGGCAATAGAAATAAAAGCAAAAATAAACAAATGAGACCTAATCAAACTTAGAAGTTTTGCACAGCAAAGGAAACCATAGGCAAAATGAAAAGACAGCCTACACACTGGGGGAAAATATTTGCAAATGATACAACCAAAAAGGAATTCATTTTCAAAACATACAAGGAGCTCATAGACTCAATAACAAAAAGCAACAAACAGCCCAGTCAAAAAATGGGCAGAAAACCTAAATTGATTTCTCCAAAGAAGACATACAGATGGACAATAGGCATATGAAAAGATGCTCAACTTTGCTAATTAGTAGAGAAATGCAAACCGAAACTACAAAAAGGTATCACCTCACACCTGTCAGAATGGCTGCTATTTAAAAGTCTGCAAATAATAAATGCTGGAGAGGATGTGGAGGAAAGAGAACCCTCCTACACTGACGGTGGGAATGTAAGTTGGTACAGCCACTATGGAAAACATTATGGAGGTTCCTTAGAAAACTGAAAATAGAGTTACCATCTGTTCCAGCAATCCTACTCATGAGCATATATCTGGAGAAAAGTCTAATTCATAAAGATGCATGGATACCAGTGTTCATAGCAGCACTGTTTACCACAGTCAAACATGGAAGCAACCTAAATGTTTGTAAACAGATGAATGGATAAAGAAGATGTGGTATACATATACAATGAAATACTACTCGGCCATAAAAAAAGAATCAAATAATGCCATTTCTAACCATGTGAATGGACCTAGACATTATTATACTAAGTGAAATAAGTCAAAAAGAGAAAGATAAATATATATCATTTGTATGTGGGATTTAAAATATGATACAAATTAACTTATTTACAAAACAAACTCATAGACATAGAAACAAATATAGTTACCAAAGGGAAAGTGAGGAGAGGAATAAATTAGGGGTTTGGGATTAGCAGATATAAGCTACTATATATATAGTAGATAAACAGCAAGGTCTTGCAATATAGAACAGGAAACTCTATTCAATATTCTATAATAAACCATAATGGAAAAGGAAAGAAAAGAAACCATAATGGAAAAAATGAAAGAATATGAAAAATATTTATATATATATACATATATTACTGAATCACTTTGCTGTATACCAGAAACTAACACAACATTATAAGTCAACTATTTTTTAAAATGAACTGTTTTGGGTTCATAACATACAAAAGTGAAACATATGATAACCCTCACACACAAAAAGAGAGGTGAATAGAAGTGTATTACTGGAAAGTTCTTCATTATATGTAAAGCAAACTAATATTAATTCAAGGAAGAATATGATAAGCTAAGAATGCATAATATCCCTTGACTAATCTCTAAAATAATAAACCGGAGAAGTATAGCTTAAAAGCCAATAGAGGAGATAAATACCGTATACTCAAACCAAGAGAGAAAATGGACAAACAGCAAATGGCACATATAGAAAAAGAAAAATGATTGATACTCCCAAAGTGTGGCCTGACTGTAGATCTCAGCTACATCCCTGTGATGTTTACAAAGTATAAGTACTTCCCCCTACAGAAAATGGTTAAACGTGGTGCTCACCGCCAGTGTGTGAAAACAGATGCTTCATACATTTCCTTCAGTTTTACAGTTATTTCTGGTGGGAAAGCTAAGTCCCCTGCACTTGATTCCATCATGGTCAGGCCTGAATGTAATCCATGTGATCTCGTAGTTATTACAGTTCTTCCTAATTCTTCCTCACTTTGTTAATAAATATTTTATTCATGAAAAAATATAGCATTTTTGTATTAAAGTTATATAGTAGTGTCCTATATTTCAGAAATAAAGTATATTTCTAAAGATAGTGGGTTGGGCAAAACATTCATTTGGATTTTTCTGTTACATCTTATGGAGAAACATGAACAAACTTATTGGCCAACCCAATATGCATTATTATAAATATTTAATATAAATAGATTGTATATGTGCTGTGTCTTTCGTAGCTGCTCAGTTGAGTCTGACTCTTTGCCACCCCATGGACAGTAAGTAGCCCACCAGGCTGGAGTGGGTTGCCATGCCCTCCTCCATATATTGTATATAAGCAGATATAAACATAAACATAGATAATATGCTATGGAAATATAATCTATTTATTCTTATCATCCAACATTGGTTTTGGCACCAACTTAATTCATTTTCATTACTGCCTAGTATTCCACCATCCATATGTGCAACATTCTGTTTATCCATTTTTCTGTCAACAGAGACCAAGCCAACTCTTCACTGACATAAATAACACTGCCGTGAAAATCAGAGACATAAGAGTTTGCTACACTGTCCTCAATTGTGTTAAAGGTTGACATAATCGTCCTTAGGCATTTGATGAAAATAAAGTAGAGAAAGCAAAGTCAGCAAGATAAGTTGGCAATTGGATTTTGAAAATCTACACTTTAATAGAAAAACATTTTTATAAGTAATAGATAAGCTATAACCCAAAGAAATCGACTACATGGCTAGAACATCTTAAGTCTAATTTTCTGTAATGAGAGCTTAACATCTGTGGATAAATTGGGCAGGAGGTAACATGAGCCACAGCCTGAGTTCACTGCTATCTTCTACCCGTTAGATTTTGGCAGGAGAACCAAGTACAGGGTCTGGCCCTCTCTTACCCTAGCCCAGCCTGGCCAGCCTCTCCCTCTCATGGATCTTCTTCCTTCTCAGGATGGCCATGGTCAAAGTTTTTGTTTTGTCTTGTTTTTGTTTTTAAGTTGGAAATTACTTCTCTTAAACCAAATTATAATATTAAATTTTACAAAGCACCAAGATCCATTTTTAATGGAAGAAAATCTAATGCTACTTTTTCTATGTATAAAAACCAAAATGATCTGTGACCAAAAAAAAGGAAAAAAAAAGGAAAAATCTGGTCCCATCATTTCATGGGAAATAGATGGGGTAACAGTGGAAACAGTGTCAGACTTTAATTTTTTGGGCTCCAAAATCACAGCAGATGGTGATTGCAACCATGAAATTAAAAGACGCTTACTCCTTGGAAGAAAAGTTATGACCAACCTAGATAGCATATTCAAAAGCAGAGACATTACTTTGCCAACAAAGTTCCGTCTAGTCAAGGCTATGGTTTTTCCTGTGGTCATGTATGGATGTGAGAGTTGGACTGTGAAGAAAGCTGAGCACTGAAGAATTGATGCTTTCAACTGTGGTGTTGAAGACTCTTTGAGAGTCCCTTGGACTGCAAGGAGATCCAACCAGTCCATTCTGAAGGAGATCAGCCCTGGGAGTTCTTTGGAAGGAATGATGCTAAAGCTGAAACTCCAGTACTTTGGCCACCTCATGCAAAGAGTTGACTCATTGGAAAAGACTCTGATGCTGGGAGGGACTGGGGGCAGTAGGAGAAGGGGACAACAGAGGATGAGATGGCTGGATGGCATCACTGACTCGATGGACGTGAGTTTGAGTGAACTCTGGGAGATGGTCATGAACAGGGAGGCCTGGCGTGCTGTGATTCATGGGGTCCCAAAGAGTTGGACACAACTGAGTGACTGAACTGAACTGAGGACATTTTACAAACAAAATTTACAAAAAAATAATTTTTAAATGAGTAATGGCAATATCATAATATATAGGTAAATAGATAGATGAAAGATGGGTAGATAGAAAATTAATAGATAAGTAGTAGTAAAAAGGAACATTCAGTTCAGTTCAGTTGCTCAGTCGTGTCCGACTCTTTGCAACCCCATAATCGCAGCACGCCAGGCCTCCCTGTCCATCACCAAATCCCGGAGTTCACTCAAACTCACATCCATCGAGTCAGTGATGCCATCCAGCCATCTCATCCTCTGTCGTCCCCTTCTCCTCCTGCCCTCAATCCCTCCCAGCATCAGGGTCTTTTCCAGTGAGTCAACTCTTCGCATGAGGTGGCCAAAGTACTGGAGTCTCAGCTTTAGCATCATTCCTTCCAAAGAAATCCCAGGGCTGATCTCCTTCAGAATGGACTGGTTGGATCTCCTTGCAGTCTAAGGGACTCTCAAGAGTCTTCTCCAACACCACAGTTCAAAAGCATCAATTCTTCAGTGCTCAGCTTTCTTCACAGTCCAACTCTCACATCCATACATGGCACTCGAAAAACCATAGCTTTAACTAGGCGGACCTTTGTTGGCAAAGTAATGTCTCTGCTTTTGAATGTGCTATCTAGGTTGGTCATAACTTTCCTTCCAAGGAGTAAGCGTCTTTTAATTTCGTGGCTGCAGTCACTATCTGCAGTGACCATCCTCCACTTTAATTTTACTCTATTTTCTGTTCATGACTTTTTTCAACATTTTTCCATTAAAAAATCCTACTCCTCTGCATTCACTAGCCAAATAGGATTCCTTTATTTGTTCATACCATGATTTTTCATTGACTCAATCATTACTGGACTTTTAGATAAATTCCATTTTTTCCAATTAGATATGACACTGAGGTGCCTATTGTGCTAAACATTTGTTAACATGTATGTTAATTTTCTTAGGATAAATTCTCAGGTTTGGAATAGCTGGCTCAAATATTACTCATTTCTAAAGACTTTAATATATTAGCTAAATTATCTTTAGAAAACTTCTATGATGTACTATCATCTTAAATCGAAGGGAGATTTATAAAGTCAATGCATATGATAACAAAATTGCATAAATCAAATATACCAACCATATATATATATGGGCCTCAGTACTAGCAACTTTCATCCCTGTCAGCATTTTCTCACAATTACCCCAACCAAGGGTAGAGTGTTTTTTTTGTTTGTTTGTTTGTTTTAATCTTTGGAAGTTTGAGGCAGAATGTTGTCTTATTGGTGCTGTAGCACACATTTACTCGATTGACAGTAAAATGAAACACTTTTTCCAGCTGACTGGCTGTCCATGCCTCTGTCTGGATTTACCTTTCCTGCCTTTTGAAGGATTGGAAGGCATGCCCTGAGCCTCGCCTCATGCCCTGTGGGGGCCGTACGGTGCCCTTGTGTCTCCTCTCCTCCATAGGTCACAACATCCTCAGGATGAGACATGTCCCCTCCCTCCCCAGGACACCAGGATTCCAGTGCAACCCCATGGAGACCCAGTAAGCACTTAGCACACAAAGGAGTTAACAAGTTCTGAAGACCTGAGTGGCGTGGATTTTGTCATGATGTGGCAGTGAAGATGCATTGAAGATGGAATTTGGGATGCTCTTGAGTTCTGAGGAGGACTACAGTCCTTCCTGGGCTCTGCAGTTGTGTCCTGTGGGGCCTCGGAGGTGGGCCAGTGATGCAGGGTTCCTGAGAGCTTTCTGGTGTCTTCGTTGGGTTGCCCCTGGACACAGCTGCCCTTTCACAGCTATGACGTACTCTCTGCCCCTCCCCACCTTCCTGTGGATTTCCTGAGAAGTCCAATACAGAGACGCCACTATTCCCTAGGATTTGCGTTAGGTGCTTTATCCTTGTTACTTTATGTAATTCTCTCAATCGGCCTATGATACAGAAATTGACAAGGCTTATCGTTTACAGGTGTGAGAACAGAGGCACAGAGAGTTTTAGGGACTCCTCCCCAGTGAATAGAAGTTTCCTCTCCTGTCCCTCTCGTCTTTGTTCTGGACTCAGCTCACTGTGTCTCTGCTTTCACTCTAAGCAGTCACTGCTTCCCCAGTCCTTGATTCACCTCCCTTCTCCTGAAGGGCCATTGAAGTCCCCTGGCACTCAGGTGGGGAGGACTCAGGAAGCCCTTCTGACCAGAGCTTGGACCCCAGTAGCTCTCTTTCCTTCCTGCCCCCGAGCAGCTCGAGCTGAGCCTGCCACCTCAACGAGCAGCATGTGGCTACGAGCGCCAACCCGGAGTCTGCCATGTGTTTCCAATCCATCGCTAACCAGCCCAAAGAGAGGAACGACTGCCAGACCCTCCATCTGGGGCAGACTCAACCCAAACAGAGGCTCCTGGGCCCCCAGCCTGGGCCCCTCCTCCCACCTGGCTGCCAACTCCCCCTGGCTCCTTAGTGCTTTGAATCCAACTCTACTGTCTCAGGCTTAGCTGATGAAAACTAGGCTGCCTTTCCGAAAATGTTTCTGGACAGTCAAACTAGGAGCTCTCCAGTCCAGAAATAGTGTTCAGATGTAAAAACACATCTAGGGCTAAGTTTTATTCTTATCCTGGGGAAACTCTGGAGGTGGGGATAGATAGGTGGATGGATAGATGGATGGATAGATGAGTTTTCCTCACAGTATGGGCAAAAGCCACACAGGTGACACTGAAAGTGTGCTTTATCTGGGGAGGAAAGAAGGTTCTTGCAAGGGCAAGGCCAAACGTTATAATCTTTGGAGATCTACTTTCACCATTTGGGGGCTGGCATTGAACCCTTCTCTCTGGAGAGGATGGGGACTTGATATACATGTAGAATGCAGCAAGAATAATTCAAATGACTCTTTAAAAATAGATTTCCAAAAAAAGTCATTTGATAATATTAATAGTTGACAGAAATTCAATAATAAGAAGGAAACTTTCTTTGTCATTTCTTCATGCAAAATCTTCAACTGTCAATAAGTATTTATTTATTAAAATTACAGACAAAATAGCTATGGAGTGAGATAATCCCACCTGTCCTTGGAGAAGATTTTTAAAGGGAAAGACGCATTCATGCTTTTTGAGTTTCAAGGGCCTGGAGGCAAGTGAGTTGTTGAGATGACCCGTGAGCTCCATTCCAACTTGCTGGTGCTACAGAAGAAATCATATCAGGGGAACATTCTAGATTTCGTTTTAAAAATATGTTTCTCTTTGAAACATTTAGGAACAACATTTTTTTTCCCCAAATTACAGGAATTTTCCTTTAAGAGTAGTAGGGAAGAGCAGAAAAAAAGTTAAATCTAAAAAGCTCCAAATATAAGCTGAGAGCAGACGAGAGACCATTATTGCCAGTATCTGTCGTCAGCCATAGAATCATTAACATGAAATGCCTTTTGATGAATGCATTGAAAAAAAAGTGATTATATATTAAAGTATAAAAGTCTCTTCCTGCATTATTTAAATTACTTTACAATGCTGATTAAAATAACAGAACATTATAGCTTGCTTAGCTAAACATTGTATTTCCAAATCCATTTCCAATTGTTTCCCTTCAATTTGAACAATTTTTGAGCAATTTTATTGCTATTCATACCTGCTTGATTTTTTTATTAGAAATTAAAGTACACACATTTTTATCAATGTTGCAAAGTGCTGCAAAGCTTAACTCTTTTTGTGCCATTCAGAACCTTCAAATCACAAGGAGAGACAGACTTTTTTCTCTCTTTATCCAAGAGCTTCCCTATGACAGAAGATGTTTAGAAGCTACCAAAGCAGAATGGGCATTAGAGATCATTGGAACAATTTCCCAATTTACCTAAAGAGAAGCTGAGACTCACCGAAGGCCACCACCTTACCCAATAGCACAAGGGAATTTTGTGATAAATCCGCAAATCAAGCCATATCTCCTGATCTGCTATTAGGGTCTCTTTTGACTCTTAGCAAACCATCTTTCACAAAACCTCCAAGAAAAAATGAAATGGCCGACTAGATAGAGGCATTTTTGAGGAAATTATTCTTATAGTCCCAGATACCTGACTTTTATCCATGCAACAGTTTAGTGCCAAGTTGGAGGAAACTATTAGTTGACTGATCCTCCAGCAAAGTGTGGACAAGGCAACACAGATCTGTAAAATGATACAGATGTGTGACAACCTATCTTGAATCTCATCAAGCCATGGAATAGTCCTGTGCATGACCCAGGACAAGTTCCTTGGTCTGAAAACATACTCAAAAGTGGAGTGAGTGACTACCCTTGCTGATTACAGAAACTCAGCCCTCCTCACCATCATGCCCACAGCACCATGCATGGAGAGGATGCTCGGGAGCTTGCCACTACATGGATGAATGAATGGCCAGCCCTCTGTCGTGTAGGGGTCTAGGGTTTCAAGCGACAGAAATTAACTCTGGCTAATGTGAGGAGGATCTGGGTCACGTAGGAAGTGAAAGCTGGGCTGCAAAAGGGATCTTGGATGAGGTCTGAGCAGTCCCAGGATCCAGACTTCAGGACCTAATGCTATCCAGATAAACTGGCTCCAATCATTTTCCATCTCTTCCATCCCTTCTCTCGACGTTCAGACTTGCAAGCAAAAAGGAATCCAGTCAGCTTAGCCTGTATCACATGCCTATCTCTAGGCAAGGAAGGGCTTGAAATGTAGTCCCGTAAGTCCATATAGATAGAAAGTGGTGTGTCCTAAGGAAAGTCAAGGTACTATTACCAGAGGAAAAAAAAAGGGGGTTCTGAGCAGACAAAAACAAATTTGTCTTCTATATGCTCTGCAGTTTTCTTCTTTAGAGTTAGAATAATAAATACAGAACTTTCAGAGTTGTTTTGGGAATTGGAAATAGCAGTAACATTCTGCCTGACGTAGGGGAAGCACACTTCACAGGAGGTCTGTCATGGATGGTTTTATGTAGGAGCAGTGAGGGCTTCCCCGGTGGCTCAGTGGGTAAAGTATCCACCTGAAATGCAGGAGACATGGTAGATGCAAGTTCGATCCCTAGGTCAGGAAGGTCCTCTGGAGTAGGAAATGGCAACCCGCTCCAGTATTCTTGCTTGGAGAATTCCAGGAAAGAGGAGTCTGGTGGGCTACAGTCCATGAAGTTGTAAAGAATCAAACATGACTGAGCACAGCACAGCACACAGTGAGGGCAAAGTCTGCAGCAAGACATGGCTCTCCAGATTTACAACTCAGGCATCTGACAACACAGCTTTGTGTGCAGCCCTATGCTCTGCTGCTACCTTCCTCAAACCATTTATTTAATACTAGCCAAGGTGGAGTTGTTTAAGGCCCAAAGCATGCTGGATGTTAAGAGGATAGTAGTTAGAGTCAGGTGTAGCTGAGGCTGGGGGAACCAAGAGGGGAATAGAGGAGTGAGTGCAGCTGAAGGTAGCAAAGTGGTCAGGACTCTGATGCCCCTAAGCATCATAAATACAATGCTGTGATTGGGAACCTCAAGACAGACTTCCAGCTTCAGTTCAGTTCAGTTCTGTCGCTCAGTCGTGTCTGACTCTTTGTGACCCCATGGACTGCAGCACACCAGGCCTCCCTGTCCATCACCAATTCCTGGAGTTTACTCAAACTCATGTCCATTGAGTCGGTGATGCCATCGAGCCACCTCATCTTCTGTTGGCCCCTTCTCCTCCCACCTTCAATCTTTCCCAGCATTAGGGTCTTTTCCAATGAGTCAGTTCTTCACATCAAGTGGCCAAAGTATTGGAGTTTCAGCTTCAACATCAGTCCTTCCAATAAATATTCAGGACTGATTTCCTTTAGGATGGACATCTCTTTGCAGTCCAAGGGACTCTCAAGCGTCTTCTCAACACCACAGTTCCAAAGCATCAATTCTTCGGCGCTCAGCTTTCTTTATAGTCCAACTCTCACATCCATATGTGACTACTGGAAAAAACATAGCTTTGACTAGACCAACCTTTGTTGGCAAAGTAATGTCTCTGCTTTTGAATATGCTATCTAGGTTGGTCATAGCTTTTCTTCCAAGGAGCAGGCATCTTTTAATTTCATGGCTGAAGTTACCATCTGCAGTGATTCTGGAGACCCAAAAAATAAAGTCTGCCACTGTTTCCACTGTTTCCCCATCTATTTGCCATGAAGTGATGGGACCAGATGCCATGATCTTAGTTTTCTGAATGTTGAGTTTTAAACCAACTTTTTCACTCTCCTCTTTCACTTTCATCAAGAGACTGTTTAGTTCTTCATTTTCTGTCATAAGGGTGGTGTCATCTGCATATCTGAGGTTATTGATATTTCTCCCGGCAATCTTGATTCCAGCTTGTGCTTCATGCAGTCCAATATTTCTCATAATGTACTCTGCATAGAAGTTAAATAAACAGGGTGACAATATACAGCCTTGATGTATTCCTTTCCTTGTTTGGAACCAGTCTGTTGTTCCATGTCCAGTTCTAACTGTTGCTTCTTGACCTGCATACAGATTTCTCAAGAGGCAGGTCAGGTGGTCTGGTATCCAGCTTGCCAGATGCTAAGTCCAAGGCCACTGGCAGATTTTCTGGCAGAGTTCAAATAGACCTAAGAGTCCAAAGACAGAGACCTGAGAGACCCCAGGTGGAAAGCCAGGATCTGAGCCTACCAAAGTCACTCAGCCGTCTGGGTACAAAAAAAAAAAAAAAAAAACTGCTGAAATTAACTGTGATTCTAAACTGAACAGTGAGTCAGGAGACCCAGATCTCAAAACTAACAGGAGCAAAGAAAAAGAGGGTTATTCCTTGGGATTCAATGCAGCAAATAACAACTATTGCTTACTGTTTGCTGGTTCCCCTGCTGGGGAGACAGGCTTCCCAGGTGGCACTAGTGGTAAAGAATCCACCTGCCAATGCAGGAGACGTAAGAGATGCAGGTTCAATCCCTGGGTCGGGAAGATCCCTTGGAGTAGGAAATGGCAACCTGCTCCAGTATTCTTGCCTGGAAAATCCCATAGATAGAGGAGCCTGGTAGGCTCTAGTCCATAGGGCCTTAGAGTCAGAAACGAGAGACTGAACACTGCTGGGGAGGAAGGAGAGAGTAGTGATTAGAGATGCAGACCCCGAAGTCAGATCATCTGGTTCTGAGACGGGTTCTCTCCCTTGGCAGTATGTCTCTGAACCTGCCTCATTAACTGTCCTAAGCAGAGTTACTAGGAGTAGCTAGCTTTGTGTATGTTGAAGAGCTAAATCAGATAGTTAATGCAACGTACTGAGGGCTGAGGAGGTGTTCAGTTAGCATCAGTTACTGTTGTTATTGTCATGTTGGTTGTTAAGCCCTCCCATGCCTCATCTCCTTCAGTCCTTAGGGTCTGAGGCAACACTAGGAAGAGGTCTAGTGAGAAGGGCAGAATGGGAGCTGAGCCTTGGAGAGTTCAAGGGCAAGAGGACTGGGAATGGCGACTGTCAGGCAAAGGGAAGGAACAACACGGTCACTTGGAAATAGCCAGGACTACCCGAGCTCCAAGAGGAGGAGTCCCTCAAGTGCAAGAACTGATGCCCCCCCCCACCCCACTTTGTGGCAGGACTCCCATCAAGACGTGTCACGTGGGGCTGACTTGGAGAGTTCTCATTCTCATCTGGGAACAGAAGGAGGACAAGTCAGGCTGTTAGTCTGGACCCTGGGGAGGCATAGTCTGCCCAGTCAGCCGAGAAGGTGGGACATGATTTTGGAGTAGACCGAAAGCCACAGATCTTCTTCAGGACATTTAAATCCAAGAGTCAAGACTTGGTAGATGGGGAACATGAAGGAAAGGAGATTAGGGGGCGGGGAGTGGGAGACTGCTGGGGACCCTCTATGCCAGGGCAGTAAGTGCCAGGAAATGACACGGGGCAGGTCAGGGAACCGAGGCAGAGCCTGACGTCTCTAAGGTCCCCTTTCTCCCTAATAAATCCCTGTGCTTCCTTGGGAACTCAGCTCCACTGCCTCGGGAATCCCTCCCAGGCTCCAGGCTCACTCAGCAGCAGTCCAGTTAGGTGGGAAGGAAGTGTGTGGCAAACGGAGGCCAGAAGCCCTCGGGGGAGTGGCTGACCATGGGCTGGCACAGGCCCTCCTCCGAGCAGTCAGAGGTGTGAGTGGGGCCAAGGCCCAGGGCCAGAGGCAACTGGTGGGGGAGTTTAGGCTGCCTCTTCATCAGAGCACGAGAAGCCAGAGGAGCTGTAATCTCTGACCCTTGCCTTTTCTTGCTGCCTCAGGCCTCAGCCAAAGTTAGAACACCTTCTCTGAGTTTCTGGGGGTTAACTCTTCAAGAGTGCATGTGGAAATCCATGCGCCACTAGAATAGTCTTAACCAGTGATTGAGAAGCTTTGACAGAAAACTGGGAAGGCTCCCTTATTCTCAACTCAGGCGCCCACACATAACACCGTTTCTTTTTGTGAAAAACATCAACAAGTTACAGATATGTAATTTGGAAGAAAACAACCTCAAGTAATGTGCCATTCTAGTTAGGCCTAAATTCACATTTAAAATATTATTCAACTAATTAAAATGGAATTAAATGAATATAATGTTCACTGTGTCTACTGTTTAGCATAAAAAGTTGTTAAATATATCATACTCTGTGTTCCGAACTGGCAGCAGATTTTCGCAATGTTTAATTGTAAGAAATAGCCATGTACTACTTAATTGCATAACTAGGTGGAACATAAAAATCACAATTACATGAATTATATTAAGTAAAATATGTTAAAATAGTTTGTTTTTCGATGGTGGAATTTTATGGACACCATAATGAAACCGAAGTACATTTTTAATTACCTAATTATTGCTATTTTCAAAGTCCATTTACACCATAATTGTTCCTGTTTTCATAGTCCAAAGAGTCGTCGACAGAAACACTCAGTAGGATCTAAAATAAGGATTCGTTCTTCAGACAGCTCCTGCTCATGGTTCCCCCCCTCCTCGTCTTTAAAAAATCTATCTCAGAAGCATTCATTCATCATTTATTCAACAATAATCATGTATATAAAACTGTTGGGTATGATAGAGGGATACAGGGATGCAGAAGGACATGTAGTATTCCAGGCAACCTCTAGTCAAGGTGAGATCTACTGCATCTGAAGCAGACTTAAAAAATGGCCAAAAGTCAGTGGTCTCACTGACTCCCAGGAGCTCAGCAGATGGGTAACTGTGGGTGGCGGGGATGGAGGTTAGGGCAGGACAGGACGAGGTTGTAGCAGGTGGGGAGGTGAGGAAGGGCATCCCAGGATCCCACTGGAACCAACATGAGCAAGGATCTGGAGGAAGGAAAAGCAGGTTGAATGAGTTTCGGGGAGTAGACAAGTGTGGAGGTGGCAGACAGCCACAGGGAGATAGGGGAGAGATTCTGTCACAAAGCACAACCAGAAAAAAAAAAAAAAAAACACAACCAGGACCAGAGCCAGAACCAGCCGGGCATTTCCAGCAGTGAGGATAGGAAGAGTGAGCCCTCACTCAGCCTTTGGGGCTAAGCGTGAGCTGGGGGTGGGGGAGCAGAGACTGCAAGCTTTTGAGCACATGGGGGACAAAACCGTCAGTGATGGAAATGGAAGAATCAGGGAGAGATGGTTTCCATGAAAAACAATGAATTCAGTTCTAGACAGAAGAGGTGTGAGTTTATAGAAGAACATTCATGCTAGGTGAGGGATGCAAGTTTTCTCAGCAGATCAATCCCTTTAAAACTTTTTTTCCCCCCATTTTAATCTTGAGCAAGTGCTCAAACTCTAATCTTTTTTTTTTTTTTTTTTTGTGCGGGAGAGGAGACCAACAACAGACAGAGTAGGACAATTTTTAGGTGAAACTGTGAAATGTGAGGGCAGTTCCTCACCACACATATTGAATTAGTGTGATAGTTTTTAAAAGTATTCTAGGAGAGATGCAAACTACATTATAAGAATGGATCTGAGGGCCGTGGTGGGTGCAGTCCTCACTCTGGTTTTCTCTCTTCCAAGGCCCCTCCGTCCCTGGAGTTTACTAAATGATCTTCCCTTGAGGGTTTGAGAAAATTCCATAAATCACAGACGATTGTTGAAGGATTTTATTTTATTTTTCACAACTTGATTTCCCTTTTATCTCCTGGAACCATTAATATGCACTGAGCCTCTCTGTTTGATCATCACTACAGAGCCCTGAATGAGGAATCCTTGGCAATGGTCAGAGGACAGGGGTCCTGACTCTCTCTTAATTGTCAGACTGATTGGACAAACCAGGGTATGTTCTGGAACTTCTGGTTGTTTGTTCTAAATCTTTTAGAGAGAGCTCTCTATCATTCACGCTATTTAAAATATGTCTTCCTGTGAGGGAAACAGGTCCCAGCCACTGGGTATCTAAAGACTCAGTGAGTCACTGTGGTTAAGACAGATCATTGGATACTTACCTGATGGGATTTCAAAGTTGGGAGGCCATGGGGTCTGAACAGCAACACTGACACCAGCCAACAGGACCCAGCTCTGGGGGCGCTGTGGCCCAGAAAGTGCTTCTGCTCCACTGGGTCCTCTCAGGAAGCAAGCTGAGGGGGAGGGACAGAGCTCATCCCTAGAGCAGGAACACAGCATCTGATGCAACAATCCTGCCTGATTCTTGCTCTTGATTCCAGCTCAGGGAAAGGAAAGTGGTGTTTACTCACACCTGGATAAGCTGTCTTACCTGAGTAGACTGATCAAATTTACTCTAACATCCTAGGGATAGGCATGGGTGCCCTGAAGACCAGTCTTTATTTTGTACTCAAGGCTCAGGCATTACACGATCATCCATACACCATTCCCTCTTTGCCAGGAACTGAACAAAGTGTAAGGCAATTCAAATTCCAAAAAAGACAAAAAGCCGATTAGCAAACACCAAGTACTGACACAACTTAGGCAATCTTATAAATCAGTGTTATGTCAACTAAATAAATAAAAACTCATTTATTCATTTTAACAAAGAAAGAGATCCTATCCATTGACCAGGCATTTACAGCCCCCAGATGTGCAAACATGACTCATTTACATACCACATTCAGGATTTTTGTTGAATCCATGTTGTGTTAGTACTGCTATTTACTCATATCTTTTTTTCCTTTGATATGAGTTGTATTTAAACTTAAGCAAATTTATTTTAAAAGGAAATTTTCTATCACTAAGTGGGAAGTCAGAATCATCTGCCACATATTATGACTATAATAAGAATGCAAGGAAAACATAGCTACTAAATTAGAAGAGTCTCTCCCTGTACCCCTAAAATAACCTCATACCACATCAATGGTATAAGTGTATACAAGAAATATCAGAAACAATAAAAGTTGCAAATTTTAAAAACTAAAACTCTGAAGGTTGCTTTTTTACAGATGTGAGTGAAAGTCTTTATGAAAAAGGGCTCTAATATCTTTCTTTTCTTTCCACATATTCTAAACTAAAATATGCCACTGTTTTGTATAAAGCAACCCTGTGTAGGCAAAATATTCACGACAGGCCCAGGTCACGTTCTAACACACCTATAAAATTGTTGCAATATTATTTTGTAACAGTGCATGGCCCCTTGGGAACCTCAGTTTCCACTGTCTGAGATAAGGGGGATTGTGATCTGCCAGGACGGCTAACTTAGTTAAAGTACCTGTGAGCTGCACAAGTCAGGTGTTCCCACCATGTAGATAAAGAATATGCAGAAACATGCTGATACCACAGCGTCAGGAAGGCTACGTCAAAGAGCGAGGCGTACAAATCTTCAGGCTCTAAAGTCTTAAAGGAATGTTCTTCAAAGCCCATAGGAAGGCCTTGGTACTTGTCTCCATACTTACGGAACTAATCTTTATGGACCAAATCCCAGGATTCATTGATTTTCTGCTCTCAGACAAGACAGTTCTCCAAGTGGGACTTGTTCTCCACCATCTACTGAGAGAAAAGTGAACTCAACGCTTCAGTATCTTAACGCAAGGCCCTTGTGTCAAATAAGAGGTTACTACCTACTGTGAATGATAAACCTCCATGTTTAAAGTGTTCAACACAACAGAAGCTTATCTACTTATTTAATCAGTGTTGGAGAAGACTCTTGAGAGTCCCTTGGACTGCAAGGAGATCCAACGAGTCCATTCTGAAGGAGATCATCCCTGGGATTTTTTTGGAGGGAATGATGCTGAAGCTGAAACTCCAGTACTTTGGCCACCTCATGCGAAGAGTTGACTCATTGGAAAAGACTCTGATGCTGGGAGGGATTGGGGGCAAGAGGAGAAGGGGACGACAGAAGATGAGACGGCTGGATGGCATCACTGACTCGATGGATGTGAGTGTGAGTGAACTCCGGGAGTTGGTGATGGACAGGGAGGCCTGGTGTGCTGCAATTCATGGGGTCGCAAAGAGTCGGACTCGACTGAGCGACTGAGCTGGACTGAACTGAACTGAATGAGTGGTAGTGACGGCGTGACTGCTTCAGCCATCATTTAGGGACCCAGCCTCTGTCCCTTTTGTGATTTTAACCTCATCTAGAAGAGTGCTAGCCAAGAGAACTTTCTGTGGTGATGGAACTGTTATACTGCCTGTCCAATGTGGTAGACACTAAGGACATGCGGCTATGGGCATTTTAACTATAGTTAGTGAGACTGTAACTGAATTTTCAATTATAGTTAATTTTTTTTTTAAAGAAAAACATTGAAGGACCTTTGTTACCTAGTTTCAAGAATATTTTATAGCATTTAAATATAGCTACAGAAGTCAAGACAGTGCTATTAACATATGAATAGCCTAATAGATCAATGGAACAGGAGCGAGTTCAGAAATAGACCCACCATATATATAGTCAATTAATCTTTGAAAAAGGTGCCAATGCCAAGTTAAATCAATTCTGGAAAAGATCGTCTTTTCAACACACGGTGCTGGAACAACTGGATATCTGTATGAAATAAAAATAGAGAAATAGATCTAAGAGAAACAGTGGCTGCCATGTAGATGTGTTATTTCCATCAAACTGATGACTGAAGTTAAAAGCATCAGTTGTAACTTTAAAAGGGGGGTGGGGATTGAGGTCCAGAAACATTAAATAGAAAGACTATGATCATACAACAAAGAAATGCTAAAGATAGGATTCAAACTGGCTATCTATAGTCTTAAAGTTGCCTCTCTATGGTGAAAAGCCTTAGTGCAGGAACAGTGGTGGGGAGGTGATGAGAAGAAATCAGTCGGGAAGCTGAGCTCTCTCACTGTCTCTTTTCCTCTCTATTTTGGGGTCCCATCCATGTTCCACACACAAGGCAGAACTAGGGGATTCTCTAGTTTAATTTCATATTTTATTTTTATTTCATTGGGTTTGGAGGAGGGAAGGAGTCAGGAGTCCATGGAATCACAATATTCCTTTGTCCCTTATTTTTATTTAATTTTCATTAATTTAAATGTAAATAGCCACATGTGATTAATGGCTATTAGGGTTTAGAGCCTTAGCATCCTCTCCATTCATCTAGCAAAAGAGAAAAAAAGGAAAGTATGGTATTTGGGGAGGTTTTAACTGGTGGTCCTAGAAGTTTGCAATTCACTCCCTCTTTCCATTGGCTAAAACTGAGTCATGTGGCCACACTTAATTGCAAAGGAGGCTGGGAAATGTAGTTTAGCTGTATGCTCAGGAAGATGAGGGAGTAGGTTTTGGAGAGTCCCATGTTTATGACTCTGGGAATGAAGGTTCAATAGGTGCCAAAATGAGCACCTCTTCCCATTGAGGCAACTACAGAAAACAATAGGGAAACCAGAGAAAGAAGTTGCATGAAAACAGCATAAAGGCTAAAGTAGTTAGAACACCAACTTGCAAACATTTATGATGCCCAGCAGTAAAAAGATTAAGACTTAAGGAATATCTACATGGAGCATCCCCGATGGCTCAGTGGTAAATCCATTTGCAATGCAGGAGACGCAGGAGATGAGGGTTCAGACCCTGGGGCAGGAAGATCCCCTGAGTAGGAAATGGCTACCTGATCCAGTATTCTTACCTGAAAGACCCCATGGACAGAGGAGCCTGGCGGGCTACAGTCCACGGGGTCCAAAGAGTCAGACACGACTGAGCAACTGAGCACACGAGCACACATGAAGCTCAACTATGTTTACTCACTCAGCATTTATCCCATGCCTAATGGTGTCAAGTACTATGCCCAGCACAGAGGATACAACGATGGGCAAGACACCATCCACCACAGAGGATTTTAATTCAATGTGGCAAGTGTAGCCTCAGACGTAAGGATAAATTGCAGTGAAAACTCAGGCTATAGACACTATAGAATTTTCTGTGGGTAGATAGAGGACAGTTTTAGGAAAGGGTTTCCAACAAAAGTGTGTATGTGTGTGCAGTTACACACACACCCAAGACAGAAATGTTTTAGACATACAACTGTCAAGGAGTGGGTGGTGAAATGTCCTCAAACCAAAATCAACAAAGGACAGATATCATAACTCCAATTTGTATGTGTGCATTCAGTCACTTAGTTGTGTTCAACTCTTTGCGACCCCATGGACTGTAGCCCTCCAGGCTCCACTCTCCATGGGATTTCCCAGGCAAGACTACTGAAGTGGTTTACCATTTCCTTCTCCAGGGGATCTTCAACTCGGGCATTGAACTTGCCTCTCCTGTGTCACCTGCACTGCAGGTAGATTCTCTACCACTGAGCTATCGGGGAAGCCCATGACTCCAATAAGCGTGTGAAATTCTCCTTATGTCAAATTGTTTGCTGACCTGAATCTCCTCATGGGCTCAGCCAGGTGTATGAGCTCCTAGGATACATTTCCCATTTCCTCTATGCCATCACCATGATTTCATCCAGAGCTTCCTTGAACACATGAAGCAGAAGCAAGAGTCCCTTTTCTGATTTCCCCTGGAACTGCTCCTTCATCTCCCCTTTCCTGTAGCACTTTCCTTTCTTCCTTGGTGAGTTATTTACCCTCCAACACTAGACTGTGCATCCCTTTGTCCACTGCCCATGTCTTAATCATATTGGCAAGACAAAGTGTTTGCTTCATTGACTATGGTGGTCTTCTTTGTGTCGTGGCCCCTCAGACATTTCACCTTACTACCAATACAGAGACCTGATTTCTTCCTGGGGCAGGGAGTACCTCTCCCTTTATGTTGATCATGTTAAGAATGTAAATCATGGTGTCAAGTAGTGGGCCCTGGACTCTATCTAGCCAGGGCAATCAGCCAAAATCTCCCACATGACTTTGAATATGTAGAAGAGTGGCATGAGGTCAGGGAAGGGTTTGAGGCTCAACCCTCCAAAGCAGAGAACATTCCCTGCCACTGCTTAAGGCTGAGTTGGTCTGAACCCTCGATATACCTTGATCCCGGTTTCTTTGAGTCTGAGTCTTCACCCTTCCCATCAGTTATTTAGGACCCCAAGCAATTTCCCAGAAATTTCCTGAATGGACATCTGTAAGTGCATATGGGGACATATTATCAATGAATGTCACATAGACTAAATGTAAAATCTCTCTTTATGGACTAATATAATCTGTTTCACATAGGAGCAAAATGAAACACATCCAATGTACATTGAGTCGACGATGGGAGTGGGCTTGTGACCAGCTGTTATTTTCAACGTGCTTGGAGATATTCTCATTTGACTCTTTTTTTCGTATATTTATTGAGGCTGTGCCAGGTCTGAGTGGGGGTGTGCAGGATCTAGAATAGTTCCCTGACTAGAGATTGAACCTCGGCCACCTGTACTGGGAGCACAAAGCCTGCCCCTGGACCACCAGGGAAGTCCCTCATTTGATTCTTGTTATGGAAAGACACCAGGAGGACTGGAACTTGGTACACGCTCCATGAGCTTTCTGGATTTGGAGAAACTTTAAAAGGATGGGGAGGAATATCCAGGTCCCCACCTTTCTGCTTCTCAACGCTAATCAGTTGATTCCTCCCTCCTTCCCGTCCTCCTGCCTCTCTCATTGCTGCCTTCCTGCCGTAGGATTATTTTATCCCTAAATATCTTCCCTCTAAACTGAAACTTCAAGACAGAAAAACTGATCATTTCCTACAAGGCTCAGCACTAGGACTTTTTTCATAGGGGATGTTAGGAAATATTTGTAGAACTGAAGGGAGTTGATTTGAATTATTGAATCTAGGTAAGTGGCTTTGGTAAATCCATTAGCTTTGCCCTGGAAATCTCGGCTCCTGTCCCACCCCATTTCTATTTGGCCAAACTAACATGACAGAGAGTGATTCAGCAGTCTTCCTTATTCACTTCAGAGAGTTGAAAATGAGACGTGAAAATGACAGCAAGTAGACATGTCAATAAATACCCATTCAGAGCCAGGGCAGGAGAGTCCTGCTGCCATCTCAGTCTTCACAAGGAGAGAATGTCAAGGCCACTTGAATGGATCTCACAGAAATCACCCAGTTCAAGATGACCATACCACTCTGGAAGTTGACATCTGGGATTTCCGTCGGAAAGATGTTAGATTTCATGCCCTTCAGATTCTCTTTGAACTTCTGAGCCTGAAAACTGCTTGTCTCATGGAGCAGAATTTGTTCTTGATATTTACTTAAAATATTAGTGTCAGCTAATAAGATAATGAGTCTTGAAGTTTTATCAACAAGTAAGGTTTAAGTCTTTAAGGTTTATCTGGTACTAAAGAGCCCTTAGTATTTCTGGGGCCATGTGTGCATACCTTCTTAAGTCCCTAGATGATGGGCTCTAATTTTAATTTTTATAAAGTGCAAGTGTGTGTGTGCATGAGAGAGAGAGAGAGCGAATTAAATATATAATGTACATCTTAAAAGCCACTAAATACAAGGGGGGAAAAGTAGGTATATATTTAGCCAAGTGTTTTGTGGATTTCTTTTCCCTTTTGAAAAACTCCAGTACAAGCATCCAAGCCAAGGAGAAGCCTCTTACTCTGGTTATTTATTTATTTTGCTCTCTCCTTTGGAAAGCGATGAACATGTATTATGAAAAGCAAATATTATACTCTTTATTGTCAAACAAAGTTTATAAGGTTCATGTGTCAATGATGAGGCCAAAGACCTCACACAGAAAGTTTCCTGTCCTGGAAGAATTTCTCATGAAATATAAAATATGGGAAGTAAGGAGACCCCTTACTGCCAGAAAAGAGAATCAGCCCACTCCTAATGGCACCCCGGGGATTGGATGAGCTCAGACCTTGACTGTCCAAGTGTGGGAGGGGGGGGTCTTTCTCTGCAGACGAGCATAGAGGGGGAAGACTCAGTGAAGGGGAAGGACCACAGAGGAAGTTGAAGGGTATTTACTCAAAAGAGGCTACTTATGTCCAACTCCATGCAGCTCTGACATCCAGATGCATGAGGCAACCCGCCTTTGGGGACACGGGAAGTGGAAGCAAGGTGATGACAAATGAAAGGCATTCTTTGGCCTTGGAGCACATAGGCATGGAATCCGGTAGGCGTACAGTTACTATTTACAGGAAACTGGCACAGAGTTATAACTTTTCCTAGACAGGTTGGTGCCATTGTGTTCTGGCACCATGAAAAGCATTAAATAAGGCTTAGCATTTGTCTAAACCACGCTGGATGTACTATACTTTCTGATATGTATTGCTTTCTCCGACTGGGAGTTTCACTAAAGTCCCTCCCTGGGGAGCAGAAAGCGGGAGTTATAGTCAACCATGGTTAATTTGCGCTTTGTGCTTTGTTTATCCAAACCATATGTCTAGATGGTTGTAATTCTGTGTCACTGGCTGTGTAATGCTCTCTGTGCTAAGAGCTCTGTAAATAGCAACAGCTCGATGCATAATCACGTTGGCATTCTGAAGAGGGGAAAGGGAAGTTTCAAGTGACGTTTGTTGTAGAGACAAACCCCCGAGGGTGTCTCCATCCCCATCTTTCAGGCTCTGATCCTTTGTGCTTTGGTCAAGCAGGTCCTTGTGGACCAGACAGGATCTGCTAGCAGCCAGGTGTGGTGGGTCAGTACTACCTCTCATTCTCGTTCTCTAGCCATCAAGCTCCCATATACCCAGATACTAAATCAGATCCTTGTTATTTAGCAACTTCAGCAAGTATCTGGTGTACAGAAGAGAGTTCCTTTTATTTCAATGCCAAAAGAGTGAAAATAAGGTGAATCTACCATGATTTCCTTTTGTAACATTTTCATTAGCATTTTGTACTTAATTTATCAAATGTCAATCAATATAAGACACTGTGCTCGAAGGTTGGAGGTGATAAACCTCAGCATGAATTTCTTAAATGGCAAAAGACTAGCGAGGATGAAAACAGAAAGGTGCCAGCTTCCAAGTTCAGGCTAAAAGCTCAGGGAACCTGGAGGGCTTAACCCATCCATCAATGCAGAACAAGCTCCTGCTCACTCAACAGATGTGAGGCATCTTCTATGTGCTAAGCAGAGTGCCTGTGTCCAGAGGCACGTGGTGACTCCTTCCCAGTACCCCTGTCCTCATGAAGTTTCTAGAGTAGCTACTGGCAACCAAAATGCCTGGCTAGAGATCTCTGGAGGACTTGAGGTCAGACAGGTGCTTTATAGCAAATTCCATCTTGTCCCAACTTCAGCAACCTCCCAAAACTGAAAAGAAGACTTTAAAACATGCTTCTCCTTCACACAAATGCTGCCATTCATAGGAGCAAGGCCATCTTACTTCTGGGGTCTCTAAAGCATGATGCTCTGTGCATATCAAACACAGACTGTCCAGAGTCTGTTTAAGATTGTGGGGACAGGAAATGTGTCAACCTCTTTGGAGTCCTAGAGAATGAAGGGAGGTGATCTGCAACCAGCCCAGTGGGGATAAACTGAAGATGTTTCCCAGCCTTGCCAGGGGCACTGCTATTTCCTTAGATGTCTTCATCAGAGAAGAATTCCAAAGACTGCTCTCATTCCAGGGCCAGCAGAGTCTGGGCCACCATGTTGCCCAGAAATGTTGGCGCGTTCCTCTCACCAGCCTTCTTAGGATGGTGACTGTCTCAACTCCTCTCTGTCCTCAAAGTCCACTCTTGGCAAACAGCTTTATGATGTATTTCGTGGGGGCACTGAGAAGCCGTTACATACAGCCTCTCATCCGCCCAACACTGACTTTGTCGCCCACCTGCACCTGCCCCTCCTCCCTGCATCCCTCCTGTGATAAAGGTGAAGCTGGCCCCCCTCCCTCCTGAGGACCCCTTCTCCTCCTGCCTTCTCAGAGCTTCCTTCTGCAGTCAATATTCTTTTTTCAAAAATGTCCACTTGTCTCCTCTCCTTCAAATGCATCTCCCCTGCTCCTACATACTTTATTCCTGCTCTTGCTTTTTCTTCTTATTGTCCTTCCCAATCCAGCGGAGGAGAGTTGTGCCCACATGCTGTTCCAGTTCCTCCCCTCCTTTCAGTCTTCAACCCATTCCAAACTGGCTCCTTTTCTTGTCATTCCATCAAGACTGTTCCTGTCACCCGCTCCAATTCCTCTGTCCCATTCCAGACCTCTTAGCTGAACACTAACAACTAGTCAACATCTCTACTTGGATATCTTATGGATAAGGTGACAATACATCTCTAGGTGGTCAGGATAATCTCTGTTGCCCTGGCATCATTATTCCTATCACCCCTTTCATGTTCAAACGTGTTTTGGACAGTCAATTATAAGGTCACCTATCTGTTGGCAAACAGTAGGCATCTGTGATTTGTCTGTCCTGTTTCTTGCATTGGTAACAGTGCCCAGTTTAGCTTTGGAGAACAATCCTTTGGAGTTATATTCTCCAGGCAGTTTAGTCCTATAACTAGTATACCAGCATGAGATCAGATCAGATCAGATCAGTTACTCAGTCGTGTCCGACTCTTTGCGACCCCATGAATCGCAGCACGCCAGGCCTTCCTGTCCATCACCAACTCCCAGAGTTCACTCAGACTCAAGTCCATCGAGTCAGTGATGTCATCCAGCCATCTCATCCTCTGTCGTCCCCTTCTCCTCTTGCCCCCAATCCCTCCCAGCATCAGTCTTTTCCAATGAGTCAACTCTTCGCATGAGGTGGCCAGAGTACTGGAGTTTCAGCTTTAGCATCATTCCTTCCAAAGAAATCCCAGGGCTGATCTCCTTCAGGTTGGATCTCCTTGCAGTCCAAGGGACTCTCAAGAGTCTTCTCCAACACCACAGTTCAAAAGCATCAATTCTTCGGCGCTCAGCCTTCTTCACAGTCCAACTCTCACATCCATACATGACCACAGGAAAAACCATAGCCTTGACTAGATGGACCTTTGTTGGCAAAGTAATGTCTCTGCTTTTGAATATGCTATCTAGGTTGGTCATAACTTTCCTTCCAAGGAGTAAGCGTCTTTTAATTTCATGGCTGCAGTCACCATCTGTAGTGATTTTGGAGCCCAGAAAAATAAAGTCTGACACTGTTTCCACTGTTTCCTCATCTATTTCCCATGAAGTGATGGGACCGGATGGCATGATCTTCGTTTTCTGAATGTTGAGCTTTAAGCCAACTTTTTCACTCTCCACTTTCACTTTCATCAAGAGGCTTTTGAGTTCCTCTTCACTTTCTGCCATAAGGGTGGTGTCATCTGCATATCTGAGGTTATTGATATTTCTCCCGGCAATCTTGATTCCAGCTTGTGTTTCTTCCAGTCCAGCGTTTCTCATGATGTACTCTGCATATAAGTTAAATAAACAGGGTGACAATATACAGCTTCTGACGAACTCCTTTTCCTATTTGGAACCAGTCTGTTGTTCCATACCAGCATCAGATTTGTATAAACAGAGGTGTGTGGTCGAAAATGGGTCAAGAACATTTATTCCCAATAATTTTATTAGTGCTATTTGGGGAAAAAAAAAATCTTACTTTTCTACTGGGAATGCTAAACTAGTAGAATATAAGTCTTAGATGGATGTGGGGAGAAATTTCCTTGAGGATAAAAGTGACACAGAGGAAGCACATTGGGGGAGCGGGTTGGATTCCAGTGTTGAGAGGGGAGAGAAGAGAGGGAGGGCTGACAGCAACACGGGGCACCTGGATCCAGACAGCAGTCCCACCCCTAGCCATTCTCTTACACAAGTCAAGACACTTTTTCATTTGGGAGAGTTGGAGGTAGATTTCTATCACTTAATGCCAATAGAGTCTGGATCTATCCAAGCATATCCAAAATTCAAATCTGGCCAGTTCTACTCCTGATGCCCCCAGATCTTCTTCTATTTCAGTCAAGAAATCTCAGCAATAATCCAGTCTCTTTTGCCAGAAATCTGGGAATCATCCTTGACATCCCCCTTTCTCTGATCTCATCATCAAGTCCAGTTGATTCCATCACCAAAATATGTCTAGACTCTGACACCTTCCCTCCACCAGCACTGCCCTCAATACGTGCATAATATCACCCTGTCCCATCTGGACAATGGAACTGTCTCCCAAATGTCTTCCTGAGACCATTCGTGTTCTCCCTCCCCCACATTCTCCATGAAACAGCTGGAATCATCTTAAACTCCCAATCTGTTCATTGTGCCCAAGGCCATACTTTATTGAACACTTGGAAGAAGAATAGAAGGAGCCCAATAACACTCAGAAAACAAGTAAGCACAGTTGAGCTCTCGTAATTCCTGAATTCCCCAATGATATTTGAGACAGTGTCGAGTATCTTTCCCAGTACAATTTCCCAGGACAGGTGTTTCATTTTTTTCATTATTATTTGTTTTATTGTGTTTCAATCAGTAGCTTAAGGTCAAATATTTTTCCTTGTGGTGAGATATTTGAACATGGAAGCTTGCCAGCCAAGAGACAAAGTGCGCCTGCGCAGAAGTATTTCACATGGGTTGGTGACTGTAGGGCATTTGTAGATGTTGGTGTTTGAAGTTTTCTACAGCACCTCCCTGGAAGCAAGTGCTTCAGAGGAGAGGCACAAACGTCCTTGTCACTCTAACCTTCAGTGAACTGCTCTCCATCCCCTCCCTTCTCTTAGAGGACTTTAGATTTTAAATTCTATTGAAACAAGGCCAAATAAAATCAGTCCCACCAGATTAGGAAGCTATCCTGACCCAACAGTTTTGGAAAGGAATGGAAAGAAAACATTTAGCAAGGAGGCTAAAATAAGAGGCGATGTATACCATGTGTCTTCTTCTTTGTAAGAGAAGGCTAACAATTGTAAGCGTGGCACTCTAATTGATAGACGTCTGTTGTAATTCCAATCCACGTTTTAATACCTTTTTTCTTTGACACTTGACAAGATAATTCTAAATGTCTGGAAGAATCAATGAACAAAATAATTAAGTAGATTTGATGAACGGAAATATTAGAGATATTTGCACAAACAGATATAAAAATAGTTTCTAAGACTACCATAATTAAAATAGATTGAACTAGGGGAGAAGCCGGTAGAAAGAACATATAGTTTGAATCTCCAGATGAAATGATAAAGGGATAATTATGAAAACCTAAGACTAAATTGATTCATCACCGCTTCACATCACCTCCTAAAATAAATTTCAGTTGGAGAAAGGTTTAAAGCACATATACAAAGTAGCTTGAAGTAAATATAGGTGCATGTTTGTCTGATCTTGTGCTGGGAAAGCCTTTTAAAGAGTGTCTTATCATAAAGTAAATACTGATAGAATTAACCACATATAAATTGAAATCTGCCATAAGCATAATTTAAGGGAAAGCGACAAACTGAGAAAACAAGCGTTTACAATACAAGTAAGAAAGGGTTAATATTTCTAATGCTCTGAAATGTCATTGTGGACAAAAGACATGATTAGGAAATCCACAAAAGAAGTACTAACGGCAAAAATATGAAAAATGTTTAACTTTACAAGCTGTCAAAGATGTGCAAACTGAAACAATAGTGAAACACAATTTTTCAGCTATTACACTGACAGTTTAAAAAAAGAAAAAAGATTGTCTGGAGCTTGGGGAAATGGGCACCCATAGATTGCTGGCAAGGGCTTCAAGTGAAACAAGCTTTCCAGTGGGTAACTTGGCAAAATTCTTAAAAACGTGCACAGCCCATTTACACAGCAATTCCTCTTCTAGGAATTTATCCTCAGGAAATAATCATAAATAACTGCAGAAATTTATTTAAAAGATGTTCCCTGGAAGGTTGTTTATAATAGCAAAAAATTAAAAACAAAATAAATGTCTGACAATATGGAACCAGTTAAATAAATTATGGTGCAGTATAATCCATGATCACACACACACAAAAAAAATTTACCAAGAACTACTTAGTGACTTTGGAAAAGGTTCACAATATATAGTTAAACGGAAAAAAATTTGTCAAACAACCTGCACAATGTGGTCTCATTTTTGGTTTTTTAAATATGTATGTATGTAAATATATGCATAGAAAAAGACCTTAAGAGGATAACCAGAAAGTTATCAGTGATTATCTCTGGGTAGCAAGAGTATTGGTGATTTTCATTATTTTCCAAATATTCTGCAATAAAAATGTATTACTTTTGTAACAAGCTTCTTAAAAACATTAGCTTTTATTTAAATTCTGTGTTGCAAGTTGGGTCTCAAAAACTGGCCTTCAAAAAACCTTTTGGGGGAAATTCTTGCAGCCAGAAATTGAGGAATACCAGGGAAGATGGTCCAGTCAAACACAGCTGGAGCGGGAAGACATGAACCAGCTTCCAGGCTCCACTGGTCGCCAATCAACAGCCACACATCACTGCCCCTGCTTCCCACAACTGCTTTTTTTAATGCATCATGGAAAGGGAAACTGATGTAAGCTGAAAATATTAATATCAACAACAATAGCAATGAATTTGATAACAACAGGTAACAATGAACATTTATTAAGCACTAAGTATTTTCCAGACACTGAGCTCATTGCTTTACTGATATCATCTCATTTAATCCTCTCAACAATCTTTTGGCAAAGGGATTATTGTCTGCACTTTGTAGATGTGGAAACTGAGACTTGGATGGTGATGAAATTCTCCCACAGTCATGGGCTCTCAGGCTGCCAGGAGGAATTAAAAACCCGAGAGACTCTGATCCCGGAGACCCTCACCCATCTCCATCGATGAGGGAGACGGAGCAGCATTTTTTCAAGCCCACGAGTCTTCCTGCCGACATCACCACCCAGGCCTCAATTTCCTTTGTGATTCAGCCCTGTATTATGTAGCCTGACTCCGGTGTGAAAGATTTGTGGCAATTGCATGATGTATGAGGTGCCATTTGTAAAAATATTATTTAGTGTAAAACATGATGTTTTTTCTCCTGATTTACAAGTTGGATTTATAAATCTGCACTTCTCACTATCTGAGTTATATATCTTGCTGCTGATTTATAAAACTTGCCTGTAAATCTTCCCAGCAAAGTTTTGATTCAGAAATCATTATTTTAAGAATTAGATTTAGTTAAAACATTCAACTGCTTTATAGGGGAGGCAATGGATTTACATAACTCCAATCGAAGCTTACAGATCCTACACCAGCTTTACAAGTCGTGCTTAGGAATTCCTAAAGAAAATGTTCTGATTTAAGGGCATTCACTCCACACTTTAGCTACAACTGACTGATTTACAGAGCCAAAGCCATATAATAATGATCCATTTTATAAAACCGCACTTTTCTTTTAACTCCACATCCTGATTTATATGCCCTAATTGGGTTTTTTGTAATGCGACCTTAGTCACATGCTCCTCCACCTCAGAACTGATCTTGAGGGAAAGATCCAGGAGTTATGTATGGTCAGAACAAAGTGACCCTGACTTCCTTCCTCTTTCCCTCTTTCCCTGATTCCAAAGGAGCTAAAACATTCGACCTCACCCTGAGCCAAAAGTAGCTAAGCTTAGGCAGGGTCCATAATGATAGCATTCCCTGGATGGTATTATTGTACCTTCACTCGGTCCCTGCTCCTCAGATGAAGAGGGATTGATCTCAGAGAGAAAAAAATGGCCAGTCCAAGGAATTGAGTACATATTGGACAAAAGATTGATAGCTGAATAAATCAATCAGCACATGAACAAACTTATTTGTTTATTGTTTAAGAACAAAGGCCAAAAGTCATTCAACAGGTAGCAAGTGACTGGAGAGGGAAGGGACCTGTGGGGAACTTTAGAAAGATGCTTGTCCCATCAGAATGGGGCAGCCTGGTTGTTGCTATGTGGGACTGCTTGCCTAGTATTTCGAGATCTGGCTTCTTAGAAGAATTCTAAAAGCCCGGATTTTTATGTTAAATGCACCAGTTTAAAAAACTAATTTTATTCATGGCTGACTTATAATAGTAAAATTAGCACATTTTGAGTGCACAAGTCAGTGATATTTGACAAATGTATATACCTATACAGGGCTTCTCATGCGGTGCTAGTGGTAAAGAACCAGTCTGCCAGTGCAGGAGACATAAGAGATCGCTGGGTCAGAAAGATCCCCTGGAGGAGGACATGGCAACCCACTCCAGTATTCTTGCTTGGAGAATCCCCATGGACAGAGGAGCCTGGCAGGTTACAATCCATAGCGCTGCAAAGAGAAAGATATGACTGAAGCAACTTCACACAGCACATAGTACATCTATACAACCACTGGCCCAATCAAGTTATAGAACATTTTTATCGCCCCAGAAAGAGTCCTCCTACATGTGAAGTCAGTCTTCTCCCTCCCACCCACTGTTCCAGTACACTGCTGGTCTGATGTTTATCCCTATAGATATAGTTTGACGGTTTTAGAATTTAACATAAATGGGCTCATACAGAATCTTTTTCTTCCGCCCACTTTCTTCCACTCGGTGTGATATCTTGAGATCTGTCCATGGTGTTTTGTGTATTAACAGGCTGCTCCTTTTTATGGCTGAGTACTAGTCCACTGCATCATAATTGTTCTTCCATTTTCATTAGGGTTCTTTCTAGATTTAAACTATTATCAATAAAGCTGCTATGACCATTTCTGGACACGTCTTTTCATGGACATAGTTTTTGCGTCTCTTTAGGGGAAAAAAAATCTAGGGATGGAACTGCTGAATCATCTGGCAAAAGTACGCTTATCATATATAAAAGCTGCCAAACAGTTTCAAAAGTGATTGTACCATTTTACAGCCCCCACTCCCCTACTCACCCAATAATGTATGAGTGCCAGTTGTTCAACATCTTTCCCAGTGCTTGCTATTATCAGTCTTTTTAATTTAAGTCATTTAGTCATTTTAGTCATAATTTTAGTCATTTAGCTATGAAGTGGTATCTCATTTAATTTGCATTTTCCTAATAACTAATGGTGTCGAGCATCATTTCATGTGTTCATTGGCCATCTGTATATCTTCTTTTGTGAACTGTCTGTTCAGATCTTTTATTAGTTGTTTGCCTTCCTATTACTGAGTTGTGAGAGAGCTTTATATCATCTGGATGCAAGCCTTTGTCAGATGTATGTGATGCAAATAATATCTCCCAGTCTGTGGCTTGATATTTCCTTTCCTTCAACGTCTTTTGAAAGGCAAACAATTTTAATATTAATGAAGCACAATTTGTCAGTTTTCTTCTTTTGTCAATGCTTTTTGTATCCTTAAAAATATTTTTCTACCCCTGTTGCTGCTGCTAAATCACTTCTGTCGTGTCTGACTCTGTGCAACCCCATAGACGGCAGCCCACCAGGCTCCCCCATCCCTGGGATTCTCCAGGCAAGAACACTAGAGTGGGTTGCCATTTCTACCCCAAAGTTGCACAATTCATATCCTATGTTGTCTTCTAAAAGTTTTAAGTTTTATGCTCAAATCCATGAACCATTTCCAATTAATTCTTGAAAATGAAGTAAAGTAAAGGCTTTGTTCATTTTTGTTCCATACAGATACTAGTTCTTGTAACATTATAGAAATCAGGTAGTGTGAGTTCTCCCATACTGTTGTTGTTTTGTTTTTTCTTTAAGAATTGATTTTGCTATCATAGATCCTTTGCTTTTTCAGATAAAATTTTAGCATCGTTTTGTTACCTTATACAAAAGAAAAAGTCTGCTGAGGTCTTGATTGGCACTTTATTGACTCTATAGATCAACTTAGGGACAATGGACATCTTAACTCTATCAAATCTTCCAATTCCTTAGCAGGATGTACCGTTTAACTTACTGAAATCTTTTTTAATTTCTTTCAATAACATTTCACAGTTTTATGTGTATAAACCCTGCATAGCTTTCATTAAATTTACTTCTAAATATTTTAAAGTTTTACTTTCTAAATATGTCTGGTTCATATGTTAATACAATTAATTTTGTACGTTCATCTTGCATTATGTGACCTAACTAAATTTATTTTTAGATCTGGTAGGTTTTCATAGATTCCTTAGGATTTTCTAAGCAGACAATCATATTATGTATTAAGAGAGAAAGTTTTATTTCCTTTTTTTTAATATTTATTTTTTAAATTTTATTTTCTTAACTTATCACAGTGGCTAGGACATTTAGTACTATATTGAAGAAAGGATATGAGACTGAACCTCTTTGCCTTTTTCACAGTCTTAGGAGAAAACATTCAGTATTTAACCATTATGAATGATGGTTGCTATATGATTTTCATAAATTTCCATCATCAGGTTGAGAAACTTTCCTTTTATCAGTGATTTGCTGATTTTTCTTTTTTTTTAATCATGGGTGAGTTGTTGATTTCATCAAATTCTTTTTCTGTGTCTATTGAGATGACCATGTGATTTTATTTTCATTAATTCTGTAATGTGCTAATTTATGTTAATTAATTTTTAAATATTGAAATATCTTTGCAACTCTAGGATATACCTGTTAGAGAGTGCTGCATTAAGTTAGCTAATATTTTATTGAGGATTTTGGCTTGTATGTTCATGAGAAGTTTTGGCCAGTAATTTTCTTTCCTTCTAATTACATTGTCAGCTTGCTATCAGGGTAATGCTGGTCTTAAAAAGCATGTTTGGAAGCAGTATCTCCTCTTATATTTTTTGAAATGTTTGTGTATTATTGTTATTGCTTTT
Organism: Bos mutus; assembly: GCF_027580195.1. Taxonomy (NCBI): domain Eukaryota; kingdom Metazoa; phylum Chordata; class Mammalia; order Artiodactyla; family Bovidae; genus Bos; species Bos mutus. The sequence goes on along the minus strand of NC_091634.1, from coordinate 20,817,988 downwards.
GTAAGAATTTGATGGTATCCAATAGTGAATTTGTCACAACACAGAACTTCCCTTGTGGGAAGATATTTGATAATAAAGTAAGTTATCTCATTTTATAGGATTATTCAAATATTTCCTGTTGATCAAGTTTTAGAAGATTGTGTTTTTTAAAGCACTTGCCCATTTCATCTAAGTTGTTAAATGTATTGGCATAAAGTTGTTCATAATAACTTTTTATATTTATTATTATTATTTTCTATTATTCTTTAGGATATGCATTTGTTATATTGTGGATGTGTATTGATAGTCTATAGAATACATATTAATATTCCTGTTTGTATTTCTAAGATTAGTAACTTGTCTTTGTTCTTTGTTCATCAATTAGTCTTGCTAGAGTTTTGTTACCTTTATTAATCTTTTCAAAGAACCAAATTTTGGCATTGTTAATTTCCTTTACATTCATGTTTCCTGTTCATTAATGTCTGTTCTTATATTTATTAGAGATACCAAGGGAACATATCATGCAAAGATGGGCACAATAAAGGACAGAAATGGTATGGACCTAACAGAAGCAGAAGATATTAAAAAGAGGTGGCAAGAATATACAGAAGAACTGTACAGAAAAGATCTTCATGACCCAGACAGTCACGATGGTGTGATCACTCACCTAGAGCCAGACATCTGAAATGCAAAGTCAAGTAGGCCTTAGGAAGCATCACTACGAACAAAGCTAGTGGAGGTGATGGAATTCCAGTTGAGCTATTTCAAATATTCAAAGATGATGCTATTAAAGTGCTGCACTCAATATGCCCTCAAATTTGGAAAACTCAGCAGTGGCCACAGGACTGGAAAAGGTCAGTTTTCATTCCAATCCCAAAGAAAGGCAATGCCAAAGAATGCTCAAACTACCACACAATTGCGCTCATCGAACCATGAACTTCCAGATGTTCAAGCTGGATTTAGAAAAGGCAGAGGAGCCAGAGATCAAATTTCCAACATCTGTTGAATTATTGAAAAAGCAAGAGAGTTTCAGAAAAAAATCTACTTCTGCTTTATTGACAATGCCAAAGTCTTTGGCTGTGTGGATCACAATAAACTGTGGAAAATTCTGAAGGAGATGGGAGTACCAGACCACCTGACCTGCCTCCTGAGAAATCTGTATGCAGGTCAGGAAGCAACAGTTAGAACTGGTCAAGGAAAAACAGACTGGCTCCAAATCGGGAAAGGATAACATCAAGGCTGTATATTGTCACTCTGCTTATTTAACTTATATGCAGAGTACATCACGAGAAATGCTGGACTGGATGAAGCACAAGCTGGAATCAAGATTGCCAGGAGAAACATCAATAACCTCAGATATGCAGATGACACCACCCTTATGGCAGAAAATGAAGAAGAACTAAACAGCCTCTTAATGAAAGTGAAAGAGGAGATGAAAAAGTTGGCTAAAAACTCAACATTCAGAAAACTAATATCATGGCATGTGGTCCCACCACTTCATGACAAATAGATGGGGAGGCAATGGAAACAGTGACAGACTTTATTTTTGGGGGGGGGGCTCCAAAATCACCACAGATGGTGACTGAAACCATGAAATTAAAAGATGCTTACTCCTTGGAAGAAAAGTTATGACCAACCTAGACAGCATATTAAAAAGCAGAGATGTTACTTTGCCAACAAAGGTCCATCTAGTCAAAGCTATGGCTTTTCCAGTAGTCATGTATGGATGTGAGAGTTGGACTATAAGAAAAGCTGAGTGCTGAAGAATTGATGCTTTTGAACTGTGGTGTTGGAGAAGACTCTTGAGAGTCCCTTGGACTACAAGGAGATCCAACCAGTCCATCCTAAAGGAAATCAGTCCTGAATATTCATTGGAAGGACTGATGCTAAAGCTCCAACATTTTGGCCACCTGATGTGAAGAACTGACTCATTGGAAAAGACCCTGATGCTGGGAAAGATTGAGGGCAGAAGGAGAAGGGGATGCCAGAGGATGAGATGGTTGAATGGCATCACCAACGCAATAGACATGAGTTTGAGTAGGCTCCAGGAGTTGGTGATAGACAGGGAGGCCTGGCGTGCTGCAGTCCATGGGGTCGCAGAGAGTTGGACACGACTGAGCAAGTGAACTGAAGTGAACTGATATTTATTAATTCTTTCCTTCCACTATCTTGGGCAAATTCTAGTTTCCTTTTTTTATCTCTATACAATGGAAATAAATCATTAGTGTTATGCATTTTTATTTTCTAATATAGACATTTAAAGCTATAAATTTTGTTCAAAGTACTGCCCTGGCAGCACCACACAATTTTAAAAAAATATTTTATTCTCATCTCCATTAGCTTCAAAATATTTCAAAATTATTTTGTGATTTTTGACTCATAAATTATTTAGGGAACTGTTATTTTATTTCAAAACATTTGGAGATTTAAATTTCCACTTTATATCATTTCTTTCATCGTGAATAACACTTCTTAGCAATTTTTTGTAGTGTAGGTATCCTAACTAAAATTTTACAAATTTTTGTTAGAAAATATTTTTATTTTATCCTCACTTTTGGAGATATTTTTTGCTAACTATAGAAACCTCATTTGGCACAATATGTTTTCTTTTACCTTCTAAAAAGGTAATTCAATTGTCTCTTAGCCTCTGTTGTTTCAGATGTGAAATCAGTAGTCAGCCTTCTTCTTGTTTTCTTCCTGCACACATATTTTTAATCTGGCTGCCTTTGAAGTTTTCTTGGCTTTGATTTTGGGCAATTTGACTCTGATATTTTACTTTGTATTCATCTTACTTGGAGGTGACTGCATTTTTCTAAATTAAGTCATTCTATTTCACCGAGTTTGATGTTTTCAGTCATTAATGTCTTGAAATTTTTGTCTGCCCCATGATCACTGTTTTCTTCATCTTGAACTCCGATTTCTCTTTGGCAAGACCAGTAGTACTTATTTTTTGTCTTGATATTTATTTACATTATTTAAAAGTGTAAGAACTCTAAAGAACATGTGTTTATTTGGGGTATCTCTATTGATACTGTATTAGAAATTAAAATTGATATATTCTTTATAATTATAATTTGTTAATGATTAATATTGTTATTGATAATAATTATTATTAATGAAGAGGAGGTGGATAAAAAGAAAAAACAGTTATTATATGTTAACATAAATAGCATATATTAATGGATTAAAAATATGTTTTAATCCATTTTTAAGTTTTTAAAGTTTTAAGTAATTCTTAGAACAGCATCATTTATTATTTTTATAGAGTGTTATTCTGGCTTAACAGACAAAAGATATCTAGATTCTTATATTTGATTCTGTATTAATCTATTGTGACATAACACATTATGTAGCCTCTGGGAAATACCACTGTACACTCATGAACGAATGGGAGTGGGAAGAGCAAGTAACATCTTAGTATTGTCATGAAAATTGCTTTAGTATTTCAAAATTTCTGGAAAGATCTTGTCGACTCTCAATTCTTGAGAACTGCTATTATGTAGTTTATTATTTTCACACAGATTCCTGAGGCTCTACTCCTTTTTTCCCAATAATTTTTTTCCTCTGAACTTTTGGTTGGAGAGTGTCTGTTAATCTATAAATAAGGCCACTCTGTCCATTTAAAGTCCTATGTTAAGTATAGCAAATATGTAAATTTTTCATTTATTATAATTTTGAGATCTATAATTTTCATTTGGCTCTTTTTTAGAGTTTGCCTTTCTTTGCTCAAATTGCTTTTCTGTTGACTCATTAAGACCAAATTTTCTTTTAATTCTTGAACATAATTATAATAGTTGCTTTAAAGTCTTGCCATTTCCAGCATCTGGGCCATCTCACATGTAGTTTCTATTGAGTACCTTTTCCTTATTTCTGGATCATATTTTTCTGGGTTTTTTTTTTTTTTTTTGTATGTTCAATCATGTTTGATTGAGTACTAAACATTATAGATGATATAGAGAATGTGGATCCTGTTAGCTGCCTTTAGGAGTATATGTATTGTTTTATTAGGCAATTTAATTGCTGGTGGATCACCAGAACTTATGTTGGCTTGGTTTTATGTTTGCTAATACAGATCTTTAGAAAGTGCAAGATGTTTCTAAGCTCCTCTTACTTAAATGCAATCTCTAAATTCTCTACATCTTTGAGGGGTTTGAATTTAGATTTTCTTAGGTCAAATCTAGAGTTCTTATATCTAAGACACAACTTTCCTGGTGACTCAGTGGATGTTACTAACATCCTGGGGTGTTATTTAGAGCCTGGGGTGTTATTAACAAGGTGTTAAAGAGATCTCTTCACTCTAACAGGGTCATGAGTCCAGCATCCAATCCCCACAAGACTGCTCTTGCTCCATCACTGCTCAATCCCTGGTCCCTCTGTTTTCATTTCAACCCTTTCTACAGCCTCTGTGCTATGCTGTGCTTAGTCATGTCTGACTGTGACCCCATGGACTGTAGCCTGCCAGGCTCCAATGTCCTTGGAATTTTTCCAGGCAAGAATACTGGAGTGGGTTGCCATTTCCTTTTCCAGGGGATCTTCCTGACCCAGGGATCAAAACCACAACTGTAGCATCTCCTGCATTGTCAGGCATATTCTTTACCATTGCACCACGTGGGAAGCCCATCAACCCCTTCAGTTCGGTTCAGTTCAGAAGCTCAGTCATGTCTGATTCTTTGAGACCCCATGAATCGTAGCACGCCAGGCTTCCCTGTCCATCACCATCTCCCGGACTTCACTCAAACTCATATCCATCGAGTTGGTGATGCCATCCAGCCATCTCATCCTCTGTTGTCCCCTTTTCCTCCTGCCCCCAATCCCTCCCAGCATCAGAGTCTTTTCCAATGAGTCAGCCTTAGCTGATGCTTTTTGGTAAGCATTGGGTAATCTTCTCCATGCATATGCAGCCTGGCCTTCAGCCATGCCCTGTTCTCTGCCCCCAGCCACATACACCTAGAGTTTCCTTTCTATGAAACTCCACTGTGCAAATGCCAAGCAGTTGAAGTGACCCAAACTCTGATTTCTATCTCCCCAGCTCAGCTGACCTACTATGCTCTGCTCAGACATCAACTTAACTGTGCTGTTTGTAACTTGCCCCCAGACAGAGGGCTAAGTGACCAGAGAGCTTATCTCTTGAGTTTCCCTTCTATCAGGAATCACCAGTTTTTATTATCTATCTTGTATGGCCTGAAAATAATTGTCATATATTGTATCTAGTTGTTTATGGCAAAAGAATCAGTCTGGTGCCAGTTACTTCATCATGGTTAGAAGTGGAAGTCTTCCAGTTTTTTTTAATATTAGCAACAAATAAAAAATGTAAACTCATCTATAAACCGTATATAGCTTATGAGACCTCTGTTTGAGACACCTGCTACACATCTCTTGCTTTTCAAAATGTGGTCTTCAGAAGAGAGGCATCAGCATCATCTGGAAGCCCATAGAAAATGCAGACTCTCAGGTCCTAGCCAGACATACAAATTTGGAATCTGCCATTTAGCAAGATCTGAAGATGATCTTATGGTCATCAACATTCAAAAAGATATGGCCAAAAGTTTTGGCATCAGAATCAGAATTAATAAGATAGTAATTCTTACCATCAGGGAGGTTTGGAGAATATTGAGCTATTCCATAAATATTTGAGGTTCATGGGACTCATGTGTCTTGCTCCTGCTACAGAGTCCAAGACTACCATTATTCAAAGGATGTAACCCACAATAGATAGTTACATGGATAATTTCATTTCCCCAAAGAACCTTCAGGCCACATTTTTTAAATGCCTTGCTTATCTACTCAGGCAGCCAGTGGTTTCCTCTCACACATGACAACTCTGGTTTTCAAACCCTCGCTTAAAATTTGCCTCTTCCAGAAAGCCCCTCTAAACCAACCTCTCTAAGATCAGATCAGTCGCTCAGTCGTGTCCGATTCTTTGCGACCCCATGAATCGCAGCACGCCAGGCTTCCCTGTCTATCACCAACTCCCAGAGTTCACTGAGACTCACGTCCATCGAGTCAGTGATGTCATCCAGCCATCTCATCCTCTGTCTTCCCCTTCTCCTCCTGCCCTCAATCCCTCCCAGCATCAGAGTCTTTTCCAATGAGTCAACTCTTCACATGAGGTGGCCAAAGTACTGGAGTTTCAGCTTTAGCATCATTCCTTCCAAAGAAATCCCAGGGCTCATCTCCTTCAGAATGGACTGGTTGGATCTTCTTGCATCCAAAGGACTCTCAAGAGTCTTCTCCAACACCACAGTTCAAAAGCATCAATTCTTCAGGACTCAGCCTTCTTCACAGTCCAACTCTTACATCCATACATGACCACAGGAAAAACCATAGCCTTGACTAGATGAACCTTTGTTGGCAAAGTAATGTCTCTGCTTTTCAATATGCTATCTAGATTGGTCATAACTTTCCTTCCAAGGAGTAAGCGTCTTTTAATTTCATGGCTGCAGTCACCATCTGTAGTGATTTTGGAACCCAGAAAAATAAAGTCTGACACTGTTTCCACTGCTTCCCCATCTATTTCCCATGAAGTGATGGGACCGGATGCCATGATCTTCGTTTTCTGAATGTTGAGCTTTAAGCCAACTTTTTCACTCTCCACTTTCACTTTCATCAAGAGGCTTTTGAGTTCCTCTTCACTTTCTGCCATAAGGGTGGTATCATCTGCATATCTGAGGTTATTGATATTTCTCCCGGCAATCTTGATTCCAGCTTGTGTTTCTTCCAGTCCGGTGTTTCTCATGATGTACTCTGCATATAAGTTAAATAAACAGGGTGACAACATACAGCCTTGATGAACTCCTTTTCCTATTTGGAACCAGTCTGTTGTTCCATGTCCAGTTCTCACTGTTGCTTACTGACCTGCATACAGATTTCTCAAGAGGCAGGTCAGGTGGTCTGGTATTCCTATCTCTTTCAGAATTTTCCAAAGTTTATTGTGATCCACACAGTCAAAGGCTTTGGCATAGTCAGTAAAGCAGAAATAGATGTTTTTCTGGAACTCTCTTGCTTTTTCCATGATCCAGTGGATGTTGGCAATTTGATCTCTGGTTCCTCTGCCTTTTCTAAAACCAGCTTGAACATTAGGAAGTTCACGGTTCACATATTGCTGAAGCCTGGCTTGGAGAATTTTGAGCATTACTTTACTAGCGTGTGAGATGAGTGCAATTGTGCGGTAGTTTGAGCATTCTTTGGCATTGCCTTTCTTTGGGATTGGAATGAAAACTGACCTTTTCCAGTCCTGTGGCCACTGCTGAGTTTTCCAAATTTGCTGGCATATTGAGTGCAGCACTTTCACAGCATCATCTTTCAGGATTTGGAATAGCTCAACTGGAATTTCATCAGCTCCACTGGCTTTGTTCGTAGTGATGCTTTCTAAGGCCCACTTGACTTCACATTCCAGGAGGTCTGGCTCTAGGTCAGTGATCACACCATCGTGATTACCTGGGTCGTGAAGATCTTTTTTGTACAGTTCTTCTGTGTATTCTTGCCATCTCTTCTTAATATCTTCTGCTTCTGTTAGGTCCATACCATTTCTGTCCTGTATCGAGCTCATCTTTGCATGAAATGTTCCTCTGGTATCTCTGATTTTCTTGAAGAGATCCCTAGTCTTTCCCATTCTTCTGTTTTCTTCTATTTCTTTGCATTGATCGCTGAAGAAGGCTTTCTTATCTCTTCTTGCTATTCTTTGGAACTCTGCATTCAGATGTTTATATCTTTCCTTTTCTGCTTTGCTTTTCGCTTCTCTTCTTTTCACAGCTATTTGTAAGGCCTCCCCAGACAGCCATTTTACTTTTTTGCATTTCTTTTCCATGGGGATGGTCTTGATCCCTGTCTCCTGTACAATGTCACGAACCTCATTCCATAGTTCATCAGGCAGTCTGTCTATCAGATCTAGGCCCTTAAATCTATTTCTCACTTCCACTGTATAATCATAAGGGATTTGATTTAGGTCATACCTGAATGATCTAGTGGTTTTCCCTACTTTCTTCAATTTAAGTCTGAATTTGGCAATAAGGAGTTCATGGTCTGAGCCACAGTCAGCTCCTGGTCTTGTTTTTGCTGACTGTATAGAGCTTCTCCATCTTTGGCTGCAAAGAATATAATCAATCTGATTTTGGTGTTGACCATCTGGTGATGTCCATGTATACAGTCTTCTCTTGTGTTGTTGGAAGAGGGTGTTTGTTATGACCAGTGCATTTTCTTGGCAAAACTCTATCAGTCTTTGCCCTGCTTCATTCCGTATTCCAAGGCCAAATTTGCCTGTTACTCCAGGTGTTTCTTGACTTCCTACTTTTGCATTCCAGTCCCCTATAATGAAAAGGACATCTTTTTTGGGTGTTACTTCTAAAAGGTCTTGTAGGTCTTCATAGAACCATTCAACTTCAGCTTCTTCAGCATTACTGGTTGGGGCATAGACTTGGATTACTGTGATATTGAATGGTTTGCCTTGGAAACGAACAGAGATCATTCTGTTGTTTTTGAGATTGCATCCAAGTACTGCATTTCAGACTCTTTTGTTGACCATGAGGGCCACTCCATTTCTTCTGAGGGATTCCTGCCTGCAGTAGTAGATATAATGGTGATCTGAGTTAAATTCACCCATTCCAGTCCATTTCAGTTCTCTGATTCCTAGAATGTCAACATTCACTCTTGCCATCTCTCGTTTGACCACTTCCAATTTGCCTTGATTCATGGACTTGACATTCCAGGTTCCTATGCAATATTGCTTTTTACAGCATTGGCCCTTGCTTCTATCACCAGTCACATCCACAGCTGGGTATTCTTTTTGCTTTGGCTCCATCCCTTCATTCTTTCTGGAGTTATTTCTCCACTGATCTCCAGTAGCATATTGGGCACCTACTGACCTGGGGAGTTTCTCTTTCAGTATCCTATCATTTTGCCTTTTCATACTGCTCCAAGGTAAGGAGCAATGGCTGCACTTTGCTGGAGCAGCCGTGAAGAGATACCCACGCCCAAGGTAAGAGAAACCCAAGTAAGACGGTAGGTGTTGCAAGAGGGCATCAGAGGGCAGACACACTGAAACCATACTCACAGAAAACTAGTCAATCTAATCACACTAGGACCACAGCCTTGTCTAACTCAATGGAAACTAAGCCATGACTGTGGGGCAACCCAAGATGGGCAGGTCATGGTAGAGAGATTTGACAGAATGTGGTCCACTGGAGAAGGGAATGGCAAACCACTTCAGTATTCTTGCCTTGAGAACCCCATGAACAGTATGAGAAGTATGAACAGTATGAAAAGGAAACCTCTCTAAAACTTTCAATAAAAACAAGGATGTTCATCTAGCTATAGATATAGCTATATGGCTATTTACTTTACATGAACTCAGAGAAGTGCAGTACTTCCAATTTGTCATCAGTTTTTCTTCACTCCACTTAGAGGAACCACAACCCTAATTTACTTAGTCTGATTTTAACACAATTCCAGTCCTAGTACCTGGCATGTTCTTAATCCATGCTGTTAATTTAACCCATGATTATGCTGTTACTCATTTATAAACATCACTTTAAAACAAGTTTGTGGCATTTATCATTAGTCCCACATATCATCTATCCATCACCCTGCATTGGGCTGTGTAGACCAGGCTCCACTCTATCTAACCAGTCATCATATCAGGCATCATATCCTATATCATATAGAGCTCTGAACTTCACCAGGTCAGAGGGAGGTGAACGCTGGGGTGATCATCCAGCTGCCTGCATATGGGATGAGTCATCTCAAATAGCAGAAGCAAAGGTGGTGGGGGCAGAAGCATGTCCAGTGACACAAGATACCAACCTTGGAAGTTCCAAACCTCCCTTGCCAAGGTCAGGCAAGCACAGGTGATATGGGGGAAGAGCTGACTCATGTTCAGAAAGCAGTGGGAATGGGAGCTGAATCCCCTCTATGTGACCCTAGGAAACTTCTTTCACCTTGCTGACTCTGTTTTCCTCATATGCATTTGGAAACTTGATGTATCTATAACCAATTGTGACTTCTTATGTTTAATGGTGGGAAAACCGCTTGTACCATGCTGATGGTTGTCCAGTAGCCTTTTTAGAGAAGAATTGTGTCTTAGGTGTTAAGACCCTAAACATGTGCATAACTCTTGGCCCATGCTTTCACTTCATTTTCAGTGATACAGTTAAGTAAATGCTTTCAAGGATATTATTTGAAACTTCATAATAATGACAATATAAAATTAGCCTAAATCAAACTGTGAGGGATTGGCCAAATGATGATCTATCCACATGATAGAATTTTATACAATCATTTGAAACCTTACAAAGAAAATTTAATGTCATTGGAAAATGTTCACAATATAAAGCACTTGATTAAATACTCTATATAATTTTGATATATGTGTATGAAATATGGAAGAATATATTCACAGTGGTTATCTCTGGATTATGGTGGTGATTTGGTGACTTTAGTTGCTTCTTCACATTCTAGTATGTTTCCAACTGTTACAAGTTCATATATGAGAAAAAAATATCTTACTTAAAAAAGTCTTGAATTGGGATTAGGATGCCGGGATTCGAGTCCAGCCTCCAACAATGGCTGCATGAAAGTAAGAAAAATCTGCCAAGTGGGGACAACTTGCCTCACCTTTCTTATTGGATGAATGAGGGGCTAAAATAGGATAATGAGCAGGAAGTGCATGTGGGAGAAAATGACAAAGAGATAGAAGGGCCATTACTCCTACAAATTGGCCTAAGAAATGCAAAGTTACTCTTAGAAGAAATGTTGGTGCTGATAGTATTTCAAGTTGTCCTTATTTTCTCCAACCCAGCTTCAAAATAGACGAGATTAAAAAAAATTTTTTTTAAAGTTCATGTAGAAGATTTTCTTGCCTAGTCACAGAAATGTCTCTGAGTGATTAAGACATAGACTAAAGTTGATAACGTTTCCTTTACTAACAGATCTAAAAGAGTGTCCCCCTCCTCACCCCACAACACACACACACACACGTCTGTCGCCCTAGTCATCCACCTGCTCAGAGAGAGGGTAAGTGGGGTCTCTGATGCCTCTAGATGCCTGCAGCCTCCCGAGCGCACTGCCTGCCTTTGATCAAGGGGCAGGGAGCACTCCCCTTCCCGGGTTCACCAGGACACACCGGTAATCATTTAGAGTGCTGTGACAGCAGTGTAGCCAGTTTGGAATATTCCTTTAACTCAAGATGCAAATGTCCTAAGGTGCCACCATCCTACTTTATTGCAAAACTCTAGGGTGATGTACAGGAGACGGCTGTGCATTCTCTTCAAGCACTGTGTGGTATTCCATACCCTGGACTTGCTAAAGTAATATTCAGACACTGCTCTCACAAATCACCTTCTCAAATTGAGCTGCAATGAAGTGAATCAACGTGTACTGACAAGGAAAATCTCCAAGAGTTTTTTTTTTTTTTTAAATAAACAAGTTGCCGATCAGAGTAGATCATGAAACCATTTATATAGCTATAATTCAAAACCTTACAATTCTAATTTATGTGAGTGTATAAGGCATAGAAAATTGATACTAAAGGTAAGATTCATACTAATGGTTAGATCTGAAGGTAGAGAAGTATGAAGAAGAAAATGTAGATATACTTATCTGTATTTAAATTTTTCCAGAAATAATGTGTTCATGTATTTCCTATCTAATTAAAATTAATTTGAAAATTAAAATATCTGGCAAAATTGTAATGGATAGTTGATAATTGAACAAACAAGTATATTGTGGAGAACTGAAGTCACAGTTTCCACTGTTGGAGAACTGAGTTGTAAACTGGAAAGTGGTGGTGGAAATAGAATCTTGCCGTGTTGGATTGGAATTAAAAGTATCAGTATGAACTTACTGTTTTAAAAAAGGACAGAGAGAAGAAGGGAGCAAGAGATGGGGTGGGGGTGGGGGAAGAAAGAGAAAGATTGACTGTCCATGTGTATATATACAAAGGCTTAGAAGCAATGACACTTCAGTAGCAATGAACACGCCAAGCCTCCATATCGTGGTTTCTGTATGTCATTTTCCACTAAAAAAAAAAAAAAAAAGGACTCTTGGAGACAGGGCTGATTCCAGGCCTGGACCAAAGTAAATACCAGATGAGCCTGGAACATCTTCTTGTCCCAGAAAGTAGGGAAGTTTTTACGGAATGATTGGGGACACGTCAAAAAGACAAAGGATCCAGTTTGAAAAGTCAAATCTGTGACCAAAAATATTTTAACATCAAAATAATGATAGAAAAGAATCATAACACATTGAATGAAATAAAAATTCATGAGTTACCTTAATATAAATGAGTAAACGGAAAAGAAAGGAAAACTATTTCTGACAGTAAAGATAACTAGTTAATGTAGAAGAAATAATAAAATTAGAAAAATTCCTTCAGGCACACTTAAGAATAATAATACGGAGAAGGCAATGGCACCCCACTCCAGTACTCTTGCCTGGAAAATCCCATGGGCGAAGGAGCCTGGTGGGCTGCAGTCCATGGGGTCACAAAGAGTCGGACACAACTGAACGACTTGACTTTCACTTTTCACTTTCATGCATTGGAGAAGGAAATGGCAACCCACTCCAGTGTTCTTGCCTGGAGAATCCCAGGGAAGGCAGAGTCTGGTGGGCTGCCGTCTATGGGGTCGCACTTTGGTGGTATTTCTGCCCAAAATACATTATTTGAGTCTAATCCTAACAATAAACTGTGGAAAATTCTGAAAGAGATGGGAATAGCATACCACCTGACCTGCCTCTTGAGAAATCTGTATGCAGGTCAAGAAGCAACAGTTAGAACTGGACATGGAACAACAGACTGGTTCCAAATAGGAAAAGGAGTACGTCAAGGCTGTATATTGTCACCCTGCTTATTTAACTTACATGCAGAATCATCATGAGAAACACTGGACTGGAAGAAACACAAGCTGGAATCAAGATTGCCGGGAGAAATATCAGTAACTTCAGATATGCAGATGACACCACCCTTATGGCAGAAAGTGAAGAGGAACTCAAAAGCCTCTTGATGAAAGTGAAAGTGGAGACTGAAAAAGTTGGCTTAAAGCTCAACATTCAGAAAACAAAAGATCATGGCACCCGGTCCCATCACTTCATGGGAAATAGATGGGGAAACAGTGGAAACAGTGTCAGACTTTATTTTTCTGGGCTCCAAAATCACTACAGATGGTGACTGCAGCCATGAAATTAAAAGACGCTTACTCCTTGGAAGGAAAGTTATGACCAACCTAGATAGCATATTCAAAAGCAGAGACGTTACTTTGCCAACAAAGGTTCGTCTAGTCAAGGCTATGGTTTTTCCAGTGGTCATGTATGGATGTGAGAGTTGGACTGTGAAGAAGGCTGAGCGCCGAAGAATTGATGCTTTTGAACTGTGGTGTTGGAGAAGACTCTTGAGAGTCCCTTGGACTGCAAGGAGATCCAACCTGAAGGAGATCAGCCCTGGGATTTCTTTGGAAGGAATGATGCTAAAGCTGAAACTCCAGTACTTTGTCCACCTCGTGCAAAGAGTTGACTCATTGGAAAAGACTCTGATGCTGGGAGGGATTGGGGGCAAGAGGAGAAGGGGACGACAGAAGATGAGATGGCTGGATGCCATCACTGACTCGATGGACGTGAGTCTGAGTGAACTCTGGGAGTTGGTGATAGACAGGGAGGCCTGGCGTGCTGCGATTCATGGGGTCGCAAAGAGTCAGATATGACTGAGCGACTGAACTGAACTGAACTGAATTGAATCCTAACAGCAGGCAAACCCAAATCTCAGACATTTTGCAAAATAAGGAGTCTCCAGTCCTCAAATGCATCAATGTCAGGAGCACAAAGGAGCTTGCAGAAGGGCTCCGAATTAAGGGAGACAAAAAGACCTGGGAACTGAAGGCAACAGGTGATCCGACAGATCATCTTTGCTGGAAAGGACATTGTGAGTACAATTAGCCAAATCAGATAAAAATCTAAGGATTAGACAATAGTGTTGTATTGCTATCAATTTCTTGATTTTTGTTTATTTTTTGATTTCTGTGGTTACGTAAGTGAATGTCCTTATTTTTAGGGAGTACATATTGAAGTACGTAGGGGTAAGAGAGCATCATGTCTGCATTCAATTTTCAAATGAATGGGAAGAGAGGGGAAGAGAGACAGAAAAAGAGACAAGGATAAAAACTGGCAAAAAATGTTAACACTAGAGGAATCTGATGAAGGGAACATGGAAATTCTCACAACTTTTCTGGAAGCTTGAAATTATCAGCTTAAAAGAAACAACAAATTTAAAGGAAAAAGGAAGTAGACCAAAAAAAACCTTAGAGCAGATAACCAAGGTCTCCAACTCAGAGTCCAAGTCAAAAGCTTGACAAATCCTACAGAGAGGTTGTGTAAACAGAATGTGTAGGAATCTGGGTCCGAATCTGGCCAAAGGAGAGGTGATGGATGGTCAGACCTCTCAAAGCCTCAGTTTCTAAATAGGCTTCTTCATCGTGAATCACAGGGGCATTAGGGCCATGGGGTGACAGGATCCACAGAGAACAGCTGGCACCTCGCCAGGGCCCCCCAAACATTCAAAAGACGTGGGCTATGACTCGTCCTTGCTCTTGAACCCATCATTGAAACACGGCAGGGAGGTGTGGTGCCGGTTCCCTGAGAAAAAGCCCAATGGACATCAGTAGCATCTGCCTAAGGAAGCAAGTCAGTGCCCCATTTGCTTGGAGAGAGCTTTTTCTTGAATGAAGTTATTTTTAAAACCATTCTAGTGCTTCAGTTACCTGAAAACTCCTCTGCCTCCCACAAAGGAGGTAGAAAAGCTTGAGCATCACTTGATTAGAGGGCAGGCTGTCCTCACCAATGTCTGGGTTCCATGGAACTCCAGGACTTTTGGGGTGAACTTGGGAAACGTTGAGACATGAAATCCAGCAATCCCAGGCTGCTTCAGCCACTAGCACTAGAAAGGCAGACCACTGGGCTTCTTGCCCACCGTGGTCAGCTGAGTGAGGACTCAGCACTGACCTCAGGGCAGAGGCTTTGAGACTTCAAACATGTGTACACGCTGCTCACCACCATGTATATACATATTCACACCACAGGAGGTATGTGTGGACTTGTGTGCATATATGTGTGTTTTATATATACAGACAATTTACAGGGAACATTGATATACAGAAATATATAAAATACATAGAATCAAAGGGCTTCCTTGGTGG
The DNA here is from genome assembly GCF_027580195.1 of Bos mutus. NCBI lineage: Eukaryota > Metazoa > Chordata > Mammalia > Artiodactyla > Bovidae > Bos > Bos mutus. The sequence continues at coordinate 20,802,833 of NC_091634.1, read as the reverse complement.
CTCAATGGTACAGAATTCACTTACAATGCAGAAGCCAAGGAGACTGGGGTATGATCCCTGGGTCAGGACGATCCCCTGGAGGAGGGCATGGTACTCTATTCCAATATCCTTGCCTGGGGAATCCCATGGACAGAGGAGACTGGCGGGTTACTGTCCATAGAGTTGCACAGAGTTGGACATGACTGAAGCGACTGAGCTGGCATACATATGGAATCAAAGTAGATTGACATTCCTTAAGCAACCTGACTCTCTTTTTCACTTGGCAGGAACACTTTCTGCCAAGTATTTTTGCAAAACCTCTAAAATGCCTCCTCTGAGCCCCACTGTCCAACAGCAGAGTTAGCTCCCTCAGGTCAGAGTAGAAGAGGGCCCAGAGGCCGGGTTTGATAGGCCGCCTGTTGCCCCTCTCCCATTTCCCGAGTCGCAACATCCTCCTGGGTTCGTATGAGGATAGTACTGTGTATCTCCTTGTGTCATGAGGGAGGTAGCCGGTAACATGCAGCATCCTATAATCGCTCCATGGTCAATAACCAGTGGTGATGACCATAATTATCATCATCATTTGCTTCCCTGGGAAGGGCACCCAGAAAGCAGCCTCTGTGAAGCCTGGTTCCCTTGGTCTCAGAAAAGACGGGAGCTGCTCTTGTCTGCGTTGTTACTGATCCAAGTTCTCCCATGCTGCACACACCAGCACAAACACATGCTCACAGTTCCTGTGTTGAGTGAAAGTGTGGACAAGCATTCCCAAATCATTTTGAAATCTTAAAGGCGCTGGAGGAAATTCTAAGTTTTCTTAAATATATACCTTCAAGCACAAATATAAGTGTGGATTTCCTTCCATATCTGCAGCAGACATCATATTACCCTTGAGTCTAAATCATCTTTTCCCTTTTGCATTGCAAAAATCTTCCCTGACAGCCAACAGAACACATTCTTCTTCTAATTGTTGGTTTACCTCTCACAAATGCCGGTGCATCGCTCCATCTCTAATCCTCACCTGCTCAGTCATTAGCTATCAAGTGTGGCTTTTTTGGAACAATTATATTCTGTCCTGCCATCAGCTCTCTCAGCGCAGGTAGAGGCTACATCCTGACTCCTTACACAGGATGTAAATTATTGCTGGCACACCAGTACCTGAAGAATGATTATACCCACTGCACAGTTAAATAATGGATGCTTAGCAAGGTGCATTGTAATAAGCAAAAGATATGAAATATCTACTATTCTAAGTGGAATACACTAAGTATTTTTTAAATAATAAAGCCATTTGGAGGAAGACAGGCTATTGAATCATGGTCTCCGGAAGAGACACCTCAGGCATGAGCTCATCTGCAGAACCTAGAGGGCCCTGTCATCTCATCTGTGAAATGGGAACAAAAATCATATCCTTTGTTCAGCATCAGGATTGCAGGTAAAAGCTTGGCACTGAGGCTGGCACATAGTAGGTGCTCAAGAAAGGGCAGCAGCTGCTGCTCTCAAAGGAGTGGGCTGGCCTGCGGGGGGAGCAGCTGAGCACCCACCCCCTGGGCTGCATCAGGTGCAGTGTCTGACCGCAGGGAGAGGCTGGCACTTATCTCCAACTAGGCAGTTGTCAATGGGACCTGCTCTGCCCCTAAATGTAGTGAAAGGTTCTGGAGGGTTGAGAAGAAATGGAGTCAGGGTGGTTCCCATAGACCTCTCTTGCCTTCAGAAGCACAGAAGAAATGGAGGCTCTAGGCATAGTGCCTGGGCAGCTAAGTCCCCTTCCCTGAGCCCCGTGCTTTCGAGGATATGTCTCTGATCCTCATGACAGGGCAAGGAATCAGGAAGTCAAGGGCACATGCCTGTCCAGAGCCTGCATTCCCCATCTTGAAGCAGCCTCCTGGCACTGGGAGACCCTGGATTTCTTGCTGGACTGGCCGAAGCCCACTTCCAGGGTTTACGTGGTCCTCACCCCCAGGCCCATCCTCCTGACCACAAGTGAAGCTACTGGTGTGTGCTGAGCCTATGGGAGTTCGATGAAGTGGAAGGAGTGGATGCAACTTGGACAAGCTGACTGGAAGAGCCCACGAGCACACGGGGTGGGCAAGGGGGAGACCCTGCTCCGGCAGTGAAGAAGGCCCAACCTGAACTGAAGGTAAGGATCCGTCCACGAGGTGGCCGACGCACAGGGCCTTAGGGTCTGCGAAGCTGCTCTGTGCCCGACAGTGCACCAGACACTTTGGAATGTTCTCTCATTTACTCCTAACCAAGGACCTTGGATGAGGTAAGAGCATGGACTCCAGGGCTATGGCTTGAGTCCAAGTACTGCTTAGTCCTTTTCCTGGCTCTGGACCATGGTGAGAGAGTTAACATCTCTGTGTCACAGCTCCTCCGCCTGTGAACCAGGAATAGGCAAGTTCACTGGCTCTCAGGGCCATGTGGGACAGAGGAGGAGGCAAGCAGCAGCCAGCTGACATGCGCAGTGCTGCCCCCACTACACTGATGGTCCCTTACAGTTAGGCCCACTGTACAGAAAAGCTGAGACTCGGAGGTCAAAGAATTCCGTGGGAAGCAGCAGAAGTGGTCTTTCTGATCCCAAAGCTGCTCCTCGTTCAGCCTCAGGCCCTGTTCTCCTCCACCCGTGATGTGGGGCTGTGGCCCTTTGAAATCCCCCCTCCACAGTGGGCACCTCCTGGCTGATGAGTCCAATTCATCTGGGGTTCCCAAGCCAAAGCCACCAGAAGTTGTAGCTCCCCATGTGGATGGAGAAAGAGCCCTTCCTGCCCTCATTCCTGCTGGCAGGTGGGAAGAGGCTGGCCACAGAGGCAGGGCCCAGCACACAGGCTTCTCAGGCTCTAGAACCTTCTGGAGCTGTCTTCCCACTGCACCATCCTGCCCACTGCAGTGCTGACCCTGCAGCCCATCTCTGCTCACATGGCTTCTTACCAGCATTCCACTCAGAGCCCTAGCCCACAGTGGGCCCCAGAGGACTCCTGAGGCACAGCCAGCTTCTCCAGGCCTTGCGGCTCTCACCTATCCTTCCACCTGAACACCCCGGGCAGCTGAGCTCATGGCAGAGCCCTCGCCCACTGACCCCACCAAGCCTCAGGGTCTGCATTAGTGTCCTAGGGCTGCCATCATCAATTTGTACAAACTCAGTGCCTTAGAACAACAAACACACACTATCTCGCAATTCCAGAGACTAGAAGTCAGGAAGCAAGGCATCTGCAGGGGCTCTCTAGGGGAGCATCTGTTTCTTGCCTCTTTCAGTTTCTGGTGACTGCTGGCATTTCTGGGCTTGTGGCCACATCACTCCACTCTCTGCCTCTGCCTTTGCGTGGCCTTCTTCTCTCTGTGTCATCTCCCCAGGACACTTGTCACTGGAGTTAGGGCACACTGGATAACCTGGGATGATTCCTGTGTCTCAAGGCCCTTAACTTATCTCTGCAAAGACCCTTTTTTTCCAAGAAAATTAAGATTTACAGGTTCTACAGGTTGGGTTGCGGTCATCTTTGGGGACCACCTCAAATATTCAGGGCTTCCCTCATAGCTCAGTTGGTAAAGAATCTGCCTACAATGCAGGAGACCCCAGTTTGACTCCTGGGTTGGGAAGATCCCCTGGAGAACGGATAGGCTACCCACTCCAGTATTCTTGGGCTTCCCTGGTGGCTCAGCTGGTAAAGAATCTGCCTGCAGTGCGGGAGACCTGGGTTCGATCCCTGGGTTGGGAAAATCCCCTGGAGGAGGGAAAGGCTACCCATTCCAGTATTCTGGCCTGGAGAATTCTTGGGTCACCAAGAGTCGGAAATGACTGAGTGACTTCCACTTCACTTCATTCAGAACACTGCCATGTCTTCATCTGTAAACAGTGAGTAATAACTGTATCAGTCCCAAAAGACCATGATGGGGTTTCAACAAGATAATGTATGTTAGGTAAATATTTAAAAATACTAACCGTATTTATTTTATTTTTCCCTACACATACAAATTCTTAAATAAAAACATAGACTTTTATAGAGATGTGTAGTATACAGATCTTTTTAGAGTCATAGAGCAGTTTAAATGCTCTCTTATTCAGTTTAACAAAAACAGTCCCTAATACTACGCATGTATCAGTGCGAGGATGTTACAGCTGTACCCAGGGTGTATTCCCTACGGGTCCTAGGATGGAGATAATCATGGCCATTCAAGGGCCTTTAGCTATCACCTATGGGTTGCCTCCAACATACTGGTGATGTAAGTTGTTAGGATGCAAAAGTTAAGGTTTGTAAAACACACGTGGACTTTTTGGAGGGTGACAAAACAGGGCATCAAATGTTAAATGACTGTCCCTTTGTTCTAGCTCAGTCCCTGTTAGGGGACTGCATAGCAGGTGTGCAGAGCAATGTACATTCAAGGATATACCCTCAGTGCTGATTATAATTGCATGGGGAGGGCGAAGGAGAGAGAGAGAAACAGAGAGAAGGAGGCAGAGAGAGAGAAGATGACAAGGAAAGAAGAGAAGGACCAAAAAAGGAAAGCTGCTGTAATGCCCTTGATGGAGAAATAGTTGGGAATGTAAGTGGTCCCAAACTCAGCTCCTCCGCAGGGCTCACAGTGAGAATGGCACGTCATCAACAATATGTGCAAGATGACTACATTTTGTGGAAAAAAAAAAAAACCAGTGTCTATGCGTGTGTGGACATAGCCGCCTGGTGCACATATGAGCTCACAGTGATAGTGAACTTCTACATCCACGTGCAAGTGGAAAGGGCCTGAAAATACACCATGTGGGAAGGGCTAGACATGCAGAGGGGGCTAACTTTCCATCTCTGAAATGTGTGGACATTTCCCAGCGAGGATGGCAACAGAGCCTACCAGTGTAATCACCAAATTAAGTTCATTCTGTTACCCAGATTTGCAGACAAATCTGTGTTCAGCTGCAGGACCTGGAGGTTCAGAGAGAGCCCAGTGTGTTGTGACTGAAGCAGAGGGAGCTCCTGCCCTTCTCTGAGCACCACTCCCAGCCCCACATCTGCAGAACAAGGGGACTCCTGCGCTAATTCTGCTGCAAGGATCTAGGGACGCAGTCAGCCTGGTCCTGGGAATCTCATGGGTTTCGACTGGGAGAAAGGGTGACCCAGCTAACCACTGGGTTCCCGAGACCCACCAGCAAGCTCCACCTGGCTTCATTGTCCCCAGGGCCCCACTTGCAAGAGGACAAAGGGAGGGCTTCTAGGACACGCCTCCTCGGGGATGCCCAGTGCGAACCGGGTGCCTTGGGCCGCTCCCTCTTGGGTCCGGGGCACAGCGAGGCCAAGGAGGAGGCGGGAATGAATCACCACAAAGCTATGCCGCACAGGTGCAGTGAAACTGTGAGATGCTGGGAACCGAGCCCCAGCTGGGTTGCCAGCCTGGCAGGGCCGTGCACCGGCCAGATCCCCAGGGTGGAAACAAAACACGCTGGGGCTCGCTCCCTCTGAGAGGCGGCTGAGGGCTGGCTTTCATATTTCGGTGGCTTTGTGTTTCCACAATGGACGCATTTCTGCACTCTGGCCCTTGTAAACGGATCCTGTTCAACAAGGCAAGTGATCTCTGCTCCCCCACATTTTGGATGCGTGGAGTTCAAGTTCTTGTTCTTGCCCTACAGCTGCTGTGTGACTCACCTGGGCTCTGACCTGTTCTGGGCAACTACAGTCAAAGGTGGTGGGTTCACCTCCCAGGCTAGCAGGAGCGAGGCTGTGTTCCAAAGGTCACAGTGACTCCACTCACTGCCCTAATCCCTACGCTCTCCAGGAGCCAAAGGGGAACTTCAGGGACAGGACCCACCTAAATTCAGGCCTGCCAGGAAGGACTACGGAGTCTGAAAGTCAGCAGGCAACACCTGGATCATGTGGGACCAGACAGATGTCTCAGCAGGAGAGGGTGAGAAGTCATCATCAAGGGGAGGAAACAGGTGTCAGCCCACTGTCTCATAACTCGGGAAGGTGGGAAGGTCTGGGTTCCCTCTTAGGTCAGGGCCTGGGGCCCTTGGGAAAGGCCATCAAAAATCTGCTCTTGAGCTCCCTGTTTTACTAACAACTCCACTGACGGCAAGATGGGAAATCAAAGGATGAAATTTCCTGTCTGCTGTAAGTGGGGACATCAACCGAAAGTACCAGAGCTTTCTGAGCTCCCCTCAACCCTCATTCCTAGTTTTATAGTAAAAGCTATTGTTATAAGTATGGATGCTGTTGGGTTAAATAGTTTTGTTACGGTTCATTGGCCAGCAGCAGGTGGTGGTTAATCCAAACAGCACACATCTGGGGTGAGGACCCCCAGTTGTAGTAAAATGCTGCTCCTAGAGCTGGGAGGGGGCTTAATGTTCTGCTCTCTGAGGACCATGCTGCTCTGCTCACTCTGTCTGAACTGACACTTCTGCTGTTATAGGGGGGTGGCCTTGAGTCCCCAGACACTCTGAGCCCTTCTCGTCACTCGCCATGTTGCAGAAATGTGCTGTCTCCAGAACAACCTTGTCGATGGCCTGGGGGACTTGTGTCTCCCTCGGAATCCCACCTGGCCCTCTATCTGAGTCACCAAGCTTCCCCCACGGCCCAGAGGTGCTGTGCCCTTTCTCCGCAGCTCAGCTGGGCCACGGGGTGGATGCCAGCACCTCCTACTCCAGCCCCATCCATCGCCACCTGTCACCACAGCTGCTCCCCTCCTGGAAGTGTGTGGTTTGGGCATCATGGTCACTACAGAGCTCCTGGGTGTCCAGGATGGCATCTTGCCCATCAACAGGGATGGTGGCGGCAGAGGGGTACACAGGCGAATTCTCTATCCTTCTCGGCCGTGGATGGGAAACTCCTCCTGCTTAGGAATCCTGGAGCATATCACTGCATCTGAAGGAGATGCCTGGGCCCAGTCTCCCTGAGAGAACCAGGCACCCAGGGGCCTCGGAGCCCAGCCCTGTGTCTGCATCCACAGGGGCTGCTGTTGGGAGACGAGTCAGGCTGTCCCTCTTCTCTTCATGGTCATAGGAAGAAGCCTAGACTGGACCCACGTCGTGGGGGAGGGGACTGCCTGGGGCAGGGGTGATGGGCCAGTCAGGGCAGAGGAGCTCTGAGAAGAGAGCCAGGAACAGCTCCAGATTTGGGGGTGCCCAGACCTCAGCAAGGCCATTCTCCACCAGAACTACCATGGTCTTGGCACTGCTGTCATCTTGAGGCTGTTTCTTTCCCCTTTGTGGGTGGGATAAGTTTACAAAGGGGCTCCCACCCCGTTGGATGGCTGTGGGATGGAATGTAGCTATGAATGGACAGGGCTTCACCCGGGACTCGGCACGGTGGAGCCTCCCTTTACAGCTGGGTGTATCCACACAGGGCTTCCGCGCACATGCCGCCCACCTGGCCACACCTACTCTGCCAGGCCCTGTGCCAGGTGCCAGAGAGAAAGGCGCAGCCCCCAGCTGCTCCCGGGCGCGGGTAGAGACTCACCTGTAAGCAGATTGCAACACAAGTCATGACAGATGTTTGCCCAGGGGGCCTCAGGAGTGAGTGATTGAGCCAGGGGGCGCCCTGGGGGCTTAAGAGGCAGAGACACTCTGATGCTGTAACAGACAATAGAAGAGGTACCAAGAATTCTTATTTCGTTGTTTTGTTTCGACTACACATTCCTTCATTTGCCACTCATTGATCATATTTCTCTATTATCTTTCATGTGCCAGGCACAGAGAAGTTCTCTAATATAGAGACAGCATTTTATCCGGAGCAAGTGACATTACCTGATGGACAGAGCCTTCTCCGACCCACGGTCACCACCCTGTCCATCTGCTATCACAACAGTATGAGGCGCTGGTTTAACCAGGGATACCCCCACCAGACTGCTGCCCTCCTCATAGCACCTAGTACAGCCCATTGTGGGGAGAGTGCTGGCAGGAGGGTCGTCAGTACCTTCAGGAGATGTCATCTAGGAGAGCTACACAGGGGGCCTGCCCTTAGGCAGGAAGGACTTTGTGAGCAGAGGGACCGATTGAGCAAGAAACACCGTGTTGAAAGGCTCAGCATGTTCAGGGTGGTGGGGGAAAGGAGGAAGGTGCTCTAGGTGGGGGGTAGGGGCAAGCACATGCTAGAAAGCTGAGCCCAGACACAGCTGGGCTGGCAGACCCAATCAGACTGCATTGAGCAGCCCTTACCTCCTGTGGTGCCTTAGCCTAGGTTCCTCTGAAGGCAGAGCTGAGACTTGTGAGTAGTTTATTGGGGAACGTTAGTAAAGGATGAGGGTGCAGAAGAGGCAGAGGCAATTACAGGATGCATAAGCAAATTGGCCATGCTATGCGTGAAGGCAGACTCATCCATGGGACCACTGGAGGACCCCATGACGTGTGTCTCAGAACCACCCACCCTGGGAAAGGATGACTTCCCCACCTGATCTCACTCCCAACATTGGTTGGTGTGGCCCCATGAACTGCTAATTCGCAGTAGTTCAAGACTGCCTGGGTTAATCCTGGTTGGACCCAGTTGGTGCTTACAGGAGGGGTGGAGTGGGTGTGGGGTGGAGAGTTCTAAGTAGTGCACACAAGGAGGTACTACTGGGGGTTTGGGGAAAAGCAAGAGCAATCAGTCCAGCTGTCCGACATGAATCTTTGCCTGGACTAGATTTCCCAGCCTTCCCTGGGTTCGGAAGATACTTCGATTTCCCAGACTCTGGGCCAAGAATTCAGGACAAATGCCTGACTCGGGAAGTGCAGGGAAGACAGGTCAGGGGTTGGGGGAGTGAATGCATGTTGTCATGGAGATATTAAGAAGGGAGCCCAAAAAATGGGCCAAGGAGCTTAATCCCTTGTGAAGACACACATCTTTATCCATCAAGGGATGAAGAGTTGGGACATCCACACACCCACTCCCATCAATCATTGGCTGGTTGCTGCTCCCAGGGGTGGTAATTCCCAAGGACTTGGGCCAGCCACGAGGGCAGAGTTTGTCCGAACTCTGAGGTTTTGGACAAGCTTTCAGGCACATGTGCCCCAGACCCTACCCTCATTATATCAGAAGTGGATGGCAAACTCTCATCACGGCTAGGACAGCCACCTTGGACCTTCCAACCCAAGGTCCTGAGCCAGAGGAAGATCACTTCAGGCCAGCAAACACTTACTAAATGTCCCTGACCCTTCTTTGGTTTCCTGCATAGCCCTGCCAAGCCTGAGACTATATATTTATTGTTGGATTGTGGGCTGTCTCCTCCAGTGATAAGCTAAGCTCCCCAAGGTCAAGGAGTTGGTCTAAGTCAGGTGTTATTCAAGTGCCTAGAACAGTGCCTGCCCAGGAAAGATCCAGAGTTGCTTGTTGAATAAAGGGGGAGGAGTCTGTGAGTCATGCCCTCAACATTTAGTCTCCCAGGAGGAAAGCAGACCCCTTGCCTCCTCTGGCTTTCCCCAGGGCCTTGGGCTGGGTCTTCCCCTGCTGGTGCTTACCCCAGGCAGGGAATTCCTTTGGGCATTATCACAGCCATTTCCGGTTGGGTGGGCATCCCCTCTGAGTCCCTGCAGACCTGGGGTCCATGCCCTGTCCCACCTCCTCCATCTAACCCCCCCACCCCGAGGCCTGCCTTTACACATAGTCTTCAGTGTAAAGTCACGGCAGTATTCAAAAGGTTAAAGCAGAGTGAACTGTTAATTTTAATGCTTTCTCTAAGCTTCAGTTTTAATAAGCGAAAATGATGTTCTTATTTGCAGTAAAGTGGTGTTATAAAATTCTGTCTGTCAAGCTCATTTTAAAACCATGGAAATAAATGATCTGACAAAATCAGGCTATTAGACAAGTGAGGAAGAGTGATTTCCATAAAAGTAGAGGAGCTGTTCCTTAATTTCACACTTGGTAGTCTTTTGGGTCGACTAAATTTTTAAATAAGTGATAAAATTATATTAGCGCAATTGCATTTTTATAGATTTTTTTGGTCATTGTACTCTTTTTCAATCCCTTTATTTTAACTCAAACTGTTCTGCTGAAAGGTTACTCTCAACTTATGTTACCTCGTAACAGTCTCTGCCCACAACGTGGCCCGAGGCTCGCAAATCCTGGGACCAGCCAGGCGGGTCTGGTGAGAGCACAGCACGTGCCCAGAAATGGCCACTCTCTTCGGGATACGTGTGGTCCCCTAGTCTGGAGGGTGGGGTCCCCTGGACTGAGAGAGCACCTGTCCTGGGCTTCTGAACCCACTCCATCTTTTGCTCAGAAGGAGCCCTGGTTCTCCGGAAACCCTCAGCCTCTCTACTTGGAATGCTGGCTGAGGACAGGACCAGGCAGCGTTTGCTCAGGAAGCTGGGAATTTAGGCAGAGCAAGGGAACAGTGGCTCCTTTGTGAGACTTCATGCGTGCTGCACCGCCCCCCCTACCCCCACCCCGCAAACTTGCCAGACCCCTCAAATCATCAGATAGCCGGGGCTGTGCTAGAATTCTGTCTCAGGCTCCGGAGGGAAGAAGGAAGGAAGCCCACAGAGTCTTCCGTGCAGCTGAAATATCCCCGATCTGACAGGGGCCCGGTTGCAGGGAGGAAGGGACTCCTCTGGTTTGATTTTTATAATTACAACAGCATCAAAGGTATGAATGTTTAGCACATCCTAAGTCACTTCAGTTATGTCCGATTCTTTGTGACCCTATGGACTACAGCCCACCAGGCTCCTCTGTCCATGGAATTCTCCAGGCAAGAATACTGGAGTGGGTTGCCATGCCATCCTCCAGGGGATCTTCCCAACCCAGGGATTGAACCTGCAGCTCCTGCACTGCAGGCGGATTCTTTACTGCTGAGCCACAGGGGAAGCCCAGCACATCCTCCTTTCTGTGCCAATTTCCCGGGGTAACTGTTCAGAGCCCAGACGTCCGCCCCACTCAGCACCATTTACCTCTGTGTGCATGTTCCTAGCCTTTGTTGAGGGGCTCTGGCTATGACACTGGCCCCAAGCTTGATGCTGGCCGTGAGCAGTTTTCAAAAACTTAAATTCATTTCCAGGTAGTCTGCTTCCAGAAGGAAAAAGAGGCTCTTTCCCACTGGAAGGGAGGGAACACATGTTTTGTTGGGAGTCCGACGGGGCCAGGCACCATGCTAGGCTGTGAGGATGCAGACTCTTTGTCTGTATCCAGTGGAGGGGAGTGGTACTCACCTGGGAAGCACAGCTCTGAGGACAAAGCAGCATCCTGCTCCAGAGAGAATGGCCTCTAGTGGAGGCCAGGCTTCTGAGGAAAGGAGAGGTTGAGTGGGAGGGCCCTCGCTAAGGGGCTTTGGAGAATCATTTTTCTTTAGCAAAGTTAACCAGGTGCTTTCCATGTGCCAAGCACTGTGCTGGCTCTAAGAAGGGCCCTTTCCTATTCCTCCCTGCGCTGGGAGGCTGAGAGAATGCCTATTTCCACTGGGAGGACTTTCCAGGTTGGATACTTGGTCCAGGAGCAAGCAGAGCGAGCTGGGAATGCACAGCCTGTCTGTGCCTCAGTCTCCCCATGAGTGCCGTGGTGCTCAGGGGTGTGGGAGGACTCTCCCAACCCTGGCACCCTACCAGCCAGGGGATCTGGGCAGTGGCCAGCATGTGTGCCCACTGCCAGCCAAGCAACATCCTTCTGCTGTTTGGGAGAGCATCTTCGAATCACAGAAGTCAAAACCGCCTTCTCCCCTAGAATCTCCAAGAGGCAACGTGGGAGCGCAAGGGAGTGTTAGAGTCACACGTGCTTCCTGGGAGAGAGGAGGAAGTGCCTGGTAGACAAAGCCTGCAGGGTGGCCTTGGAGGGGCAGGGCTGTCTCTCCCTAGGAAGGAAGAAAGAAGAAGTCCAAATTAGTCATGTTGTATTACTTCTTTTTATGGCAATGCTCTGAAAGTCTGCAAATGTCAGCATGTTAATTTACTGTCACTCAGTGATATTATTTCATCCTTTCAAAAATGTGTTTCTTGCATTTTCAGTAGCATACTCCAAGTGTTCTCCATCTCAAAGTTTCTATAGATAGTGCGACTACTTTCACTCTGACCGTTGCCAAAATGTAGAAATTCATCGTTGACTGGAGCCACATATATGTTAGGCGTGGAGTTGGGGACTTGGGTTTCCTGCTTACAAAAAGGGGAAGAAGCTGATTTTTCTCTCTGCTCTATCACCTCTTGTCCTCCTAAAGTGCTCTGGGGTTTCTCTCTCAAGGAACGTGCAGAGATAAATTTAATAGAGAAATTTTAGCGAATCAGTCATGGCTGAGTTTGTATATGCAGTCGGAGCCCTCCCTGTCTCCCAAGCCAGCCCACCCCCACCCCGATGCTTCTCCTATGGTGGCAAACTTATTTCAAAAATTCTGATGAAACACTTTGTAAATTTTGTTATTCTGTGATGATAATAAATCATTATAGCCTTAAACACTTCTCTAGCTTGGAGCCTCAGTCACAAATTATCTTGTCATTCTGACCAAAACATTCTCCAAAAAGCTTGACAAGTGCTAAAACCCAGAACATGAAACCATGTGTTGTTGTGAAAGCAAGATTCAGAAATGTCAATTAATTAGATTAAGAGGCTACTTTTAGCTTTACTCGTGTTGCCAAATAACCCTTAAAATATGCATAGCAGTGGAAATCTACCTCCGCGGTACAGTACTTCTGTGCCGAAGGAAGACAATGGATCGGACTAATGGACGAAATTATTGTATCTGTCAGTCGGCTCCAGAGAATGATCTAGAAGCAAATGTCGCTTCTTTTTCCACAGTATGGCTTCATAAGCTGGGTAAATTCTGTCATTTATGAATTCAAGTAGTTCCCCCCACCCTGCCCCTTAGAAATCATATACAGATCTAGAAGGGAAAATCAAGCTTTTCCCTATGTCTTTACTAGTAAGATGGATTTTTAATGTTTTTCTGTGCTTTTTTTTTAAATTTGCATTTGCATTTTGAAGTTCACTTTGTAAAAAAAAAATATCATGGAGAAATTATTTAAATTTTTTTCTCCCTGTTTCTTGAAAATCTTATCTTTAAATAATCTATATCCTCCATTTTATTTATGCCATAAACTGTTCCTATATTTTAATGGTCTGTTTGCTTTAAAAGGGGTTGTTGGTTTTAATAGCTCAGTTACTATCTTTGTAAACTAAACTCCTTCTGACGAAATTCGAGCAGATCATCTCTGCCTGTGTGTGGAAGGCACATTCCAACCCCTGAAAAGGAAATTTAAGCCAAATAAATGTTCTGCCCAAATTAAAATACATAAAATGAATAGTTAACTTGGACAAGAGCTGATGGACGGAGCATTCGGGCTGCGGACAAGTGGGTGTTGGGAGAGCTGGCTGCCAGCAGGGCCTCAGGAGAGGAAACCCAAATGAAATTAATTTCCTGTAACCCCCTTTGTCCATTCCTCTGGACTAATTGATTGCAGCATTGGCATGGATGTTTTGGGAGAGCAGAAATGGCAGGATGGATGGCACTGAGGAGGGTGACATGAGGCAATTCCTGCCAGGTTCTGAGACTCAGGATCTTAGCCCCAGCACCCCAGGCATGGTTCAATGCCACACCCCCCCATCAGCTCTGAGAGCACAGGGGCTGGAAACTCACCTCCAAATTCTCATGGCAGTTGTATCCACCTTGATTCTATGGTAATCTGTGTGTGTTCTGATGCTAACTTGATGACAGGGCATTTCCAACAGAGCAAGACACATCTGTACCCCCACAGAGAAATGACAGGGGTGTGGTGGGGGTGGGGGCCAGGATGAGAACTGTCTGAAGCTGAGCAAAGTTGCGTGGAGCTGAGACAGAAGCCCTCCCCCTGCCTCGGGCATTCATAACCTCACCACCCCTTGCCCACCACCATACCTGACAGCAAGTGTGAGGAGCCAAGCAAGGCATGAAGGTCAGTTGCTCTGTCTGAGCCCTCCCTCCCTGGCTGGGGTAGTGGGGGCTCCACCCTGGAGGGCAGGGCAAGATGTGCCCTGTGCCAAGGGCGGGACTTCCTGTGGGAGGGACTTCTTGAGTAGAACCATTTCCTGCATGCTATCCTTTTGTGTGGGGCCAGAAGAGGGATGAAAGTGGGGGGTCTGCAGCCAAATGCCAAGTCCCTGTGCCTCACAGTTCCTGTTGCCCCCCCACTGGTTGTACTTCCCACCCTTCTGATCCAGTCTCACTGTTTCTAGCTAGCAATAAGGCAGTTAATGAGCTAGACAGAAGCCCTACGTTACCTCTGGAACTAGATGGGTAATTAACACATAAATAAATAAATAAGGATATAAAATAAAATGGATGAGTGAGGCATCCAGGGCTCTAGTCTCTCCAGGATAAGATGCACAGGGTGGTAAAAACACGGAGGAGAAGGGGGAGACCTGAGTGCTAGTTTCAGCTCTGCAGGCTGACGTGGGGTGCTATCTTGGCCAAGTCACTCCCCACTGCTGAGAACTGTCTCAGTGGACCAAAGAGCCCAGCCTGAATAAACGCCTACAGAGTTACAGAGATGAGATGTGACCTTATGTGGCTTAGTGCAGCCGGATGGCAGGTACTGACATGCCCTCTGTGTCCCTGCAACTTCACCGTCACTGAACCTGCCAAAGGCTCCCTACTGCAAGTACCTGGGTTGCTAAGGCCCCAGGATCATCTTCTTGTATGCACAGGGAGCAGTGCTCAGCCAGGGATGGGGGAGAGTTCCCTGTTGCCGCAGTGGCAACCTGCTCCTTAATGCTTCTGGAGTTGACTTCCTTTCCCTTTCTGTCTCCCCTCTCCCCTGGTTCTATCTGAACTTTTCTGGGTCATCTGTCAAAGGGAAGATCAACACCAAATCACTGCTTTCAGCTTCTACTTCTGCAGGAGCCTCGCCCCGACAGAAGATAGGGAGCAGTAGGCTTCAGGGCCAATCTGGGAGCCCAGGCCCCACCTAAGATGGGAAGCCACCTGCTGTCATCTAGGGATGTAGCATCTAGAGATGTCAGAAATCTCTATGAAATCTTCCAATTTTCAAAATATGGCGATGAATTAAAGTTATGGTTTGGGGGTTGTTTTTGTTTGTTTTTATGTATGGCCCAAACCAAACAGTCCGTTGGTGGTATTCAATCCAAGGACCACCTTTGACTAAAGGTAAATTAAACTAAAGATAAATGATTACCTGTGCCAGGTAATCATTCCCTGTTAGTTCACGTGCCAGAGAGGCCAATATATGAAGGCTCCTCTTTCTAGTACATTCTGGTCTGCAGCCATCTCATGGTCTAGAAGTGACAACCAAAAGGACAGGTGGCCTTTGGTGGGTGCTGGGCCTCCAGATGGCCTCTCAGGAGACAGTGGCCAGGAGGTTCCTGAGGTCAGTGGCATCTACCCTGGTACACCTCTGGCCCCAGGAAGAGAAGACACCTCCATCAGGAGAGCCTGCTCCTAGGGTCCCATGGGAACCCTACAGCCTGGTTTCTCATTAGGCTTTTGGAAAATTGAGATCCTTTGTTCAGGGGAGCCACTCTAAGGTTCTAAGAGGTTCACTGGGGTTCACCACCCCGTTAGCAAAACTGACATTACTCAAGATGCACAGAGGAACACAGTCAACTGGTCAACGGGGCCATCTGCAGCCCAAACTTGAACCCTAAGTGTACAGGTTGAACCTGACATTGGGGCAGAGAGTGTCCTGCTGCTCTGGGCTGAAAGCAGGTTGATGTGAGACTCTGCCCTCCTGCCTATCAGAATAACAGCTGTAGGTCCAGGAAGGCCCTGGTCCTGGGCTCCCCCTCTTGTGATGGAAAGTGTTTCCTCACAAGATTGCTAAAGCTGGTATGCCTGAATTTCAGTTTGTTGCTGTTTAGTTGCTAAGTCATGTCCAACTCTTTGCAACCCCATGGACTGCAGCATGCCAGGCTTCCCTGCCCTTCACTATCCCCTCGAGTGATGCCATCCAGCCATCCCCTTTTCCTCCTATCCTCAGTCTTACCCCAGCATCAGGGTCTTGTGAGACAAATTTGCTTTCTTTGCTTAAGATCTGGAGGAAATCCCTGCTGACAGCATCTTGACAAGCACCCCTGAACCCCCAAGCCTGGAGAAGAATGGGTACCACATCAATTACAAGTTCTAGAAGGCGACTTACGCCAACTGGGACTGCGTCCCAAGGCCTGTGAGTAGATCTCAGAGAGCCCACAGCCCTTGGGATTAAGCAGGTGTACAAACTTTTGAGAAAGGGGCCGGAAGCTCTAAATGGTCAAGAAGCTACAGTAGAAAATCCTAGAAAGGCCTCCAGGTGGAATAGGACTTAAAAGAACATCTACTACTGCAATTGTTGCAGCAATATTTTGTTTCAGAGGATTCAGAGGTGCTTCTTAGGATGCGAGAGGCTCTCCCATCAGTCCTGCCATCTCAAGGCAAAGCCAGAAGGCAGCTGAGCAGCCAGCCTTCCTGTGGCTTCTTACAAGAGGGGCCATCCCCCTGCCCCTCCTGTAGGTTCGTATCTCACCCATTCCTCAAGGCCCAATCAGGCCTGTCTAGTCTAACGATCGGCTCGCAGCCAGGGCACTTGGAAATCTGGAGACAAAGCCTTGTGATCTTTCTCTTTGTTTTCTGTCCAATCTCATTCATAACTGGACACTGTCATTTACTTGTCACTATTGTTCTGTCTCCTTTCTCCAGCTTGACTCCAAACTCATCAGAGGCCCGGGCAGCTCAGGATGGGTCCCAGGCACTCTTTCTTTCTTCTGGGTGCCGGGCACAGGGTAGGGGTGACTTTGCTCTGGTCTCATGGTCCAGCTCCCTGAGATAGGACTTAACCAGGATCCAAGGAAACCTCACCAGTGCCTCACCCCATGTCTTGGACTCACAGAAGCTTCTCTCAAGACAAAAGTGTGGGTCCCCATTTTCAAGAAAGCCAGCCCCACTCCCAAATGGGCTGTGTACCAAAGGCCCCTGCAGTTATGATTCTCTGGGTGTCTGGCACCCACCTTGTGTCTGCTCCCCCGATCTTCAGCAGGCCCATGCCCAAGGCACCAGCATGGTGCCTTCTTACCAGCACTTTCTCCCCCAACCCTCTCATCCCCTTGGTTCTTGACAACAGGAAGAGCGAGGCTGACTTTCCCGTGGACACGTCACCTCTCTGGCTTTCAGTCCCATGCAGAATGAGCTCATCTCTTTTCCAAACTTGAGAGGTTGTCTTCCCCTCTACCCTCTACCCTGAAACAGAGTCCTGCAGGGATGGGGGTGGAGGGGATCTAGGGAGCAGAGGAAGTACCTCAGAGACCAAGCACACTTTCCTTAGTGATTTCCCCCCACCCCAGGTACTATGCTACTTTGTTGATAATGCAAATATTGACAATATTTAAAAAGGAAATAATGAGAATTGGGGAAAACAGTGTGAAGTTCAATGGTTAGAGAGTATAGAGAAGGCAAGAAAGGGGTCTCTTTTTATATGGTCTCTTGCCCCCACCCTGTCCCAACCCTAAGGCTGGGGCCCATCCACTGGATCAGTACCTCCAGGGTAATCTGGGCTGTTGGGGAGCCCACAATGAAGCTGGAGCCAAGACTCAGTCTCTGAGTGAAACGCTAGGGCCGAATGTCAAACTCTTCCCAGAACCACGGCTCTTTTGGAGTAGAGGATTGAGCGTGGGGTCAGCAGATGAATGGGTTTGCACTCAGCCTGCGTTCCTAACTTCCCTGGTGGCTCAGAGGTTAAAGCATCTGCCTACGATGCGGGAGACCCGGGTTCAATCCCTGGGCTGGGAAGATCCTCTGGAGAAGGAAATGACAAGACTCCAGTACTCTTGCCTGGAAAATCCCATGGACAGAGGAGCGTGCTAGGCTGCAGTCTATGGGGTCACAAAGAGTCAGACATGACTGATGACTTCACTTTCTTGTGTTCCTAGAACTTCTGCAAACAGAAGACTGGCTGACCTTCCTGATAGCAACTGCGGGCCAGAGCAGGACACAGTGCCCGTTCTGGGTCTCATCTACAGATGGGCCCTGCAGGCATTCCAGCCGGCCTCCCTCCCGGGATGGCTGTGAAGAAACAAGAAGAAAATGGCATGTGACCATCTTGAGAGAGCTGAGCTTTTCCACACCTGGGTAGGGTGACACCTCGGGGTGGGAGGAGACCTTTGCTTTTGGGGGTAGAAGCCCATGAGGATGCTCTCTTGCCATCTCAGCCGGGGGCCTCAGGACACATCCCTTACTTGAGAAGTGGGCTCTGAGTCTCCCCTTACCACCGCCAATCCCAGCAATCCCATCAAGGCGCCATTTAACCACAGGGAGGGGAGACTCCGAAGGGTCCGATTTCACTGGCATGGTCCCTTTTGCCTGGAGCGGGAGTCCACGGGACCGAGCATGGGTCAAGCCACACAAAGACTGCGTGAGTGAGTTTAGCAGAACCACGCGAGTCGGCTACGCCGCCCAGCAGGTCCCTGTGCTGCAGGAAAGCCTCCTTTCTTGTCCCTCAGCCAGAGCAGCTTCTGTCTGAGGCCTGTCACTGCAGCCCTTCAAACCCATTTGACTGGGTTGGAGCGCATCACACTGTCACCAACTCAGTTTTCATTAAGCGGCTGCTTCTCTGTTAGCCTAGCCAAGCAGAAGAACTCAAACACATGCACAAATTAAATCGACATCCAAACTCCACCAATATACAAAGCAATTTAAATGATATTCATTAGAGCGATGACAAGCCCTGATGAGGCTTTCAGGAGCTGGGTCCTTCAGCTTTTGCCGACTCGGTTTCATGGTCACTGAGGCGGAACTCCGGCGACTGTACCTCCATTTTTTTTCAGCTAAGAAAATGACTCCTTCCTGACACACCTACCTCATTCTCTCTCCTTTCCTCCCCACTGTCTTGGCCCGAGTTTCCCCAGCCCTGGTTTCTGGACACACAGGTACGGCTATGAACTGGAGTCACATAAAGGAAAAAAGCAGCCACCCTGACTTCTTTTTTCCATAAATGCTCCAATTAAAACAGATTTCAGTTTCTCGTAATTTCATTTCACTTGGCCTGGGAGATCTCTAACTCACAATTACGACGGTCGTAAATGTGTCCTGGAATCCTGCTGTGGGAAAAAAAAATAACGGAAGTGAAATGTTGAAACGCAATAATTTTTCAAACTTAACCCTCCAAATTTAAAAAGTCGTTTCCCAAGTCCTATTTATATATTGTAATTTTTAAAGAGAGAGCAGGATGGGGCCCCACCCCCACCCCCTGCTGCTGCCTGGGGCTACAGCAGAGGAGATAGAGGCTTGGTGGGGTCTGCAGGCACGGGTGGGCATGGAACCCTCAGGCCTCACGTGTCGGGACTAAGAGCCATGCCAGTCTCAGAGTCATGTCTTGCGTCTCCAAGTCCCAGGAAAGGATTCAAGTCCACTTGGGCAAAGAGAGCAGCAAGGGACTGCCTGATTCATCGCCAGCTAAGGGCAAAGCAAGGTCATGGCCACATCCATCAGCTCTCTGGGCTTTGGAGTTTGCAGCCCAGACAATACCCACAGCATGGGGAACCATCCACAACTTTATACACTGATGCCTGCACTTCTGTTTATAATTTTATGCTCAAGGTTAATTACGTATGTCCTTGGCTTTGATCAGAGATATTAACATGTGATAATGTTGCCTGCACCCATATTGGGAAAATAAAGATTCTTAGAAATACCCATGGACTGCAAACACACTTTCATCATTAAGGTCTGAGCTCTTAATTAGGAAGAAGCTTTTAAATACTGGTATAGACAGCACTGTCCAAGCGAACGTCCTGTGATGATAATAATGTTCCGTATCTGTGCTGTCCAAAAGAGTGGACACTAGCCATATGTGGCTACCGGGTGCTTGAAAAGTGGGGTAAGACTGAGGAATGAAATGTTTTACTCTATTTCATTTAAATTTGAATGACCACGTGTGGCTGATGGCCACTATGTTGGACTGCTCAGGTTAGACAGTAAATAATAGTGTATCCTAATTCCTGAGTAGCTAATTGTGGATGTTAATCTCTGGAAAGAGGTCACCTTGCTTATCATCATTATCATCAGGGATGATTTATTAAGAATATATTAGTACATGACATTACACAAAGGTGGTGGAAAAGCAGTTCTTCTGATCTTTTATCATTAGAATTTAATTTTGAAAACACCTGGCTCTTTGGACGTAGGGAAGGGCACTGACCCCTGAATGCCGAGCCTCAAGAAGCTGCTAACTTTGATTTAAGTCACTCTTGATGTCCACAGCCATGGGCTGATTGAGTCACCATCAGGCTGTGCGGGACTGTCAGGTCACTGACCAACAATGTGGCAAATCCACGTTTTGGTTGAGCGGGAAACATGGTCCCAAATCAAGGGTGATTTGCGATACCTTGGGAACCATCAAAGCCCACCCAAATGTTCGCCGTTACAATCCTCCTAGGGGTGGCCTCCTGTCAGATCTTTGGAGACTGAAAATGGTGCATCCGCCTCTGGCTTGGGGAAACCTGATGCCTGTGTGGAGAGCGAGCATCTCTCTAGAAACAAAATCCTGTGTGCTCCCTGCTCTGCACTGATCCCGGGAGTCCAGGCCTCGGCAGAGTCTGCCATATCGCACACACAGGGAGGTGGGGTTTGTCAGGAGAAAATTCCCCTCCCAGAAGCTTTCTGCTGTAAGACAGAGCTGAGGCCTTCCCCCAAAGGAGTGAGATGGTTTTTGAAGCTAACTATAGCATATTTTGCAAAGGCCAACGCACCCTGGAATCGCGTGGGAGCAGAAGCACAAGTACCTTTTCTGCGTCTCCAAGGTCAGCCGCAGGCTGAAAGGCATCCACTGGCGCCGGGTCCCCAGGGAAATGCATTTTCAGGTTCCCTTTTGCCAAAGATTACACGTGCTTACTAATAAATCCCTAGGGAGAAAAAAGGTTAGTGTTTCTATTACCAAAAGAATAACTATCTGGCAGAGTAAAAATGGTAATTTCGCCATTAGCTAAAAGGATAATAGCTATTATTTTAAAGTTAAAGTATTTATTATTGAAGAGTGGTGTTGGGATTTGTGTGTTTTCATTCTTATGATTGCTTCCTTTAATACCAAGTGGATTATTTTTGTGCTAAATAGTCAACAGAATAAAATGTGATTGCAATTTTCCAATTTCAAAAGAGCTACACAGATGAATCCGAAAAAATAAAATCATTTGATTTTTTTTTTTCTGTTGGATGACTTAGAAATCTCGGGAGACAATAGTTTCAGTACCGGATTTGTTCACTGCAGCCTTGTTTCTTCCCATCACCTCCTGTCTTTTGACCACTCTCAGACTCCTCTCTTCAGGGTTCTGTTCTCAAGATGGAGCTTGACTCTCCCCAGAGCTTGGCAGTTACTATGGCCTTTTGTCAAGTATTCAGTCACCAGGTCTGTGAAACAATAGGTAGGTCAAGGATTGAGGGCAATGAAGTCCACCTAGTTGGCGTGGTCTGATTGTTTAGAATGAATTCTAGATTTGCAGACCACAGCCCTGAGCTCTGCTGGGGAACCCTCCCAGGCTAACCACCTCCACCTAAGCTCTCCTTAGCACCAGGCAAAGAAACGCCTCTTTGGTGGTTATCAATATTTTTTTTTTTTTCTTTTTTGCAGAATGAAAATAGAACGAAGATGCCAGGGAGATCTGGGTCTTCATCATAACCCACCCTCTTTAACTATGTAAGATTTTGGTTAATTATAGAATTCTTGCTGCCTCAAACTTAAAGATACATCACTGATATTTTTTGCTAAATGTTGACGGCAGCGAATAGCTAAGATGTGGCATATTGATTTCTTGTTGTGAAGTGAGCTGTTCAAGCTCCATTTAAGATTTTCATCTTGCATGTAGCCCTGAGCACATCATAGCACCATAAATTAGTTAAATTGCACATTTATCACAAATGTTATTTTAAGATACTGCGTAAATGTGATGGCTCGAAGATATACAGTAAGGCTGCAACAAGCCTGGGCTTGGGCGGGGTGAGGTCGGGGTCACCTACACACCTGTGATTAAAACCTCCCTCACTTGGCACCATCCCTCCGCCTCCCTGGAATCATTTAAAGACCTGACTTGGATGACCCTTCCTTCCTGCTCTCACTTTCTCTATTAACATCAATGGTAAGAGAACGAGTGCCCAACTACATTGCCCTGGGAACGCAACTTCAGATCTCCCCTACTGGTCTCAGGAAAACCAGGGCCATTTGGGCTGTGACTGGAGGCTCTTTTGGATAGTGGCTCTCTCTCCGGCCAGGGAAGGGTTTGATGAAACAACCTTGAGAGTGAATGGCCCTCCATTTCCATGCCGGGTGGGGTCCCAGCCAGCCCCGCCTCCTGCCATGATGCATGCTCGGGGAATGACCATTGTACCACGCTAGGTTGCACTCACGCCTCAGGCCCTCCACCGCCTAGTCACTGTTTCCTCCAGAGGTAAAGCTGATTTCTGGGCCCCTTAATATGAGTGGTCCTTTCTTGGCTATACCTTCGGGGGCCAAGAGCTTGCCACCTGTCTTGGCCATAGCTCCTCTCTTTTATACCCAAACTGAAGTTCCTAAAGCTAACCCTGTAGGTGGGGTGAGGAGGAGATGGGCAGGGCATCAGGTTCTTCTCCCAAACTGTAAATGGGGGGTGGGGTTCCCAGCCTCACTTGCACAAATCCCCTCTCCCTTCAAGCCACATGGGCCCTGGTGGTGATGGAAGTGTTGTCAGTTTAATCTGTTAGATGCAGGACTTTGGATTCTAATAAACCGATGCTATATTTAATCTGTGAAAAATTCAAGAGTGGAAATCTGGGCTCCAGGATGTGAAGATGCGGAAGGCACAGCGGGGAGGGTGTATCTGTCCCGAGCCGGGTTCTGGGGGGAGCCGGGCCCCCAGGGGAAACGTACGATGTCCCAGGTAGGGGCAGACAGGAGTGAAGAGCCGCTCTGGGAGGGACTGCGGCGGCCACCCGGGAGGAGATGGGGAAGACGACAAGGCTAGAGACCCAGAAGAGAAAGCCCTTCTGCAGTGCCTGAGGCCACAGTCCGACTGTCTGCATCACAGGGCAAGCAGAGCCAACACAGACCTCCCCACTTGCCAGAAACCCGTTTTAAACTCTAGTGAGTTTCTCTCTAAAAACCCAGAGATGGATTGCTGAGAGAAAGTAGAGCAGACAGAAATTTTGGCCTCATCTTGACTAAAAGGGGTGGGGATGAATGGGGGGAACAAAAAACGTAGGCGTGTTGCCGAACATCTCTGAAAGGGCTTAATTTAAATTTTTAATAAAAGAGCATTTTTTTAACGTGGAGGGTTTTATATATTACATGGATGTAATATATCTCTCATTTGTATAATTCTAGGTTAGGAGCTATGACTCCACATAACCGCAAGAGTAGTCTGAATATAGTAATAAAGGTATTTTACAATTTTACATGATGTTCCCAGCGTTTTGTTGGCATGATTTGCCGGGGCTAATAAAAGCTTGTGATTATCATATAAATGCTCTCCCCACTCCTCCCGTGGATGAGTTCAGGCTCCCCGCCCCCCTGCACCTCGTTATCCGTGCTCACTTTAGCACAGAAGAGAGAGCATGGACCCCAGGGTCCACCTGCCCAGCTGGGCTCTGTTTTCTGCTCCTTGAAAATCCCGAATCAACAGGAAGGAATCGCCCTGCACCGAGCCTTCCAAAAACCTTTCCTCCCATCTGCCATGGGCAGGGCTCAGGGCCCTGACTTGGACTTCTCTCATCCAGATGGGAGACCCAACTCCCGCCCTCATGCGGGTCGCCAGGTGTGACCGAAGCTTCACTACCGATACTTGATAACATCGCCTTCCCAGCAAGAATCTAACCCCAAGGGAACATCTTCCTTTCTTTTACATTTTTATTCTTGGGGAAAATTCTGTCCACGCCACCTCTGAGTGAATGCTCGCTGCTCTCCAAGCCCAAAGTTCACTAAAACTCCCTTGATTTACGGGCGGCTTCCGACTGCCAGCACCTGGCAGACACAGCAACCAACTCAGTCATAAACAGATCGCATACAATTTAATTTTAATGTGCTCGTTAGTCGTAGCACATTTCAGACATAATTGTGAACGCAACACAAAATTATAGCAAAAAGACAATTTTAATGCTGCCGTAGAAAAGAGGGTTATATGAAGAGTCACATAATGGTGGTTCATTGTCAACAACAAAACAGGGCACAGAGTGTCTGTGCTGTTTACATGCCAATATTTTATACATAGGTTCTCATATGGTGTCAGCTGTCAGTTACTTCTGCAAATTAACTGCCAAAAATGGAGAAGAACAGAATCACTTGGAGAGCCGGTAACCACGGGTTACCTTTCATAAGCCTAAAGATAAAGCTGCAGTGTGGGATCTTGGGAGAATAATTAGGAAGAACAAAACAGAAAGTTACCAATTGAAATAAAAAGGCGTCCTACAATATGGAATAGCAACCAAGAGGGCTTATAAATAAGTAAAAGAGGTTGTATCACAGAATGCCTCGTGACTTTTAAGCAAAGTATTACAGTACAAACATTTTAAAGGCTTTATCAATGTTTAGGAAATACAGTACAAGTTCTCTCTCTCTCTCTTTTTTTTTTGTTCTTTTTTTTTTCCTTTTCAAATAGACTTAACCCTTTGAGCACTGAGTTTATTTTGAGCGTGTTTTTTTTTTTTTTTGATTTCTAATAAATACCTTTAAAAATAATGTGCAAAATAGTTATGATGCCTGCCATGGATGGATCTCCTGGCCTCGTTTATTCAGACTGCTCAAAACAAATGATAATATGATGCTAATAAATATGTATAATTTAAATGTGAACCTCTATCAATATAGATGTACTGTATAGCAAAACAAACAATCATACTTTGCTTTCAGATAATGTTTCTGTATACTTTATAAATGCTATCTGTGGTATCTTCTGTATAATTTACAATGTTTGCATGTAAAAAACAAAACCCATAGACCTTAAAAAAAAAGAAAAAGAAATATACACTATACATAGGCACGGCTTATGCCCAGAGCATAGCAGGTACATAAAACACTGTTGCTATAAATGCAAGAAAAAAGGTCATTTACCCACAATCACATTTTTCATAAGAGAGTCTGAAATCTATACAATATATACATCTATGTTTCAATGTGAAAATAATATTCTTTTAAATTTCAAGGCGTGTTATACCCCTGCAGACCTGCATAAATGGAGGTTCATATTATTAATTATAACTAAGCTGGTAAGGAGTTTAAAAAACAGAGCTTCATACATTATTATTATTATTTTATTTTTTAACCAAATTAATGCAAAAGTGCTTCAAAGTACTCAGAGGGCTAAAGATGAAAGGGTGAAAAATGCCAGCACACTTGAGCCGCGTGGAAAAGTGTGCCCGGTTTCGTCATAAATGCTTAATTAAACTGTCTGTTAATGCATGCAGCTTGAAGCATCAGGGGATGCTCACAACTAAATCCCATTTACACAAAGTTCCAAACACTTACCACTGCGTTTTAACCTTCATATTTTACCAGTAACAACAGCTGAGTATGCACCTCTATTAAACACTGTACAGTTATACAAAACAGTCCAGCCCAGAGTGATTCTCTGCAGTTAAAATAAGACCATGTGCCAAGAACAAGACAGAGGGGCCTTAAGGTGCCTGCAACAGTTTCCCTCAAAGCGAATTACAGTCACTTTAATCAAAAGCAAACGCTACTGCTTCTCTAACTCAGAAACATACAGAAGGTGGTCCTCAGGGGACTTCCCGTGTGTT
Source organism: Bos mutus (assembly GCF_027580195.1). NCBI lineage: Eukaryota > Metazoa > Chordata > Mammalia > Artiodactyla > Bovidae > Bos > Bos mutus. The sequence continues at coordinate 20,777,267 of NC_091634.1, read as the reverse complement.
TTGCTGAGGTGAAGTTTAACCGCATGCTTGCTCGCAAAGGTCCGATTGCAAAGTTTGCACTGGTAGGAGGTCCCCAGGTCCTCCTCGGGGGAGGACGTCACCAGTTTTTCTGACGGTGACTTGGTTTGTGCTATCTGATTGTTAATCTGTTCAGTGGACAGTTTGGACAAATCCCGTAGCCGGAAGCCCAGGTGTGACTCGAGGTGGCTGATGTATGTGGAGGGAGTCCTGATTTGTGACGCGCAGTCGTTACAAAAGAACACAGGGTGGCCGGTGTCCAAGTTTTTGAGGAACTTTGTTCCACCTGTCCTTCGCAGCTGGTACTTGACGTTGGCCAGCCAGTGGCTGATGGTGGTCATGGAGAGCCCAGTGAACCTGGAGATGTGCATGCGCTCCTGGGGGCTCAGGTCCGACATGATGTACTTGCCCTCCGAGGTCTGCCGGAGGCTGGCGGCGAACTGCGCCTGGAGGATGAGCAGGTGCTGGGGGTTCCAGTTTGACTGGCGGCCCTTCCTCTTCTGCGCGGGCGTCGCCTCCTCGGCCTCCTCCAGGGTGGCCCCGTCAATGTCAGACTTCTCAGAGATGCTGGAAGGGGTGGAGGACTTTGACGTGTGGCTCTCTGTCAAGTTCTTCAGCATATCGGATATATCTGACAAGGCGTTCTCGCGTAGCGGCGAGTTTGACATGAATGATACGACGGCAGATGTCTTTGCCGTTGTCACCGTGGATGAGGAGGTTGCCGGGGAAGCGGACGTGGGTGACAGAAGCGCTGAACCCAAAGAGCAGCCTTTGTCATTCTTGCCTTTCGTCAAGTCTATGGGCTGGTCGTTGCTGACGTGGTAGAAATAGCGGTCGAGGTGGTCTGCCTTCTTGGACTGCAAGGGTGGTGGGGTGGCCACCGCCGCCTTCTCGGCCAGGCTGTTGCTCATCTTGAAAAGCATGCTCATGGGGTCGAGCGCAGGCAGGGAGGGCTTGGCGGCCTTGCCCAGGTGGATGTTCATCACCGACTGCAGGGCGCTCAGAGGGTTAACGAAGGGCTGCTCGGGTGGGTGGTCGGTGATGATGGCCGTGCTGCTGCTCAGGCCGCTGCTCATGGGCTTCACCAGGTCCTTGCCGTTCTCCACCGGCTCTGCCAGGGGGCTCCCCTCCTTGCAGCCGTCCCGCTGGGGGCTGGGGCTGTCCTCCTGGCTTTTGAAGCCGCCGTCGCTGGATGCCTCCATCTTGATGGGCTCGCTGATGTCGCTGCTGCACGGGGATGGGGTGGCCCGCTTGGGTGGAGAAAGCTTGCCCTCAGGCTCCTTCATTTTCTCCTCGACTTTGGCAACTTTCTCGGTGACTTTTTTCACCAGCTCCTCCATGGCGTGAAAGTTTGTCTTGGGCATGGGGGAGGTCTGGCTGCTGGGTGGAGTGATCAGGGTCTGGTTCTTTGTGGGGGACACGATGTCACTGTTGCCAAACATGGGCTTCAGGGGTGTGCTTTTCCCTGCGGAGCCCAGAGACAGCTTCATCATGTTGGGGAGCTGGTAGGCGGCGTGGATGCTGGGGTAGCCCCCCCAGCTGGGGGTGCCATTCTGGGCCTTGTTGATGGCCGACGTGACTGTGTTTTCCAGGGACTTGAGGATATCGAGCCCGCCCTTGGGGCTCTCTTCGAGGTCGTTCTCAGTCAAATAGTGGTACTTGGAAGAGATATCGTACTTCTCCTCCTCCTCGCAGGCCTTCTCTTTTTCCTTGGGCTTCTCTTCGAGGACAGCTTTCTCCTTGTCGGCTTCCTTCTTGACCTCCACGTTCAGTTTTGGGGAGATGCTGGCGGGCGTGTTGGAGGGGGATGTGAAGGTGGTGGCAGCCAGGGGCACGGACTGCACCTTCTCGTCCAGCAGGCTGGTGATGCTGGGCGTGACGGGCGTCTCCATGATGGGCTTCCCCTTCTTCATGGCCGAGTTGGTGACCTTGATGAAGTGGCCAGTCACCATCATGTGGGCCGTGAGCTCCTGCAGTGTGTCGTGCGAGCTGCCGCACTCCATGCACTTGAGGATCTGGGACTTGCGGGCCTCGAAGTGCCAGGCGTAGCTGGCCCCGTTCTGGTGGCCGTAGCGGTTATTTGGCGTGATGTACGGGTTGGAGTTCTTCTGAAGCGCGTCGTTTGTGTCCGCCATGGCAGCTTTGGGGGTGCCGCCGGTGGAATCCGGGGAGCTGGGCAGCTCCAGCTCCAGCGAGGCCTTCTTCCGAGCGGCTGGGATGATTTTGGCTGCAACGGGAGTGACGGGTTCCTTCAGAGGCACTTTTTGGTAGTGTTTCGTTTTGATCATATGGACACTCAAGTCCTGGAGGGACTCGAACGAGTGGCCACAGTACATGCACTTCAACACCTTCTGGGCATCCTCCTTGCCTTCCATTTCCAGCAGCGAGCGTTTGCGGGGCTTGGACCAGCGCTTGGGGTTGTTGTTGTCGGTCTCATGGTTGTCGTCGCGGTAATGCCCCGTCTCGTTCATGTGCACCGTCAGCTCCACCAGGGTGTCATAGGCGGCACTGCAGTCTTTGCAGCGGAACTTGCTGGCCCCGGTGAAGATGGAGCCGTAGAGCTTGCTGCTCTGCCGGTACAGCTGCACCGTGCTGAACAGGCTGGGCTCGGGCAGCATGCGGCTCTGGGACACCTGCTGCAGGGTCTTGGCCATGGCGCTCTGGTGCCAGTCGAAGCTCCCGCTGCCGCAGCTGCTGCTGCTACTGCTGCTGCTGCTGCTGCTCCCGTTGTTCTTCTCCGAGGACGGCTGGTGCAGGTTGAGGGTGAGGTTGGACCAGTAGGAGTTGGAGAGGAAGTTGTTGTACACGGCCTTCATCTGCTCCAGGCTGTCAGATACGGTCGTGTCTTCTGGTGGGATGGTCACCTCCTTGGTCTCCTCTTCGTTCTTGATGGAGCCACTTTCAAAGTCGGCCATCCGGTCACTGGTCTCACTGATGTGGGACTCGCTGTCCATCTCGTGGCTGGAAAACTCGGCCGCCGGGGAGTTCTGGTAGCTCGGGCAGGTCTTGTTGAGCTCCTTTTCCGGGCACATGTACTTAGCCGACGGCTCTCCATCTGCAGGGCTCTCTCCTGGGTCTATGTCTTCATCTACCAGGGCAGCAGCCTTTAACTCATCTGAAACATAGGCTGCATTGATAACAGGTGGAACAGGTAGGACAGAAAGAAGAGACACACGGAGGAGGAGAGAAAGAAAAAAGAAAGCATTAGTAAGTGTTGACCTTACCTAGAACATTTTCTCGGCTCTTGGGGAAACAAAGCAAAGTAGACGGGCACATTTATTTGTAAAATTAAATAGTTAAAATGTGGTGTTTCTTTGGAGCAAAAAAAAAAAAAAAAATCTGCTCTTCAAACATAATTTGCCACCTTATTCTTCTCAAGGGGCAACAGCTTGAAATTAAAACTAAATTTGAAATTAATGAAGCACATTCTGGAGGTGGCATTCATTTCTAAAGTAATAAATTACTTGTATCAACCTCAGAGACAGCAGTTCCTGTCTGTCAATTAATATGTCTTATGCTTCTCCTACCCCTAATGCATTTCTTAACAGACAGATTCACAATTTAAATTAAGCAAGCATTTTTTACTCATTACATTTTTGAGGCTCAATCTTTAATAAATATAAAGCCCAAAAACATCAATACAATTTTTACGAAGTAAAAAGAAAGTACATCAATTGTACTAAATTAGAAACAAGGTTTTGTGACTTTTTTTTTTCCCCCTTCCTTCTGGAAAAGTCGGTCTTATAAAAGCTTGGAGTAAGTTTCCTACCAGGGTCCAGGTGCTCATTTGTTTCAGATGGGAGGGAAGACCCTGACCTGCCACCACCCAGCCCTGGCCTGCCCCTGTGTGCACACTCAGCCATTCTCAGCCACCGGCACACACACTCTCCATGCAGAATTATGTCAGAACAAGTTCAGGAAAATTGGTATGCGGTGCTCATTCCTGCTGTATAAATATATACAAGACCTTCCAGTGGACCTTACAAATGTCAAAGTGTTTGCTCTTTAGACTACTTTGTCAATATTTACTCAGCATAAGCTTCATGGGCATCCAACAGGGATCCTGTCTTTCTGGAAGTAATGTAACTGGGGATGTGAATCCAGCCTATGCTTCCGAGCAGGTGGAGGTACTCTCAACAGGGCCGAGCAGCTGTGGGTTCTAGAAGATGCCCTCCAGAGATGCAAAGCTGGGAGAACACTGTGCTAACGGAACTAAATGATTTTTTTTTTTTTTTTCCATTCTAAATTTGCATTCAGTGACTTTGGTTTTTTCTTACGGAGCTTGCCTGACACTGTAAATCAAGTTGGACTGGGTCTTGTGACTAATAGACGTGGCCAGCCCTGTGGTAAGTGAAAGTGTTAAGGCAGAGAAGGGGTGAAAAGTAACTTCTTGTCAGCTCCTCAATACCAGTTTGCTTCCAAAGGCCGGCTGCTAAGGCTGGAATGCCACAAGAGCTAACATTGCATGGCTGATTGAAAAGTCTTAGGAAAGAAAAGGAAGCTTTGTTTGTGGCATTCACTCCCATGATGTTAAAGATTTGCCCCCAAACCAATTCTACACTAGAAAAAGTAACAAACAAAACAGTGAAATGACTCCAAGAAGACTCCCTGGAAGACACACAGATATTCACCACTGCCCCCCACCTCCTTCCATCCAGGTCAAGAGTGATATATTTGTGTTCCTAAGTCCCCCTTTGAGTACCAAGATTTCTAAGCTGAAAAACTACTGATGTCCCAGCACTGAGGTGATTTGAACTTGATGGGAATAGTGTCCAGGTACATGCAGCTGTAGAAGCCAGGTTGCTTCTGCTCAGATGCAAACAGTGAAGCAAGAGTCTTGGGCTCGAGCTGTGGAATGTCCTTCTGCAGATGACCAGAAGAAAGTTTCCTGCTCCGTCAGCTGCAGTGAGACTTCAGTTTGAGGTTGTGCACTTGGAGCTGGCAAATGAACATGCCAAACAAACTCTTTCCTAAGGCCCAGGGCCACAGTGCATGGGGGCCCATGGTGCTGACCATAAGGGGGAAGATGAATGTTGGAAAAGGAAGCGGAAGAGAAAAAGGAAAGCAGGCATTGCCCCCTCTGCACAAACACTCTCTGCTCATCATTCTCTTGAAGTCTGGCTCTCAAACACCAAACAGGACTGGCAGGGAGGGTGGCTGAGGGCAGAGTGACCAAGAGTCACAGCTTCCCTGGAACTGTCCGAGTCTCAGCACCAAAAGTCCTACATCCCAAGGATCCTCTCAGTCCTGGGCAAAACCGGTCAGCTGGTCACCCTGGTGAGGGGACACCCAGCAGGACCAGGTCAGAACATCCAGGCAGGTTTGCATTCCTCTTGTAGAGGAGCTTGAGCAGGGTGAGCTGGGTTTGACTGTCTGCAGAAATGCACTGGGAGCAAGTATGCATAATGTTCCTATCCAAGGGGTTTCATCTGGAACACAGTCTGAAAGGAAGGACAAAAACACAGTGGCCTGTGTCCTGCAGCAGAGGTGCAAGGAAAAGCCCAGCCCTGTGTAGACAGGGCAGACCCCCGAGCCCCCGTGGGAGCCGCTGTCTGCAGCACGAGCCACACCTACCAAGGCTCCCACGGAATTCAGGCTAGGAGAAGCAGGGGTCCAGAAATGGCCCCATCTGGCCAGGCAGCTGGAAGCCAGAGTCAACGGTGGTCACAAAGGCCACCAGCTCAGGGAATATTGTAGCTCTGCCAGTCCACCTGCCACCCAGGAGCGGTGTGGGCCCCGTGGAAGCCTCAGCACAGTGAAGTGGGGGACAGCAGACTGTCAGGAGCATCCCCCAACACACACATGCACCATCATCGGCTTGATCAGCTCCCACCCTGAGCTGGCCCCCAGTGGACTCCAACATGCCTTGTAAATCGCACAGCAGTATCAGAATGTCATCAATCTGGTGACTGAGGAGGAAATTAAAAATGAAAGAAAAGTAAGGCCAACCTCGCAGTTGACAATCAAATCCTACTCTGAAGAAAATCAAAAAGCTTCGGGGCCAAGAGGCCCTGGATTGGGGACACCCGGCATCACCCCGCACAGCACCCCTTGGCCTTGTCGTGGCTTCTGAGGCTCCTCCTAAATACCGTTGCACACTGCCCTGACAGGAACCTCACTGCGTGAATCCTTCCTCCATGTTTTGCGATAATTGCACTCCTCTGAGAATATCACATCCACTCTCGATGACTGAACTTCAAGAAGTAGTGAGAAAGTGGAAATGGGCCTAGAGAAATGGCAGAGGGCAGGAAAGAGTGGAAGGGTTCATTCAGTCCTCCAATTCTGATCGTGCTCCACCCCCACCAGAATACCATTTTCTTTCTCTAGGACTCCGTTTCCCCATTTGTAAATGACAGGTCACTGCGGCCGGATCAGGCCCTCCTTCTCTGCTTCTCTATTTTGTGGCTTTTCTGAGCAAAAGGTAAAGAAGTGAGGCCATGCCCGCTTGCTCTGGCTCATCTCTGCTAAACTCTGGCTCCTTTCCAGCACTCAGCAGTCAAGTGACTCCCTTGTCCTTCTGCTCTGCACTAACTGGCAAAGTCCCTGGCCAGAGAGAAGGAGGAACGTCCTTACTGGATCAGTTCACGTCCCGGATCAGGCCAAGAGGGAGGGGGATTGGGTGTCTCCATCACAGTCTGGGTGGACAGTAAGAGGTCACCGAGGGTGCGGGGGAGCTGGGTGAGAAGCTAGCCCCACGAGGCTGGCTATCAGGGGCTCCTTCTCTCAGGGAGGCGATGGCAGGCCTTGTCCCCCCATTTGGACCTCACAGGTAATCGTGCACAGGTTAACAAGGCCTGAGGAGGCTTTGCTACTGTGGATGGTTACTTTGATCCCTTGCTGCTATTTAACTTTATGCACATGCCTGTCTGGATTCTCCACGGCCAAAGGCCCAATCTGTACTCTCACATCCTGCACACAGGAAGTGAGCAATAGACACTGGCTGTCTCCTTTAGAAAACGGGTTGGTTGAGCTCATGTTCAGCAGCAAGAGGCTTGTTCCCAGCCTCTGACCCCTCTGACTCAGGCCTGGGCCAGCCCCCAGCATCTCTCACCCGTTAAGGAACCCCACCTACTCCAGCCCCAGCCCCTTCCCTCTATTCTCCAGACAGAATCCACTGGATGTTCAATCAGCGGGCTGATCATGTCACCCCAATGAACACTCTCAGTTGCCATCGGGCTTGGAAGAAAGCTCCAACTCTTCCCAGCCACCCCAGAGTCCTCCACCATTTCAGTCCTGCTTCCTTTCCAGCCTCTCAGCTTCTAGAGCATGCCACGGCCTCTAACTCTGCACTGCCGCCTCCCATGCTGGGAACCCTGGGGGAGATTCAAAGAAAGGAGGGTGAGCCATCTACTCTCTGGTCTGCAGTGAAAGGTAATATCCAGGGGCGGGGGGACTTGACCTCAACTTTGTCCCCGTAGCACCTCACCCACTCCCTTCTTTTTACAAGGCACACCACCAAAATCTCTAGATTAACCACTCAAACACACACCCATGGAATGAATGCATGAGTATATGAATGAATAAATGAACACCGTAGATGACTTCTTCAAACCTCCTAAACAGTTGCCAAAACATCTAGATGGATCCAGCCTCCAGCTGGTCCCAGACGTGCTGGGGTCTGATCCGAAGTTCTTCCTGCATCCGTTTTCTGAGTGTGAGCAACATGAGGCTGGGCCTCTGGGCGACAGGATGCCAGAAGCCCACTCTGAGGAAGAGGGGTGGAAGCCCCGCAAATGGTGATCTCCTTGCACTGGGGCCACCCCTGGCTGTGCTCACACCCCAATACCTCTCTCCAAGAATGCTTCAGCATCACCGTTTTCTCTTGAACAAATAAAATTGAAACTTCTGCTTCTGGCTTCAGTAGAAGAGGCCCTGAATTGTACTCCTCCTCCCAGGGAGGAGCTCTCATTCAAACCAAGTTGCCAGGTGCAAAGATGAGAGAAACACATGCGAGTGGAGACTCAAGAGAGGGTGGACCGGGGTCTGTCACTTCCCTCAAATCGCTCAGTGGACAAAGTTCCTCTCCAAGACGTGAGCCCTTACTGACTACAGTGACAGCTCCCTCTACAGCCCTGTCTGATCTCTTCCTCAATGTAAACTAAGCTCTTCAGGCAGTAAGACAGAAACCCATCTCTCCAAAGCTGAGGGCCAAAGACACATGTCTGAACAACTGGATGAACTCAAGAACTTAGCATGCCCAGAACTGAATGGGACTTCTGGGGAGAGACTCACGTTCATGAGAAATAAAAGCTCTCACACTTGCTGAGACTTTCTCCAAAGTTCCACAGCGCAACGCCCTGGAATGTCAAGCAATGAAAAAAAGAAAAAAAAAAAAAAAAAAATCACACTGCTACCTAATATGTGCATGCTTCTGAACTATTTGCATTTAATCCTCTCAATGGTCCTGGCAGGTGGATCAAATGATTTCCTTTCTACAGCCTAGGAAACTGCAGTTCCCACAAGTTAAATGAGATACTCCCAAGCCCTCTGCAGGGACCCCTCAGGTGTCAGTGGGCGTACAAGGGGATCTGACTAACTCCAGAGAGAATCACACAGAAGGAGTGTAGAGTGAGTGGGCCGCTGCGTCAGAGCCTTCCTTAACGGCTGACCTCAGTGGGTCCCACGCACTGACCCAGTGGGTCCCCTGGAGGGGCAGGTCCCACGTCCTGCCCCTCCAGGACGGTCCTGAGTGCCCTCCCACAGCTCTTAGGTGCTCATGCCTCCCACGACGTCCAAGGAGTAAGGAGCTGACCGGGGCAGCAATCAGAGGGTCTGGAGGCAGCAGCACCCTCATTAATATTTATTATCATCATTAACTAAACCCAACCACTAGGTAAAGAGAAATTAATACGTTTGATATAAATATAAAACAGTAAGCTGGGGCATAACGGAATTCATTTTTGGGCAAGTGGGAATTACCTTCATCGCTCTGTTGTGCGTCTCTCTCCAAAGGAAGAGATGAAGGAGCAGGGGAAGAGGAAGGGTACCCTTGGGGGGGTGGGGGCTGGGCTGGGGAGCGGGGACACTGGCGGGAGCTGGAGAGAAAGGAAAGGGTGTGTGGCTGTGCCCTGCTCCCAGAAGCGATTTCAAAGTAAACTGTCCTGTGGAGTTTTGCATTTTCTGGGCTGAAATGAGCCCTCTGAAGTTATAACACTGTTTTCAAATTCCCAAGACTGCCTGGGAAGCTGCAGGCAGCTTCACTGGCTAAAGCGTCCTCAGACTTCTGCTCCCTGCCCTTCCCTACAGGTGGTCCAGGATACCTGTAACCCGTGGTTCAGGGCATCCTCATCTTCGGTGATGTGATGGAGAAGGGACAGGAGGCAGGGAGAGGAGGTGGTGGGGCTGAAGAAGGTCAGGGGTGGAGAAGGCAGAGGAGAGAGTGGGGGGCAGGGAGCAGAGAAAGAATCATGCAAGAAAGACGGAGGAAAGAGGGAAGAAGCCTATAGGACTAGGGTGGTGTTGGGAGGGGACAGAGAGAGAAACAGAAGCAGACAGAGAGACGGAGAGAGAGCAACAGAGACACAGAAATGGAGAGAGAAACAGACAGAGGCAGAAAGAGACAGAGAGATGGAGAAATAGAGACAGAGAGAGACCACTAAGGGCAGTGCGAGGGAGGGAAGGAGAGAAAGAAAAGCAGCGATGCAAAGTTGAGAAGAGGCAGGAGAAGAGATGATTCTAGTGGTGGGGAGGACCTGAACAAGGGGTCTCGGTGCAAGGATGGCATGGGGAACGGAGCCCTGCAGCACTGCTGTGGGTCATTTCCGTGGCTGGAGACTCAGGCCTTGTGTCAGCCTCTCCTGAGCACTCAGATTCTCAAGACATAAGGCGATTTTTTATTTTAAGGGTAATTTAACCAGCTGAGGGCATGACCAAGCAGACAGTTAAAGGCTCAGCCAAACCTGGTGAGCAGCGCAAGGGAACATGGCTTGGGCACAGAGGTTGCTGCTGCCCCAGAGATGATCTGGGCCTTCGTGGGCAGAGGAAACCTGGCCAGGGGAGCCTCAGGAGGAGCAGGCCCCTGAGCTAGGGCCTCAGCAAACGCCAGGAACCCCTCTCAGGCCCTCACACACATGATCACATTTGAGACTTGGAACTGCCCAAAAGGCAGGTGTGGGCAGCAAGTCTGAAACTGGACAGCTTGTGAAGAAGGTATCGGCTCTAGACTCGGTTCTCTTCTCCCTTCTCAGGGTTCATGCATGCCATGCTCACTCTGCTCCTGCCCTCCCCTCATAGCCAAGGCCACTCTGCATGGTTAATGAACCAAATTCGCATTTTAATAAACACCCTGCCTAAATGCCTGGGGAGACCTGGGTCCTAGAACATGCTTGGATACAGAAACATGCCAAGATCATCACAGGGGTCTTGGTCACTTCTGAACAGCTCCCCCCATATACCTGAATCCAGAACTGAGCAGCAGCAGACACCTAGTAACCATAGGGATGGGGACAGGTGGGAAGCCCCAGCTACCCCACGCGGAGAGCTGGCCACAAGAGCACCTGCCTGGACTCAGACAACCTGCCGTTTTTGTTGGTGTTCCTGTGTTGCACGATTTTCTGTTCAACTGAATAAGGTCACAGACACTAAACTGGGTCTTGGCTCCTGCTCTGCCCTGTGTTGTCCAAATGACCATGAGACTGGCTTCAAGTCTCTGGGCTTCAGTTTCTTCCCCACGAATCGGAGGGAGGAAGGGAAGCAATTTCTGCCACACCTGCCTCCCAGGTGTTTGCAAAACAAGGAAGTCACAAACAGTGAGCAGAAAGGGCTTTCCCAAGTGAAAAGGGCTCTGCAAACACAGGTGCACAGACTCCACGGAAGTGCGTGAGCCCTGGCAGACCGCACCCAAGACGGGGTTCTGGCCCAGCCTCTAGGCTAAGTCCTCTGCTTGAAAAGGAAGTCTCCAAGGTGAGGTGATGGTCCCCAGAGCCCCAGATTCTCCAGCTGACTTTCAGGGAAAGGGGCAGAGGGACCTAGCAGGGACTGTTAGGATGAGAGGTCCCCATGGGGTTCGGGTTCCATCCCCTTCCCTCTGGCGGCCTGAAGGTGTGGGCTGTGGAAAAGAAAGCAAGCCAGAGAAGAAAGGGAAGGAGAGGAAAATGAAGAGCAAAGAAAGCTTAAACAATATTAACATTAACATTCCTGACCCAGCACCTGCGTGTACTCTCACCGCCCCCTCCACCCCCGGGGGCCCCCCCCCCCCCGGCCCCGCCCCCAGGCCTGGGTCAACTTCAGGAAGGAAGCCCTAGGGCTTTGGATCAAGCCCAGCTCCACCCACAGCCCCGCCCACCACTCCCCTAGGCTGGAGATTCCCAGTCTCCGCCCACCCCTGGGGGTGTGGTTAGAGCCACACCCCTCTGGCCGCCAGTGTTCCCGCAGCCTCCAACCTGGCAGTCTCTTCCAGGCTGACTGATGACCCCGTGTCAGGTCAGCTTCTGCCTCGAGTCACCTCTTTAGGGGGGAAAGAGTACAAAGTCTCCAGAAAACGTCACAAGTTTCACCTTGTTCTAAACACACCTAGAAATTCGGGACAGACTGATCCATTCGCAAAAGAATCTCTGCTTTATGAAGGGCTCAGGCCAAGTGCACCGTGCCCTCTGGGTTATCTTTACACAGCTCTCTCTTCTTTGCGAATGTGTTGCACATCTAATTGTGACAGGAAGGGAGGGCTCCTTTGTGGGTGTAGCCAGGTTCTACAGCATCTGCTCTGTCTGGGATTGGGAGCCCGGAGTTATCCCCTGATGTTCTGAGGGCCCCTAAAATGAGCTGTCAGGAGCTCTGGAGGGTGTGAGGGGCAATGAGGCAGGAAGGATGCTCAGACCTGGGCCAGGGATGACCAATACATTCACCCTCCAGACAGCTCCCCACTCCCTGTCGCTTCAGGGTCCTGCAGAAGGTGGAAATCAAGATGGGATACATATGTCCTGCTGGCTGCTGGCTGCTGGCTGGGAAGGATTTCAAGGAGCAGCACTGATGGGAGACTTCCTTTCTGAGCCAAGAGTGAGGTGACAGCATAAGAAAGTGAGTGATGGAGTAGAGGGGAGCTCAGCTAAATACGCTGGGTAATATCAAGGTGATTAGACTGAGCTGTTGGGCCTCTGTTAGGATATTAAACAGGCAGCAGAGAGAAACAATTGATTCTAAAGAAGTGCTCATGGCCAGTACCCAGGAGGTCACAACCCGACAGAGAACACAGGTTTTCTCCATCCACTTGGCTACGCAGAGTCACGAGAGATGTCACCTACCATCTAGGGTGACAGAGGTCACAGCCTCTGGGGACAAAGAAAGAATGGCATGGTACCAGGGAGACCAGGAGCCTCTCAGGAACCAGGAGAATCTCCAAAGGACCAAAGCAGGCTGGGCGGTGGGGGGCTGGGATGCATGGCTCTTTGGGAAGGAAAATGGTGGCTTAATGGTCAGGACTTCTCCAGAAGGCTGGCCACGGAGGGATGACAACCTCCCAGATTGATTGCGCTTCCCACTAGCAAGGTCAAGAATATTAATTTTGTACACGTTAATTTGATGTAATGTGTGAGATGAATGCTTGTTCGGTTGGGTGTCCCTGTGTTGATAAAGCTGCAATGCTTTCATGCCAAGAAAAGCATGGCATTAGCTGATCGGTAGAGCAAGTCAGCATGGAATAAGGCAACGCCACCCTTCAGCAGAGCCAGAGTGGCCAGCGGTTGTGCAGGCCACGATGGGCTCCTGCTGATTCTCTACGAGGCTAATGACAGTGAGATCCAGCGGACACCTCCCCACTGCTGGTATCCAGGCCATGGCCTGTTCCTCTAGATGTGGTGGAGAACACAAGGCTAGGAGCCTTCAGAAGCCAAACCGGGAGCCCCCCCACAGGCCATGGGGTCATGGAGGACACTTCTGGGGCTTGTCTCCTTAAGATTCTTATTGCCATGAAAGAGCTGTGTTCAGCCCTCTTGGTAGCCCCTCTGAACAACCTCGCTCCATTTCTTGGGACCCTCCTCATATGGATCGATCACACAAAGAAGAGGCCAGGAAGCTGGGAGGCTTCTGGAGATCAGCAAGGGAAGCCAGCTCCTTTAGTCCTGAAACTACACTCAGCCCACTTCAACCCCACTGCGAAGAAAAACAAATATATCAAGGGCACACTCACATGCAAAGCAATTGCCTCAGACAAACCTTCAGATGACAGAGTAAATAATATTCAGCTGAGGACCAGCTGAATCACCCCTGTCTTTGGCTCCAAATGCCTATGAACCAGTGAGTGAATCAACAGTGGTCCCTGTACCACCAACTCTCACGGAGCATCTGAACTCTCACTCCCTGTACCCTGCAGGAGTGCTCAGCCCACTGCGGAGCTGACAGGGCAGAACCGTAATCTCCCTGGTGGTGGTGACTGGGGTGGGGGGGTCTAGGTTGATATCCCCATCAGTTCGTCTTGGTATCAGGCAAAGCATGGCTTCTGGAGGTAAATCTCTGCAAAGGAGGAGAAAGATGTAAAACTTGCTATGAACCCCATATTCCCGTTTCTCTTTCTGAGCTCCATATATTTCCAAGATCCCTGTCCTCCTAGAGATGTAGGGTCTGAACCTCTTCCTTGTAGCCTTTTTTCTCTGTTATTCTACAAAAATCCACAAGGTAAATCCTAATCTGCAGTGGGTCTAGTAAATGACAAGAGTGACATTCTCTCACCTTGAGTGGGATCTCAGACAATGGGCAGGAGAGGTGCTGGGACGTTTCAAACTGTGCACACAAACACTTGGCTAATGGCTGAGCAGAGTCATGCCTCACACACCCTTACACACCGTCAGCTCTGGTTCACAGGACTTCCTGAAGGAGGACCACGTATGTGGTCCCCTAAGAGGCAACTGTGATACAAAGAGAAACTCTTACCCATCTGCACGCTCAGTGATCTCAAAACCCGGGAAAACCACAGATGAGAATTGGGCAATAGGTTGGGGGAAAATCTGAGGCGGTTCTTATAAAGTTCTTTACAAAATGGGCTATACCTGTACATGTACAATTCAAATTCTCCCTGAGTCTCTTTGGCTGTTCTCCATAGCATCAAAACTGTTGTATCAGGGAGGTTACTTGATGACTTTTTAAAAAGAGTAATAAATATTTACATGGAAGAGGAGGCAATCAATCTACCTAGCCATCTATCCATTTGCCCATCTACCATCCATCCATCCACCCAAAAACCCACCCTATCATCCAACATGCATACAAAACTAAGTATATATGCTAGACACTTTAAGGTTAGGAATAAGAAGTTACCAAAATAAACACCTCAGAGCCATGGGCTTTACTTTCACATGGCCAAGATGGCCTTGGTTACAGAGATCACAAGGGAATGCCCTTGTGATCACACACCCATACAGACTTTTTAGCTTGATATTCAAAGCCAGCATAACCTAGTTTCATTTTACCTTCTAAGTTTATCTTCCCCTGCCCTCCTCCCTGTAATGCACATACTAACCTGTGCTCGCTATGCTGTTTTGGCCTTGCCTTAGCTGACATCATTTCTTCCACTTTGCATATGATGCTTCAGCTTTTCACATCCTCAGCCCTGCCCTCCAAAACCCTGCTCATTCCACCTCCCCCAGGAAATCTCTTCTCACCTGTCTCTTTAATCTCAGAGATGAGACAATGGATAGAAAAGTCCTCTAAACTCCAGACACATTTCAGGAATGCTTATTGGCATTATTACTTGAACATCCCTACTGGCATCTCTCATAGTGTTTCCCAGGGCTAAGTAGGTGCAGTGGGCCTCTCCATATACATTACAGGAACCAGGCATTCCTTACCTCTGCGTCCTTCACACCGCCTGGCAGGTCAGCTGTCTGAGTAACTCCTGGTTGAATTCACAGAGTTTGGTAGGCACTGCTGAGTCTAAGAACCACACAGACCAAGTGTAACCTCAGGCAGAAGCTCCCAACAGCTCCCTCCACACTCTCAAATGCAAGCAGAGCAGCCCCGAGTGTCCTCCTGACTCTACACCACTTCATGTTCGAACCCTCGCGACCATTTCCCAGAACACTAAGCAGAGAGTCAAGGCCACAGTGTTTCTCAGGAGTCCTGACAAGGTTCCTCATTTTATGATCACAGGAAAAGTGGGAAAGAGAGTGCTCCCACTGACCCCAGAGAAGCCCAGCCTTTCCATCACTTCCCTGGGCACCAGCATGGTAGCCACCTGGACAGGGAGACCTTCCTGAGGCCAGTGACCTTGGCAGTGATTGGCCAGCTACAACCCAGCACTCAACAGGCACTCAGCCAGCACTGACTGCGTATACACTTAGCACTCTGCCAGCATCCAGACTGCACGAACAGAGCACACACCTGGGTCGGCTAATACAATGTAACTACCATTTGAATGGACAGGTCACAGCCAAGACAAGGGTGTCATCTCCCTAGTCAGCTTGAAAAAAATAAACTTACGTTTTATAATTTTGACCTAAATACCCATAGACTTCAATTTCATTTCTATTTATTAAAATAGCTTTCCCCTACCAATGTATAAATACTACCTGATAGCTGGTTGGCATCACATTACATGTTTTCTTTAAATACCCTGTCTCACCTATTGGAAGGGCTGATGCTGAAGCTGAAACTCCAATACTTTGGCCACCTAATGCAAAGAACTGACTCATTTGAAAAGACCCTGATGCTGGGAAAGATTGAAGGCAGGAGGAGAAGGGGATGACAGAGGATGAGATGGTTGGATGGCATCACTGACTCACTGGACATGAGTTTGAGCAAGCTTAGGGAGATGCTGAAGGACAGGGAAGCCTGGTGTGCTAAAGTTCAACTGGTCTCAAAGAGTCAGACACAACTTAAGAGACTGAACAACAACAACTCATTTACGCTGATATTTATGTTGTCTGACTTATGTGTTTCTTGTACTAAATTCAAGAACCCTCAACACATCACCATCCTTCCGGGGGTCAGAGGGGGAGAGAAGAAATAAACTTAAAACATTACATAGTGAGAGTGGCATTCTCACTAGCGGTCAGCATATTACTTGTCATGGTCATTTTGTGAAAGGTAATTTAGCAGTATGTATAAATATTGAAAATCTGTTACATTCCTTAAAACAGCTAGGAATCTATACTACAGAAATACACATGTACAAAAAAACAAAACAAAAAAACAAAAACTGCTCTGTGTTTAGGGTGTTTTCAGCAACAATTCTAATACCAAAAAACTGGATAAACAACCTAAGGTACACCCATACCATGAAATAGTATGCAGCGATTTACAAGAATAATAAGAGACAAATACCAGTGTCAGCTAAGATGCGGAGCAACTGGAACTCTTTGAAAAACTATGTATCAGGATCCACTGAAGCTATACCTACATACACTGTGGGCCACAGCAATTTTCCTCCTAGGTAACTACCCAGCAGACACGCATACATATCCCACCAAAAAACCAGGACCATAACATCCTTTGGCACATCATTCGTAACAGCAAAGAGACTGGAAACACCCCAAATGTCCACCAACAGCGCGAGGATACCTGTACAGCAGAATGGTGCACGGCAGTGAAAACACACAAACCACCATCCAAAACAACGGGACGAGCCTCACAGATGACACGATGCAGGAACGATACTGTCTGAATTCACTTAAACAAGTTTCAAGAATCAGGCAAAACTGATTTGTGAAGTTCCATGGAGGGGGCCTGGTGACCGGGAGTGGGCACCAGGGACTCTCAGAGTGCTGGAAATGTTCTACTTCCGGGTTGGGATCCTGGTTACACGACCGTATTCACTTGGGGAAAACTCATCGGCCTCTACACTCGTTATTTATTGGCTATCTTTTTGTTTATTATACTGAGTAAGATGCTAACCTCAAAAGAATGAGAGGATTCTATAAATTCTGACGTGGAACGATTTCTAAGACGTGTTGGTAAGTGTCAGTGGAGGGAGCAAGTCTCGGAAACACAAACACGGATCCCTGTTTTCTGTGTGAGCTTGTGTGATGGGCACCCCAGGAAAAGGATCCCCTCGGAGATGTGGGGCACATTCTCTGGGTGCCAGAGGGGATACATGGCTGTGGAGGCAGATGGCAGGAGATGGGGGAGGAAGGGGGCCTCTCCTCTGCCTGGTCTGACATTTTCACGAGCACACATCTGTGAATGTATTGTGAAATGTTGAGATGTGTAAAAGGAAATGTATTTTTAGTACATTTTCCTGTGTGTCAGGCTCTGTACTGGGCACTGTCTGCAAAGCATACACTAGGCAAAGCCCCTTTCTGCTCACTTATCCAAGGACGGCAGGTGTGGGGTGAGAGTGTGTCTCCTGTGTTGCGGGCTGGATCCAAAGCCACAAGGCCTTCAGGGACCAGACTGGTGGGACATCCACAAGCCCAGCAGCAGCCCTGGCCTCTGCTTCCTTCTACCTCAAGGCATTCTACTGAGGACGGCACCTGTCATGATGAACTATGGTAAGCAGAGACACGGGGGAGCTTTGTGGTGAAACCACTGACCTTAGGGGAAGGAGCAGGTGACAGCCACTCTTCCACCAACCTCGAAGGCTACTGGGCTCCCCGAGCATCTAACTGTAGTAACACCCAAACTACCCAGGGGGCCTGGCTCCTTCAACCACGGGTGGGAGCCAGTGGAACTTCTTTCAGATCACAGCTGCCACCAGGTCAGCCCCATCCTCTCATGGGGCAGAGTCCTCGATGCTCCTCCATGCAGCTCTGGGATCACCCCAAGGACTCTTCTGAGCCCTTGAGATGAACGTCGCAGGGACAGGGGGTCTGTGTGACTAGTGGGGGAGCGCTGGGGAGGAGGTCTGCAGTGTAACCTCAGGGTGGAATGAGACAGCCAGAAGGTACAGAGAGGCACACAACTTGCTTTATTCCACTCCTCCTTCTCCTGTCCTATTCCTTCTTAGGGCCAACGAAAGGCTCTAGAGCCTGGATTTTTGAGTCCAACACAAAGTGAAGTCGCTCAGTCGTGTCCGATTCTTTGCGACCCCATGGACTGTAGTGTCCCAGGCTCCTCCATCCATGGGATTTTCTAGGCAAGACTGCTGGAGTGGGTTGCCATTTCCTTCTCCAGGAGATCTTCCAGACCCAGGGACTGAAGCCAGGTATCCTGCATTGTAGGCAGATGCTTTACCATCTGAGCCACGAGGGAAGTTCTGAGCCGCCAGGGAAGTCTAACACAGGTGCTCCAGAAATCCTAGGCTCTGAGGTGGCGAGAAAGTCCTTACAGCAAACCAGAAGATGCGTCCCCTGGCTGCCACTGGCTTTGCGGGCTGTTCCCTGCCATTCCCTAAGGGCAGCCCCAGACACTGTGCTCCTAAGACTCTGAACACCCACCGTTCTGCAATGGGGCCTGAGTGGGGACCCGCAGGCATTTCCTGAGACGGTTCAGCGGACGCAGTGCTTGGCCTGGGGACAGGGCTGGGTGGTGCTCCCTCTCCAGGGTCTCCTGGGTAAATGCCGCTCCTCAGGCAGCCCTGAGACCTTTGTGACCTCAGCACCTCCCGGCTCCCATGGTGCCTCCTGAGTACCCAGGGAAGGTCCCTCTGCACCTCTGCTCACGTGACAGGAATAGCTCACCTCCGGATGCCCAGCTGACGTCCCATTTTGGGTGGGGTTTTGCTGCCCTCTCCACCCTCAGCCGGTCCTTCTGACCCCTGTGTGCTTACAGTTCTCCAGGGATCTTGCCGCCACTCGCATCCACAGTGGACTAGGCCCAGGCAGGCAAGGACATGGCCTCCACAGCCCCCGCACCAGGCCTGGCCCAGGCTGGATGCTTGGTAAATCTCCCTGAATTGAATCAAACTTTCAAATGAAAAGATGTCACAAATATGGAAAGCAGACTTCCTCTTGGTCTTTTGTGTTTGTTTGGTGTTGTTTCCTTGAGATACTTCAGTGCCAAGCAGCGTTTCCACAAAGAATTAAAAACCCAGAACCAGTGGTCAAGTGCCAGGAGCATTCCATCGTGCCCCGCGGGACGCGCACACCCATGGGGGCTCTGCATCCCTGGGGACTTCCGGTGCAGGCTCTCTGCCCAGCTAGCTAGCAACCTGGGAGGGAAAGGGACATCCCGGATGTCCCCATTTAACAGACGGGGAGATGGAGGCTCAGAGACAGAGATGAGGGGATGGAAACAGCCCTCATGATCCGAAAACTCAGAACGAGAAGGGCAGTCAGAAGCCAGGCTTTCCTATTGCATCTCTCTGTTCTTCTCCTGAAGACACAAGGAAAGATGCTGCTAAGGGATCTCCCTGGCAGTCCAGGGGTTAAGACTCCAGATTCCACTGCAGGGGATGCGGGTTCGATCCCTGGTTGGGGAACTAAGATCCCACATGCCGCATGGTGCAGCCAAAAAATAGAAAAGAAAAGTAAAAAAAAAGAAACTGCTTAAATGTGAGGACATAGAGGGACAGGTCCCTTTTTCTTGAACAGTGTGGCATGCAACCCTTGGTAAATGGGGTGATATCACTGACCTTGTGTGGGGAGGGGGGGATATCGTGAAAATTAAATAACACAAATTATACACAGTAAGGAAAGGAGCAAATGTCACTCAGTGGGGGGTGCCCAGAGCCCTCTGCTGGTCCCAACTGTGGGATCTGGTGTTTTTCCTCTTCTCCTTGGTCAAAAGGGAAAGTAGTTTTTTGGTCTGGTTTGGGTTTTTTGATGTGAAAATACAAATGGAAAGGCTGATTTTTGAGACAAGCAAACCCTGGAAGTTTCTGCACAATGGCTGTGACTAGGCTGTGGCATACAAGACAACATGGTCAGGCAAGAGGTGGGGTGAGCACCTGGGGACCGAGGCAGCATGTCCCAACACTGGAGCCTTAAACGCCTGTGTCTCCATTTCTCAAGGGTGCCTGACGCAGCCCTGCAGTGCCCCCAGCTCCTGCTGCACAAGCCCCCTGGCATGGATCCCTCACCCAGTCCTGGGTCCGTGTCTCAGAGTGGTCCTTTATGCCTCTCTGAGAGGAAGTCTGAACAGTCTGTAGCCAGCATGGTGAACACGGAATGTCACATGAGCAAAGACACTTGTCAAATGCCTTTCCCTTACAAGCACCCTCATCATGACCTGTGTTAATGAAGTTAATTGAATTTAAGATCAATAATGGTTAATTATTGCAATTTGACATTCAGAGATAAATGGCTTTAAGACAGAGGGTGCGTACGTGTGTGAGAGAGAAAGAAAGAGAGAGAGAGGGTGTGTGTGTATCTGTGTGTGAATCCTCTCCATGGAAGGTGAACACATTACAAGCCTAAGAGGGATCCCAGAAGCCTTCCATTGATCCTGGTACAATCTGATCGACTTCATCCTCTGATGAATGTGGGCTTTTCAGAGCTACAAGTATATGTTCTACAAGACTACTCTAACCCTTGTCACTGGCCCAATCTATATGTGCTGTACACCAGAAATCTATTGAGATAGATTAAAGAACTGCTGTAGAAACAAGAGCAGCTTCAATAAAGGTGAAGGTTTATTATATTGACTATTAATGTAACTTAACTGTATGCCGTTATGAATGCTTATGGATCAAGGCAGTTTAATTTGGGGCAGTTAGATATGATTATAATTGAACACCATTTTTTTTTTTTTCTAACATCACCAAAGATGAACTCAATTCAACACGGAAGGAAAAAAAAAAGCCCAGCTCAGAAAGTAGGTTACAACTAGCTTTGCAGAGGACGGCTTCCCGGGAGTGGGGCTACAGGGCAAAGATGGGGACAAGGGCAGGTCTAGGCCTCTATTCTGCTGACAGTGACCACTGTCCTCTCATGCTGGGTCCCCCACCTCTCTGGGAGCTGACCCCCTGGCTGTCTGCAGCTGTTCCCCAAGCCCAGGTCAGGGCTGGGAAGTGGCAGCTCCAGTTTCTGCCAAGTTAGTGAAAAGTTGACTCATCAAGAGGGCTTCCTTGATAGAAAGACATTCCCCAAACCAAGTAATGATGCTCCTCCAAGCACACAGAGCAGGAGAAATGACCTCTTACAAGATGCATAATGACAAAGTAAGTGCTGCCACGGAAGGAAGTCCTCCTGATGGCGGAGCACTGACAATAAAACGCGGCTGAGGAGTTCTGTCAAAATGTAAGATTATGCAAAAACACCGTTGAGAACACTGCTAATCATCTGCTTGTGTCAATTACTTGAAGGGTCTCTGACAGCATATTTACATTAAACACATTTCAGGAGCAAAATCCTTAATGCTATATCAGAATAGTTTTCATTACCATTAGCAAATCCTTAAAAGTCTTTTTCCCTCTCGGCTACAATAGGAGTGACGGGTGGGGGCCTGTGTGGGGGTGGAATGGATGGTGGAGGGATTTCAGCTCATCCAGCTGAAAGGAAGCGGGTGACGCCCAAGGTGGATGTGAGGGGCTGTGATCCCACCTTCCGTGAAGGGAGGAGGACGTGGCCCTCTTCAGTCCCTAGCGCCTCCAAGCCAAGGGAAAAGTGGCACCATGTCTAATGTCATCTTATCTGACGAAGCAGACAATAGGTGCAGAGGGGCAACTGTTGGAATGAGAACCTGGATGGCAGCTGCCAGGACGGGGCACCGTTCAGACATTGCATCCTGATCACACAGATACGGCCTCAATTAGGGCAATGCGGAAATAACCAGAATGACAACATGGGGCCTGAGAGGCCCAGCAGAGCCAGCTGGTCCAGAGCGAAGGTTCTAGTCCCATGCTGGGCATCGAGTGGGGACAGCCCAGTGGAGGGCACAGCAAGGCCCACCCCAGGGAGCTCCTGTGGAGGCTAGAAGGAATCCAAGGTGCCGGTAAAGGTACTTCTAAATGCTCCCGGCAAATTACACAGCCTGGGTTTTATCTGACATGACAATCTATGATGATGGTGACGACAGCCACTAAGTTGTTACCATTTTTTAATTTATTTTTCTTTTATTTGTTACCATGAGGTAGGTTTGGTGTTTCCCTCATTTCCCAGATGAGAAGACTGTGTCCCCGTGAGACGCAGAGCTGACCAAGGAATACCAAGATTTGAACTCAAGTCTCCTGGGCCCCTTCTACATGCAGCACCAAGAACATCTTATTAACAGTTAGGGTGACTATGAGCTGGCCCGCAGGGATCCCTGCTCTGCAAGCACGAGAGAACAGTTCTAATATGCACAAAAGCAGGCAAGAGGTCCATTCAATAATTTGAAAATCCCTGAAACCACCTTCATCTCAAGAAGTGTGTCTGTCGCATTCAGAAGATGGAGCTGCAAGGGTGGGTCATGCAGGATGGCCGCTCCCTGGGCATCTCAAGGTTCTGGGAGGCAAACTGATAAACTCTGCCACACAGGGCTGACCAGGCAGTCCCTGAGCTGCTACTCACGGTCACCAAAGGGCCTCGGGGCCAGGGGCTGACCTCTTTGTGACCCGTGCCCTGGGAAGTACGCTAGTGTGAAGCAGACACAAGACTCCACCCAACATCCAACCCGCTTGATAGGAAATATGCAGGACACACACCTACTTACAGTCAGGCCAGGGGATCCAATATTGGTGGTTATTTCAGAAATTGGTGTTACATTATATTTAAGACAAATGAGTTCCTTTTTAGGGATTCTACACTCTGAATGTTTTAAGTAAAAGCTGTCTTCTCCCCATTCTCAAGCATACAGACAGTTCCCTGACCTTTAGAAGGATGTATTTGCTTATAGAAAAAATAATGCAAAGAGCTGCCACACCCATCCTCAAAATGCACTTCCAGACTCTAGGAGAGATTTGGATTGAGGGGACCACAGGCCAAAACAGAAGCGTCCAGAAGCCAAGGTTCTAAAAAAAGCCAAATGTGAGGGCGGATTCTGAGTGCCCCGTTGCTTGTTTGATGGAATAAGATGTGATGGATGAGTAACGTGACTTGGGTTCATTTTCATTTCTTTATATAGATCACACATACATACATATGTAAACATATACACACATACAAATGCATATACATAAACACATATGCACACAGCCATCTATATACGCACAAATGGACATTTGCATGAATCTGATTGCCCTACAAAGTTATCCTTTAAATAAATTTGAACAAACAACTCCAAACAAACCGACACCAAATGAATACACCAGGCAAGAGAACGTCATCCTTGAGGGTGGGGTCTGCTATTTAAACATCTGATTCCTGGCAAACAAGCATCCCGTCAAGGGTATCACCCCCAAAACTCTCTGGAAACAGATCAAGGACCCCTGGGCTGTTGATCACACACCCTGAAACGGGTAAATGGGCTCCTCTCCACGGTACCCCCACAAGGCCCAGCCTGCACCCTCTCCCAAGAGGACGGAACAGGCCTGGCTGGTCAGCGGCACTTGGTCCACGGGGAAGCCAGCAGCCTCCCACCCCAGCCCAGAGTCACTCGTGAGCAGGGGGGATTCTGTTCAAAACCCCACCTTCCAGCTGAACCATCACTGCGGGGTCACTGAGTGGACCAAATCAGATCAGAGTGACATCTGTCCTTTAGGTGCTGGAGCAGATGCTCACTCCATCCCTGCCTGCATACCTTCCTCTCAGCCAAGCACTTTGTGCCCAGAAAGGTCCGAAGGTTTCCCAGGCCAGATTTCTCAAACCTTGCAGCCCTCAGCTGAATATGGACACTCACAGAGATGAGTGGGGGCCTCTGTTACACCCGTGATCCCTGCCAGCAGAAGTGAATGGGTTTCAGGGGGCCTTCCTTGTGGTCCAGCGGTTAGGACTCAGTGCTCCCACTACAGGGGGCATGGGTTTGATCTCTGGCTGGGGAACCAAGTTACCACATGCCACAATGCAACCAGAAATAAATACATAAATAAACATGGACTGGCATGCAATCTATTTATTCGGGAAAAAAGTGAATGGGTTTCAGAATGATGGAGCTCTCGTGAACATCTAGGTGGGGACCTTCACACTGATAACCAGGTACCAGCAAGGCCTCGCCAGGGCCAGATGCTCCCCTGGCCCCTCCACACCCTCCCCCACAGACTCCCCTAAAGAAGCTCGTGGAGCTGTGAATGGTAAGACCCACTCGCCTGTCACAGGCGGAAACTCTTGAGAAACTTGCTCAGGGGGACAGAACTACTCATGCAGGGCCAGGATCTGAACCCAGCCGGTCTGGATGCTGCTTCTGTGCCCAGAACTCTCACTCTCCACCTTTCTGGCTAAGCTCAGCCCCTACGCGCATCTTCAGCTGTTTATGGAAAGCAGGCCCCTTCCCCGAACTATCAAACTGGGACCACAACCAAAAAAATTAATCTCAAGTTTTTAAAATATCAAAACCTTAAAACGTATAATTAAATTAATCATCATAAATTCCTTTTTAGCACTGAGAGTTGGATTTATAATATCATTTTGAAACCTCTCTGTGAGATTTAAATATTTTATAGCATATGTGAGTTAGAAGGGAGCGTGTCTAAGGGCTTAAATATCGCTGGAGAGCAGCAGAGTTTGACAAAAACTGTAGCACAACTGTTTCTAAGGTAGTTTGTAAAAATTATTTATTTCCATACCAGTTAATTATGATGGGAGTCTTTGTTGAATGCACAAGCATTAAAAAAGTGCTGATATTTTATGCATCTTTAACTGGAGCGTGATTCCCTGCAGCGCACTGGTAACTCCTTGACATTTAGCATTCACTCACAGCAACTGTAATAAGGGGTTTGATTGCTTCCTTTGCAGATGCAGTAATTTAATAACTGTGATCAGTTGCATAAATTTCCTATACAACCATCTTAAGTTAGCCACATTAAAATTAAGCAAAATTGTAATCTGTTGACAGATTATTGCTACTGAACAATTCTCCTAAAAGCATTTCAGATTAGCAAGTGCCACGAGCATTTGTGTTTTATATGCTTGTAAAAAATACGGCAGCTTCCCCCGTCCCCACCCCAACCTCCAGTCAACCCCCCACCCGTGTACACAGACACCACAAATCTGACTAGAAGATAGTTTCATGAAATTCTCTGCTTTCTGCTAAATCACCTGCACTGTTGATTTCCTTATGTGAAATGTTTTGTGTTGGTGAATTCTGCTCTCTGGAAGGGGGTTAAAAAAAAAAAAAAAGGTGGCGTTGTCAGTTTCTTCTTCCTTTCTTCCCAGTAATTTCCTTTATGCAACTCTGCATCCATTGCCTTTGAAGGGAACCTCCTAGCATGGAGCTCTTATGAATAAAATGACTGCATTCCTCAGAGCAAAGGAAAAGTGCTAATTTCATACCGTACTTACAGAAAGGTAAAGGATGCCCAGCTTCCTCAGAGGGAGGCATCCTGACTTAAGGAGACAACACAGAGCCTCTTGCCCAGTTCCTAAAGAACTCCTCACGGAGCGTGTAAGTGAAAAGACGAGAGGGCTCCATGGGCAAGCTTTTCTGACAGCACGGCGCTAAAGAAAAGAAACAGCGCCCTGGCCCGCTCTGTTTAGAAGCAAAGTGGGACTCCATCTCCTGCTTTGTGCCCCGTGAGTTGACTTTTTAGAGCAATGTTTAGCCAAGCAGGCAAGTCAGGAATAACTGTTTCTGATACTTCCCAGCAAATATCTTTAACCATCTGTTTACACTTGCCAAATATGCTTCCAAGTTTCCAATTTTATCAGTATATAAAAAGAATATCTGTTTTTAAAAAAAAATTGTAAATATCTTGTGATGCATCTTTACATAATTCAAGAGAAATTAAAAAAAATTTTTTTCATTTGAAAGCCAGCATAAGCACAGATTTGTTTAAATTTTCATTTACATGAAGGTCTGGGGTGGAAGCCACCAAAGCGAGTCAGAGCTTTTTTGTAGGGCAGGGTCAAATGTCAAAGGTGCCTCTCAGAGGAGCAGTGTGCCCTCCCCCCCACAGCAAATGACTGCAGACATGGCAGCCTGGCTCCCAGGAAGGTCCTGCATATGCAGCCTGTCACTCCCGATGGAGTTTCGAGGTGTCTCCCAGACAGGTGATGCGCCGGGGCCTGGCTGCAAGCTTCCCGCGGAGCAGAGACCACTGCTGAGCTTGACAAATTGGATGGGACTTCCCTACCAAATTTCCTGCCAAGAGGCCTCACAGTCAAATGTCTGTCTTCTTCTCATCACCAAGGAATGATGCTACGACTCTGACATAGTGTCTCCGGTACTTAAAGACAGAGTTAATGCAGAATGATCGAGAAACGTGAGGCCTACGAAACTTCCAAGAGCCAAGCAAAAGCAACTCCTTGATCCTAGGAGGGTTCATGTGTGCACACATGTATGTGCGTATCTACAATACCAAAAACCCCAATTCTCACTAGAAAAGCGAGAACCTAGGTTTCTGCCGCTGCCACCATTACCTGCACTGCTTTGTAATAAATTGGAGATACCCTGGGCTAGGTTTGTTTGCTTCTAATTATAACTAATTATGCTTCTAAATATGTTCTTTAGGGTTACCACATGTATAAAAATGGTGGTAGGAAAGAAAGAAAATGCATTGGGATTATTAAAAGAAAGAGAAACATACTAATTAGTTAACTAGTATACTCATTTCAATGTTTAATAATATTTTTTAACATTCCAGCATACGCTGCAGAATAAAAAATTACCCACAGCACCACCTGTGCATCCCCTGGGACAGGAGGATTTAGCGTTCTCTCCCGCAGTTTCCGGAGCCCTCATTTCTAAATATTTTTTTGAATATTTCTTTGTATTTCACCCTATCCCACCCCCGCAAATTAAAAACAAAAAGATAGTAAATTTCATTTCCCACCAAAGCCTTTTAAATAACATCTCTACAAAGCCCAACTTAATTACATAACTCAAGTGCTCAAAGGGGAAAACAAAACAAAACAAAACAGCACAGCATTTATTTCCATAATCTTGGCCGTCTCTGCCCACTTTGATAATGTGTAAATGTAGTGACTGTGTCAACGGCCCCGTGTCCACCTTGCTCCCTCAGCCTGGGGAGGGACCACTCTCATTTTTTTCCCCATCTGTTTGTGCTTCTGCTCACCCTGTGTTCTGGGAAAGTTCTGGGCTTTGTGTGAGCTGTGATGGGCCCAGCTGCATATGTCTGGGAAGACAGGAGAAGATGGAGCGATGCAGAGGATACAGACCAAGGAGCCGGCCCACCCTCCCACTTGTAAACGGAGCACCTCTTCACTTGAGCAGAATGCAGAGGCAAGGGTGTTGCCCCCTCAGGATCCCACGATTAAAACCAGATCATGGCCAAAGCCAAGGGCGCTCCACCAGCCCCTCGGGCTTGCCTCCTTCCAACTCCACTTCTGACTGCGGGTCAGTCGTACACAAACAAAGCCTTAACAGAAATGTTACCGAGGAAATAATAGCCATTTCCAATGATAATACACAATTTTAGCACTGACGCTTGGCTGATTTAGGTGTTCGGCCAACGTGTCAAGCAGCCTGCCTTCCTTAGGCGGGCCTTTAATGGGTAACTGGCAGGCTCTGGCAGCCTTATTTCTGTTTTAGATTTGGTTTGTCATTGGGTATCCATTACCTGCCATTCATCTTTGATCTCTTTGGACAGGCCTGATCAAAAGATGTCATTTGACCTACTCCACTTGGCAGAAACTTGTATGACTCTCATAAAGGGGCCACCCCAGCTATAAATAAAATGACATTATTATTTTTCTGTCCTACCATGTAGAAGAGACAATTATGATAATGCAGTGTCTGTCATCGGGAGCCCAGCAAATTGCTAGCTCTCACGCAACTGTTTAGCTTTCTTATTTGTTTTTTGTCTGTTTTCCTCCATTTCAAGTTGAAAATAAAGCAGAACTGAAATCCCTAATGCTCTGCCTCCCACTCCGATGGTCTCAGGGCTTCTTCCCATGGTGCTGACACGCAGGGGTGGCTAGCAGCTTGTTTGTCAATGGTGGGTGGTGGTTACGGCTGTCTGTGCTGGCAAGTCAAGTCAACTATGGGACCAGGTTTGTCCTTCATCCCGTGATTTGAAAACAAGCTAATCCCTGAAATTAGAACTGAGAAATATTACCGCAGGTAGATAAAAATCATGGCCAGGGTTTACTGTGTCCTTAATCAAGTCATAATATTAATAACAAAAAAATGCAGCCGAACTTTCATCCGATCCACAAAACAGAAGACAGCTCAGAAGTCATTGCTGGGGAGCCCACAGCTTGGGGGACACAATTGGTCCAGCTGTTTGTTTCCTTCTCTGGTTGGACCAACAAAAATATGGGCTCCAAGCCTGTGAGACTGGCTCATGATCCTTCCCGGAAATGGAAGTGTGGGGGGCTTTCAGGGTCTGCTTCTTTCCCTGGGCGGTTGAGAGCTCTGTGGGTATCTAGGGGAACCGTAAAGGGATAACTAACCCAGTAGCCATTCTCTGTTGGCCAGATGCATATGAGGACCGGAGGCAGCAATCCTCCACTCGCACTGTGCCAGGAATCTGCCCCACTCAGTCATCTCCACTCACTCAGTGCTCTTGCTCAGGAAGGGAGAGCAACAGGGACATAGCATCAGAGATCCCTGCAGAAATTCTGGCTGTGGCTACTCAGAATCATGTCATTCTAGAATGAAGGAAGTAGCAGGAACTCACAGATAGGCAGCAGGTCCAACACCTTATTTAATAAAGGTGGAAACAAGTCCCAAAGAAGGGGGAGAACTGCCTGAAGACAGCCCAGGGAGTTCATTGCAGAGCTGAGACTAGAATCCAAACCTCTGACCTCTGCAGGAGGGGCCCACTCACCATGCCCAGCATCCTGCCATCTTCTCTGAGGCTGGCCACAGAGCTCCCCTTCTGTGAGCTGATGACCATGATGCTGTTAATCTGTGGGGCCTGCTGTTCTTCCCAGTTGCCTCTGGAATACGGGCTTTTTGCTCAGCATGAAGATGCAGTGTCCCTGGTCATTCCAGCAGACAGCATGTCAGTGGGCATCCCCTTATTCAGTGCCTTGGGCTCAGGACTTGGCCATCCTAAGGCCTGTCGGTGCCACCATCACCCATGCTGGTGACAGAATACGGGCTGACCCCTGGAAAGGAAGTGGGTGGGTAGGCGATAAAAGAACAGAAGGATGAAAGGGAGAGAGAGCACAAACTCTGAATTCCTTGTCTGCAAAGAGGAATGTGGCTCCAGTGGGGCTTAGATCAGTTGGACTGTATCTTTTCTGCAATGATGTGGACAGAATACTTTCTAAGGACAGGACGCCAAGGCAGGGCAACTCCACCCCGTGATGGAGCAGGGATCCCTGAATGGAGACTCACTTTGAGGAACATCACGTGAGTGATTTCCTGGCTTTCGGAACCATCAAGTCAATGAGAACGAACATCCTGGATCAACAAAAGAATCAAAGAAAGTTCCAGAAATAGTTCCCAGACCACAAAGTCTAGGCAGGAAATGACAAAAGTGTAGAAAGCATAGCATTCTCCTAGTCATCCCAGTGTAGATGGTCTTGCAAAGCACTAGACGATGTGGCACAAAGAGGAAAGATTGCTGGCATCAAGACTGTTGTTGGCATATCATTCCCGAAGACTCAGCTTGGGCACCCTCTTTTAAGAAAGCCATTCCCAGTTTTCTCTCACCTCCAGGGATGAGTGAGGCATATCTCTTCTGTGTTCCCATCCTGCCTATATCCATCTCCAACACGGTACCCACACTCAGAGTTATCTGTTTCTGTCTGCAATGCCCTCTGCACCCTGACCTCCTCGAGCACCTCCTATCCGGGTACCCTTGCATCTGCCAGCACTGGTCTGAGCAGGTGCTCAACATACTTCCAATTGTTCCAACAATTCACAAAACACATGTTCCAGTAATCTGGTGCCCTCAGAGGAATCTATGATTACAGGCAAGTGCACACAAGTGCATTTTCCTTTTTTGGGCTTGAGCAATGTCTCCCCCATCCCTGAACCCTGAGTCCCATTCATCACACTGTAACACCATAGTTTGCCAAGCCTCTACCTTAGTGCCCTGAACTTCCGTCCGTCCCCCACCCTGGTCCCAGAAAATAAGCCTCTCTTCCTTACAAGCTGCTTCTCAGATTCCAGTGGATGGAAAAGTGAAGACTAAGAGTTGAGTTAGCCAAAGCAGAGAGTATGGGGGCACCAGGAGAAGAAAATCACAGTTTTCCCCCATCATCTCCCCAAGCAGGTGAGCGTTAAGGGATATGGAGCTACTCCACAAGCACTTCCTTTTCCTTTTTGTATAATGGTGACCCCAGGCACTGGCATCCATGATGATCTACAAATATCTGCTACAGTGATAGATGGATGGGGCCTGGGGGCCCAGTGCTCAGGGCCAGAAGGAGAACAAACACAGAGAAAAGGTTGGGTGAGATGGTGGTGCTCTCTGGTGCATACAGCATGATGCTAAGGACCCTGCAATCTCACAGGTCCTTCTGTGAGATTCTTCCATTCTGTCCTGAGCATCAGGAGGACTTGGGAAAGTTACAAAAGCTCCTGAGTCTTCACCTGTAAGCTGAGAATAAAAGCATCCTCTTCTGAGAGTTATTAATGCATTACACACATTAAGCACATAACAGTGCCTGTCACGTGTCAAACATTCAATAAAGAACAGGGTTGTTTTTTCTTTTTTGGGTTACAGAAATTATGCTATGAGCACAGATGACCAGGGAAGACAAGAAAGGGCAGGCAGGATCTGCATGATGACAGGAGGACCAGTCCCTCTACTGGGCCCAGCCCTTTGTACCGGGGAGTCATTAAATATCCAGGAAACCCTTGCCTGTGTAACAAGTTCAGCTTATTGAGCCCAGGGAGGAGGGTGGTCGCCTTGGCAGCATGGAAACTAAAAACCTTTCTCCAACCAAAAACCTCTCTCCATCTCAGGCTAAGAATTCCACCAGCCACAAGCCAGGTGGACTCTGAGTTAAGCACCACCTTGTTTGGGCTACCCTCACACATGTGGAAAAGGCTGGGGTGGGAATATGGGGGAAGGATGGAAGATAGGGAGGGTATGTATTAATCCACCCAACAATCTGACTGGGGATATATTAATCAATCTCTCTCCTCTCCCTTTCCCCACCCTACCTCTTAACCCTGAGGACAGATCAGGAGCATTTATGTCTTGGGAGGTGGGAAAGAGTGGAAGGAAAAAACAGAGACCACACAGGGGCTCCAAAGCTGGGCTGTACCCTGGTCTGCCCTTCTCATGCAGGATCGTCTTCAAGGCGGGAAGCAAGAGAAAGAGACAAGTCTTTGGCCTCTGACTGTACAGATTTGTTCCTTGTAGGAAGAGAGGCCGTGGACCTACAGGACCTCCCAGCATCGGGGATGAAGTGAAAAGGAGCTGAGGGGCTATGACAGGAATGTGTATCTCTACCCCACTCGTCGGCTCCACACCAAGGTGCAGGGTCCTTGGGCCAAGCAGGGGAATGGGAAGATGCGATGCTGTTGCAGGTCCATGCAGGGCCAAGAGGTGGGATGGGAGGTGGCGAGTGTGGCCATCCTCTGCATCCTGGCCTCCCCATCTCATGGCCTTTAAGCCTCAGTTTCCTCATCTTTAAAAGGGGATGGCCACGCCAGCTATTCCCAGGGTTGCTATGAGAGGGGCAGCAGATGAGACAAGTGTTTTGCATGTTGCTATGTGCTGTGCACACCGCTGCTTCTAGAGAGGCCCATCCTTCCCTCCCATGGCTGGAAACTATGAAT
This sequence comes from Bos mutus, assembly GCF_027580195.1. NCBI lineage: Eukaryota > Metazoa > Chordata > Mammalia > Artiodactyla > Bovidae > Bos > Bos mutus. The sequence continues at coordinate 20,745,725 of NC_091634.1, read as the reverse complement.
CGGCAGACTCTGGTCAGAGAAACAGCACAGAGCCACAAAAGGAAGCTCTAAAGCTGTGCTGTCCATGTGACTAAGTTTAAATAAATTAAATAAATTTAAAATTCAGCTTCTCAGCTTCACTTGTCACATTTAAATGCTCAACAGTCACACAGAGTGGACACTTCTGTGCAGGACACCTCCATCCGGGCAGATGGCTCTCTGTCTGGACATGTTGTGGGGTCCTCTCCTATTGCTTCCTTGAATGTTCTGGCTCTCTGAAGTACCCCGCTTCCCCCTTCCTACTGTCCTTGGAAAAGGCACTTGCCTCTAGGAAAAGTCCTTAACCCTTTACAGGCTGAGGACTGTTTGGAGAAGTCAACAGACATCAGCATTCACTGAAACCCAGACTACCTCGCCACATGGGG